>NC_135262.1:11870833-12494444 GCF_964204865.1 Styela clava | reverse complement strand
AACGGAACGTTTATGTCCTACCGGGTGATTAGAATTAAAATTCAGGTAACGATGTGTATGTGTCTTTTTCCTAAATATATCGGTCGTTAATTTTCCATATTCCTCTCTATGTATCTGTACATCTAAGAAGGCGATAGTCCTATTCAGTTCTTTTTCTATAGTAAATTGTATACTGGGTTCAATCGTGTTTAGGTGGTCATGAAACGCATCGCAGAATTCTTCTTTGATAATGTTGAAGGTATCGTCAACATACCGTTCCCAAATTCTGGGGCTATTAGGGAAGGACGATAAGGCTCTTTCTTCAACGTCCTCCATAACCATATTGGCTACCACAACCGAAACCGAAAATTTGTTGATAGTATTCCCCTCTAAAACTTAAATTGCCTGCGCTTAAACAAATTGTTAGTGCTTCGCAAATTTGGTCGATAGAAAGTTTAGTCCTCTCCTTAAGTGTGATGTCATTTTCTAAACGTTTCCGGGTTACTCTTAGCGCCAGGTCTATCGGGACATTGGTGAAAAGTGAAACGACGTCGAATGATACCATAATTTCATCTGGGGCAATCGTTGTTTGGAGAATTCTGTCAACAAACCCTTTAGAGTTCTTGACATGTCTTACTGAATTACCTACCAATGGGCTGATTAATACGCTGACAAATTTTGAAAGTTCGTACGTTGGTGATCCTATAAACGATACTATGGGTCTAAAGGGGATGCCTGCCTTATGAATTTTGGGTAGTCCGTATAGGGATGGGGCTGAAGAATTCGTTATTCTTAATCGGTAACCTGTAGCTTCATTTATCTTGTCCTCCTGCGATAGTTTCCAAATGAATTTTGCCACTTTTCTTTCTGTTGCTTTTGTCGGGTCCCGTTTTAATTTCGTATAAACCGTATTATCCGACAACAAGTTTAGCATTTTGGCATTGTATTCCGTAGTATCCATAATTACCGTACAATTTCCTTTATCGGCCTTAACCCTTTCCGTGCGGTGGGCACGTATACGTACCCACGACAAAACTCGCTAGATTGCGGCGGGTACGTTGATGTACTCCACTGTTTTATTTAGCAATCGGTCGCAAACTGTTGGTCTAGTTTTTCCGGGTTTCAGTTTATTGATAAGAAGTCTTCTTCGAGATTAACATAAGCGACGATAAATCTGGCTTTCGTTTACCGTGGGAATTTTATTTGCGGTGGAATGAGGGAGTGTTTTTTTAAATTTATGCAAATTTCGGTGTTTTTTGGGTGGTAATAGAAGACATATTATCCCTTCCATCTACCAAAGTATTTTGAGTTAGATAGCGAAATTGCTACAGCAATATTATGCTATTGTTTGCCAACCAAGAAGCGGTAACAGTAAAGGATTTAGCAAATATTTCTATTTTTTATTACGGTTTGAAGTTTCAACACCCAAGAAAAATAATGCCTTTTTTCTATCCGGTTTGTGACTCAGACCACCCCTTTTAAAAAAAATATTTTTTTCCAATTGCCATTTGCAAGCTCGTTAAATAAGCTTTTCAACGAGCCGTCAGTGGGCAGCAGAGGATCATTACTTTTTCGTTAGTCGATCGATTAGTTGTGGGGGTACAAATGCATAAAGTCGACGTAGCAAATACGATTATTTAATAAAAAATAAAAATCGCATGGAAAGGGTTAAGGATGGTCAAGTTCCTGTTTTCTTCTAGTTCTTTGAGAGCTCTTCCTTGGTCCTGCGTAAGATTAGGCGTTAGTTTAGGCTGATTATTTATGGCAAGAACTATTTTACTGCAGGTCAAATTTGCTGTATCTTTTGGAATTCGTCGAAGAGCATTTTCTGCAGCGGACAAAATAGCTTGAGTTGAGGGCTTTCTTGATGTGGTAGCGAAATTCATCCCGAGTTCTAGAACCTCTGTTTGAACCTCAAATTATATCGTTTTGCTATACACCGGTTGTGCTTTATTTATCTTTGACATGAATATACCTGGTGGCAATCATGCGCTAATCTCATACACGAAATGGACTGGTCACCAGACAAGAGACGGTGATTCGCCATATGATTAAGTCATCTTATCGGCTTTTCTTTCCCCTGGAATAAATATATAGATCCTTTCCTACCATAACCAAATACTGTCACTAAAGCTGACCAGGCAACTGTCGATTCACTGCTCATTGCTGCCTAGATTAAAAACTGCATTCAATATATTTAATAGGCTTTATTTAGTTATGTTTCACAGTTTTTCAAGAGCTTCAAAATGTTAAAGAGTAAACAAAAAATATTTGTTGAAAATAAAATGTGGAACAGTCTAGGATAAGTGCACATAGGAGCGTTCAGGTATGAAGTATCTTTGATGTACAGATCGTAATGTCAGTAACACAGGTTGATAAACATTTTCCATCTCAAATCTGTAAGAAAATTAAACTGTAATAAACACATTGGCATAGTAAAAAATTTATTCAATCAAAACTTATAAGTAATACAAGAATAGACATTAACCAGTGCATCCTCAATTCCTGAGAAATGCTATTTAATTTTAAATAAGTCCATGCTTCCAAAAACAAATACCGGTAACTAACTGACTAACTAATCCCATCCTGACATGGACTGGTAACCGCACGAAAGGCTGTTGTTCACCATATGACTAAGCCGTCGCATCGGCTTTTTTCTCTCCCAGGATAAATATGTAAATCCTATTCATGAAGGCACTTGATTACAGAATGAAAACAAATTTATTGCTCAGCCAGCCTTACCTGTCTATTGGAGATGGGAAAGGATTCATATACATTGTACTAAGTGGTAAAATAATTTTGCTGGCAAACCCAGCCATCAGGTCAGGATATGGACGAGACAGTGGATTCAATTTATATTCTGCTGCAAGTTCGTTGCGTTGTCTAGCACGATGTGCAGTGTGCATTTCTCCCAGTCTCACTAAAGCCTAAAATTGGAAAGAATATTAAAATTTAGAAAACTTAATTTGGACATGGTTCTTCAATCATTTTTGGTTATTTCAGAAATTTCCAGTCCAAATTTTCATATAGAATTAATATATAATGTAGGACTATATTCTTGCTTACCTATTTGATAGCATTTTTATTACAAAAAAGGGAATAAGATGTCAACAGTACAACAATCTCTCAATGAGTGCTTCGCACAGAGTGACTCAAAAAAAAAACAGAACCAGTGAACATAACTTTAGTGCAAAGCGTAGATTACTGAAATTTTGGGTGCAATCATTCACAAACAGAAGTTCAAGTGTTAAATAAATTTTCTTTATTTTTGTAGAAGTAATTAAGAAATTTATGGGTCACCCTGTAAATAGAGAAAAGTCGCTTTATAAGACTAAAAAATATTTTACAGCTTCCTATTGCCTCGCTAGTAGGGAAAGATTAAAGTTCAACAGACATTTTTCTGCAATCAATCGTTAATCGTTATTGTCGTTTAATTTAAAGTAACAGGAAATGAAGGATAATCAAATTGTCAATACAAAAAACAATCACCTGTGGTCCTTCTAGTTTAGGCAATACAAGTACAGTATTTTTCACTGGTTTAATTTTGCTTTCTGCTTGTTTGACTCGATCAAGTTCTTTTTCTAATGACATCTCACAGAAGTAATTGATGACCTGAAACAAAGAAGTTTATTTATCTAATTCTAAAAGGGCAAAAATAACAATTAAGTAGAAATTAGAATACCTTTTAAAGTCTCTGTATAGAGTAAAACAGCTAGTAAGGAAGATTTTCAATATAGATACAGAACCCAGGTCAAATGCCCCCCCACAAGGGAGCATAGGCTATTTTTGAGGGGGCGTGAAACTAATTAAAGTAAACAATATCTGTTAGATTTGATTTTGCCCGCCTTTTTTTGGATATTCACATTTCTCTATTTTGAATGAAACATACCTTCGCTTTACTATCTGTTATTTGTAGCTTACTGTTAGCTAGTTATTTTCAGGTGGGGCGCGAGACTCGACAAATTTTCAAAAAGTGGGGGTGCAACCTAAAATGTTTAAGAACCACTGTTCTAGAGAGAGCATAACTTTTTTGCAAAATTTCCTAGATTACTGGAACTTCTGGGTACATCATACACAAACAAATGTTCAAGTGTAAATAAATTTTCTTGTGATTAAGAAATTTATAGGTTCTTTTTTGGGGTGCAAACTGTATAAAACATGAATTGAGCAATATAAACTATAAATATGTATAATTTAAATAAAAACTATGAAAAAAAACGAAACGTTTACCGACCTCCATGGATGTTATATTTTGTAGCGACTGTTCAGTAGCTTGCAGAGTAAAATGTACTCTAGGAGTTCCACGTTGAGTACTCCCGCGCGAACTACCAGTTTTTAAGACACTTTGTGGCGTCTCTGGTGGTTTTCTTATTGTCGCCTTCAAATCTCCCTTTTTCAATTCTTCTAGAACTTGCTCCAGATGAACCTTTTATAAATGAGAAAAGATTATTGGTAATTTCATGAGTAGGAAGAATGTTTATCTTTCGCATTCTGATGAACCATGATTGGCTATTACTGTGTAAGCCAAGAACAAAATCATCTTTTACCAAATATCTCATATTGATAGATCAGAAATCATGCTACTACAGTAATTCAACAGTAATCATTATTGAATTTTTCACCATCATGTAAATACGCTTTGTACAAATAATATAAGAAACAAACATAAAAATGGTATTTCAGGAGAAGGCGCGAAAAATCAATACTGATTATCATGCAGTGATTGAGTCTAACAGTTATCAGTAGAAAAAAAGTCAAACATTGTATCATTTATAAAGTTTTCAGCAACAACAAAAAAAATGATATACAAAAATACGACTCCGAGCACCGTCAAGCAAGGTAACCATAAGAACAACATTCTAAATACAAGGCAGCACTAACTAAATATAGTACCGGCATCCAAGTACATGTAAGGCGCAGGTGTAGTACATTCAGGTGCATGATACATAGACTGATGATGTATAAACTACATAAGTAACGAAATATTTAATAGTTTGATTCTATTTAATCCCAGTGATCATAGCTATATTTTACTTGGCCACATGTAGTTAACTGAAATCAAGGTCACACTAACAACTTTTCATCTGACAGCAAATATATTACTGTTGAAGGAGGACCAAGTGAATTTCCCCGGTCCATGTTTGAGCTCAAGAACAAAACCCCTTTATAACTAAAATTCTATCATGTTAACTTCAACATCATTACATAATCGCTCCAGATATAACTTAGTATCATGGTCATATCAACATATTCACTTGTACATTGTGTATCAATGTTACAAATAAAAATGCAGCAGTAAAGTAGGGATAAAATTTACCTTGAAGTTTTCAGTCCATTCCTTCATCCATTTTCTTGCTATTTCTTTGATTTGTGATTTCAACGATGTTGTTTCATTCAAATTCCATACTTCCCAAGTTTCAAGTTCTTTGCCAAGATAATTGTGACTATCCTAACAAAAAATAAATACACAATGGTCTAGTAATCAGAAAAATTCTAAAATCAGTTAAAAACCAGTGAAAATTCTGAAATGAGTTTGTAAAGTTGGAAGTATATAATATTGGACAAGAGGGCATAATTCAGCATTTGATTGACCTAACCTAACGACTTAGCTCTACCTCTAATGGATATGAGGGATCACTGTTTAAAGCTGGTTTTAAAATGATTCCTATATTTTTCCTTTGTTAAAAATTCAATATTAATGCCAGGTAGGCTTCATAGGAATACGCTCGCCACCGCACCTCTGATTACCCTGCATGGGTTCGCAGGTTCGATTCGAATCTCATTCGGGAATAGATATGTGCGGGAGGATTGCTGGATTCCTTGGCACTGCAAGGTGGTTCACGTAACTGTGACGACTTCCTCCACCATCAAGTATATGCCCCCGAAAAACAAATGACTGGCTAACTAATCCCATACCCGACATGGACTGGTAACCGGCCGAGAGGTCGTGGTTCGGCATATAATTAAGACGTCTTATAGACTTTCCTCTCCCCTTGATGAATATGTAAATCCTATCCTATATAAAAAAGGATGGAACTACACAACATGTTCTATCAAGAGCACTGACACATAGTTTAGCATGAGTATCTTATAGAAAAATAATTTCTCAAGAAGGAAATTTCATACTCATCTAACACAGATAGGCATTATACAGAAAGCCCCATTAGTTTTCTATTTGGATGGTTGATAGAGCGAACTGTAAGAGTATCTTCTGCATTGTTTATTTTAATTGTATTCGTAGTAATGTATGAGCAACATCAAGGTGCATTGTCTTACCCTCATTCCAAGTTGAAGTAATATATTTTTGATGAAATTTTTATGAGTTGTTTCTCCTTCCAAATACTGAGTTAATAGTTCAAGAATAAATTCATCAGTTGCTCCTAAAACTGCTTGCATGAATTTGAGAGCCGAACGTAAAAATGCAGCTTGATTTGGATCCTAGGAGTAAGCATAAGTAAGGTGTAAAACTTTAAAAAAACATATCAATACCTTTACTATTTTATAAGGAAAAAGTAAGTGTAGTCAGACATTATGGATATACAGGGTGTCCATAAAGTCCCTTTACAATTCCAATTTTGTTACGAAGTGAGTTCTTAATATATCCTAACCGGTTTGTTGTTTTTTAATCAGAATTATTCAAGTATATTTACTTCAATTAAGGCAAAAAATTTCATGACCTCATGGGCACCCTATATATACAACATAAAATATTACTCCAGTGAGATAATCTCATATGCTCATTCCAGGTTATCAATAATCGCTCAATTCATGGGGCTACATAAAATTGAGACATCGGCAAGACGGAAATTATATTTTGAAGACAAAACTTTCCAAACAGTATTTATTATAGCATATTGGTTTGGGTCCTAGTTCAAGCACCGAGTCCGCTTACTACATTACTCTAAGTGAGGTTATGCCAAACTAAAATGATTCAGGTCTATCTAAACCGGGTATTTTTTTTTAAAAAGTGACTGCTCGTCAATAGAGTCTTGTGCAGATCAAAAGTGCTAAATGCCCTATCAATGCCTCAAGTATCAAGCTACATTATACTGCGGGATTCAGTAACCTGTATGTACACCTAAGGAACAGCAAACTAAAAAACTATCAACATCAAAATTTTTAATTTTTAATAATATGTAAAATTTCTAGTTATCACAATAATGTGGAAAGATTAGGACCATGATATTAACTGTTACCGTAATTTATTTCCATAACAGAATTGAGCCAAATCAAGTCACTAAAATTCATTTCAGAATTTTTTCAAAAAAATTGACCGGTGTAGCTACAGTACTTGATTAGTCACACACGTCAAAATATAAAAAAGCACTATATGAATTGAACCTATTGAAGGTGGACCGCAAAGCATTTCCAAATGTTACATACACTTTTCGATTACATTGGGGAATTGTATCATCATGACAGTCCCCAGACTTGTAACAGAACTAAAATAAGGGAAATCAGAATAAAATCATGGCCTAACCCTGACCTGGTACATACACTACGGGAATACCCACTTTTGATGTATAATAATAATAGGTATCTGTGATGCTGATATATTATAAACAACATCGACACCAAATTTTGATCTCTCTTCTCATTTTATTGCCATCTTACCTTTGGTGATGGCGGATTTGAAGAATTCAAGACAAAATTAATTGCATTGATGATATGCTTTGTGTCAACGATATCTTCCTGTTGCCATAGCATTAGTAAAGCATCAACAATAGCTCTGCGGAAATCCCAATCCGTTGCAATACCCATCACATCAGATATTATATTGCAAAATTGGCTTGCAACATAAGGCCGTCTCAATCTCTGAATACAGACCAAATAGAAAAATTAGAAAGATCATTAAATAACCATCCAGCTTATTGTGTGGGACCATATCAGGAATTGGTTCCGTGGTTAGCGTGCTGTGTGAAGCGCTAGGAATATGCTTAGCATTGCATCGAATAATAAAGAGGATAATTATGTGAGAGAAGATTACTGAACTCCTCGTTGAGTAGGGTAGTTCACATAACTGCTGTCCAGTTATGATCTCATCTACCAACAAGTCCATGAATCTGAAAACAAATACCTGACTAACTAATCGCAAACCCGACATTGACTGGTCACCAGACAAGAGGCTGTGATAGTCATATCATTACACCGTCTTGTTGGCTTTCCTCTTTCTTACAGAAATTAATATGAAAATCTTATCCAAAAAAAATTCTAAAATAACCAGAACTTACTTCAAAAATATAATCCTTGTATTTCTCAAACCAATCTTTGCCTTGGAACTGCGTCAAAAAGTTGGGTGATGGGGAAGCAGGATGAGGGGGTGTCCGTGGGGGTGGTGTGGGTGAATGAACAACTTGTGGTGGGGGCGGACTGGCAGGTTTCGGAGGTGGTGGGGGTCTGGATACCAACTTAACAATAGGTTTGATCGGCTTTGATGGCGGTTTGGGGGCTGGAAAATGAATGAAAATTGTAATACCATTTTAATATTATCCGGCAAGTAAAATATAATACTATGCTATTAAAAAAATTAAAAATATTCAGACATATTATTTAACAGCATTCTAAGACGTTGCCACTGAAAATTTAAGAAAATGAAAACTTTTTAGATATTTCAAATCCCATTTACTGTGCTCTATCAATGGACAATTAATATATACCAATATATAAACAACCATAAAACATCCTAATTTACGATAACCAATGACGACACAAAAATGTTAAACAATGGTTTTCGACTAACAGTAAAAATATCAATACAGGTAATATAGAAAAAAAAAATTTATTTAGGAAATAAATTTGTGAACCTGATTTGACATTGAACATAGGTTATAAGAGTAGTGTGCAACGATGGATTCCTTTCGCTTTTCACTTTACCACTCTCATTAGTACAATGAGTGTTATTTTAATGACAGAACATTCCTAAAGTTGATCAAATACCCATGAAAACTAAGTAAATCTCCATAATTTTTAGGCTGTGACTGAATAAGCATAAGCCATGTATATCTCAGGCACATTTCATTCACAGGCCCTATTGTGGCAGTGGAATAATATAGTACAGGAATAGCGAACCACTGACCCGCATGTCACAAAGTGATCTACCATGTTTTTTCGGAAATGTTAAATAACATTGAAGCTTTACGGTTGTGACTTTAATGCAGTTAAAAGCTGATTAATTGCTCTCAGAGTGAAAGTCTTTACACTTTTTTTGAAACCATGATTCGAAATATTATTATTAAGGATTCGTAATCCACATACAAGCAAATCCGTGTTTTTGCTCATGAATTTCATAAAATCGAGTACCAGTCTTGATAGAAGTGCTGCATGTGTAAATCTCAAAACCATATGACTTGTAAAAAATATGCAACAGCACGTTTCTCATAGATTAAATAGTTGCCATTCCTGTCCTAATACAAACATAGTTAAATGATCAACTCTGGTACATCGTAACATTCTACGACATCCTATACCCACAAACATATATACCTGGTGTAGGTTCTGGAGGAGGGACTGGGGTTGTAATATATCGTTCAATTTTGGGGCGCGGACGAGGCTTCACTGTGCAAATACAAGTATGAATGAAAAGTCGTAAGATATGCCATGAATAAAACTTATCAAAAAAAAATTAACAGTTTCTCTATACGACATATTTTAAAGGTTCTGCACAATTGCCAAGTAAATAGCTATAGTTTGGAAAGATTGAATCTTCCTAGTCCCAATTTATTACACCGAGTCGAGGTGGTGGTCATGGTATATGGAACCAAGATTTTAACCTGCAATGTCATCATGATCAAGTCTAATGCTTTTACCAACCACTAGATCACTAGACTCGTCTGAAATTTGAAAAAAAAATTGGGTCCCTTGAAAAAAAGATTGGGAACCACTGCACTAGACTACTGCGCCCACTAGCATTTTGTTGACAAATTCAGGCAACAGAAGATAATTGATCTTGTGGATGACCATACATGTAATGCATACAAAATCCTGTCAAACATTAGAATGAAAGCCTATGATGTCACTATATGATGGAAAGTCAATGATACTCAAACGCCATACCAAAAGATATGTTAAAAATATCTTTTGGATATTTTATATGAAATAGAATTAAACCAAAAAATGTTTGTCCTCCAATTATAATTTTGAGATTTTTTAAAAATTTTGTCTTATGAGAACTGAAATTTCTTGAAATTGTCCCTCAAATATACTGGACGATACTGGCTTAAACAGGACTACACAAAAAGTATTGCTTGGTCAGAAACCTACCTTTTACTTGAGGAGGTCGAGCAACAGGTGGAGGAGTTTCAGGTTCTGGTTCTGGAGGAGGTGGAGGAGTTTTCATAGCCGATCTTAATTTTTCCATCAATGCAGATGGTTTCTTCCCAACTTTCTTTGCATCCTTCCTCTTTCCTCCAGCTAATATTATAATAATATTATTAGATTATAATCACCCCGAAAAATAAAAAATAGAATTATTCTATTTATTCCGAGAGAGAGTGAAGCTAACAAGGAAGCCTAAACAGAAGTTGAATGAAGGATAAAAATAGCACTTCAATGGTGAGAGGTCCGACAATGTCTTCTAAATCAAGGGTGTGCAACCTTCAATGCAGGAGGGCCAGATAAAAATGACTGGGTGAAACCCCAGGTCACATCTTTATTTACCATAGGCTTTCAAGTAGTTACAAGCACAAAAATTTTGGTTATTGATATTATGACATGCATTATTCACTTCGCACAAGCTAGCTGTTCGGGTATTGTAACACTTAGGCATAGATAATAAAATAGACTCCGGTATAAGCTTTGCAATAGAAAGGGATTGGAATCACTCGCACGTGCCAAATTGTACTTGTTTCGCGGGCACATAATTTAAAATTTGTACTTCTCCGCGGGCTGCACAATTTTCCCTGCGCACCACAGGTTGCACACCCTTGTCCTAAATCATCACCCACGGGACTCAAACCCGCAAGCATATATATTCGTAATGTGATTCTGCAAAATACAATTTTGATAATGTTTTACATTTCCCTTGAACAACGCTTTGCTTTCATCATTTAAATATTTCAGTATATATGAATCATTTCAACAAGCGTCAAATCACCAAGACGAACCTGATGGGTCAATAGCGTCGTCATCATCCCAATCTCTCTCTTCATCTTCCCATAAAGATCCAGATTCTGAAGGTGTTGCCAAATTAAATTCAAAAGTAGGAATATCACTCGATGATGGTTTTCTTTTTCCCTGATGAAATCGGAAAATAAAAATTATTGCACAATTTTAAAATTAGTCTACTGTCAATTTTGACTTGCTCATACAAAAAAAAAATTATTTGGCTTATAGAAATAAGTGCCTCAAACGGTGTATGACACCTGTGCAAAATACTTAAAAAACCTGGATTTCAACTACCTATGAGTGAATGTTGTATCTCCTTTCTCAAAAGTCTGTCCACAAGAACAGACCTGGACCTAGTATTCTAAATTCTACAGACTATCAAATAATTTGGTGAAGAATGGCCTCTCTGTTCCAAAATCTTACTCATCACAAAACTCTACTCTTGGTGATGTATTCAAATTTTAGCTGAATACTCAGAGTAGGTAAGTTCTCAAAATATACTCAAAATTTACCTACAATGACCAATTCAATAAAAACAGATGAAAATGGGAAATTATATAGTTGATTGAATATTTCATTTCAAATAATGCTTGTAATCATAAAACCATGAAAAAAGCAGAGTTTTTTACCAGGGCGAAATTTTATTGTTTCAGGGGAGAGTATTTCACTTTATATGGCTTTTAGTATTACTTACCGTATATTCCTTACTTATTTAATATTATTGTGATATTATGATTGTCAAACTATATAAGGGCCGATGGCAAGTTGCGAGTATTGCTAACAAATGATCCGTTAAAGATTGAACAGCAAACGGAAACAGTTTTTATGCTTAGTGACATCACAAATAGTTGTAAGCGTTGGTAAATGTTTTCAATAAGTGGAGAATGATGAATTTTAAAAACGGCAAATAAAGGCATGCATAAAAAAAGTTTGGAACCACTGCCCTCGAGAAACATAGTCAAGATGTATAATATAATTAAAGTACTGTTAAGTATGTAACATCTTGTAAAGCTGGCTGCATCTAATCTCTCGCCATCTTTTTATCTTCAATATTAAAATCTAACTTATTTCTAGATAATCTCACCAATGATAGATAAGGTGCGGCCATATTTTCTTCAACCTCCATTACATCAAATTCTGCCTGTTATAAATCATGATAGAAAGCAACTTAAATATAACTAAAATTATTCTGTTTTTAACTGGTTATGAAATAATAACGAAAAGCATAAATTTCTAAACTTTCTTAATAATATGCAATCTGTCATCTTAATGATAAATGCTGACTACATAGGTGGATGACACCAACCATCTGAAGCGATCAGTTTTGTCTGAAATTAAAACCAAACTTTTGTATTTTGCTCATTCAATAAAGAGTGGGAGCATTGGTCTAGTGCTTAAAGCGTCAGACTTAGTTTTGATAGCATCACAGGTTAAAATTCTGAGTCAAAACCCCATATTCCTCACTTCAATCCAGGGTGTATTCAATCAGGTAATGCAAAACCGAAAAAATTCTAATCCTTTCAAAATAAAGTGAGAGCCATATTCAGGGTAAAAGGTGTATAAATATGACATATAAAAAGTATTTTACCGAAGTAAAGGAAACTAGGAATGTACAAATTTCCATCACTATTATTCTAGAGCTGATATAGGCAATCTACAGCCTGGGGGCCAAATCTGGTCTGTTGAGTAATTCAAACTGACTCGATTGGTCCAAAAACCTTGTCCACCACTGTTCTAGACGTAACAGATTCTTTCATTAATGGTAAACTGTTACTCTTCTAATAGTAAGTACTCTTAATTTCATATTTAATTCAAGGCAAGTTTGCACTAATTAAACAAAAAATGTTTTGTTTACATATGCTTCTTTGTACCCTTAGTCATATATTATCACCTTTTTCTTGTTAATTTCAGCCCATTGTTCTTCTGTAAATTGTGGAGGTTTATATAAAAGTTCTTCTTTTTGTTTTTCCACATCTTCCTGAAGCCATAAAAACTTAGCAAGAATCGAATTTGGAATAAATCCAGTTGGATTGACAATATATTTACTAGCAGGTTCATAATCAGGACCAGATTCGGTGAAATGCTGGAAATTAGAAAAGAATGAATATGAGTTTTTGAAGTGAAAAAATATCAACACATATATACCCTCTGATCTGAAACTGGATCTTAAATTAAACAAATGCAATGGCCAAGTGCAAGAATGAGAGACCCACAGCTTTGTCAAGGTTGTTGTGGGTGGTAGAACCAAACAATAATAGAAGTTTCCAGCATACACACAGAAGAGTTTCATCATTAGCTCAGGCATTAATGTGTTAAATAAGTTTGAAATATTATAAAACTTCGTTACAAATTTCAGTATTATATTGTGTGCGGTGTTTAAAAGTATTGTAACATCATTGAAATAAATCACTAATTACTAATCAACTCATTGTTAGTACGGATCAAGTATAACAAATTCAGTAGCCTTTGCCAGAGCGCAAAAATTTCAGTTTACAAACCCAGCTTAAGTATTTATTACAGTGGTTCTCAAACTGTATGGGCCACGCCCCTTTTAAGAATTTGTCAAGTCTCACGCCCCTCCTCAAAAATAACTACGTTAGATAACAATAAACATGTTGACATTGTATGGAGGGTTCCAGAATCTGTGAACTAGCAGCATTTAATTGAACTCGTAAACACGTTCCACACTATGGATAGTAAAGATACAAGCCCAACAGCTCTCTGCAAAATCGAAACAATAAAGAAATGTAAATATCCAAAAAAAGGCGGGCGAGATCAAATCTAACAAATGTTTTTGATTAGCTTTATGCCCCCTCAAAAAATTGTCTGCACCCCACTCCACCCCCACAACAACCAATGATTTATTATATAGTTTATTTAATGTGAACATCTCATGGAATGATATTACCGTTTCTTTGTCTTTTGCTGCTTCTACAATTTCCTTCATAGGCTTTACTGCGGAAATCGGAGGAAAAAATCCTGCTTTCCTCTCTTCAAACCATTCTTGAGGAGCTAAAATGGAAGATATCAATCCATTTTTTTAATACAAGATTCAACTAAGAGCAAATAAAACATTTGTAAAGCATAAGCATTATTTGTATTCAGCACTTTAAGACAATCTTGCTCAAGTATCTCGGTGGATCACTTACGGATCCGAAGTAAGAAATACATAAGAAAAAGAACATGCACAATATCCTAGTACACTAAATTTCATTCACCTAAATTGAACTTTTTGAATGTCTTTTGCATCCCAACGATAGGGTGAAATTTCCTATGATACATTTCAATAGCTGTTTATATCTACTAATTCCATTAAGCTCGTCGTGTCAAACATTTCAGAAAATAATGATTATTTCTGTGCAGATGACTGTACCAAAGCAAAAAAAATTTAAAAATGAACATACTTTGAGGTTTTTCTTGTGGAGGATCAGGAGAGAAATCATCAGGTTCAGGTATCTGTAAAAAATCACATTTGCATAAAAAATTAATCATAAAGCGAAGGCTTTAACAAGGACAGAAATAGTTTTTTCACTAAATATCATTCTTCCTAAACTTGTTATATATTAATGGTTTTCCTCAGGTCTGGAGACTTTTTCAAGACAATATTTTGATACACATTACGCAGTGTTTAAGCAACAGACTTGATTGACTGTGTTTGCATCACAGATTACATATCTCGGGTTCAAATCCTGTGCCCCACCTCACCCAGGGTGTAATGAATTGAGCAACGTCGAACCGAAAGGACCCAGGCACTTACAAATAATAAATAACTCCTAACATATTGTTAGATATTAGCAGATGCTTGTTTGGGTCCTTGTTTGGAATGGAAGGCCAGAATAAGCATCGTAAAAAATGATATGCACATACCATGACTTTTTTCCTTGGACGATAAAACATTTCCATATATTTCCTAAATGCTCGATTTTCTGTTCGTTTTGTTGACTTCCTCAGTTTACGTTTCGCTTCGACACTCCCATCAGAATTCCGAATTCCACTCAACTCTTTCTCTCTTCTCTCGAGTATTTCAAAAGCCTTCAATCTCACTCTTTCTTCCTCGTCAACCTCTCGTAACTCCTCAGCAGACATTGGATCCCAAGCATAATTAAATCTGAATATTGTATACCAAGACTTTGCATACCATATAGACTGAAGATATATATATATATAGCAATGGGGTGAAAGGTCGAGTCATTTACTCGAGTTGAGTCACTTTCGATTCACCAATTATCAAAGACTCTAAGAGACTCAACACTTAAGTCATCTAATTGAAATGACTTGAACTCATACTCATCAAACTGCCAGTGAGATTTAACTCAAAATTTGCTCAACTTAACGAGACTCATGACTACTCGAAGAATAAGGACTTCCAGCCAACAACGATCCATAGAAATTATGTGTTTTTATTATAAATTCCTTATCAAATAATCTGAATGTGTCTATTTTGCAACAAAAACTTATACGAATTGAATAAATTTGACAAAAAATGGTAATTTTGATTATCTGTTGATTATCTGGAATATTTATGTGCGCGAGAATTGCAAGACTTATTGCCATAGGATGGTTCACATAACTACTGGTCAGTTACTACGGATTTCTCCACCATAAAGTCCATGCATCTGAAACAAATAACAGGTTGACTATTCATATACCTGTCATGGACCTGTAACCAAATGAAAGGCCTTGTTTTGTCATAATATTGAGCCTGCATATTGGCTTTTTTCTCCCTTGGAATAAATATGGAAATCCTATTCTATTCAAATCAGTTGTGATAAGATAATAAGCAGATAAGACACCTACTTCATGTAAGATGACTTGGCTTCTTTAACACATCTTAGCACTTCTGAAGACAAATTTCTCGTGAGCGTTTCATCGAGTGGGATAGGATTTTCATCAATCGGATCAGTAAATTGCATGCAAACCATTTTAAAAATATAAGCTTGTGGGAGATAATTCTGATGTTCAATCCGATGTATATTTCCTCCGAGTCCAACGAGTAAATCACCTCGTTCGCTACAAAATTGTATACTTTTCGGTTCGGCATTGAGCTTCAATGTTCTTAATTGAAAAACAATATTAATTAATATTTGTAAATAGATATAAACAAAAGAGCAACGTTTAAAAACAAGGACACAAAAATCAGAGATCATAAAACAGCAAAATTCGGGGAGAATTATCAGGATTTATAGAATTCAGTAAAAATTTGAAAAAAATAATAACTTTAGGCTTCTAGTGACTTCTTGCATCGTCAATAACTGAAAATTATATATTGATTGATCCATCAATTATAAAGAAAAGCAATTTTTTCACAACAATAGCAATTTACCTGATTAAAATATTGAAATGATTCCAAATCCTGATGGTCCCATCTCTACTTGAAGAAGCGAATAGTTTGAGTCTGGAACAAAATGTCAATCCTGTCATATTATCAGTGTGATCATGATCTGGACTGTGATCGTAACGCTCTAAAAAGTAAGAAAGTTCCCTCTCAATGGGCTATGGTTATGAAAACAATAATAAAGCAGACATACAACGAAAAGGATGCCAAACTTTATGTTCATTATCCATAACTTTTATGAAAAATTCGAATGTTTTAGGCGCATCATGCAAAGTGTTAGGACTATGCTTGCCCCAGCACTTCTGATTCACAGGTTTAAATCCCACAGGGAATTATGTGCGAGAGGATTGCTAGACTCCTCTGCACTGTAGGGTGGTTCACGAAACTGCTCGTCACTTACGACTCCCTCCACCATCAAGTCCACGCATCTGGAACAAATAACTTGGAAACTAACCCTATACCTAACTTGGACTGGTAACTGGTTGAGAAGCCATTGAATCTAATATGATTAAGCAGTCTCATATGCTTTCCCTTCCCCAGGGATAAAAGGATGATTTGCATATAAAGCCTATCCTATATTTTGGGAAGAATTTTTAATTACCGTAAGCTTTCAAAATGGTTAAAATATAGCCTTATATGTATATTAATTAGGCTTGAAATATTCCTAATACAATGTCGAGTCAACTAATCGCATACAATTAATTAGAAAATATTATTTTTATAGCAATCATTACTCACTAGTACTCACCTTTCGTTTCTAAATCATATACGACAATACTATACGTCGCTGTCTCTGGTTGTTGGAAGGCTACGACAAGTCTTGACAATGCAATTGACATATGACGTGGTGTGTGCGCACAATAAAACGACATCAATAAACTTAATGCTTCAGCAGTGTTGGGAAATATCCTCCAAACTTTTACAACATTATCTGAAAAAATAGGAATTAAGCTGAATAACCATTTCAGTGGATAACGCGAGGGGAATTAATAAAATAACACATAATTCTCAAACTCAATTGAAGAGTTAATTAATGAGTGAAGTTTTGAGTAGAAACGGCGCTGAACATATTTCAAACTATATTTATATTAAAGAAGTTACCTTCTCCAGCACTTATAACTTGGTCGTTTTTTGTATTTGCAAGAATACCAATAACTCCTTTCAAACCATGCGCTTCTGTAACGTATAATATATTACCGGTATTCATATCAATATTTGCAATACAACCATCTCTGCGGCCAACAAGAAGAAGCGTCTTATTTCCATATCTGAAAACAAAATAACTATTTAACAAACTAAAAAATTTCCGAAACCAAACGAATTAATCAAAAAAAATTCTGGAAGTGATTTATGGAGAATAAAGGTTGTGAAACATTAAATGTAGTAACAATAATATATCAAAATTCAAAGTAATTATGCTATTTTTCTACTGTAAAATAAAAATAAGGCATACTTAGGCAGTCTTGTAATTTGTCTTGGCAATTTTGGTTTCTCTTGAGATGATTTCCACGTATCAACCAATTCAGCATTGTTCAAAACATATTCATATACACACATGCAGTTAATGTATTCACCTAAAACACAATAGATAAAAAGAAAATAAACCACAGCTTTTTGTAGGATGAACATTACAGATAGATTAAGAACAAGGCTAATTAGGTAAACATTTCATATTAGGATAGGATTTACATATTCATCCCGGGGAAGAGTAAAGCCGATAAGATGGCTTAATCATATCGCCGGATGAGAACAGAAGGGGCCTAAGTCACATTTTTGCAAAATTCACTTTTTTTCAATATTTTGGGGTTTTGAGCCATGCTCTACAAGGTGGTGGTCTTGAAATCCTGAATTTCTCAATAATAAAAATTTTAGCTGGACTTAGGACTGTAAAAGTTAAAAACAGAATGGGCCTAAGTCCAGCTAAAATTTTTAATATTATGAAATTCAGAATTTCAAGACCACCACCTTGTAGAGCATGGCTCAAAACCCTAAAATACTGAAAAAAGCTAGTCCCAAGTTCCAATATGATGGTAATGAACATCATGAATGAAATGTCCGAAACTTACATCCCTAAAAATTTCTTCAGTGCAACTTAGGCCTATGTCACCTTGTTTTACCTTGCATCCCATACAAAAAAATTCAGAAGTTGTTGAGAACAGAATGGGCCAAAGTCCATTATGGGGTTAAAAAAGCAGGAAGGAATTGAAGCTGAAGTGCCAAAAAATATGGATTACAAAGATATTCACATCCACATTAAAATAACCAGAGCTCAGGTCTTTACTAAGTGTGAATATCTAGAAATTCAAAAATAAAAAGATTCCAAATTGTTTTTTGCGTTTTTCTCAAAACTCAAAATTGTGACTTAGGCCTGTTCTGTTCTCACCCGGCGATATTGTGAACCACGGCATCTCGTCCGGTTACCAGTCCATGTTGAGTATGGGATTAGTTAGCCAGTTATTTTTTTCAAGATGCATAGACATGATGGTGGAGGAAGCCGTAATCGATCAGCGGTTACGTGAACCACCTCACGGTGGCGAGGAGTCCAGCAATCTTTTCGCACCTAATTAACCCCGCATAGGATTCAAACCTGTAAACCCACGTAGGGTGATCAGAGTTGTAGTGGCCACACCACGCCGCTGGGATGCCAACACAGACCAATTGTTGAGTCAAAAACATAAAAAATAGCATTGAAGGGATGGCAATACGAATTGATTACAGAATATGGTTAAAACACATATAATTATTTGGGATTTTTGTCGCTCAAAAATGATAGAATTGAAAAAATTTTGGATTGAAAAAATCGTATTGAAGAGTTGACACATGACAGTCTCTCCCAACATTGGTTGCAAACTCAATCGCATTTTTCGAATAAAATCCGAATATTGGATTATTTTATTCAAAGCATAGTCTACTTTGAACACATAATAGTCAACTCACCATCAAGATATTTCCAAACGTATTGAACAGTTGCTGGATTACTTGCAGTCCATGCTTTAACCAATGATCCATCAGAGTAAGCAGCGTAGACAGTTTCTCGTGGAACACAATAAACTGCGTCAACAAGATTTCCTTTCACTGAATGTTCTGTATTCGATTTTGTTTTACTCGATGGAAATGATTGGAATGGAACAAGTGATGTCAATACCGAACCATTTGTCGGTGAAATTATCCGAACTATGTTGTCTGTGGATTGCGTAAGCACACGCTCTGGAATCTGTGTAATTTAAAATATTGATAATCACAGGTGCATGCATTTAACCAATTTCTTTTGACAATCAGTTTTTATTTATTTGTTTTTATCTGTCAAATGTATTGTTATGCTGATTATGGAGTGGAAATAAACTTATACTTATACTTCAACACCACCATTAACCAAGGTTGCTTTTCTGCTACATTTCTGCTAGGATATTGGAAATTTTTTTTATATATCTTTGAAATTATTTTTTTCCAAAATCTGCGTTTTCACGCATTCAAAAGGACAATGATACCTTGCTCCAAGAGATAAATAAAATCATAAGAATTGAAAACTATTTTTTTTTAGGTACTTGTAATCAAAGTCTTTTTCAATATAGCACAGCTTCAATACAGAACAAATGATTTACAACATTTTAAAACTAATGAAAATACAAAAGTTTAGAATAACAACTTTGCAAGTGCTGTTGTTGGAAAATTAATACTAAATTGGAATACTTCATATTCAGGAAAAAAATTCTTCAAAAAAGTCAAATTTTCGTTTCCTCAACATAAATCATTGTCAGAGTGACAAAATGATTTTGTTGAATTTCACTGAGATTAAAAAAATTGGTTATGAATAACCATTACCCTTGCATATCTGTTGACTTTGAGTCCTTTTATTACGGCCATTAACCTGGCCTCCCCGTCCAAAAATGGCAAAAAACAGTATTTATAAAATAAATAAATATGATAATCAACCGAAATAATAAATGATATTCCATTGAACCAAGAATCGGAAGAGCAAACAAAAACTTACCTTTGCTGAAAGAGAAATTGACTCCATATTGAAGACATCGTGCCTGAAATGAAGAGCAATAGCTTATAAAAGTATGTTACATAG
The DNA here is from genome assembly GCF_964204865.1 of Styela clava. NCBI lineage: Eukaryota > Metazoa > Chordata > Ascidiacea > Stolidobranchia > Styelidae > Styela > Styela clava. The sequence goes on along the minus strand of NC_135262.1, from coordinate 12,473,952 downwards.
TAGGCTCACTCAATGTTGTACACTTTTAGCATAACAACTTACCCAACAGAAGTGAACATCTGATGAATATGGCTGATTGTCCATAAGTCAACCATATAAGATGAATATGAGAATAAATGTCCAAGTTCTGGTACCGTGCTCATCCCTTCATTTGGTTCATCAGTTTCAAGTCTAAAAGATACACAAAGAGAGAATCTACTTTGTGTCTCAGATCGCATCTAATTTTTGATTGAATTCGTAATTTCAGTGTCTTATGGAAGTCAAGGCCGATCAAATTCATAATTAGGGCACTGGACGGATTGAATATTAACACCACATGAACGTCCACCTGAAATGGGTACCCATGGATGGACTAAGGAATTGGCGGTTTCTGGAATATCTCAGCACTGCTAAATTGTTGTTGTTGTACTTGTTGTAAAAACGTTGTTTTCGTCCTCAATAAATGGACAAATTGATTTTACATTTTCAGTAATTAAAGAAGAACGAAGTTGTCAGAAAGCTATCACTTTTTTTTTTTCAAATTTTACAGGGCTCATTATTTCACTCAAACTTTTGCTGGTTTGAATAATTCATGAGCACTCCTAACAGATGACATTCTGCACAAATTTACTAATATTTAGTTGTAATTTAGCTGACATTGCAGTGGCCAAATTAGTCATTTCACATCTGTGTTCATAAATTTAAGCATCGACATCTTGTTAGTAATTCAAAATAAACAGAATTTCCAAACAATGATCAAAAATAGGCAATGTTTATATTTTATTATCCATATTAATGAATAATATAATAAAGATATGGATAGATAGAACACAAATCAGTATAATATGTTCTTTCAGAAGATGTAAAATAATACTTTGCACTTTGCAGTATTTCAAATTTTGTCCTACACAAAGCTCTAGTCTAGATAATAATCCTTCGAGACAAAGGCAGTCATTATGCTTAAAAAGAGCATAATAGTATGTCTTTAGTACCTTAATATTTTAAATATAACCACAAATACAATAAGGCAAATAGTTTCATTACTTTATTTAAACTTACAAATCGACTTCATCATATGTTTCTAAACTCCATAGACGTATGGTTGAATCATAAGATGCAGACATAAAATAAGGTCCCTGGTAAAAATAAATATAACATCGATTTAATATATCGATTAATATGTTTATTTAAATATCATGTAAAAATGACTGTTTCGTAGCAGCAATTTAATTTTGCGGCCATAAAAGCTATAAATAACCTTTAGTATGCGAGTATATCTTTGGATCAGAAGATTTTACAAATATCCTTTTGAAAAAGTTTTGGGTTTACCCTTAGGTACACAATTTAATACATTTACATAGTCAGTCTACACAGAGACTTCCTCTAGATAAAAACACCGTAATTTACCAATGGATATAAAGAAAGTGCTTGAACTGGACCATGGTGACCAACAAAAACATGTTGTACTTCGAAATTGGAATCCCATAATTTAATTGATCCATCTCTTGATCCAGTGACAACATATTTCAATGGATTGATAAATAAAATACTGAAAATATAAAATAAACACAAATTTAGATTTACAGGATAATGCTTTTGTTTTAGAAACCAAATAGTAGGTCATTCGTCTAATTAAGGCAGAAATTGCAATTTTGCAGATTCTATTCAATACCGATACCTAAAACTTTAAGAGTTAAAAGCTCACTTCTCCAAAATATACAAATATACTGTTATGCGCTGAGTTAGGATAGGATTTACATATTTATCCCGAGATAGAGAAAAGGCAAAAGGTGGCTTAATCATATGGCAAACCACGATCTCTACTCCGGTTACCAGTCCAAGACCGTTTGGGATTAGTTAGCCAGTTATTTGTTTTCAGAAGTATGGACCACACTAAGTTAAAGACCACAGACAATGAAAACAGCTGTTTTGAGAATTTGTTTATTTGCAACTTATTTGTGTATATACTAATAAAAATCAGCAGAAATTAACTTGTAATATATTATCAAGCCAAACAGTATCAATGCTGTTGAGGCATTTTTGCTAAGTGGCAATACAATACAGTAAAACTAATATTTAATATTTAAATAATTTGTTTACTTCAAAACTTTCAAACCTTGTGATATTTCTAACATGAAGATCTCTTCTATAACTTAATAATTTTCCTTGATATAAATTGAATATCTAAATAGAACATTGTAAATTTTGTAACAAATTATCAATGTATACTAGAAAAAAATTTACTTTATGAACAAAATTAAAACAAGAATATAGGATTTGTATATTTCACCCAGGGGAGAAGAAAGTCGATAAGACGACTTGACCATAAGGCGAACCACGCCTTTCGTCCGGTTACCATTCCATGTCGGGTATGGGATTAGATAGTTATTTGTTTTCGGAAGCATGGAGTTAATGGTGGAGGAAGCCATAACTGACCAGCGGTTACGTGAACCACCCTACGGCGCCAAAGAGTCCAGCAATCCTCCCGCACATAACTATTTTATTCTTTTTAGGGACAAAATAAACATTAGCACAGTGAAACCCATATTTTTATTGTGATCAATTTTGAGAACATAACCATACAGTATATGAAGTGATTATTATTACTATAATGTTACTATATTATAATATTATAACCATAATTATTAAACAACAGAACCATGCTTGAATATTTGGACTTAGAGGTCAAATGTGATATTACAGTATTCCCATGAATTGGAATAAAACAGTAAAACTTGGGGTGATTATAATAGTTATCATAATTTTCTTGGCTCAGCATACAGCCTACTCAATCAATAAAATAGTGCACTCAGAGTTTGAAAATGTGATTTTTGATGTGTTATATGTGCTAGGTCTAATGCGCCATCTCACCAACAAAAAAGTCAGCATAGCTATGAAATCATCTTAAAATATCAATCAAAAATGAAAAAAAAATGACTCACTGCAACACCTGTCCCACAAGAAGCATAACATTTTTGATTCTTGCTTGCTGACCCTTCTAACGTGATATTGTCAAAAACATCATTCGATGTTAGACCTTCTGTAATGACTTTGTGCGGAATTAAATATTTGTTACCGTATCGAAAACACCAGGACTAAAAAATAGAATATTAAAGTTGAGAGGGAAAACTGAAACATAATATTTCAATATTATAATTACTCTAACAATATTAAAAAAAATTAGTTAAGCCGATCTGCTATTTGATGTATGTTGGGAAGCATTCAGAATTGCATATGAAACCAGAGACCGAACTCTACTAAAAAACTACTTAACATGATTGAATTTATTTATTTTGAAATTGCAGTAATTCAACTGACATTTTTATACTTATTCATTATAAAATGCGGCCCGCAAGGGAAAATTGTGCGGCCCGTGGTGAAGTGCTAACTTTGAATGTGAATCTAGAATTAGATTTAATAGCAAATTATTTAGAAATGAATCCTAGCGATTTTTACCGAAAACATCTCAACAAAAATAACTTATAAAACCGCCTGAAAGACAAAGACTTGGAAATGGATATCGAATTGCTAGCACTTACATTGAAGCAAATTTGGATAAAGGTAGTCGGGAAAATAATCCAGCAGCAAATTTCTCACTAAATTTGTTTAAATTTGAATAAAAGTCTTCAAACAATTTTGCGTTTCAACTCATCATTTCTGCAAGGATCTCCAATAATGCCATTAGATTATCGGTAATAATAAAACAACACTATTCTGTGTCTGCAACTAATAGAGAGCCTATGTTAAATGAAGGTGCGGCCCGCCGTTTTACTCAGTTATGGATATTTGGCCCGCCTTCAAAAAAGGTTGCACACCCCTGATATAAGGCATAAATTGAACAGATTTTATATAATATAAAATACTTACAGTAACATTGCCAGATCCTGCTGTAACAACTTCATTACAACTTTCATTGCAAATCATACTAAAAATAAACAATAAAGCTTATTGGAAATATTCCGATTTAGACTGATGTATTAACACTGCAACATAGGATAGGATATGGTTTAACATATTTATTCCGAGGGAGATGAAAGAAAGATGATTAGACAGCGTAATCATATGGCAAACCACGAACTCTCGTCGGGTTAACAATCCATGTCAAGGTATGATATTGGTTTGTCAGTTATTTTTTGTTTTCAGATGCATGGACTTGATGGTTGAGGAAGTCGTAACTGACCAGCGGTTACGTGAACCACCCTATGGCGGTGAGGAGTTCAGCCATCTTCTCGCACATAATTATTGCTTCACAGGATTCAAACCTGCAAACCCACGCAAAGTAATCAGAGGTGTGGTGGCAGGAGCATTCCCAACTATTGGCATGATGCGACACACCGCTGATTCAAAACAGCGTATTAATATACCTTTTATTCCAAACTAGGCTCTGCACAAGCTAGGCAAGAAGCTACTATAGTTTGGAAGGACTGGGTGAAGAAAGACACCAAGGGTGGTGGGCATGGGATTTGAACCCAAGATTTTAAACTGCTTTGACCTCATAGTTAACGCTTTAACCATTAGGGCGGCGATTTATGTTATATTCAATCAGAAAATTTACAGTTCTCTGCAATAGCCTATAATAGCTACTCATTCACATAATGGTTGCTTGTTTGGACTACTTCAAAACAAAAGTAATTAATAATTTATAAATAATATAATAAAACATTTTATTGTAATATACAATGATGAACTTACCAACTGATTTTATATTGAAAGGTTGCTGTTGATATAAATTCAATATCTGAGTTTAACAACTGAAAATTAACAGTGTCAATCTTAGAAATTGTGTTAAATTGAACATAGTTCAATAATGTAAGAAACCTCATTACTTATTAACTTTCAATTTTTAAAACTTTCAAGTAAAATATCCAATATTAAAGGCTGTTACATATATAGCATTTAGAGTAAGAATATTCCCATAACTTCAAAAAATTTTGGGTGCTCCTGTAGTATGTGAATCAAGATGGCGGACACTGGAACGTAGTAGTATGTGTACCAGGTTAGGGTTAGGACATAATTTTATTCCAATTTTCCTCATTTTAGTTCTATTACGAGTTTGGGGACTAGCCAAGTGTCTCCCGTAGTATTTGCACCTGAAATTATGGCCTAACCCTAACCTGATACACATACTACGATGCGGAGTCCGCCATCTTGGTTCACATACTACATGAATACCGATTTTTGTTCATATAACAAACATTCTACAATGAATGTTTTATCTAGTTGCTTAAATTATTGGATTTTCATAATTAGCTCGCAAGCTTTTCTAATAATGTTGACAGACCAGAGTTTGTTGTCCCATTTACCAGCCCAGGTCAAATATAAAATAGCTAAAATTACTCCACAATTGTTCCACAAAAATGGACTGGAATTAGAACAAATCAAAGAAAATAAGAAATCTAGATTTTCACCTAATTAATATGAAATATCGTCTTTTAACAAAAACTCATTTGAAATAAAGGGTATAATAAAAAAAAAACCTTCATTTGTTGATCAGAAGTAAGTGCAATATATTGATTAGATTTTGAAGACCAGATCATATCAACAATTTGATCACCAGGATCAATGATATCTTTCCTTCGACCATCTCGATAAAATACTCGAATAAACTGGTTATCAACTGTGATTATTTCCTGTATAAAAAATATTTAATAGAAAATTACAAAAAATAAAGACAAAGTAGAAAGCTCAAACTAAATGAGTTGAATTTGAAAGTGATTGTTAGCTGACAGTTCAGAACATTTCCTCAGCCTTGACAATTTTATATTACTGTGTGGGATTGTTGGCCTCGATTTCTCGAGTGTTGACAAGGGCCATACAAAATAGCTTGGCAAGTCGAGTTGTGTTGCACACCCATGCTCTAAGCATACAAAAAGATACGAACACTCCTTTCATAATTCGAACAACTTTTAAGTAGAATGTTTTGCAAGGAAAATCAAATATAACTAATATCTAATTGCTAAATTCTGTAAAAAAAGGGTGTTATATTATATCATAGTAATACCTCTGTAATTGCATTATAAATAACACATCGCAATGGTTCATCATGATTCAGTTTTCTTTGGTGATGGATACCATGTGTAATAGTCGACGGCTTCACATCATCTCTTTTCATCAAATCAGTGAGAAGTTTCACAGAATTTCTGTTGAAGTAAATAATTACAGGAAGTAATTGGAAAACATATATACAGAAAATACCTGAAGAAAATAATTAGAGAAAATAATTAGAAAAAAAAATTAAAGAAAATAATTATGGATAAACATTTATCATTGGCACAGGTTGTTTTGGACAATTAAAAAAAAGCTACCAAATACCTTAATATCGACCATAGCTCCTTAGCCCTATTTCCATGTCTCTCACTCTTCATTGGCCATTCTGGAGTAGAAAGTGGAGTATGAGTGGGTAATTTTATTTTCGGAGTTTCAACAACAGACATTGTTGCATTAACAAAAACAGATTAATTTTGAGTTCATCTGCGACAGAAAACAACAGAAAAATGAAAGCTAAAGTAAATCCATATCAAAGATAATATTATTATGGATGTCAAATGATGACCTAACGTTAGCTCAAGAAAAGAAAAATTAATGCTGAAATCGAAATATTATTAAATTTCTGACCCGTCTGAAATTTTCGGCGGTGTGGCTCAACGGGCTAAGCGTTAGGAAAACGCTCGCCACCGCGCCTCTAATTACTCTGCGTGGGTTCGCAGGTTCGAATCCCATGCAGGGATGGTTATGTGCGAGAGGATTGCTGGACTCCTCGCCGTCGTTGGGTGGTTCACGTAACCGCTGGTCGGTTACGGCTTCCTCCACCACCAAGTCCATGCCTCCGAAAACAAACAATATAACTAATCCCATACCCGACTTGGAATGGTAACGGGACGAGAGGCCGTGGTTCGCCATATGGATAAGCCGTCTTATCGGCTTTCCTCTCCCCCGGGATAAATATGTAAATCCTATCCTATCCCTTCTAATGAAAATAATTATGAGAACGTAAAATGACATTTAGCCTATTCTACGATGAAATTATGGAACAATAAATTATTTTCGAGCTTATACCACAAAACGATAAACGAACCAGAACAGCACTAGGCCTTTATCGCGAGCTGTGGTTGTAATTTCGGCTTCAATGATCTCCACGGCAACCAACTCATGCGGAACGGGTATAGGTCAACAGTCGTCGGTCAAAAAGATGAATGCATATGTTAGTCGTCGATCAATCCCAAGTAATATTTCTACATTCGCCTTGCACACGTGCATATAAATTAGCATGTAAATTTTGCGCTTTTCACTCTGTACAATATTTTACCTTTCAAAATTGCTTGAGCATTTTTATTACACACGGTAGCGTGACAAAAGATTTACGATTCTACATACCACCAGAGCCGTTATATCAGAGCCGGCTCTGGTTATATAATGACTCTGATACCACTGTCAAAAACTACTCAATCTTGATTTTTCATGCTTGCAACAGTATTCAATCACGGTACACGGAGCATTCCAAGACGAAAGAATTGATTACGGATAAATTTAAAGTTCCCCTGTTCACCATTCCAAAAAATTAGACGTGTTTGAGTGAACTGTATCATTTATTTTCGACCTTGTGGAATGCAAAAACAAAACACAGGCTAGAACAAGAGTAGGCGCGTGTTTTGGACCTGGGGACATGAATTTTGCCCATCTAGACTAGCGAGCCATGTAAGTGTGACGTAAAAGTTACATTTTATGAACACTATTTACAGTGTTACAAAAGCAAACGTGAAAAACAATAAGCCTCGTGCCGAAACTAAATTTAATTGCAATTTCAACAAATATTTTTAGCTCAAACATCAAAATTTGGTTTTAGTTTGGCTGTGGCAGCATCAGTTGGGCCAGATTGAATTACCTAACGGACCGGATTTGGCTCGCGGGACGTAGTTTGCCCATGTCAGGGCTAGAAATTCAAAGCTTTGCACTATTTGAAAAAGAAGCTTGCTGAATCTTTTTTTTTCCTGCGTCTTATCAGTAGAACCACCATTTTCTCCGCACATGGCTTGGTGAGATTGTCGGCAATGGTGTGCGGCTGCAGTTTGCGATATGCCAATTCATAGCTGCATTCAAAAGCAGACTTTCCCTTCGGCAGAAATCCGAAGTTGCCTCTCTGTGAAATCGAACTCGCTCGGCAGTCAAGGCATTTATGTCAACATCCTTTACCGGGGGATGAATTTTGTCACGGGGTTTTTGGAGTTTAGATGGACGTAATGAATCATTACTTATTACATACAAGCGATGCATTGCGCACATTCTCTGCCATTTCGATTTACTTTGGTAAACCCAAAGCAAACGTAACTATCGTTACATTTTCGTTTCTTGGCTATTAGAAACTTACTTCCTGTATCTATAATGCGTAAGAGAAGGTTGTCTCGCAATCTACTGTCCATCTACAGGTCAGACGGCCATCATAATCTGTTGTTAGCTTTGTGTCGTGGGCTCGTGGCCCCCCTTGAACCACTTGCTTAGAGAATAATAACAACACAATCACACAGCCAGAAAGAATAACGTGAGGGTATTTAGTGTGATGATGAAGATTCAATTGCATTTAACAAAGGGAAAAAATAGAAAGGGGGAAAGCAAACTGGATTTACGGAGGAAGATCGGAAAAATTTGGAATGTAGAGACGAAAATTATAAAAGTAGTTAGAGGAGCATTAGTTGCTGTATCGCATAAGCTAGATGGGTACTTGACCACAATGGGGTCGTTTTCGTGACATTGAGTTTATTTCATTCCATAGCACGAACCATGATAGCTGAAGAGAAAGGGCGATTAAACAACGACAAACCTGGTTGGGATATATTGAGAACTGACTTCATAACAAAATTGAAGGAGTTTATGGACACAATCAGACAATGTATATTTGTCATTTGCTGCACCTATACAAGAAGTGCTGTTACGGTAGTGGATGGAGCAGAAAGCCGGACCTAGACACTGATTAACTCAGGGGTTCCCAAACCGCGGCCCGCGAGACGATTTCAAATGGCCCGCCGAACATTAGTGAAACTATAACCGTGAATAAATACTGACACGTTTAACAATTTAAATATGTTCATCCTTTTATGTCGTAGATGCCGCCAATTGTTACGTCATTATCTCAATTTAAGCACGTGTATATCGTAACAATTCAATTATACCCTGGACCTTTCCCCGACCTTTGACCCCCGAAAAATTCTTCCTATACTTTACCATTGCAAAATTTTCGGCGCTATTTGAAGAGTGCTTTTGCGAGTTGGCGCCTGTAAAATTGGGTATGTGTTTCGAACCATCATTATGATTCATCGCATACAACAATCTGTTTTTTAAAAGTACCGGTAAAGAATTTTAGCCTAGTCTATCACAGCTATTTCTACACTAATTTTTTATTACAGCAATTAAATTAAAACTCCTAGGAAGACAGAGTGATCATTGAATGATCTGATTTAAATTCAAGTTTCCGAAACACAACAGAAAACTAACGAATAGAGTTCAAAAACGCCAAAACGAAGTAATGTTTACGACCACTCTTGAAAATCTGTCTGAGTGAGAAAAGTGTCTGAGCGGATGCGAAAAGGGAGCATTGTTACGTCACACTTTGCATCTCGCTGGTTGGCCGATGTCACGAAGTAAACAAGGAAGTCGATGCTCGGGGAAAGGTCCATTATACCGGTATCTTAACTTACGTACCGGTATTAGGATTGCGTACGGCAGTCTTTTAGGTATCACGTATCAGCCCTGTATTAAGGAAGCTTGAAGATGTCACAAAAACGAAAACTAGACACTGAAAACAGGCGTTTTTTGGATAAATGGCAGCGTTCTTATTTCTTTATTGAAAAAAATCAAACTTCAGCGATTTTTCTTCTTTGCCAATAAACTATTCTTGTTCTATTCCTGTTAAACTACGGTCCAAACTGACAGATAATCACTTAGAGTGCGGTATTGCAAATACAATGTAACAAATTGGAGTCACGTTTTGAACATCAGTTTTCGAGCAAACCCCAATTACACGTATCTACAAAAATGCAAGTAAATCATGTTGGCTATTCGTTTTTTTTTAATATTCATATACATTGAGACGTTTTTTTGTTTAACCAAAAAAAACATGAGTCGCTATCTGGGGTCATCTCTTATCTCTGGGGTCAATCTCAACCTCTGTGTCAGTGGATAATATTGGTAGTACAACTGCAAAAACCATACTCACCAGAGATAACAGTGTTTTATAAACTTCAACTACAAATTTAATTAGATAACAAACCTTGGGTGTCGCTGCCTGATAATCAGTTCCCAGCGATTTCCCTTCCCAGTAAAATGTGTGTCAATTTTACTTTTTTCATAATTTCGTTTGTTATTTTTACTGGATGGAAAAAATAAACTTGACCATGATATGAGTAGAAATTTATACAAAGCCGTACTCCAGATGAGCAAGTAACTTCATTAGTCGCTATCAGTTACAAACCCTTTTTGAAAGTCGTGCTTGTTATTCCTCGGGTATTCTATCACCTAACTATTATACTTATGAATTTTATTACATAACAAACTGCGATACTGGGTGTATCTAAAATCAATCTTGCAGCCTATTTTGGTGCCTATTTTTCAAAATTTTTTCAGGGCGCTTCAGCGCGCCCTGAACCCCAGCCTTTATGTCGGGGTATTTTGGTCATCTCGCTTTACTGGCCCGCGAGTATCCTCGCCTTGAAATTTTGGCCCGCGGCCAAATAAGTTTGGGAACCCCTGGATTAACTGAACTAGAAACCGCACTACGAGTCTAAGCTACCAATAGCTCACACAAATAAACACCATTTTAGACATAAGACCAATTCATACATCAGACAAGGAGCAAGCAAGTCATAAATTTCATAGTAATGTTAAAACTGACTTGATAATACTAATCATTGGATCACATTATTCTTTCAAATTCATGTCCGAGCTACTATGAGGTATTCCTGTGTATCATACAAACCAGATATCGGCTATAAATACAGATGTTTGCAAGTCAATCAACATCGCAATACCTGATTCTCTAAGTCTAACTTACAATTCAGACAAACATACATTATAAATTTTTATTCCAAATCACAAAAATTAGTTCAATAGCATGTCAAAGCGGAAATTATCAGTAACAAAATATGACATCCGCAGAAAAAATTATTGCACAGAATAATACCAATCATCACAAGCAAAGTTATTAATTTGGCAAAATACCATCATAGAATTTAAGGTTGAAAAATCAGGAATAAACTTAATGTAATAGGACAGAGACCCTATGTCATCAGTGATGAATTACGATAAATCACTTTATAATACAGAATTGATGACGAAATATATATAGTTCCTATAATAAACATTATTTAGCTGGAACGAGCGAGCCCAATTCGAGTGATTTTTCATATTTAGTGCGACCTTCTTCCATTAGCTTCTCTATTTCTTCAACATCTCGTGGTACACAAGTTAACATTTCCATTCCATCAGCAGTTATAGCAACATCATCTTCAATTCGAACCTGAAATTTGAGTAATTGAACTAGTCAATAATAAAGTCACTGGCTCGACTGCAGTTGGACTTTAGAATCATTTATAAATGACTCGAAGTGACTCATGTTATACAGATAAGAGCAGTGGTGTGATTCAGCCGGTTCGCATCGGTGCCTCTAGAATCGTCTCACGAAATTTTAAGAAATTAGCGAACCGGTTAGCATTAATCAGTTTATTTGCTGTAAAAATATGACTTATTGTAACAGAAATGGCTAAAGAGATTACTTTTGTGATGGAACCGGCTGCCAAAAAATTTGAATCCCACCACTGGCTAAAAGTACACATACTCATACCTAAATAATAACCGCTTGTGAGACTTAACTGTGACTGATAACCTGTGACTTGAGATTCTGAATTTGGAGAATTTTACCCAACACTCATCGTAATTGTATGTGATAGAAAAATTATAACTATCCCTGGAGAGTCAAGAGTTACTATGGTATGAAATTGTTGCTAATTTTAATCTTATTTAATTTAATTTCAGCAACATTTCCAGATGTACAGAAACAGTTTTAATTTAGCATTGGTAGTAAACTAAAATGTTTTGTACCAAATGCATGCCTTTAGACATGCACTATTAGAAATATTATTGTAGTGTGGTGACATTATACCTTTAGTAATATATAATTAATTGACCATTAAATTTGATTTGATCTCATTGCACTAACTAATTCAGATTGAACAAATTTCAAGTATTTGAACAAATAGGGAAACCAAGTAAACAAACTTACACCACCAAAATTCTGAAATCTTTCAATTGCCTCTCTGTTCAAGAAGCAAGACCAATCAGGATTATCAAAAGCTTCTGCCATGACCTGGAACAAACAAAATTATATTGGTATTTTACAAAAAAAAAATACAGATTTCACAAAATTAGATTCCTTATGTTGTCATCAATGCCAGATCTACATTAATACTTTAGGTATAAAACGGATTTTGTAATTCATTACAATGTGTACATGAATGTTGTATATTTTTATCAACGTTGCAATGCTTGATTTTTCTGGTTGACGAAACAATAAATCTCTCCCTCGCATTGACTAGAATATTATAATATTGTGAACCTAATTCACATCATCTATTCTGCCAAAGCAATAATGTAGCACAACCTACCGCCCAATTGAAATATATTCCTGGTTCAACAGTAAGAACCATGCCTTCCTCCATTGTCCTTGCAGTTCTTAAACTTCTCAGGCCTGGCTCGGTTCTACGCTCTGGTGTACCCTAATATTAAAATACCTAGAATTGAGTTATAATCCTCACATTTCCTGCAGGCAAGGAATTGCATGTATAGGTAGGTAAATTATGAAAAAGCACTAATAACAGAGATTAAATTCAAAACTAGTTTACACTGAAAGTACAGCTCATTTCAATTGACAAATGCATACCTTGTGTATTTATCCTGTGATACAAGTCAATGACACAAAGTTTACCCCAGCCAGGGATGTCAAAACAAACCATGTATTTGAATAAATTCAAAATCAGTTATTCAGTTATATTCCTATATATTATTTGGAAATGATATCATCTGTTAAATTGTCATTTTGCGCAATTGACACAATTGCCATATATTGCTGTTTGAGTAATATATGAAAACTTAATAAAAACATTACAAAATACAGATTTAATAAATTTTTTCAAAATTGTCAAATTTGATTACTGCAAATATTGTGATAACTTCAATTTCTCACACTCAGTACCATATTATCCCAACACTACGCACTACTGTGCATTCTGTCAAGCACGACTAAATTTAGAATATATTCAATATCACTCAATTCTAAATATTGTTTAGAATATAATCGAAAAGTATTTCTTTGGTACATTTTTTGGAGGCATAGGCGACATGGATGGATGTACGTACGTTTGTACTTTGTACAAGCTGAGAAAAAACAAAAGGATTATTTTTAAAAATCAATCCTGTTTAAAAACTCACCTCTAGGTAACCGCCAACATCATGTACATCATGTCCCATTAGATGCCCAAGTCCATGAGGCATAAACAAACTTCCAAGTCGAACTTTCATCATTTGTTCAACATCTCCATGAATCAGTCCCATTTTGACGAGTTCTTCCAATTGAACTCTATCAGCCAAAAGATGCATATCAACCCATGACACGCCTAGTAAGCGAAACAGCGAATTGATGGATGAGGTAATTATAGAATAGCATTAATAATACTTTGCATGGTGAACCTAAAACTTTATGAATAGCTGCTCAGGACACTGGGGTCAAAAGTATATCATCAGTCCTGAACAAGTTTCATCTTTTTAAAAACAATACCAAGATACCACATTTGATGGTAATATTGATCAATGTTGGAGAGACTCAAGTGATTCAGCTAGAAATGTCTTCTCACAGACTATAAGTCAGACTTGAGTCCTCCAAATAAAAAGAATACATGAATATGAATACCTGGTTTTAAAGCCTTATGCACAGCTCTGGACGCTTTCAACACTGCATTGTATATTTTCTTCTGGTCATCAGTAAATTTGCCATTAACTGGATAAGAGCAAGTTATGTCACTTGCATAGCAATAGTATTCTCCTCCCATATCAAACAAACTAATGAAACAAAAACGTATTTGTGTTTTGTACAAGATTGCTGAAATATTGCCACTCGTACAGAAATAGGTAAGCGATCATGACTTTAATTTAAAAAAAATTATAGATTGAATGAAATGAAAACAGGCCCATATATATTCCCTATTTGCCATTTTACTTTACAATCTTTACTTCTCGAATAAAATTTTCATACATACCACATATCCCCATTATTTATTTTCTTATCATTTGGTGCACCAGCATGTCCATAATGCAAGATCGCGCAATTTTCTCCAGTAGCACCAATGCAGGTATAGGCAACATGACGACAACCCCCATGCAAGTAAACATGATGTTTGAACAAACTAAAAAAGAAGAACTATTTTATTATTAATAAATATTCAAAGTGACTCTATTTGAAATTAAATATGGAGCGAGTAGCAACTGGCACCAGACATGATATAAACATGTACAATATCCATACAGTTTGCATTCAATTGCAATTAATGTGCAATATAAAAGATGAAATAACCGCCAATTATGAACAATTTTCGGGGTGACACCCATATTTCAAGATTCTCTCATATCTTCAGGATAAATTTCCAAAATCAGGTTTCCGAAATTACAAAAATCTATAGAAATATTTGCTATATTACCCATTGAATGTCGTTAGCAAAGTTTTTTAGCAGAGCCAATCCCACATAATTACATTTATAATACATAATTTTAGAAGTGTCAATTTTCAAATGCCTAGAGTCAGGTGCTGGTAGTTTTTTAGGTGCTCCCGTAGTATGTGTGCCAGGCTAGGGTTAGGCCATAAATTTATTTCGATTTAATGGTACACTCACCGTACTTATGGAGTGCCGTTTTTGATACACAATATCAAAATTACAGAAGCGCATAGCAATAAAAGATCACCTCTCTGCTTGATATTCCATCCATCCCGGTCTAATTCTTCTCATCAATTCCATATGTGCTTCACTACTGACTTTGCTTACATATCTCAGAACTTCCAATTCCTGAGCTGACTTGATAACTCTGAGAGCTGTTATTTCCTTATGGAGCAAAGTGTTGTTCACTTTGAATCTAGAAAATGATTTGTTTGATAAGTTGATCACTTTATAAAAACTAAATTATTCCAAAAATTTGATTGGTAACAGAAACGGCTAATTGATTGGTAAAACGGTTGTGCCTCATATTGAAGATAGATAGCTTTCACATATCGCTATCAACAAGGTATATAATTATATTAATTCGGTTTAGAATAAGTCACACAGTGTCATAAAACACATGTCTGTATAAACAAAAAGAATACAACTATATACTAACCCACTGATTCCATCAAAAACGGCTTCTTTTGTCATTTTACCGCTATCAGTATTGAGCCCTCTCTGAAAAAAAGCATATATACTGTAATTATATACAAATGTTCAGTATGCATATTGCATACCCACATTCCAAAACATTTGCCAATGGAAAAATAAATGCTTGGCTTGTGATATCGAGGTGGAACTGAGTTCTGGTTGCTGAATTGCAATATTTTTATTAAGAACATTGTCAATTGCAAAGGAGCAAAACTGGTTGTTGTTGTACTAATTTATTGAGAAAATAATAAAATAATGCAAGAGTGCGATATTTTAGGATATGCTTGCTTATCAAGCCTTTAAATAACAAGTAAATCGGTTTCGGCATTTCTAATAATAAATCCGTTATCCAACCACACATTATATTTGGAATTCTCAAGTAAGTAAATACTTCTAACTATTTATTACAGTGCAGAGTATGGAATACATCAATGAGTCGCATAACTCTTCAGCATTCTTCACAAACAAGTGATTTGTAAAAAGAACAGGAATTCTATTTTCTGTGCAGCTTTTACATATTGTTTGCCAAATACCCACAATCGGTAGAATCGCCAATCAGCAAATTTCTTGTCCAAATAATACCAATGTTTGCCGATAGCTCGCAACTACTATATGCAGTAGTACTAACAAACAAGAGTTAATACCAGTATCTGTATTTTGAATTTTTTGTTTTTGAGGTCTATCATATTCCAGCAAATTCTTATCATAATATATTTCCCTGAGCAGCCACATATATATATATATACCTGCTTTGCAATGGAAAATCAAATTTATTGTTGTATTTATATTATAATTTTCTAGACTTACATACCAGTGTCAGTAATGTTGAAGGGCTTGCTGCTTTCAGAATTTCTGCTACCTAAAATGAGAAAAACAAATTATGTATTACAAATTACAATATTATTCTAATAATTTTGTTCCAAATCAAAAAACCATCATTATGGTCCACTAAACTATTCTATAAATAATATTAGATTTGAAGTAACGACATTAACTACACATAAACGAATTGAATTTTCATTGGAATGCTTGGAAATTGGGACTGGTATCAGTTTCACAAATACTATATCCAATTTTCAAATTTGATAACATTGGGTTTGAAAGGATATTTTCAACCTCTGGCACCAAGAATGTTTTAGTCTGTAATGGTAGTCTCTAATACATCACTCTATACAACACAATGCTAATTTCAAGAATCTTACTTAGTCCAAAAAATTTGCAACAAAAGATTTCATAAATTACAAATCTAGTATTATGAAATAATATTCTAAATCACAAATTGAATTATTACATGGCCAAAATCATCATGTATGATATAAATTGTTATCTGAACCAAATTTGAGTGATGAACAATCATCTTAAACTAGAGACTTCAATCTTAATTTCAAAACCATATATCTTACATCTGCTGTATATTGAACATCCTCCACCGCATATTTAGCCTTGAAATGTCCAAGAGAGTAAATTTCACCCAGCCACACTTTGTAGGAATCTGGAAGTTTCGGCATAAACAATGTCGCTTTGCCACTGTCAATGTCAATCACCCCATAACAGCCAGGCTCAGTAACACCAAAACACCATTGGAAATAGGATTCCTGAAATGAAATCATTTATTACAAAAAATCTGCCAAGATTTTAAACTCATTTGAACAAAATCAATAGATAATAAAAATGTAAAATAATTTGATGGTCCAATAGTAAAAGAATTCCTCCTGATTAATTATAACTACAAATAAATGTCTCACTGAAAACAGATTAATAATGGCAAAAAGAAAAAAAAATTAAGGCAATCAAACATATGTTGATAATGAAGTCTTTTCCCATGGGGGATAATTATGTGCAAGAGGATTGCTAAACTCCTAACTTCGTAGGGTGGTTCACATAACCGCCGGTAAGTTACGGCTTTCTCCACCATTTGAAACAAATAAATGATCAATTAATTATTCACATATCAGACATGAACTGTTAACCAGACAAGACAGCCTCTTGACATATTATAATAAAAAAGAATATATATAATATGGAATATATATGAATAAATATGTAAATCCTTTCCTATCTTTAACAACAAAATCAATTTTCACATACTTGTCTAAATATGAGATCTACATCAGTGGAATCTTGTGAAATCTCATCGCCACCTTGCAGCAATACGATAGATTTTTCTGAAACATCAGAATTTCCTTTTAATGCTTTACAGAGACGTTTTCTGTTGTGTGCAAACAAACTCATAGGAACTGGAAGAGTCTGTTCCCCAAGACAATAAACTGGCCTGTGAACCAAAATTAAGATAAACTATTCAGATAATAGAATTTAATAATGTTATCACAAATCAAAAAATTTAGTAGAGCCTGATGGTGATTGCTGGATTGATATGCCTGGATGCTTTTGTCGCATGTTTTAGAATGTTATCAAACTAGTTAATGGATTGAAGATTGTGGTATGATTAAGCCATATTAGTTTATTTTTTGTCAATAGTTTATTTTTTGTACATTTTTTATTGTAAAAAAAACAATAATTATAACTTACTCGGCTTTCGCGGACATCTTTATTCAATTATTGCAGTGGGTTCCAAAGATATGACAATGCACTCAATATCAGCAAGTACTGGAAGCCTTTTATTTATTTTATTATTTTTGCCGGATTCATATTTCAATGTTATCATAGAAGTTATGAATTAGATTTTTGACCAAATAAAAACATCAAGTGTTAGTATAAATTTTGGTTTGGATAATTTAATTTTGTAAAACAATCACATTCTGATCCCCATTAATTTCAGAAAGAATAATATAACAATCAATCATTTATTTTGGTTCTCTGACATAAACAAAAGAAAAAGTAAACGGACATAACAAAATGCAGAGATACCTGGGAGACGGGCATAACTCAAAATAAAGATAAAAAGCGTACAATGTACGTGCCTGCTCCCCAAAAAAAAAAAATAATAAAACAAACACAGAAAAACACGATTTACAATCGGGCAGTACTTTGAAGGCAATTTAACAAAAACAGCAAATATGAAGTACATGAATGCAATAAACTTCTGACAACTTCTTCCGTCTTTGGTTGATGAAACTTTGAACCACATGTTGGTATCCAATTAGGATTTATTGAGAGATCACCAGAATTAATATATAAATGAAGCCGATTTTGAATACTGCAAATACTGTGTGGGCCTATGGAATTCTTGGATGTGTATAGCACAAATCCGAATAAGTAGAAAGCTATAGGACACATCGTTTGAAAGAAATACCTTGAGCAAAGGTGAAATAAGTGATAGAAGGAAAGTTAAATTATGCTCATGTCCTATGTGCGGCATAACCACAGTACAGTGGCTGCAAATTTCATCAAAATAACAATTATTGGTAGAAAAAGAGCAAAAATATATTATTGCAATAATATCCACACACTAAGGTTACTAACTAAGAACTCATGATAAAATAGAAAATGAGTAACAAAAATATGAAATAAACTACATACTGAAACTATCTATTTATAACAAAATATTAGCAAGCAATATGCATACATTGCATATTTGTAGAACATTGCTTGCAAAATGCAGTGCTAAAAATCACTTCTAACATATGTGGCCAATTCCTTGTCAGATCTCCAAGCCATTCCACCCACTATCACAGATTTTATTTATGCTTTGCATATATCCAGAATAACTTCCTACAAACAATATAAAAAAAATTTGAACAAATTTCGTCAAGTATTAGAGAAGTTAGAGCATTTTGAAGATTGCCATTATTTATGAACGAGACAATCTTTTGAAGGTTTTATAAAATCAATTATTAAACATTTATGTGCTTTTTTTAGATTATTTTTTCAATATTATACTCAATTTTTGGTGCTGTTGAAGAAAATACAATTGCGCCTCAGAAGGGTAACAAAAAATTATTTTTTCACTTTCCGAACCTCCCAAAATTCCTGATTTAAACTCAAAACAGCCTTCAGAATCAGTCATGAGCGACGAAGACTTCATCTTCAATTTACAAAAATGGGTAAGTTTTGTTTTTAATAAAATGAATATTTTCTGAAAGCTTGGTAACAATGCAAGTCTGTGTAAAAATTTCATTTTGTATTTTAAAAAATAGAACCTATTTTTGCTCTGTCAAAGTCGTGTTCAAATTCTAAGTCAAAATGTTATATAAAGTGATATTTTCTCTATGACGTCATAATGGTGAAAGGTGATACCACAATAAACATAACACATTTATGAATCAGATGCCTAATCAATTGGAACTGAACATAGTTTTTTATTAAATAACATAATAAACGTATTAAATAACATTTAATAACAGGCAATAATTAATTGAGAATCACACACAGTTGGGAATATGAACAAGGAATACCCAAATTACTGCTGGGCCCAAAAAACAAACCATCCAATATTACAATTTAATCAACATTTCAAAATAAAATTTTAACAGAAGAAAGAAAGAATTTACTATTAGTTATACACGTTTTGCTTCATCCACCAGCTCAAAATGCATGAAACAGTGTAAAACATTTAAATTATTCTCTGTTGGGTCGTTTTTGTGGGAATTTTTCATGCCAAACAGTTGATATAAGGGAAGACGATTGTTCTGTTAGTTGATACTGTCCCCTAGTTGTTTGTAATATGGGGCATTCTATTGTGCAGATCACATTTTCAAAGGGAACCCAGCATCTGTCATTATTGGTTGGCCAGTAAAATGAAACAGCTGGTCCAGCTGGATGAAAAAAATCGACATTCAAATCACCTTGGGCTTCATCCACCTCTGAAACCATTCCTATATACCATTTTTCGTCATAAACACAACATACATATTTCCCAACATTAAAATTGTTTCTAGGTGTTACATTTTTATTAAAGTTCCAAATTAAGCTGTATTCATAATCATTACTAATCCTTTTCATTCCTATTTGATAACTTGAGAGTGGTGTAAAATTGTGGAATGTTCTGGTTCCTTTGATGGTCGAAGCCCCGATCCGAGTTTGCAGTTTGGATCTCGATAATTTTAAATCATCAGAAAGAAGGTGAAAAAAGTGAATCGATGGCATATGTTTTTTACAGAATTCCATCATTTTAGAAACATCATCAATCTGATGTTCTGGTTCGCTTCTGATATTTTTTAAAGCAGTTGTGCGTTTGATGGTACCACCAAGACCATCACAAGCGGACTTACCATGACAAGTGGCAAAAAAAGACCATGAGGCTTTGATGTTAAAATCTTTGTGATGTTGGCACAAATTAAAAAACTTTTTGCAGTTTTTATACTGGGCAGCACACCCATCACTAAAATACTCAACTGGTTGGGTATTTTATCTTTTAAGAATTCGATTGATTTTTTTTTGAATAAGGTACACCATACCAACATCATGTTGGAGGTCTTCAGAAATAAAGCACATACTGATATGTTTCGGTATCTCATCTTTGTAGTAACACACCACTGGATGAACGGTGCAATGATTTTGTGTCCAGTGGTATCCTTGCGCTTCATTTTGAAATCGAAAACGATCATTTTCGCTGAAATCCATCAGTATGAGAGCTGTTGTTTGTTCCATATTTAATTTTCGGTTTTTGAAATAATTTGATTGGGCCTTCGAAATGTATGAGTAAATATTCGATGAATTCTTTTACATTAAGGGTATTATCGATAAGGTCTGTTCTATCCGTGTTAACCCACTGTTTGAAACGCACTTCCTCTTGACACTGGAGTCTTTCCTCCAACCATTCAACTGAATTACTTTCTTTTGGACATTTGTCACATTGCCCCAACATACACTGCCTGTTACTGAGACTGCATACTGTCATTTTAATTATATCTGAATATGTTTCTTTAATCTGTGCGGCACGTAATAACAGGATGACATTTTGGTGTATGGTGCATACACACACTCTGTGCATACCAGGAGATGATACGGACATACACCATTTGGGACGAAGGGTACAGAATGTGGAAAAGCCAATTTTCAATTGTGGATACTTGTCTTTAAAAGCGATATACAACTCTTTTAGCGTACATAAAATTAATCTTTTTTGCATATAACTATTTTTTTCTATGCTAACTTTATCTTTAGTACCAGGAAGCAAACGTGTGAATTCATCATCTTGAAAAAAATCCTCAACATGCTTGATCACTTCTACTGGCAGCTTCTTACCACTTGGTTTAGGTGGAACAGCTAAAATTCCTTCTTTGTTCACTAGAGCTTTGGCTGATTTGACCAAACTTTGATGAACATTACAATAATTTGAAATCTTAGTGCGAAACCAGCTTTTAGGGGCCAAAGTCAAAAGTCTTAATTTTTCTGATCGTGTTATTGCATCTCCAATTTTTTCTTTTAATTCGTCGAGTGTGTGCAATTAAAATAAGGTGACAATTTGCAATCGATATCTTTTACATATTCAGCAATTAACCATTAAATCATCATCAAGTATCAGAGCTAGTTCGGGTCAAGAGAAGTTTCAACAAAGAATTTGTGATTTTCTCTAAAATCTTTCATTTCAATCTTGTTATTGTGAAATACCTTGAGATATGCTGAAGTGTTGATTGGTACCATTCATCAAGTGAACAGAATCTTCAGTTGTTCAGCGTAATTGCACAATGCTGTAATGTAATGGTATTCAGCTTTCTGCAGTTCTGTTATTTTCTAACCTCAGACCCTCCAGATTGCGATAATTTTTATAGTCATAACACTCATAACCAAATTACGCTGTCTTTTTTTTTTCTTCTGGAAATGGAAATATGCAATATTTAATACATTAATATAGATCAGAAAAGTATAGTTAAAATACAGCATGATAGTGGGTAAGGGAGTAAACAAAGAGATGTTTGTTTATGATAAACTGTTTATATTGAACAATTAATATGATAATTAATAATACAGCAATTATTTGTCAAATTTTCCTATATTGACATAGGTAAACTATCCTTTTTTTTACTATATTGTTAAGAAGGTTAAGAAAATATTGATACAAAAATGGGCAAAAAGTTCAAATTTTGTCAACATACTGTAATAAACTTATAATACCAGGCATTTCCAAAAACCACTTAGAAATCTATCAATATTGAATGGTTCTTCACAGTTGTTTCAGTATTGAAATTATCCAAACTTTTTTTTTATCAGAAAAATATTTCAAAACAATGGTTGATACTAAGATATCAAGTTGGAGATATATAAACTGAGCATTATACCATCTATATACACAATTTGAAAGATAAAATCTACACATTTGAATACAGAATATCATAAATAAATCAATTAAGTTCAGGATCTGAATACAATCTAGGAGTAGTTTATTAGGAAAAATACATTGGTATCAGGATCGCTCTTTCAGTGCACTTGTTTTAAACCATGAAACTGTACAGTTCAGGCAGGTAGCAAGTCATTCAAGGTAAAATATATTATTAATATATGATAGGCTTGGAAGAGTCTGATATAAGCACAACTATGCATTGAAGAAAGAAATCGCTTTGCAAAGCATAGGTATACATGCCCAAGAGGAATTGAATACTTTTCAAATCGGTTATATGAGGTATAGAAAACACCTGATTTTAGGAAAGAATTTTTAAGCATTTCAAATATTATGATTCCCAAAATTATATTAAAAATAGAAAAACAATCAAAAAAAGTTTATTTCAACAATTTTTCAGCGCTAAATTCAATCATCATGGAGCTATATTGATTTGTGTAAACTCCCCTGTTAAAATAATCCAATTTATGATATAGGCCTATTCGATATCCATATTTGAAAATATTATTTTGAAATGTATTTGGAGTAGTTAATTATTCAGATTTGGGCATCCTTCGATAAAAAATTAAATGAGGGTAATTGGTTTGAAGGAATATATCATGTTTCAGTGCAAAATATAAAAAACATAAAAAAATACAATATAAACTGTGAAAATTTCCAGTACTTGAAGACGGAAGAAGATGCCAAAAGGCCATCTTCTTCTTTCAGGGAACAAGCTTACTCTGTTAGGTCTGCGTTGTCACGCATCATATATTCTAATATGCACGAAAGGGACACGACAAAATGAACAATTATACATTAGTACAAATTTTCAAAATTTTAATTATAGAAACTCCCGGCCGCGCTGTAAAGCCTGTTCGTCGCTGACCACATGCACAAGAAAAAAGTACCACAGTAAAAATTTTCTCTGACGATCTTTTGTGTGAGAAACACTTTCCACGTTCTTCTAATCTAAAACATGCAGTTCTTACGTGTAAGTTCGGGTACTTAATGACTCAGCCTATGCTTTCACAACGATTAACGCAAGTAATTATGCTATTCATGTTGTTATTCCTCAGTATGACTCGATAAATGTTTCTTGTGTATAAATTGTGGTTGAAAATACCATCTTACGTTCTTGGCACAGTCAAGACTTCTTTCAATATGAGTTTGCTCATGTTTACGTAAACTAGATGAATGAGAAAAACTCTTACCACATTGTTTACAAATATGAAGTTTTTCTTTAGTATGAATTCGTTCATGCACGTGCAAATTGGATAATTGCGTAAAACCCTTCTCACATTGTTTACAAACATGAGGTTTCTCTCCGGTATGAATTCGTTCATGCCTGTGCAAATTGGATAATTGCGTAAAACCCTTCTCACATTGTTTACAAACATGAGGTTTCTCTCCGGTATGAATTCGTTCATGCACTTGCAAATGGGATAATTGCAAAAAACACTTCTCGCATTGTTTACAAACATGAGGTTTTTCTCCTGTATGAGTTCGCTCATGTTTATGTAAATGAGATGATTGTGAAAAACACTTCCCACATCGTTTACAAATATAAGGTTTCTCTCCAGTATGAATTCGTTTGTGCAAATGCAAATGAGATAACTGGGAAAAACCTCTGCCACATTGTTTACAAACATAAGGTTTTTCCCCAGTATGAGTTCGCTCATGGCCACGTAAACTAGATGATTGAGAAAAACCCTTATTACAATGTTCACAAATATAAGGTTTCTCCCCGGTATGAATTCTCATATGCATGTTCAAATTGTGCTTCGTTTTCAATTTTCTCCCACATTGTTTGCAAACATATGGTCCATCTCCACTGCAAATTTGCAAATCTGATCCTGGTCTTTTGTTGGTATGAACAAGTGAATTAGCTTGTAACTTTCTGTCTGGTAAAGAGGTTATGTTAAGTTGCTCGCAATTATGTGCTGGGTTAGTTTTATCAATCAACCAACTTTTACTACATTGTGCATGAATATCGGATTTCTCTCCGCCAGCTCTTTGTAAGAAAGTTTTATTTGTAATAACTTCTCCACAATGCTCATTAGAGTTAATAGACAGACTTGTTTCTGCAATGTCAATGTTGATAGTTTCATATTCATTCAAATCTCCAATTAAATAATTTTCATCGTGAATATGCAAAAACATGTGCTTCTCCAAACTTGGCCCTGATGAGAAGTTTTTATTACAGATGAGGCAAGGAAATACATCTTCGGCGGTTTCTAATATTTCTATAAAATTTTCCATAATGTAGAATATCTTAATCAAACAGCAATTATGATAGACTGAAATAACATGTTTTTCACAAAAAATTATTATTTTAGGCTCTGGTTACAATAACATATATTCATGCTAGAAAGCACAATCGAGCAACAACAGAAGGGTGATGTTATTAGCGTTGACGATTCAACGTAGCATTTATAATTTGAATGAATCTAAAATAGATGAAGGGATTTCTAGACAGTCAGACAGTACGGTATATTGTCAACGTATTATAACGGTATTATTCAGCATTTTGAGAGAGATAGTCTACCATGTCTGCATGTTGTGATTTCACATGATGATTGAAATAGTTTCATCATTGATAAAACCAAAGTTTTGTTTTCCGTCTGACTTATCTGAAATATTGCAATAGTCAGATAGTGATGATTGAAATAATAAATTAGACTAGACTATACATAAGTCAGAGAAGGTCTGACCATAGATTTTACATAACAGCATAACAACAAGCAAACTAGTCTACATAATAAAAAAACACCGGTAACTAAATTAATTCAGACGCAAAACTTTTTGCTACGGAGAACGAATTGATCGCAGTTGTCTTGCTAATGTGGCCCAAAGCTGTTTCTGACATAGATCCGTTGGTACCGGTAAAGTGCCTCACCATTAAAGGCTTTCCTCGATGCTATTTTGAACAGATGCTTTTCGTGTGATGACCTTCCGGTATATCCAAAGTGACTATAACATAGTTTATAGTCACTTTGGGTATATCCTACCAGGCTACCATTACCGCATTTCCCTACCACTTCCCGCATACTTGTTCTCTATTATTACGAAGATTCTTCAAGGTTTTCTTAAAGCCTCATTTAATTGGGCTTGTGTTTTTGTGTGCGTGCTGGTGGGCAGGCACATGAGATACTTCATGTTTTAAACTTTTTTGTAGGTTTTGCTTGCTCTCCAGAATTCTCCATTTTAAATTTAGGTTTGTTATGGAGTTTTCGAAATAAACTATCTATCTATCTATCTATCTACTGACTGACTGAAAACGTCACTTTTTCTCAAATGAGTCCGCGGAGCGTTTGAATGAGTCCGCAACGAGCCAGAAATTCTCTGCGGGCCGCAAACGTTTTTGCGAAACTTAGCCATCAGCCAAGTTACGATTTACGTTAGAATTTACATAAAACATAAAAAGCAAGTTTATTCACATAACAATAATTACTGGATACTGAGTAGGGATATGCATATATTCGAATATTCAACTATTAGAATAGCAATTTACTATTTGAAAATTTGGTAACAGGTGAAGCGACAGGTCACTTGCGCGTCGCTTAATCAAACGATTGGATTTCACAACTCACTTGGATTTCCGACAAAAACACGAGTCGGCACACGCGTGGATAGATACCTAAGTGGTGTTTCTCGCGAGCTCGAACAACGAGAAATAATCTTATTTCTGGGTGGTGTCAATGGTGGCAATCTAAATTTTCTGAATTGAAAAGCGACAAAACAAAATACTAAAAATAAAACGGAGAATAACATAAGTTTTGTTTTATGATGGTCCGCGACCGATTAAAAAAGCTTTTTTAGACATTGCAAATCGCAAAATTTCGAGTGCTACTGTAGTATACGTATCAAGGCATTTCCCCATAGAATTTTTTGCTTTACTTGCTCCACATTGGTATACGTACAGTACTAGAGCGCCGTAAGTGTTGTACCAACAGCTCAGATTTGTCGAGTTCACAAAAATACGAATCAGAACAAAATATAATCGGGCTCTTTACCACGCATTTTTGTGTTCACGGATTATGATGATATTTTCTGAGTAGTATTGCTTTTATTTCGTCAACACAACCGCAGATTAAAATGATCACAATTAAATTAATATTAAAGCAAGGAAATGAATATATTTTTTTTTATTTACTAATATACTTTGATTACATTTTTAATGAGTACTAAATAAAATTGTACTTTCTGGAAATTTATAGCAGATAGTAGGAATTTTCTAACGGCGAAAACAAATTCGTAAGATCGCAAAAAATATGTATCAAAATTAAATATATTCGGGCAATACATTCTCACATTATTATGTTCGCAGATTGATTTCGATTTTGAAATTCGTTAAAATTCTGTTGTGTTTGGTTTTATTACATCTTCACACAGAGTACGGTTGCAATAAACGCACGTTGAGTCCGCAAAGGGTTTCGCAGGTGAGAAAATAGTCCGCGACCTCACCAGGAATAAGCGCTACTTAAAATTTATAATCCATCTTCATTTTATGTCATGGGTGCAAATGTCCGTGGATGCAGATGTGCATGGGTACAAATGTACGTGGATGCAAATGTACATGGGTGCAAATGTCGGTTGGTGCAAGTCAGTGATCGTTAATTAAAAAGAATTGCTCGTTTGTTGAAGGGGAATTTTTCCGCGAATTTATGTATGCTGCATGCTTGCAAGTCATTTCTCCTGATATAAAAAGTTAATTTTCTAACATCAGTCTTTCTAACAACACAATTGTGAACATCAACAAATCAAAACTTTGCTCCAGGCTGACAGATATTCACGAATGCGTTATTGCGAATACAATGTACGGAATTGGAGCCACGTTTTGAACATATGATATACAATGTACACATACACTATGTTAACTAAACTGAATTATGTTGGCATTTTGTTTTTCCATATATACAATTCAGTGGCGCCGCGTCAATAGGGCCAACCGTGGCAATGCCCCGGTTGTTTTTTCGGTATAATAAAAAATATTCGAAAAATACCTCAATATCGGTTGCACAGACTGTCTACACCAGCCATATTCTCCCGACATGGCTCATTTCTCGCTCGCAAAGCCTTCGCTGAACGTCGACGGGGCGACGCCGATTTTGCCCCGGTTGCTTATTGTATATCGTATTCTCTCTCTTATCTTCCACTCGCCGCGTTTGTATCGTTTGTTTTCTGTTTCTTTTACTAAATCATCGGGGCTAGCCCCGAAATTATGACGACACAATGCAGACGTTTCTTACAACAACGTGTTGACTTATTCACGCATTCCTTCTCGTTCGTTGGTTGCTTGAAGAGTTGATAGTTTCCTCGCCTACGTTTTTGTCGCTTGTTTTGCTATTTGAATCAGTTAGAGACCTTTAGTCCATTTGCTTTCGATTTTCCACATTTTTTTTGAATTCCTCACTTCTTTCCGGCTTCGCATTTCTTAGCCTTAGACCTCATAATGAATAAGGTTGATGCACTACTTCGCACTCCGTTTTCGCAGCTGCCGCTGGAACAAAAATTAGAGGTACAACGTCTTGGGCCTTATCAACCAAAAAATTGTTCACTGGAACAATCCCATGACGGAGGAAAGCGTCGGCGTACATTCTGCGCAGAAACTTGGTATAAAAAACACGAATGGTTGTGTTACAGCGAGGACAAAAATGCACTTTTTTGTTTTTATTGCCTATTTTTTGCTACCGCCCGTAACTCACGTTGGTGTAAATTTGGTTTTAGAGATCTTAAACATCTTTCCGAACGTGCCAGGGAATCATCAATCTTCTATGGAGCATCTGGACAATGCAGTAAAATACCGGACATTCGGAAATGTTAATATTGCAGCACAGTTGGATGAAGGACGCGCGGTTTCTATTCGTCGGCACAACCAAAACGTCGAGAAAAACCGCCATGTTCTCGGTCGATTGATAGATGTTTTGAAGTTCAATGGTTGTCACGAGCTGTCCCTCCGTGGGCACGATGAACGGGCTGGCTCTTCTAATAGAGGGGTATTTTTGGATATGGTGGAATACACCGCATCCCTAGATACAGTATTGAGAAATCATCTTGATGCCGCAACTGTTTCGAAAGGGACATCTAAGGATATCCAAAATGATTTGCTCGACTCAATGTATAAAATTTATTTACAACATTTGGCTCTGGAAATTGAGAATTGCCAGTTCCTTCCGATTCAGTCTGACGAGACAACTGACATCACGTGCGTTTCCCAACTGGCTGTGATTTTTCGGTTTGTGAAAGATGGTAAACCTACCGAGAGATTTCACAGCTTTGTACCAATCGTTGATCGCACGGCTTGCGTGATATCGGCTGTACTGAAAGAAGTGTTACAGCCTTACAACACGAAGTCAAAATTGATAGCTCAAACTTATGACGGTGCGGCAATCATGAGTGGGTCGAAACATGGTGTTCAAGTTTATATAAAAGAAGATTTTCCTCATGCGCATTTTTTACATTGTTATGCACACCAATTTAACCTCGTTATTAAAAATATGTGTCTTGATATCCCTCTCGTCCGTATATTTTTTGCAAATGTTTCGAGGTTTTCTTCATTTTTTTCCGTTTCGTCGAAGCGCTCTGACCTCCTTCGCCAGATATGTAGCCGCCGTCTCCCAGCTTGTGCACCAACACGTTGGAACTTCCAATCACGCGTGGTGCAGGGCGTGTCCGAAATTAGGTCTGAGCTCATTGAGTGTTTCAATGGCATTCAGAGCTCTCCGGTTTGGGACGAACGCTCTGTGAGGGAGGCGGCAGGTCTAAAGCGTCTGCTAAAAGATGGTGAGTTTTCATTTTTTCTCCACAATATTTTATCACGTGGATGTATTATACGGCGCATTGCAGTCAAGGCTAATGGATGGAGCGTCTGTGCAGTCGTGTATTTCAGACTTCTGCGATGCTGTATCTCGTATCCGGGAAACAATAAAATACGACGACACATGGAGTGCTTCTTTACGCCGCGGGCAAACAACGCAGCGTTTGATTTTGTCTGCAAAGGAATGCTGTGACATTCTGGTGAATCAAATAGGCGATCGTCTGCGCACTGAACATCTTGCCGCGTTCTCTTTGATAAACCCCAAAAATTTTTCAAAATTTGCACGTCAATTTCCCATCCATTTGTTGGCTACTGTCTCCAAATTTTACCCCATGATAAACGTGTGTAAATTGGAAAATGAATTGCGATGTATATACACCAATCAAACTTTTTTGAACATCACATCAGCTTGCGCGCTCTATGGGTTCCTCATAGATAACACTCTAGTAACTACCTTTGCGGCGTCTGCAAAATTTCTGGACATCATTTTGACGACGCTTATTTCTTCCGCCGACGCAGAGCGAACATTCAGCACGCTGAAGCGTATTAAAACGTATCTCAGAAACACAATGAAGCAGGATAGATTAAATTCCTTGACTGTTTTATCCATTCACAGAGACGTTATTTCTGGGATGCATGACTTTAATCAGCGCGTTATTGAGCATTTTGCTTCCAAGAAACCGCTGCGTGTTGCATATATGTTCAAGCAGTAGAAGTCTAGCAGCATATATATCTATGAGTGAGCGACGCATGTACTTATCTTTGCATTAACTTTCCTTTCTTCATAGTAACGTTTTAAACCTTATTTTAGGTTTTGTCTGCTTTCCCGAAGTTTCTGTTAATATGTCATTGTATTTATCTGGGTAAATATTGCCTTTCCTTTTGAAAGAGGTTTCAAAATAAACTATGTCTATATTTATTAATACCTTGACTTGGACCGGTTTTAAAGACACTTTCTTATCGGTAAAAATTGTCGCTTTTGCCGGTTGGTTGTTACCGATGGAATGGTTTTTATACTCATAAAATGATGGGAGAACTTACAGCGCTCATACTGTGCCGTAGATGGGGGTGACTTGGCCCCCCAGTAGCTTGCCCCGGTTGTCAAAATGACCAGGCGCCGCCACTGATATACATATATACGGTATATACATTGGGATGTGTTTGTGTAACAAAACAAGACGTAGCCATACATATGAGGCTGTTTGCTAGATGAGCATGTAACTTCATTAGTCACTATGAGTTGCAAATTCCTTGTTGAAAGCCGTGCTTGTTATTTATTCCTCTGGTATTCTATCACCTAACCATTATATCTATCAATTTTATTACATAACCAAATGCGATGCTAGGTGTATCTAAAATCAGGATTGCAGCCCTGGAACCCAGCCGTGTCGTATCGCCCATTTGGTCGCTCCCCTTCTCTGGCCCTCCAATATTCTTCTGCTACCTATTTTGGCCCGCGGTCAATCAACTTTGGGAACCCCTGATGTAGATCGTTTGTCAAATACATAACAATTTTTTAAGTCACAAATTGTTTTATCGCTAATAGAAAAAATATTTACCACCCCCTAAATTTCGAAACACCCCTCTAAAAATGAAAAGCTGGGGAACATACTGGACTGCAAATGCACGTGGGTGCAAATATAGCGTTAGGAATACGCTCGCCACCGCACCTCTGATCACCCTACGTGGTTTCGCAGTTTCTTAGGAATGCGCGTGTAATTGCACCTCTGTTTAACCAAGAGTCGAAGCGCATACTATTAAATATTAACAATAATATGACTTAACCATTTTGTTCACTTCAATGTTCCCAAACACAAAAAATACATTTCTTATGATTGGTTGGTGGACATAGACTAATATATCAAAATGAGTGCCCCCGATTACTACATGTAACATGAACGTTTAGTGACACTCAAAAGTTCAAACAAAAAGATTATCTTGGCAAGTTTAAAAATAAGTAGATTGAAACAATTCCAAGTGCAAAACTGAAATTGATTTAGTAGTATTATTTGCGTTGTTTATTGAAAATCTTAAAATGGTTCTTGATCATGTATTTACCCATTGACTCTCCTATGTCCCTATTTACACTATATATTTTGAACCCTGTTAATCTGGGACTCACAGCGATGATCAATAAGTTTGTAAACACATCGCAGGTATACATTTTTGTGTTATGCTGTTGTCCTCACATCAAAATTTGAATTGTCTGCGATCGATTATGCGGGAAACTTATTAAAGAATCAATTTAACTTGTGTTGTGATCTCAATTCAGCAATATCCTGGCTCTTACGAGCGTTTCTATTAATTTGGACACTTTCGATAAACCAGCGGATTTTTGCTCTTTTGTGGACAGGTATTGCGAAACATTATGCCCGGAGAAGGAAAGAAATTGGTTTTATTTTTTTTACATGAGTACATTGAATTTCTTACATTAAAGTTTTACATGAGGTGCAAAAGGGAGCTTTATTCGAGGCTCTGATGTTTGAATTCGACATTCAAGCTTTAAAATTCGACAATACATCTAATTGGCATTTAATCAAATATTTGGGGATTCAGAATTCAGAAATAAAATAAATATAATATATATTCTATTGTGATTTAAGACAATTTTAATATTATTTAATGAAATTAAAAATAATTAATTTCTGATGATCGATTTACACGAGAATCTGATTTATAATTACTGTTTTCCGTTTTTCACGCTTAAAAATCCGCTAACCCCTAATTTGTGAGTTTGTAAAAAAAAAAACGATTCACTCGCAATGCTTGCAAAAAGTAGAGCAGTTAGCTGTTCATTCATTCACTTATATATATATGTATGCAAAACATACAAAGTTCAGAGGAAACTTGAATAAAGAAGCAATATTGAGTTCCACATTTAATCACATTTCACACAAAACCCCAAAAAGTTTGTAAGAAGAATTTCGGTCAAACATCCCATGATTTGCATCACTTGGATCCGATTGAATGTGAATGCCGACATAAGGTCTTGCAGGATTGAATGGTCTACCTGGAAACCAACGTGTGTAGACAGCTGGATTTCCATTGGATAAATAAATTCTTCTTGTCTGAAAGACCAAACAGATAAAAGGTTAAGCAGTAAAGATGCAAAACTATAAATGCTGGGAAATAGAATCTACTTAGAATGTATATTTTGCCTGTAACTAAAATTTTGTAGTAAGTGCGTAAATATTTATGACGCCATAATACAATTTACATATCTGTGAAATGTTTATTATGACGTCATTATTCTTACTTTGAAATAAAAGTTGTATCGCCAACACGACGATGAAACCGTTTTGCTCATAGCCAATTGAATAAATCGCAGCAAGCAAAACTACAAAATGCCCTATATTTTTACTCAATGCCCAATGGAGGCTAATCAATTACGGCAAAATGTTTCATCAAAAGCGCTTCATCATTTATATATGATCTATATTAGGGTTATCATATCTGAAAAAACAAATCCCTGACAACATTTTAATATGCCACGTTGACCAATTTTGCAACCAAAACACTTATATTATGATATGAATTTGCGATAAGTCTGAAGGCACAAGCTATCGTCGCCTTTTTGTGAGAATAGAATAAATACGGAACAAAACGAAAGAGCAAAATTGTTGCAGGTTAAAATCAAATGCAGGTTGTTTCTGTGAAGAATGAAAGTTATGAAAATAGCACAAGGTAGTGAGTTCGACCAAAATACCGATTACAAAATGCTAAGAATTCAGATAATATGTGGCATCACAATTATCGGAATGCGACGTAATCCGTGTTGCACAACAAAGACTTCATGTGATATATCTGAAAAAGTCAATTTTGTGGATGCGCAATATCTGAAACTCGAGATTTGTAGCAGTGATTCAATAATCCCTGACATTTAAGCACTTTTTAACATTTCTCCTTGGCGCAAATTCGACCACAAAAATTTCGGACATGTCCGGGAAAAACCTGACGTATGGCAACACTAAACTATATACCTTACTCATTGTGGAAGGAAATGTATCGTATGTAAACGTGTTTTGGCTGTATAATACAAAATTAACGAATAGCACGCCTCCTGCCTTCAAAGTCTTTGCTTTCTCTTCTGAAAAATATTTCCTTCTACCATCTTTCCCACAAAAACTTCTTCCGATTGTTATTCATTTTCATGTTTATTTTTTGGGCAAAAACTATTAGTATCAGTTGTAAATCAGGTTTATCTCAGGTTCTGTTGATCAAGTGGACAATGTTACATAAATTGCATGCTGGTGAAGTTTTTGTATTTGTTGTGAGGAGTGAAAATCAGGCAATCGCAGTAAAAGGATGCGATAGAGCTAAGGGCAGTCCCATTCCATCTGCCCTTACATCATACCGCCAAAACTAACTATTATATTGGCTATCCTATAACAGCAGTTCCCTTAAAAGTCCTGCGGGAAAAAAGCAGAAGCAAGTTTTTCATGTATTCTTTTTCATAATTAATTTCAATCGTTGACCCACATATTACTCGCCATCTTTGGCCAAGGTACTTGCATCGTCCCTGGCTGCGAATCACCCAAAGGATTGTGATTTCCCTTGTGCAGACCCCCCACACACAGTATATAAACGGAAACGTGAACATTTTAAAAATGGGTCATCAAAAAAGACTTACACTCGTTTCCACTTCCATTCCCGTCCATATGTGATGATAGTTAAGTCCGATGACATTGCGTGTTCGGATCAAGGCAACCATCCTATTAAAGTGCTCTTTGCTGTATATATTTGCAGCATTCCCTCCGATTGCATGACAACTCGCTTTAGCTTCGAATAAATTTAGTCCGTCATCGTTTGTTATCAACACCTAAGATTTTCCATCGCACAATTCATCGCAATATTCTAAATAAACGTGACATTGTCAAGATATTTTCGTATTATATATACCATACAAAACATTATGTTTCTTACTTTTTGCTCTCAATAAAACGTACTCAAATAATTTTAAATTAGTATTTTGTATTAAGCTTGGAATATGTAAGAATTTTGTATATCATACCCAACTCTCTTTTCGTCGAACACGTTCCATGACATAAGTTTATTGCCAACAAGAAAACGGCCACATGAATGAAACTGCAAACCTTCATTTTCATTAACAATCTATCCACAAAAGTCTCTATTCAAAAACTGTATTTTCCTATGCAATTGTCTTCTGTTTCGTTTGGTTTCTATCTTGACACGCTACTTATAGTGTGGTACAATACTTTTTTTCTATTTTAGGCTGGAATATTTTTTCTCGAGCAACTTTTTTCTCCGGCGTGTGTGTGTGTGCGGGTTGTTAATAATTTAAAGTTTATTTATCAGAAATCAAACTACTTTAATTGATGTTTATCGTCAATTCTATAAATCTGATTCAATTCACGTCTGCAATAAACTAAATTAAAAATAATTTATATGTATTCTAAACTAGTGGTGCCCACCCGTTTTACCCGGCAAACCGGTTAAATTATTTGAAACGCACTCACGGATCGAAAATGAAATATTAAAATAGAAATGCGTTTGTTTAATATAAATTTTTTTCCGTCGAAGGTACAAATAATCACGCAATTGCCTTAATATCCGATCTGTGCATTTAGTCAGATCAAGACAAAACAAAATGAATATGTGTACCAACACCCGTGAGCGGAATAGGTGGCTGAGAATAGCGCTGTAGGTGTTAGAATTTGAATCGAGGCCATTCGAATCAAAATCAATTCGGAACAGTTTAAATAAAAGAACGGAGTGATTTTATTTTAAAAAAATGAATTCAGATAACGCGAGACGGTTACATTACGCAGAGGCGTTGTCACAACATCTATCAAAAGTGTCTCAATTTTTCTTGCATTCACAGGTTTTTCCAATTTGCAATATTATATATTTTATATGGGTCACTGAGGAACCAATGGTTTTGTTCGTTTTTTCAGCTACTTAAACTGTTGAGAAGTTCACAAATATTTTCTGATTCGAATTTCGAATATAATAATCGAAACCACTGTTAATAAACTTAAGAATTAGGAAATATAAAATTCAAATATTACCCTATTACAGGTCGATGGGCTTCTCTTTGAATAGTTCCGCCAGAAATAGATCGAAGCTAAAGAGAAAATGTCAGATCCAAGTGTGTCTATGATTTGCTAGCTAAGTAATAGGCCTATTTTAAGACAGGACTACTTCATATTACTTAATTGAGCATTTATCATAGTTTAATTCCATTTTCCACTACATTGATGTTATTGTTAATTAAACCTTTAATAAACATTTTGCAATAAAGGTCATCACGACCAAGTCAGATGAAGATATGTTTGAATATACAAATTTCGGTCATTCCAAATCGTACCGACAAAACCAAAGACTTGGCTAGAGTAATGACATGATTTGACAAAAATAAGTTATAATGGGAATATGCATGACCGCGACCTCGTCGTTGACAAAGTAATTGTCTAAAAATTTGCATATTTTTGCCGACTGAAATCTCGTGCAGACAGAATGGCTAGACTTCCGGCGCCCTAAAATGGCACAAGGTCAACGAGATGAGAAGACCAAAATCCCTCTTGACACCAGTTATGTGCTGAAAATTTAACGAACACGTGAATAATCATTTACTATGATACACTAAGACGCAATCATTCCAGAATAATTCCAAATATAGGTTATTGCAGCCTCCTATGGCATCGATAATAAATCCAGGTCAGATGCTTGATCGGTCATCAACTGATACAAAAGTTTTACGCGATTAAATTGTCTTTTGTCAAATAGGCTTTTAAAGCAATGCTATCCATATGTTAGGAGTGAATTTTCATAGCAAATAAAAGTTTTTGTATTTGTTTATATTATAATAAATATTACTGACATCATATGGTTATTTGGCATAGAAAGGGCTTCTAAATTATCCTGCTAAATTGTTGTTGTTGTTGCAAGGGGAACAAAAGACACTATACTGATATTTTGTCAGTACCAGCCAGGTGTTGAAATTTCCCAATTATTCTAACAAGTTTGCTATTATTGCTCTATGAAAAAAGATTGCCCCAAAATAGAACCAGAAGCATAAGCTAACCCATTATCATCAAGCAATCTATAGACTAGTTATAAGACTTTTATTCAATGGCCCAGCGTAGTCGGCGGTAATCACCATAACCACATCGCGCGTCGTTATTTCAAATAAATGAGCTATTGCATGCACCGAATAAAATAAATACAACCGACACGGAAAATATTTGATCGGTTTAAAATATTTGCATCAATATGGCCCTGCGGCGCACAGCTACCATATATCGTAAGGTTTTTTTAAATGGCGACACCAACATTTTTCAAATGGCGACCCCAATCTAAAATCAGTTCTTTGAAAAACTTTACGATAAAGAAAACTGTAAACTGCACCCAGGATTGTTGCACCTGCTGCATACGCGATCATTTGCATCCACGGACATTTGCACTCACATATTTTGGCTTTCGCAAATAGCTTCTACAATCTACACGCATACATCAGCATGAATTGACGTTTGCACCCATGTATATTTATACCAACGTACATTTGCACCCAGGACATTTATACCCAGAGACAATTGCACCCAGGCATGTTTTTGAGACACCCCAGTTCCTGTAGTGATTTATTACTAATATAATCAAAATAAATTTAATAATTTAAATGAATACACGTAGGCTACTTATGAACATTGTACTTATCTTGGGCAGTTTTGGGGTCTAATGCAAGACGGTTTTACAGCTAAACTGACGCCTGATTATTAAGGATAATACAAATAGAACCAAGCATTAAACAATATCGTTTAATGATAAATTGGCTGTTTTTGACTCAGGCATTGTGGAACTATTTGACATCGAGAAGAAAGTTTGTCGCTACAGAAGTGTGTGTACCAACATGGAGGTAAATATTTTTGTTCAGCTACTTTACACATCAAATCGTGTAAAGGGACTGAAACCTATGGGCAGGGGGCATATTCAATTAGCTAAAATAGACATTCCCAAAACTCGTAATAAAACTAAAATAAGGAAAACCGGAATAAAATTATGGCCTAACCCTAACCTGGTACACACACTACGGGAGTCCAAAAAGCTCAATCTGGACGATTCCAACTTCGAGAAAGTAGAATCGCATTATAAAAATCGCAAAAAAAATTGTGAATAGTATCGAGAAAATACGTCAGAAAAATTTGACATGTGGAAATAATTCTGCAATTTTTTGTTGATGTGAGCGGTTTGCACTTTTTTTACTCGCTTTTGCAGTTAGATGAGTTAAAACTTTTGTTTCAGAAAATACACACGTCGTTGATATACGGGTCAGGAGTCGCTTCCAGAAAGTAATGTACCGATCGATTATTTTAAACCAGGCGTCGGCAATCAGCGGGCCAGTTTGAATCTAAATTTATTTACGCACCGCTCTTCAAAAACACTGCTTTTACTTAAATTGAATTTCCAACTCAACTGTATAACGCAAGCGAATTCTACAGTTCGATATTGATTAACGATAATTTTTCTCTGTTGACTATTATTTAGCGTAAACTTATATCATTTCATCATACCCTGTTCAAATTTAAGATAAGCAAATATCATGGTCATATTGCCTCTAACGGTTTGATATTGCACTGCTTCCCGATGGCTGCCGACCACTCTTTCAAACTACGTATAACGCATGAATTATATTTTAACTAGATTTTTATATTATTTTTTGATCTTGAAAGATTATAAAATTGGAATTTGATGAATTATGCCAGTGTGCCTAAATATCGATATCCTCCGACTGAGACAATAGTAGACTATTATTGAAAATGTTTGATCTGGAAAATTCTCAAATCGGTCGAAAACAAAAACCACATGTATCTCATTCGCCAAATATTTTGTCCACATGAATCCCGTTTATCATACATTTCATTCACCAGATATTTTGTCTATATATATATATTTCGTTTCCCTCATAAAACAGGCGCCGGGATTATTCGCTCGTTATAAAAACGACTTTTTCAGTGAGACTCTTCTGTGGCGTATAATATTCAATCCATGGTAATTAACTTAATTGTGTCTAACGTAACTCGCGGTGGCGACTTTAAATACATTACTACTAAAGAAAGAAAGATGTAATATGCGGACATAAACACATGAGATAAACTGTCTAATTATATTTAGTTTTGATTGGTATGTTTGCAATCTTGCTAATTCGTTATCGCCGTTAGGAATCAGTATTTTTGCCATTTTGCGAAATAGAGAAATCTGTACTTGTAACACAGATCCGCTCAATCGCAATGCTGACACTCAGATTATTTTTAAGATATTACCGTTATAATCTCATGACGTAAAATCTAATTTGTACAATGAAACTCGATTGGATTAATTAATTTACCATCACAATCCGTTAAGTGTGACATGTGGGAAACGTGGGACAAGAGGTACAAGTGGGACAAATGGTACAAGAAGTACACGTGGTGCAAGTGGCACACGTGGGGCGAGTGGTACACGTTGGGCAAGTGGGACACGTGGTACAAGTGGGACACGTGGTGCAAGTGGGACACATGTTACAAGTTGTACACGCGAGACAAGTGGTACACGTGGAGCAAGTGGTACACGTGGTGCAAGTGGCACACCTGGGGCACGTGGGGCAAGTGGTACACGTGGTGCAAGTGCGACATGTGGTGCAAGTGGGACATGTTGTACAAGTGGTACACGTGGGACAAGTGGTACACCTGGGGCAAGTGGAACACGACATTTTTGAGACACCGCTTTAATTAAACCCGTTTGTTATACGAACGACTGCGGCTAGCCGGTTGTTCAGTTGTGAACTGTACAGCAGTGATTTTCAACCGGTGTTTCGCGAGAGACCTCTATGGTGGCCCATCGTTGTCACGTGTAAAATTTAAAAAAAAAATGAAAAAATAAAATGAAAAAGCGAAAATAAAAAAATAGTTGTGAAAAAACATGAAAATAATTGAAAGAAAAAAAAAAAAAAAAATTTAAATTAAAAAAAAAAATTGAAAAATAAAACAAACAAAAAAATTAAAAAAAAAATTAAAATTAAAAAAAAAAAATTAAAAAAAAAAAAAATTTGAAAAAAAAATTGGATAAAAAGAAAATAAAAAGGTTGACAACGATGGTCCGCCTCGTGGCCCATCGTTGTCACGCGTTTTTATTTTTAGAAAATTTGATGCTGCTTGGGACCAACGTTGTCAGACTTAATCCTACACGCACAAATGTGTTTCCTGGGTTTCTAACTCACTACTGATTTTCATGACCAATATCCAATAAATTCAACATGAAAATGTTCTACAAATTCTCCATGCTACAAGTTCAACCACAAGCAATATATTTATAATAAGGATAAGAGAATATAGAATTGGATACGAAAATTTGTTTTTACGTGTAGAAGGTAATTTAATTGGAAAATGCTGCTTAACTGCTCAGACACTCGTGCGATGCCGGTACGGTATCGTCTGACCGTACCGGTACCCATGCAATCACTCGTGAAAGAATGGGAGATGATGAGTGATTGTATGGCTACCGGTACGGTCAGACGCAAAGCGACTATAACCGACTACCGGTATTTGGTAAGACGGTACGGTACCGGCATCGCGAGTGTCCAGACAACTGAGTAGTTAAGCAGCATTCTCCAATTAAATTACCTTATACACGTAAAAACAAATTTTCCGAATTTTCGTATTCAATTCTATATTCTCTTATCATTATTATAAATATATTACTTCTTGTTGAACTTGTAGCATGGAGAATTTATAGAACATTTTCATATTGAATATTGCTCAAGAAAATCAGTAGTGAGTTTGAAACCCAGGGAACACATTTGTGCGCGTAGGATTATGCCTGACAACGTTGGTCCCAAGCAGAAGCAAAGTTTCTAAAAATAAAAACGCGTGACAACGATGGGCCACGAGGCGGACCATCGTTGTCAACCTTTTTATTTTCTTTTTATTCAATTTTTTTTTTTAATTTTTTTTTCTTCATTTTTTTTTTTTTTTCGTTTTTATTTATTTATTTTTTTTTAATTTTCATTTTTTTTTTTCATTTTTTTTTTAATTATTTTTATGATTTTTTACAAAAATTTTTTTATTATCGGTTTTTATTTTATTTTTATTTTCAATTTTACGCGTGACAACGATGGGCCACCATAGACCTCCAGGTGTTTCGCGAAAAATTGTTTTTTCGAAGTATTATGACGTCATTCGAATAATATAAATAGAGTCGATTTGA
The DNA here is from genome assembly GCF_964204865.1 of Styela clava. Lineage (NCBI taxonomy): Eukaryota > Metazoa > Chordata > Ascidiacea > Stolidobranchia > Styelidae > Styela > Styela clava. The sequence goes on along the minus strand of NC_135262.1, from coordinate 12,433,292 downwards.
AAACGGCGAGTCAGAATTTTGGAAAGTCGGTATAAAAAAACTTGTAACCAGATAAGAAATGACAGGCCATATTCCCTTTAAATAGACTTTATCTCGGCGTGTATTTCTAGTGATCCACTCCATTCTTGACCAAATAAAGTTTCAAAAATGTGAACATTATACTCGACCATGAATGGAGTCATCATCGAAGTTGATTACATTTGTTGCATTTTGAAGCTTTTCTTGAAGTAATAATTAGGGCGTGGCATCATCAAAATCGTCAAATGAAGTGTTGAATTTGCAAATTCCGTAAATAAAATTGTGAATTTGTAGGTAACGATTTTAGCTATGATAATGGTCGCGGTATTGTTTTGTTGGAAAAGAAAACGTTAAAACTCGAGGTGATTAATTCTAATCAGCGTCTAATCAGCACAAAAGAAATTGGGCAAAAAATTGTTCACAATTTTTTTGGCATCAGGTCGCGCATGTAAGATATCGTTAAAGAAGTGCTCTTCATCGTCATCTCGCCTAATGACCACGTAGAAATGCCATTATTTCAGCTTTTAAATCAACATTCAGGATTCACGCAATCACAGATTTATCTAATCACAATATCTAATTGATTTATTCCGGAAATAACACTGACACCAGTGTGGTGCATAAGAAACTCAATTATCGTCTTAATAAATGTGTGCATCCCGTTGTCGATAATGATAATATTATTCGCTAAACTGGGACGTTTAATTTGCAAACGGCGATAAGCTAGATCTAAGCCAGCGCAAAAAATAAAAATCAGAATAAAATTAAGTTGGAATTTAAAATCGCTCCTTAATGTCATTAACATCTGTCGCCGATGTGAACGCATATAGTTATACCAAAATATGAAACTTCGATCTCCGCCGATCGACAAGAATCAATACTTGCGCATAAGAAAAACAAAGGCGGTAATATGAAAACGTTCAGGGGGCAAAAAAAGTAGCGATTATGACGAAATTGAACAGGAAAAATCGCTTTGCTGCCAATTTTCAATGTTTCTATTAATTTCCAAATCGACCTCCGACCTTCTGGACTCCTGTTGCGTATAAAAAAAACGCGAGAAATTGAGAGCCGTTGAGAAAGAGCTGCGTGTTTGTCTCTCCTCGATAACAGAATAAAATATTTGAAACTCATCGCAACAGACCCAAATATCACACTAAAATACCATTTCTGTTTCTAGCTACCATGATCATAGTATTCATAAGCAAACTTGCAAAAACATATATTTGTACCGTACTTTAGCTCTTGTAGCTCTGAATCGGAATGTGTCACGTCTTTTCCTAAAGTTGACAAGCTATACAGTATTATTGATTTCGTTATTTTATTTTCATGCCGAAATGATCGACGTCAGTTGATTGCATAATATAGTTTATTTCCAAAAAATTCGTTTGGTGTTCCGCCACAATTTAAAAAAAAAAAGTGTTCCGCAGTACAAAAAAGGTTGAAAATCACTGCTGTACAGGATTATTTAATATTTTATCTACTTTTATATGTTTTGAAGCTCTTATAGTAAAAACGATGCTAGAAATGAAGGTCAGTTTGAGTCCTCACTGACTTCAAATTGATGGACTGCCCGTCGAAATAAAGGATGGTTGACAATCCTAATTCTATTCCCCAAATTAATTGAAACGCTAAACATATTCTATCATTTATATTTCATGCATTTATTACGACTAACTTTTTATGACATTTTGAGAATATGAGCTTATTGTTGCGCTGTTATTCGCAAAAATAATCAATAGTTTTAATTTGAATAATTCTACATCAACCCAATTTGTGTTATGAAATTTTTACTCTACCCAGTTAGAGCAATACAAAATACAAGAACGATTATCCAGAATGTTGTTAATAAATATATACCAAATGCGGATCCACTAATTGCGCCTCACGAAACTTCAAAATTAGTAAAGTAAGTTTATTAGCAATGGCCATATAGGCCAGGGCTGCCCAACCTTTTTCGTCTCGCGGGCCACTTTCACATGACAAAATTCGTCGCGGGCCGCAAACGTTTGTACCAAACTTCAATACCAGCTAAGTCCTGATTTCGGTATAATTTACATCAGAGGTGGTTAACCTGTTTTCGCCGGTTGTCGACTGAACTCGTCAAAATAGCGCGCGATCGACCGATTGATAATAAGGTCACGCACAAAAACGAATTAGTACTGAATAGGCAGATAACTGCAAACACGCATACAAAAAATTCCGCCGCTGCCAAGCTCGACTTGGGCGCATTTTTATTGAAATCGCCACAGAATATGTACTTTTTATGTTATGTTTTTAATTATTTGATATTGATGGATGGAATTATTTTCTGATGATAGTAGAACTGATATATCATTACTGTTTTTGTTTTTATTACATATAACAAAAATCCGCTCCCATTTAATTCATAACACATTTCTATCATTTGGATTAGGCTTGCACGTAATTTACAGATTTACGGAATTATGTAATTATTTGGAGTTACGGAAGGGAAGTTACGAATTACGTAAAGTCGTAATTATTGCATTGAAACGAGCTTTCTTCAAAGCAGTCAATTTCGTCGATTGCGAAAATGAAAGCTCAACAAGTAGAAGAAGTTAGAGTTCCGGTATTCGCAGCCGTTTTTCTCTCTCTTGTTACGTAGGTGAAGGAAGGCATGACGCGTTGCCATTTACTAACCTATTATCAACTTATCTGGCGTGGCCAATGTAAATTATTAACGTAGTTAATGGGGGAAGAACTGAGTAGGGCCGTTTGACGCCAACACACCTGGTTTTAACGCAACCCGCAACTTAACCGTAGATAAGGGATATAATTGCGTTGAGACCGATTGACGCCAACACACCTGGTTTCAACTTCTCTCGCATCTTATCTAGCATGGCCATGGCCAATGTACATAATAACCGTAGATAGGGGGAAGAATTGTGTTAAGACAGATGGACGCTAACACGCCCGGTTTCAACTTCTTCGGGTGAAATGACTAATGAACGCAGGAGATCAATCTATCAAACATTTGTATCCATTTTACTTTTATTTATTATTTACTTGTTCCAGTTTTCCGTTACTTATGGTATATATGTTCCGTTTTTATTTTATTCTATTTTATAGTCACGCGTTTGAATTGTGGGAATTCCCCACCAAGTGTGGATTAGCAATGCTTAACCATTCTTTATTGTTAATATCAACACTTGATATATGAACATGGAATATCATATTGTTTTTGGTTGTTTCATTTCAGAGTTGGGGTATAAACAGAAAAATATCCATAACCTTTCAACACGACTATCTTGTGAAATTTAACGAAGAGCTTTCGCGACGAATTGGAACCAAATAAGCGAAAAGAGCGATTGATCACTCGCGCCAATACCTCGCCGTGATAATTAATGTCGCGCTTATCAAATAGCAATATGACGACAAAAGAGAGATTGCGTAATGAACCAAAACGACGGATTCCTCGCGGACCGTTGAAAATTTGACTGCTATCATATATAATCAAATATGAGCCTGTGTGTTTATTCTGTGCGAGATCCATTTTCTATTACAAAATCTTGATGTTCTGTTAACGGTTTTATCGTTATATATCAGTCCGGACTTGGCCTTGCTCATGATGATTTTCACAATTCCCCTCAATATTTCGGCCATATATGATTAACTGTCTTACCAAATGCGGCAACTTATTTTGATTTATCGTCGACTTGAATACCACCGGAACTCGGCCAAACTTTTGTCAATCTTGGCCGATAGGATCGCCGACTTGAGTTAGCAAATAAATGTTGTGAGTGTAAAATAAATGTCACAAAATGCATTGTTTTGCGATATAACTTTGTATTTTCGGAGAAGGCATGTCATATAAGTTCGGTATTTAAATTATACGCAAATAAATATTATTTGATCTAAATTTATCGCAAATAATGTTATAAACATTCAGTCCGTGAAATGATTGAATGTAAAATGAAGCATGGTAATAGGAATATCGTCAATAAGTCGACATCAATAATTATTATTATAAAAATGCTAACAAGGCAGTAATGTCGGATAATGCAGAAAACGCTGCAAAAACAAGTCTTCGTCGCGAGGAAATCGCAAGTATAATCAAATGAGAAAATACGCTCGTCGTTGGTTAATAAATTAGAAACCCGTAATTTTTATTCAGTACTCAGGTGGTTTTAAAAAACTATCGTTTCCATAAACCAGTGTCGGTAATGATAAAATAAAATTGATCGCATAAAAATGGGACGGTTAATTTGCGAAGGTGATAAAGAAAAACCAAAGCTAACACAAAAGATAAAAATCAGAATAAAATTAATTTGAATTCACTCCTTGATAGTTGTCTTTAACATCTGCCGACGGCGTATAGTACTGCCAAGAATAGGAAAACCCAACTTCAATGTCCCATTCGGAAAAAAAGTGGATTCAATTGGTTGTTACGATAGGTTTAAATGCGTGGAAAAATATCGCAATTACGGGGTCATTACGTAATTGATTTTGCCGTAATTACGGAATTGATTTTTGTCAATTACGTGCAAGCCTAATTTGGATCATTCATTTTTCGAATGTAAATGGTTTTACTTATTTGTGTAAGCGATTTCAGGGGATAATTTGTAAAAAAAAACAATTCAATCGTAATGTTTGCAAAAAGTAGAGCAGTTGGCTGTTCAGTCACTTATGTATATACAAAACATGTACAAAGTTCGAAGGGAATTGGAATGAGGAAGCAATATTGGGGTGTGAATTTAATCATATTTCACACAAAACCCCAAGCAGTTTGTAGGTAGCATTTTCGTCAAACATCCCATGACTTGCATGACTTGGATCCGATTGAACGTGAATGCCGACGTAAGATCTTGCAGGATTGAATGGTCTACCTGGAAACCAACGTGTGTAGTCAGCTGGGTTTCCATTGGATAAATACATTCTTTTTGTCTGAAAGACCAAACAGATAAAAGATTAAGTAGTAAAGTTGCAAAACTAATAGATGCTGCAAATAAGGCCTAATTTTCAGGCTTGTCCGTGGGAATGGGAATCCCATGGAAAACGTCCCATGAGATGGGATGGGACAGCACACATTTGTATTTACTATGAGACACGAAAACCGTATGATTTTAAGGGAAATGATGGTAAAACATTTCGTTATGGACTTCGTGTCCATATATTTGAGCAAAGCTCTCTTGATAGTTAAAAATACGAAAATATATTCAGCATTAACAATATTCTTCGTGAAGGGGCAGATGGACACTTGTATAAAGGTATGAATGAAAAATTAACAAAGTCCGGAAAATTTGGTGTTTTGCATGTCTCTTCTTTGACTAACATTTTTTAGCCTATGTTGATTGGATTCATAGAATATTAGGACGTCAGTATTGAAAAGGGGTCTTATGAATGCCAAATCTACTCTAGTGCAAGGCAGGGATGGCACTGGCCCGCTGGTCATAAAACAGCGCGAAAGTTTAAAAACCGGAATCTTGAATGAACTTTTTCAAAATAGATCTTTAACGAAAACTTACACTCGTATTCAATTCCATTCCCGTCCATATGTGATGATAATTTAGCCCGATGACGATGCGTGTTCGGATTAAGGCAACCATTCTATTAAAGTGCTCTTTGCTGTATATATTTGCAGCATTCGCTCCGATTGCATGACAGCTCGCTCTGGCTTCGAATACATTTAGTCGGTTATCGTTTGTGATCAACACGTAACATTTTCCATCGTACACTTCATCGCAATATTCTAAATATATATACGTGACATTGTCAATTATTGAATATATCACAGAACTAACGAATTATTAAATAGATATTTTCGTGATATAAAATACAAAACATTATGTTTCTTACTGTTTGCTTTTAATAAAACTTACTCAAATAACTAATTTAATCATAGTTTTGTATCAAACCTGAAATACTCAAGAATATTCCATATATATCATACCCAACTCTCTTTTTGTCGAACACGTTCCATGACCCTGGCATAGGTTTATTGCCAACGAAAAAACGGCCACATGAATGAAACTGGAAAATTTCATTTTCATTGACAATCTATCCATTATCCACGAAAGTCTATATTCGTAGAGAACGCGGTAGCTTTTTGTCTCCTGTTTCATTTCGTTCTTATCTTGACACGCTACTTATAGTGTGGTACAATACTTTTTTCTATTTTAGGCTGAAATACACTTTTCTCTTAGCAGCTTTTTTCTCCGACGTGTGTGTGTGTGCGCGGTTGTTAATAATTTGAAGTTTATTTATCTGGAATCAAACTACTTTAAATGATGTTTTATTTAATTTATTTAGACTTATTTATTTTTGTATGGGTAACAGTTTTAGAGGAACCAATGGTTTCTCTCAATTTTGTTCAGCTACTTATAATGTTGAGAAATATACGAACAACTTGAAAAACACTGTTCTAAATAAACTCAAGGATATAAGCTGCAAATTCAAACTATCACCTATTACATGGCGATAGGCGTAATTCAAATACAGTAATTTCGTCTAAATAGCTCGAAGCTGAAACAAAATGAGACAAATCTGTTTAAGCTTCATTAGCTACTTTGTATTATTTAATTGAATGTCTATTTGAGTTAAATTATTATTGTATACACAATAAGTCATTTTATCATGAATGAATCAAAAAAATAAACACAGATATATATTGTGTAAATTTCCCCTGTAGTATTTTATTCTGAGTTTCAAATTTACTGATGAATGTTTTCCGTTTAGGAATTTATAGAGTTTATTGTTTCCGATATATATATATATTTTAAATAAAGATCAAAATTTGAAATATTGATGCTGCCAAACAGTATTGGCGTGAGAAACTTTACAAAAATATTTCGCATAGTCATGCTACACTACAATTTCGAGTAGTTGCGGGTTATTAGTCTTGCAGACAAATAGCATAAAAATAATAGGCAATATGCAATGGCTAAATTCGAAACAAGCGTAATCGGATGAAATATTTCATATGCAATGAATACAAAAGGTAAAAACTGAACAAAATCCCAAGACATTGAAACTGACTCCTTGTTTTTCACTGGTATATAAAAGGCAAAGGTTGCTCATTGGTTTTTATTTTGCAAACAAGAAAATTTACGCGTTTGCGTTATAGGCTACTGTATATGTACATCTTATTTTTAAAATGAATAAACCTTTTGCAATAAGGGTTGTCACGACCAAGTCAGATAAATTTACGCTTGGGCATACAGAAATCGGTCTTTCCAAATCGTACCGACTAAACCAAAATTTAACAAAAATAAGTTATAATGGATATATACATAACCGTGACCTCGTCGTTGACAAAATAAGTGTCTAAAAACGTTGCGTAGTTTTGCCGACTAAAACCTCGTGCAGACAGATTAGCTAGACTTCTGGCGCCCCAATAGGGCGCAAGGTCAACTAGATGAAAAAAACAAAAGTCGTCTTGACACCAGGTATATGCCCAAAATTTAGCGAACGTGACAAATCATTTACTATGATACATTAAGACGTAATCATTCCAGAATATTTCTAAATATAGAAGGGTACTCCTGAAGTATGATCACCAAGATGTCGCACAACCTGAACCCCGGACTGGTACACAACCTGAGTTCAGGTTGTGCGCCATCTTGGTGTGCATACCTCAGGAGGTCCCAAAACTTTTACGCGATCAAATTGTCTTTTGAAATATAGGCTTTTAAAGCAATGCTATCCATATGTTAGAAGTGAATTTCCATACTAAATAAAAGTTTTTGTATTCGTTTATTATCATAATGAATATATTAATGGCATCATATGGTTATTTGGCACAGAAAGGGCTTCTGAAGTATCCTACTAAATTGGTGTTGTTGTTGCAAGGGAAACAAAAAACACCATAGGCCTACTGATATTTTTTCAGTACTCAAGTGTTAAAATTTCCTAAGTTTTCGCTAATTTGCTATTATTGCTCTGTAAAAAAAGATTGCCCCAAAATAGAACCAGAAGCATAAGCTAACCCATTATCATCAAGCAATCTATAGAGCTAGTTATAAAACTCTTATTGAATGACCCAGCGTAGTCGGCGGTAACCACCAAAAGCACATCGCGCGTCGTTTTTTCAAATAAAAAGGCTATTGCATGCACCGACCAAAATAAATATAACAGACACGGAAAATATGTGATCAGTTTAAAATATTTGCATCAATATGACTCTGCAGCGCACAGCTGCCATATATCATACGAATTTTTTTTAATGGCGAAACCAATCCATAATTAATTCTTAAAAAAGTTACGATAAAGAAACATTTGCACCTGTAAACTGCACCTAGGAGTTGCAACTGCATGCTTCTGCACGCACAAACATTTGCATCCACGGACATTTACACCCACAGATAACTTCCACCCGCGTACATTTGCACAGAAGAACAGTTGCATTGGACATTTGTACCCAAGAACATTTGCACCCAGTCATGTTTGCGCCCACATATATTTGCGCCTACTGACATTCGCACTTATGTGCAATTGTCAGCGAATACAAATGTCTGTGGGTGCTAATATACAGGGTACAAATGTACATGGGTGCAAAACTGCAAATGTCCGCGGGTTCAAATATACTGGGTACATGGGTGCAAATGTCCGGGGGTTCAAATGTCCGCGGGTGCAAACGTCCGACGCAGAAAATCTATTGTCTCCCGAACGGTAAAGGAGCATTTCTATTTCTCCGGATGAACTGTGCCGCATTTAGGCTTGCAAACAAGATTGAGTTTTTACTCTAAGTTTGTCGCTGTCGTCGCCATGGTTGTTGTTATAAATTTCAACAATTCAAGAAACTGAAGCAGGTCTAATTCACTGGGGCAAATCTCATCTGCATGATTTAAGTTCTGGGAACTACTTCTTTTTCCCAGACCAGCGTTATCATATATGTTCAAAATTGTTTCTCTCATCATTTGTATCTTTATCTGAAGGTATGTCATTATAAATACACGCTAATTCATTGGGATTTCCAGCCGAGATTCTACTCCGCGCCATATTCCCATTTGTTCTGCTAGATCGATGAAAGGACAAATATGAAATAAGAAATCTGAATCAATCTAAGGTACTTCTCTATTACTCTTACCACGCATCTAGTAGTAAATGAGAATCATATCATTTTTGCAGAATTTAGGTCATGACTCTATAAAAGGCTGTCTACAACAAAATGATCGTTCTGCCTTCCTCTCCGAACTCTTATGTACTGCATCTATATATCACCTTATTGTATCTTATTCTTCATAATAAACCACGTAAGAAGCAACATTATCTGCTCAATTAATTCACATATTTGGCGAAACAGACCCATCTGAGCACATTTAACAACGGAAATCGATTTCTGACAGATTTAGGTCACTCTCGCATGATACGGCATACATTTTTTGTGAGCGCAGGGTGCTGCAAGTTGCAAAAGACGCATGCATCGCCATCAGGCGGCGACAATGAAAATATTAGTTGCGTCGAACCAACAAAGTCTCGCGGTAATATTAAAGGGCAGAAAAAAACATGTAGATCGTGGCAAGTTAGCATTTAGCTGCTGCACAGGGCTACGTAGCCCTGTAAAGGGCTAAAATCTGTGGGTGAAATTGCCGATGGGTGCAAATGGATGCAAGTGTAAATGTCCTGGGTACAGTTTATGGGTGCGTTTATTCATGGTTCCAAATATCCGTGGGTACAAACAATAGCGTAGCCAGCCCAAAATCTGGATGGGCCAACGTTTACTCGCGCCTTTTGCTCCGAAGATAAAAGCAGTCACAGATATCTAACGACATGTTGAAGAATCTCTCTATCTTCTTATAGACTTACTCCGCTGTCGAATTTATCCAAGGTAGGCTATACAAACGCGCATTTTCATCTACCTCGGTTGGTTCATTTGGTGAAAGGATTATTGATAGCAAGCCATTTTCAGTAAATCGTAATGACGTAGGTGTTAAGGTAGGTCCAATACTACAATTGACAGCTGTCTTACATCAGTAAAATTTGTTAGCTGTCACCCTCAATTGTATAGTACCCTAATATATATATATATATACTGAGATAGGCTACAGTTTGGGATAACATTAAAATAAATTTAAAAGTTCCTTTAGAACTGTGAATGGAAGTGGAATGGAACAAATATGACAATATGTATCACTGAACAATAATCATCAGTTCTTCCTCACACTCAGATTTGCTTTACAAGTCTTTTGCGCCAACCCTAATTGTATCCCCCAAATTTATTGGAATGCTTAACATATTCTATGCATCTATCAGTTAATGCATTTGTTACAGCTAACTTATTAATAACGTTTGAAAATATGAGCTTATTTTTACGCTCTTTTTCGCAAAATATAATCAATAGTTTTTAATTGGACACGTCAGTGTACATAACGATCGTTTCAATATTATGTTGTTGTTCTTGTTAAATGTTAGTAGGCTATTATTTTTCTCTTTCGTCATGATGAAATCGCTTTCCTTTTCGAATACTGAACCAATTGCTTTGAAATTTTCAGTGGTTGAAAATTGACCTGTTCGAACGTTCACGTGAATGTAACATTGAACAACGTCTCTTTGAAAGTGTTATCTACACTACAGAAAAGCATGCTTGGGCGATTAAGTAAATTCTCAATGCTTGAAAACGGCGAACTATTTCATTATTCTTTATTCCTTTTGCTGTACATGAAAAATATCTAAATTCGGATCAATTATTTCATTAGCGTCTATTCCTTTCTATTTTTCGAACTGAACCCGATATTTAGACAGAAAATATGCGTGTGAACGCTCGATGACAATATGGTCAATGAAGACAGCCGGGATGGCTTCAAATGTAGGCCTATGTAGTAAAATCGGAAAATGTAAAGTTACAGGATCACGGCTAAGGGGTCGTGTCTTTGGAGGCGCACCGCTTTGAAGTCAACAAATATGGTAACCCTAGGTAAGTTGGAACATTATTCTTATGAATACAGTTTTGATGGATTTGGGGTTAGATTTCAGGTTTAAGTAGATATAATTCCGAATGATAAACTAAAATCTGGTACGTGAATTTGTGAATAAATCGGTATTACTGATTACTGAATAGCGCCATGAACCCTTGGCAAGAGACGCCGCGGTTCGTTCGTGGCAGGAGCTGCCATGAAGTGGTAAGAACTGTGACTCTCGGACTGGGAGTTATACTCTGTCCCATTTACAAAGGCGTCCTGCACTGCAATGACGTCACCCATCATTCCCCGAAATTTTTGTTATAAAATCTGTATAATTAGGGCTGGGATAATTAACCGGTTAACCGATTTAAGATGGTTAACGGTTACGATTTATTTTAACCGTTAACTGACATCTCAGGTACAAATCATCTTTATAGTGTACGATTTTTTTTAAAATGTTAATGTCATCGCAAATTTATCTTCTGTGGCGTTTAATTCAGAAGAATATCGCTAACTGTATTGGTAAGGACCCAGTAAATGTGAAAAATAATTGAAGTACCAAGATTGTTGATTATGAAAATTTGACAATCGGTCGAATTATATTGTTCACGATTTTATTTCAAAATCGTATATTGCCAACCAACAAGTTCGTAGTTGAAGCTGTTTTTCTTTATATATCTCAAAGTAAAATTTGCACATCGAACACTGAACATTTGTCACATAAATGACATTTAATAAAGGAATCGGGTTCCACTGAAATTACTTGGATATGTCCTAACCACGCCGCATATCTCTTGCAGCAGAGCGACCATGAAACCATCTCGAAAAGGTCACGCGAAATTGATTTGTGACCATTGTGACGTAACAAGATAAAATTATTATGTGAAACGTCTCGCTGCGGTTAACCGGTTAATTTTACCCAGTTAACGGTTAAAGTGTTTTCCCCGAAATTCCCCGCCCTTTGTCTAATACATTTATATTTATTTCATGACAGCATTGAAAATATAAACATAATTGACCAAAATGGAATATGGCGTTTATATCAGAAAAAATGTGCAGAGCGTAATAGCCGAAATTTTTCCTAACAAACAAGAACTTTGCTTTGCTATTTCAGGTGGTTGTATTTTCTTTTTCCGTTAATGAAACTCAACCACGTTTTGCTGGCATTAAATATTGTGGGGAGCATGAAATATAAAATTAATTTTATGATGCCGAGTAGTCTAGTTCAAGACAATCAGCTGACAAAAGAAAACAAAACAGTAAAATTGTAATGGCCAAACTGATCTGACCCTATTTCAGGTTTTGTTTGACTCGCTGTAGTAAATGTGCTACCGCACCTCAATTCTTTGTTTGCAAAGATAATAATAGAATCCTATTTCCTGGCGGTGCACAACTGCGATTTCGAGTGCGTAATTCAGTGATACAGAAATAATACTATAATAACAGAATAACAAAGATTATCAGTTCCGTCGAGGTGTCGGTACTGGCACCAGACAGGCAGACCTGCACAACAGACCATTGCATATTTGGAAGATCTTATTTTGTAAATTTCATTAAACAATTGAGTTCATTTTTAATAGGGTAATTAAATTCATTTACGTCCCACGGTATGGTAGTACCACCGTATATCTGTAGGCATAATAGTCATAGTGCAGTAGTGATGCCATTGTATATTTTAGACAATATTGAGTTCATCGTATTATGTCTGTACTGCCTGTCTGTCCAAATTTCAGTATTAATGGTACATGTTGTCTGGTTTTGGTACCGGTATACAATGTACAGATGTAGGAGAAAATGAGTTAATTCATTACGGTAGGTTAGCTAGATGGAAGATTTCTACAAATTTGATTGAGCCATCCAATCCTATAGTTGTATACTGGTATAGTCTCAGAGTCTGCATGACATTCATTCAGACATCTATAACTTCTGAACTTTACATGCATAGGCAGATCAGCAGATAGGTTCATATAACTGGAATCGGAAAACTCTAGTAAAATACGCAAGACAAGGAGATACGACACAACGAGGATATGTACAATATAGTCAGTTAGTTTATGGCACGTCCATGTCCCGGTGTGAAAGGATGAAGACCGGGTACGGGTCGCTAGAATGGTATGTTTTTACAATGAATCTCATGAAACACCTAAAGATTTGTTCGGGACATAAACTTGCCAGAAACAAACGTTAGATGGGACAACGACACAAGAAAAAGAATTTTAAAAGGGAAAAGTAATTACAGCATAAACAAAAAATACTGAAAACAGCAAAAACGCCAACTACCTGACTACGGTTACGAACTATTAGCTACTGTCTGTTATTACCTGTATTGTGGTATTACAGTACAGTGACAGTAATATACAATCAGACAATGGTGAATGGTCACAGTACTGCAGTAATTAGTTGAGGATTGCACCATTGACTGAATGATTACAGGATTATCATGCAGTCACAAATTTGTATGTTAACGAACGGAAAGCAATTATTAACTTAACTTTTCTAGTACCATAACCTCATATTTTTAAATTTGATATTTTTGTTACCATGTGCATTTTCATAGGCATATTTGTGTTAAATCGCAAAGCTGGCTTCCAACGTTAGTACCAGCCGCTCTCTGTCTTCATCAAACACATATTTGTTATTGGTGCCTACTGTCGCATCATCAAATATTGAGCAGAGCAAGCGACAGGTAGTCGGGAATCTTGTGTCACCTAATGACAAAAACAGTCATCATTTTTTTGGCTTGTTAGACGAAGAAGAAGAGGATAAACAGAATATTTTGAAGCGCAAAGTTCCCACAATTATTGAAGGTTCCCGACCATCTAATCCAAGGCAACCTACAGGTAGATTTTGAAATAGTTGTGGTTGTCAAATCTTCCAAAATTATCAGCGTCATTTAAATCGTTACTAAAGGGTACAGTTTTATACTATTACACCTGATCACTGATAAGTCACTTACACATGAAATTGAATGTGTCTTTTGACCTCCAGGGAAGTAGGATGACTGGATTAGTGGTCCCCATACTTTTAACACACTGACCCATGAAGTTTTGATGGTCATGTAAATCAAAAAAGCAAATTATCTGTTTGAATTTTTTGTTGATGATATCTGTCTGTCCCTGAGATAAAAATGTGCAAATACATTGTCATTATTGTCACAATTGCTGGACCTTCTGTAACAGTTATTTATATACAAAAACAGAACTCATAGAGAACCTTATAAATTTCCTAACTCTACGAAAATGAAGAAAATTTATTTAATTAACATTGTAACTTATATATATCATGAATCTAACATGTTACACTATTTTAGGTTTTTCAATATCCCAAGACAAATTTTATATATTTCATAAATTATAATTTAATAAAATCATAATTTTAGATATGTTTTTGTGATTTTGCTACAAGCTGCTTCATAACGAAATGTTCTTTCACACCATCTATCCTATTAAAGGTTCTCACGGAATTTCACGAGCGAAGGCAAATTCAAATCAGTCAGCAGGTCTTTCTCAGTGTCCAAGTAAAAGCATAAACACTAATCATAACGAATCAACCAGACCAGCAGTGAGACAAAAATCAGCTTCAACAGAAAGCTTATCAATGCTGGCTGAAAATTTATCACAGCTTGTGTCCAATGCAGAAGTTGCCTACACAGCGAATATTAATAAAGCACAGGTAAGGGAATTGTTTAAACTTCGCTGTGCTATTCTGTAGGTACAATATCGATGACCCAGTGATTAAAGCATTAGACTTAACACCGGTTACACATTTTGTTCGAATCTCATGCCACCACATCATCCAGAGTAATAAACAGAGTGCATTGGACCTTCCAAAAAAAAATTGAAGCTCTTTACGTATCGTTAGTTATCAGTGTCTGCTTGTGCAACTGCAAGGATATCAGCACTGATTTTCTGAGCTGCCTTTTTACATTTATTGAACTGAACCATTTTCTATACAAGCTAATGTTATCAAAGTGCATGTGTCGGTCATTATTTGGTTCGTTATTTTGTTAACAATTCCTCTGCACATAAATTCACTGCGGCTAATTAACCGATGTATATGCCACTGGGCCTAATTATGTATTTTCCTAATTAAAAAACCTGCTCTTTCTTTGCCAAATATATCAGCCGGAAGCCATTTCATTGAATATTTATTTCATAGCTTTTGGCAGTGTTGATAAATAGCATTTCCAACTGAATTGTATTGTAGTAGAATGTTATTCTTTATACAATATAACTAACATTATAGCTTTATTAAATAACTCACTCACTTTTGACTATCAATTAGACTGTCTTCTTTCTTGCCAGTCATCTCCATCACATCAAAGTGAATTTTAACAATAACTTTCCAATAGAAATAGTTGATATTATTAAATGGGGAAGTTAATGTTCTTAAAATTTGGCATCTGCTGCAGAATTTGCAGTCGCTAAAATATGCCTTAATAATTTTGAAGGTAAGTTTGAAATTATTCATTTTCGGTGGTAAAGCACATCTTTAGTAGGGTATTAAAATGGATGAGAATTTTGTAAATGGATACTTTATAACCCAGCAATCTTTTCTAATTATAATCACTAACCACCAGATGTTTTTTTTTTCTTTCAAGAACTCTCATCGAAACATACCTATACCTCCACAGTTACCACAACGACATCATAGTGAAAACAGTAAATCTAGTCCTGATCTAGCTAACTGGGTCAAGATGGATGAACAAGCACTGGTGAAAGATTTTGATGCAAATCTGTCTGGATTAGGACTGGAATTGGGAGCGGGTGCCTATAACATGAGTGAGGTGTTGAACCTTCCTATTTTCAAACAAGAAGATAGCATAGTTGCAAATACTGGTACACAAAATTTGCCACCCTTGCAGTATATGCTGCAAGCACCTACTTCACCTGCTTCAAAGGTACACGAGGAGACTTTGACTTATTTAAACCAGGGCCAAGCTTATGAAGTTAGACTGAAAAGGTTGAGCGATTTGCCCAATGTGCTCTCAAGCAAACTGGCTAAAAGTTTCTTAAGGGTGGTTTTTCATGACAGACGATTACAATACACAGAACATCAGCAACTTGAAGGTTGGAAGTTCAGTCGGCCCGGTGACAGACTTTTAAACATTGATATACCAATGTCTGTTGGAATTATGCAGCCAAGACAGCCTTCCAACTTGCTAAACCTTGTGGAATTTGTGTGGGATTTAGACAAACAAGCATCAGTGTATGTCCAAGTGCATTGTATTAGTACAGAATTTACACCTAAAAAACATGGTGGTGAAAGAGGGGTTCCTTTTCGAATACAGGTAGACACATATAGTCTAGATGGAAATGGTGAAATGGGTGAACACATTCATTCCGCAAGTTGTCAAATTAAAGTTTTCAAACCAAAAGGCGCAGATCGGAAACAGAAGACTGATAAAGATAAGATGGAGAAACGCACTGCCCAAGAGAAATTGAAATACCAGCCGTCATATGAATCTACTCTCCTCACTGAATGCTCACCCACACCTATGAGTCTGTATGAAGATGCTTTGAGTGTGTTAGATGCGGAGCAGCGTAATGAACGGCAGCCATATAATGAATCACCAATCGACGCTGCTGTTGAGGTCGACTTATCCGCAGGTGGAAGTTATTTAATGGAGGAGGCTTCACCCGATGGAACTAATGGTGGGCGCTCATCTCTTCCTGGCAGTTATAGTCGGAGCTATATGGAAGCTGTTAGAACTGTAACCCAACAACAAGTCCCATGTCCACCAGTTAAAGGCCCAGATATATTACAGCCTTATGCAACCACTGCACAAACCATACAATGGTTGCAACGCAACAGATTTTCCACTTTCGCAAAAACATTTAACAGCTTTTCAGGGGCTGATATGCTGTCACTAACCAGGGAAGATTTAATACAAATTTGCGGTTCAGCGGAGGGTATACGACTATACAATTCACTGCGAGTTAAAAAAGTTCAAGCAAGGCTAACTTTGTATATGACACCTGCAACGCCAGAGAGTGATGGAGAAATTAAGGTTTACAGGGCTTTTTATCTTGAACAACTAACTGCTTCTGAGTTAATTAAGGAAGCGGCATCGCTTTTCGAGCAGCAAAATGGTGGTGGAAGGCCACATATTACCAGGGCCTTATATCAGCCAACGAAATCCAACGTACATGTTCTTGTCACAGATGAGCTGGTTGGAACATTGCGAGATGAGCAATGCTTTACAGTACTTGTAATAAAAAATGAGGGCAGCGATGGATTTCAAATTATATTGAAACAATAAATAGCCATGTGTCATGGTTTGGTGGCTTGCCCTCATCGAACAAGGCTCTGTATTGTGTTGTGTGGTTTGAAATGTGATTTGATAGGCTGTTCAAATATAAATGTTGCTAAATCCAAATTATGAACTCCAAAGAAATATGGCAATATTTGAAACCTGAGATTTTTTGTTTCCATTGAATTTTTATTGTAATTGAGATGTTTGACACAAATTATCTACTAAAAGTAACACATAGAAAAAAGTCTGCAAACATATTTTCTACATGTTAAAGGAAATCATCTGCCACATTGGTATATTTGTTTTATTATGACAAAGTAATTGTTCACGCTGATAAGGTATGATTTCCAATTCATCTGCAAAGTTTGGTTTTTTTGAATTTGCTGTACCATGTAAAATACGGTGGTTGTTTTTTATTAATTACTGCATTTTGCAATGATTTTTTCTTACAAATTGCAATCAGTAATGTCGGCATCTGCTCCATATTGCACTCTTTATATCGCTTACCTGTATGTTTTTTGCATTCCTCATGAAGTCAGTCATGCCCATATATATAAATGTAATTAATTAGTATATTTGTTCTTGTCTAATTGAGAGGCGCCAGAGCTCAAATGATGTTTTAACGAAAATTATTAAAATCTTCTCATGAATCATTTCACCAGTTCTTAGTCGTCAGATACCATGATGAAGTAAGATATAAGGTTTGTAAGAGCTACCATTCAGACATTTCTAGCTGCCAATTTTCAAAATATGAGGATCTATTCGATTCACACTGCATGGAATATATTTAGAGCTAAGCTAGTCCACTTAGCCAGAAATATAGAGCTATAAAAAAAGTTCCATCCAACTCTGAGCAACCAAATCTTGACCACTGAAATCTTGGTTTGTCTTAGTGTTTATATTAGTTTGCTAATTCTTCTCCTCCGGAAAGTTCAAAACTAGCTTTATCTCTGATACGCAATAACCCTATCTTGAGCGTGAATGTCATAACCAGGTGGTCATTGCAAGTCTTTGAGGAAACCAGTAGACTTCGAATACGGCTTGATTATCAGTCCTTTCAAGATGTCTTACATAGTCATAGCCATTGAAGAGGTGATTTTTCAGTCGTAATTTCAATATTAGAGGGAAATTTTCTTTAATACACCATGGTAAATTTTTCAAATACCAATGCCTTTTCAGGAAGATTTTTAACATAAATATGAGGTATGCAAATTAAAATTTCTGTCTGTCATTTTTATAACAATCCTTGTGGCTTGGGTATGGATGTTCGAAATTATAGTAAAAAGGTTTTGAAATATTGAGGGTGGCATATGATTTCCGAAGCAAAACATCAAGTCGCAATACTCTATTTCACATTCACACTGCTTGTATAGGGGTGGGGTAATGAGAACGCGTTGTGATTCTGCAAGTAGCACGCGGCATTATCTTTATTTTGCATCGAAACTAATGGCTTTAGCGTGGTTTTATTTTCCACTCCCTCGAAAAAAATGCCATGTTAGAAACGAGAATCACACTATTATATACAATTTTCAATGTAATAAGACTGAGCTCATTAATGATTCGTCGTAATTCCAATACGATATTCCAAGAAATTTTGAACATGTAAGAAATATGAAGCTTCGAAGATTTCTCGTCTAAAGTTACACTAAATACTTGATATATTTAGTTTTTTCCCTTTTTTATTGTCACTTAGAATCTGGGACGGCCAAACTGCTTGAACGGAGCCAACAACCATGAATTCAGCTGAAGCAAGGTTTAAGTATAACTTGTTGCTTTTAGCCATAGAAAGACCATGCTTATTTTTTTTTATTGATCGGCTCCTGCAATTCATCACAGCACGTGGATGAATCAGTGAGTGCATGATCATCTGCGAAAAGAGTTGAAACCCTATTGGTAGGTCATTAATATAAATTGAAAACAGAATAGGTCCAAGAATGTTCCTTTGTGAAATGCCACGTGTAATATATTCAAACAAAGATGGTACGGATGCATTTAATGTACTGATTTCATAATCAGTTTTTATCAATCATTTTATTGCCAGTTATGCTGATTATAGAGTAGATATAAACTTATACTTAGGCCCATATATATACTGCTGTTGTTTACTCAGGTAAGAAGGCGATAGGTTGAAAGTTTTCTCTTTCACGTTTGTTAATGCAAGTCCAAGTTAAGTAGTAAATTTGAAAACCGAATAGGAATTCGGTCAGTACATTTGTATTGGTTATGGCGCCACATTATCAGTGAAAATACTCGCGGCGCACTCACACGAAAAAAAATGTTTGAATGCCTTCAAATAAAGCTTAATTTCGTGATCGTTGATGTGTACTTTATTGATGATCTGAGATTGATTTTGCAGTTTTTTTTTATAAATCTCCCATGCCCTATTGTTTTTTCTAGACATAATTAGATTTTCCACTTCATAAGATGCATTCCCTGTGATTTAATGGACCCAAACTTTGGAACTCTCTTCCCTCAAGTTTGAAAACATTGAAGTTTAAGAAATCTTTTCAGAAATATTTCAAGTTTCATCTAGTCTCCAAATATTAAAAATTACTGTTTCAAAACCTCACTGACACGTGTTAATAGTTTCGAATCAATTAAATCCTCAAAGTATATGAATATCTTTTTGACGATCCATGACAAAAAGGTGGCACACTCCACTTGCACTTTGTATTTTTCATGGGAATATTGAACAGCTGTAAAAATCCTGTTATAGTTCCTGCAACTACTAACTACTGTGACTAGGTGTGCTGTGTAGCTCTTCTATACCTGTTCCAAATTTTAATCAGTCTTGTTTCAATCGCAATCTGGTGAAAGCATTCTTATCATTATATATATATATATATAAATATAATATGATGTTTGCTTTATCAGATAGTAACTGACATACTTGAATGGTATTTTAATATAAATAGCTGTTCACATTCTGACAATTGCATGGTCATGCTTCTTTTCTTGGTGTGGGATCATTCTTATTACACGGGTTTTTAATTTGATGTGGGTATCTACTTCTTAATGTAAGCATGCACTTTATGTGTAGGTAAGCAATTGCCATGAAGTTGACCAAAGTGTAGATAGTGTGATGTGATCAAAGTTGAATGTTTTTGCATGGTGTGACAATTGTGTCCAAAACAGAAATTGCTTTTGGATTCTCCAAACACCAATATAAAGTGATAAAAATTTGATCAATACCTCCTAAAATCAATTTAACAATTTCATTTATTTCCTGATAAATAATAGGTCACCATATATCCATATATTCAATCTTTTATACGCCTATACTCACAGATTGTTTTTTCGTTTTTCAGGCTACATCACAATCATCGAATGACGTGAAATGTGTGAAATTGTTTCCAAAGACTGACTCTGATGAATCTTCCGTGTTAATCTCAAAACATTCTCAATTCCTTTATCCTTGCTCCCACCTTTTATAACCAATAAATCCCAATACCTACCTCATTATCAATCCCCTAATCTAATTACTGTATGTTATACTTAAGCTCAGTGGCGGCGCGTGGTCATTTTGACAACCGGGGCAAGCTACTGCGGGACCAAGTCACCCCCATCTACGGGGACAGGATGAGCGCTGTAAGTTCTCCCATCATTTTATGAGTATAAAAACCATTCCATCGGTAACAACCAATCGGCAAAAGCGACAATTTTTAACGATAAGAAAGTGTCTTTAAAACCGGTCCAAGTCAAGGGATTAATAAATATAGACATAGTTTATTTTGAAACCTCTTTCAAAAGGAAAGGCAATATTTACCCAGATAAATACAATGACATATTAACAGAAACTTCGGGAAAGCAGACAAAACCTAAAATAAGGTTTAAAACGTTACTATGAAGAAAGGAAAGTTATGCAAAGATAAGGACATGCGTCGCTCACTCATAGATATATATGCTGCTAGACTTCTACTGCTTGAACCTATATGCAACACGCCGCGGTTTCTTGGAAGCAAAATGCTCAATAACGCGCTAATTAAAGTCATGCATCCCAGATATAACGTCTCTGTGAATGGATAAAACAGCCAAGGAATTTGATCTATCTTGCTTCGTGGTGTTTCTGAGATACGCTTCAGCGTGCTGAATGTTTGCTCTGCGTCGGCGGCAGAAATAGGCGTCGTCAAAATGATGTCCAGAAATTTTGCAGACGCCGCAAAGGTAGTTACTAGAGTGTTATCTATGAGGAACCCATAGAGCGCGCAAGTTGATGTGATGTTCAAAAAAGTTTGATTGGTGTATATACATCGCAATTCATTTTCCAATTTACCCACGTTTATCATGGGGTAAAATTTGGAGACAGTAGCCAACAAATGGATGGGAAATTGACGGGCAAATTTTGAAAAATTTTTGGGGTTCATCAAAGAGTACGCGGCAAGGTGTTCAGTGCGCAGACGATCGCCTATTTGATTCACCAGAATGTCACAGCATTCCTTTGCAGACAAAATCAAACGCTGCGTTGTTTGCCCGCGGCGTAAAGAAGCACTCCATGTGTCGTCGTATTTTATTGTTTCCCGAATACGAGATACAGCATCGCAGAAGTCTGAAATACACGACTGCACAGACGCTCCATCCATTAGCCTTGACTGCAATGCGCCGTATAATACATCCACGTGATAGAATATTGTGGAGAAAAAAGCGAGAAAAAATGAAAACTCACCATCTTCTAGCAGACGCTTTAGACCTGCCGCCTCCCTCACAGAGCGTTCGTCCCAAACCGGAGAGCTCTGAATGCCATTGAAACACTCAATGAGCTCAGACCTAATTTCGGACACGCCCTGCACCACGCGTGATTGGAAGTTCCAACGTGTTGGTGCACAAGCTGGGAGACGACGGCTACATATCTGGCGAAGGAGGTCAGAGCGCTTCGACGAAACGGAAAAAAATGAAGAAAACCCCGAAACATTTGCCAAAAAATACGAATGAGAGGGGTATCAGGACACATATTTTTAATAACGAGGTTAAATTGGTGTGCATAACAATGTAAAAAATGCGCATGAGGAAAATCTTCTTTTATATAAACTTGAACACCATGTTTCGACCCACTCATGACTGCCGCGCCGTCATAAGTTTAAGCTATCAATTTTGACTTCGCGTTGTAAGGCTGTAACACTTCTTTCAGTACAGCCGATATCCCGCACGCCGTGCGATCAACGATTGGTACAAAGCTGTGAAATCTCTCGGTAGGTTTACCATCTTTCACAAACCGAAAAATCACAGCCAGTTGGGAAACGCACGTGATGTCAGTTGTCTCGTCAGACTGAATCGAAAGGAACTGGCAATTCTCAATTTCCAGAGCCAAATTATGTAAATAAATTTTATACATTGAGTCGAGCAAATCATTTTGGATATCCTTAGATGTCCCTTTCGAAACAGTTGCGGCATCAAGATGATCTATCAATACTGTATCTAGGGATGCGGTGTATTCCACCATATCCAAAAATACCCCTCTATTAGAAGAGCCAGCCCGTTCATCGTGCCCACGGAGGGACAGCTCGTGACAACCAATGAACTTCAAAACATCGATCAATCGACCGAGAACATGGCGGTTTTTCTCGACGTTTTGGTTGTGCCGACGAATAGAAACCGCGCGTCCTTCATCCAACTGTGCTGCAATATTAACATTTCCGAATGTTCGGTATTTTACTGCATTGTCCAGATGCTCCATAGAAGATTGATGATCCCTGGCACGCTCGGAAAGATGTTTAAGATCTCTAAAACCAAATTTACACCAACGTGAGTCACGGGCGGTAGCAAAAAGTAGGCAATAAAAACAAAAAAGTGCATTTTTGTTCTCGCTGTAACACAACCATTCGTGTTTTTTATACCAAGTTTCTGCGCAGAATGTACGCCGACGCTTTCCTCCGTCATGGGATTGTTCCAGTGAACAATTTTTTGGTTGATAAGGCCCAAGACGTTGTACCTCTAATTTTTGTTCCAGCGGCAGCTGCGAAAACGGAGTGCGAAGTAGTGCATCAACCTTATTCATTATGAGGTAAGGCTAAGAAATGCGAAGCCGGAAAGAAGTGAGGAGCTCAAAAGGAATGTGGAAAATCGAAAGCAAATGGACTGAATGTCTCTAACTGATTCAAATAGCGAAACAAGCGACAAAAACGAAGGCGAGGAAACTATCAACTCTTCAAGCAACCAACGAACGAGAAGGAATGCGTGAATATGTCAACACGTTGTTGTAAGAAACGTCGGCATTGTGTCGTCATAATTTCGGGGCTAGCCCCGATCGGCCCCGATGATCTAGTAAAAGAAACAGAAAACAAACGAGACAAACGCGGCGAGTGGAAGATAAAAGAGAGAATACGATATACAATGAGCAACCGGGGCAAAATCGGCGTCGCCCCGTCGACGTTCGGCGAAGGCTTTGCGAGCGAAAAATGAACCATGTCGGGAGAATATGGCTAGTGTAGACAGTCTGTGCAACCGATATTGAGGTATTTTTCGAATATTTTTTATTATACCGAAAAATCAACCGGGGCATTGCCCCGGTTGGCCCTATTGACGTGCCGCCACTGCTTAAACTGTTACCAGTAGTATTTAATAAATATGATGTAATCTGGACTACAATTTGACAATATTGTGGCATGTCCTTGGTGAAAGAAAAGGTTCAGCCTACCTATTCATGCACTCTACTTTGGCAACTTTGGTTGGCCAAGTTGGCATTTGATTCCAAGTATAATCAGCTTGGCAAAATCATTTTTATGTTCTTATAATAAATATTGTTCACTCTTGTTTGGAAATTTTTATAAAATTATTAAAATGGTGTGTCAAACAATTCTTATTTTTTATTACATTACCTATTTTTTATTCTAATTTCTGTTTTACGTGTTTATTTTTTTGTTGTTATCATATAATTTATCTAAAGCTTCTCTCTTTTTTCTAATTTTATTAATGCTTTATGGTTGTGTGTGTGAGTGTGTATGATTTGATTCAATAGTTTTGGGTGAGTGAACACGTACCACTTCTTTTTGACATTACCTTCCATCTTATATTCTGTACGTTTTAAACCTCTTCCAAGGTTTTGTTTACTCTCTTGATTTCATAATCAGTTTTTATTTATTTGTTTTTATTAACCATTTTATCGACTTTATGCTTATTATGGAGTCGAAATAAACTTAACTTATCTCCCTGAAGAAAACTTATCTCACTGAAGAGGTGTGGAAAAGTATAAGTATAAGTTTATTTCGACTCCATAATCAGCAATAGAGGGTGCCAAATCCTCTGGGATGGCCCAATTTCGGAAGCAAGCAGGTAAAAACGATACTCTTTTTTAATGTATGTTGTCCACCAGTCCTAAACTGCTGCTATACTTTTCAGAGATGCATGTCGCACATCTATTTCTTAGGCCAGTCAGATTTTGAACATGTATCCCGTCGACTCTCTTTATTATGCAGATACTGTTACATTTTGGATGCGAATAAACAAACATACACACATTTCATCAGATATTACCTAGCTATTATTACTTTTTGCGATTAACTTCGATAAATGACGGCGTATTATCAATTTTGAGCTTTTGTCGATATTTCGAATTATCTTCCATGTTTTAGAAATATTTTTCGACTTTTCTTCGTAGTAAATGTTTTTATAAACCGGGATTGAATTTTCTAGGCGTCTTTTAAATAAAGTTTGCGATCTAATAATTTTCTATAGGATATAGTTTTATTTTGATTTCCCCGAAAACATACATAAAACATAAACAAAGAACACACAAAGTATAAACAACGAACACACAGAAGTCTGGAGAAATCGGGGAAACTAGCAAAACTCTAGAAGTGTTTAAAGCACATAGAAATGTATGTGCCTGTTTACCCATATCACACACGCAATTCACAAACATCAAATAAAAACACGAACGTGTATTGTTCGGGCGTGTATCATGAACAAACTGCAGACACGAAAGGTAGGTATGCGCTTTATTCTGATTGATTTTATCAGGCCGTCAACATTCTATATTCATTCTGATCACTTTTGTAGACAAGTTTTAATTAGGTATTGGAAGTGATGTCTATTTTGGGTTGCTGTTGCGATTCATTGCAGCTGTGATATATTCGAGATAATTTTCTTGCGGAAAGTGAGAAAAGTCTCGCCCTGCATAGTTTTGTATTGTATTTTTTACGAATTGGTTTGTATCTCTATAATAGGAGAAAATGATCAGGCAAATCATTGCAATTGCAATATTTGTTTTGACTTCTAATTGAATTGCACTGAAACAAAACTTTCTTGAAATTCAGCCACTGACTCATCTAAATTATACAATGAGAATATATACATTCTCATTGCGTTATCTGAGAATAATAATAAAAAGTATAGGTAGATAAAACTTAGTTTTTGACTCTGAAAGATTCAATCAAGAATTTCACTTTACGCTCGACAATTTCATGTTGCTAATTTGCCATTTCAACCTTTTGAACGTGTAGAATAGAATTTTACAAAGATAGGTGAAGTTGCCGGTGAAGGGTGAACTACCCTGAATATGTTATGCAATGGGAATAGTCTTATGCAAGATGTGGAAAAAGAAGCAAACTTGCGTTAAAATAACTGTTCAAATACTCTTTTGCGGGAAGATATTTCAGCGAAAACACATTACGCCATATACTCGCAAACTCGAGCACGCTGTCTGGCTGTATTCATGAGATGGAAGGTGGTGCAGAGCAAAAGTGCTTCCAATTCAACCAGTTGTCGGGTTAGGATAGGATGTAGGCCGGTTACCATTCCATGTCCCGATGTCGGCCCGGGTATGGGATTAGTTAGCTACCGCTACCGTATTTGTTTTTCGGAATGGACTTGAGACTTGATGACCACTTTGTGATTGCTTGTATGATTATGTAATTTTGTGTATATTTTATAAGTCTGTAAGGAATACCGGTATCTAAATAAAAAACGGCATCACTGGTGCCGAAATGCAGAAATGTAAAAATCAGGCTTGCAAAAAATATTGTGTCAAATCTTTTTCTGAAGTTTTTAAAGTAGACTAGAGTCTCACTAGACCTTGGTTTAAAAAGAAAATCTGATAGCGAAAATACAGAATACCGGTACCATATCTAGGCATAAGTTACACATATTGTAGTCTATGATGGAAATTAAATACCTATTTATGCAGAAACGTAGTCTATATTAAACACTTGTTTGATTGTGTAGTTTGCCGAAAGTTTGCCATGTTATTGCAGTATTGAGTTAATTCTGTAAATATTGAAGTTTAAAGATTAGTGTTCTTCAGAAAACACTAGTTTTGTTAGTTGTATCTTGTACCGTATGGTTGTAAGCACATGATTTTCGATTTCTCTCTGAATCTCAAAAGAATTTGCTGGGGATGGAAAATATGAATTCATCTGTTCAAATTTATTTCAACTCAATTATATTCAAAATTTCAAATTCCTAATTCAATGAATAAAAAGCTTTATTTCAAAAATTATCATTTTAAGCAATTGAAATCCCAAAGTATAACCAAAAACGCCTTCATTTTATTTGAAAACTCTAAAAGTGGAAAATAAAGACCACGCCTGCGCTCAGCAAAAATGCACGCGAGCGAATTCAGTTTTGCACGCCGAAAATTTGCAATCGCTCACCAATGTAAATCGGTTTAAATGGTCTTTAAATCAATAATCCAGTAATATAAAGATGCCAAAAAATTATAACTCCACAATTGTCGACTAATACCAGCTTGCAAGATTTGGCCTGATCGAAAAAAGCGAAGCAAAAAAGACCATATCGTGTTGAATGATGGGAATCCCGTGAGAATAGTTATGTGCGAAAAGATCGCCTCTTCACCGATGCTGGCCAGTTATGGCTCTGATTCAGCGTATTTTTTATACAATAACTTTACACGGATGCACTGAACAGTACCGATACCTAAAGTCGCACAAACACTCTCAAAATTAGTGACAAAGTATAGAAATAATGTTTTGGGTCAAAGGTCAAACGTCCATTTTTGCTCTGATTTGGCGTATTTTTATCCATTAATTCTACATAAAAACACTTCTAAAATTAATGACAAAGTATGTCCATTTTGCTCTGATTCAACGTATTTTTTATCCAATAATTTTACGCGGATGTGCTGAACAGTACCAGTATCCAAAGTCGCACAAAAACTCTCAAAATTAGCGATAAATTGTATAAATAATGTTTGGGGGTCAAAGGTGAAACGTCCATTTTTGCCATGATTCAACGTATTTTTTATCCGATACTGGCAATTTTACGCGGATGTATTGAGAGGTATCTAATGTCGAAGACAGTTGCATGCGGGCGCAGTTGTTTTGCAGGCCTGAGCTATAATTGCACGCCAGAAATTCTTATTTGCACGCGGGAATTTCTGATTGCACGCCCGATTTCTCGTTCAAAAAGGCCATGAAATCCAGACCGGCTCAAATCCACGTTTTCCCAGCAAACCTTTATTCCCAAATTCGAACTCATCAAATATATATTGACTACAGTGACAGTAATACCTCGATAGTCTGATAGTCGAACGACTCAAACAATTACAGAATTAGGTAGTCAATCCAAAAATTCTTGTCCAAAATACGGTAATGGAACAGAAATCTGGAGCTCGACCACCAGCTGACCAGAACCGCAGATCTCGGATGCCTCTTGACAATTCTGCAATTCAACAAGCTTCAGTTCAAATCAGAACATCAGTGGGATAACATGATTGATGAATAAATGATTGATTGATAACATGTGTTGGGAAATTTTCTTAATTTATTGTCTTCTCGCCATTGATCATGGCTCCAGACTGCCAGAGAAAAGTTGTGATAAAGGGAAGGAGATGAGGAAAACAGTGAGAACAACTATCGAGTTGAAAAAATAAATTATTGAGAAGAGAATGATGTTCGGGTGTCTAATCTTGCCTTACCTGCAGTATGGCACGGAGAAGTTTACCATTTTTTGATATTTTTATCTTTATTATGTACATATTTTAATAATTAATGTTGTTTAGGTACACGTTTTTTTAATACTTTCGGTATTTTGGAATGCGTAGAAACGAATTCAGATAATTATCTTTGTTTTTCTTTTGTCAAATGTTTCGGTTGTCGAGCACCAATCCCGAACGAATTATGTTTGTATCACAGTATTTGATATTCTGTTTATATATTTAAAAGACTATTTTGAAAACTATTCCTGGAATATACAACTCTATCGAGGGTTATCATGTCACTATAGTAGCAGGTCTAGCTCGCAATTGCACTGATCCAATGTCACTTCACTGCATCCTTAATAATAACTCTGTTTATTTAGACCCAATTTTTAATGTGTTTTTATTTTATTGTTAAACTTTAGACAGTCATTTGTAATATCTTTAAGTCGTTAATATCTTCAGATCTTAGTATTTAGTTTTATTATATCAAGTATTTAATTGTACAATGGCTACAAACAATTCCAAAGGTACTAGACAGAAATCTGCGAAGAAGGCTAACTCCCAACAAGAGAGGCCGCATGGTAGACGTTTCACTCCACGGAAACGCACTAGCGAGTGTGAGGACGATGGAACATGTGATTTATGTGTCCAATCAATAAAGATTTATGCAATTGGAAACTGTGATCATCCTATATGCTACAGGTGAATTGTTTCTGCACGCTTTCACCTGTGCTGGTGATGTCTGTAAATAACATAAAGTTGGGTACTCCCGTAGTATGTGTACCAGGTTAGGCCATAATTTTATTCTGAGTTTCCCATTTTTCGTATTATCACGAGTTCGGGACTGTTTGTGTTAGCCAAATGAATATACCCCTGCCCATAGGCTTCTGTCCCTTTACACAACTTGATGTAAAGTAGGCGAACAAAATCAGTTATTTCCATATTGGTACACATACTTCTGGAGCGCCTCAAGTTGAATATATACATTGACCAGACATAAAAATTTGAGGTATCTTTTAGTTTCGTACCTTTAAGTACTTCTAGTTGGCGTAACAAAATGATTTTTGCACATGTCAATGCGACGAGAAAACGAGAGAAATAGCTTGCTCGATTCCGGGTGATCGACTGCGCGTCTTGGATGACAGTTCGTATAGTTTGAAGGGCCTTATTACGTCAATGTGATGTCGTAGTGACATGATTTTTGGATGACGAAGTCAGGTAGGGGTCAGGATTGACATATGCAAAAATTATTTTGCTACGCCCACTAGAAGTACTCAAGGCACGAAACTACACTAGATCCCAAATTTGTACCTCATTTTAAACATGTCGTTAAATTTACAGGTGTTCTGCAAAGATGCGTGTTTTGTGTGAGCAGATGCATTGTGCTGTTTGTAGAGTGGAATTAACAAAGGTAAAATATTGAATGGTCAAAAAAAACTATACTTGCTGTGGCGTAGTCAGAATTAATTTGATGACTCAACCTCTGTAATCCCCTTTTTCTGGCTGCCCCGCTGTATACTGGTCCATAAAGATGGATTATTACACGATGATATAATATTGATAGCTAACTTTCTCTGGTACTCCGGAAGTATGTGAACCAAGATGCAGGACACCGGAGCGTAGTATGTGTACCAGGTTAGGGTTGGGCCAAAATTTTATTCCAATTTTCCTTGTTTTAGTCCTATTACGAGTTTTGGAGTCCCGGGACTAGCCAAGTGACCTCCATAGTATTTGTACTTGGAATTATGGCCTAACACTAACCTGGTACACATACTCGTTCCGGTGTCTGCCATCTTGGTTCACATACTTCGGGAGTACCCTTTCTCTTGTAGTTGTAGTAGCGTCTTGATTGATACATTTTGGAGATATAATATGTGATATTTTGTGATGTCTTGATATATCTATTTTTATACAATCCAGGTAGTTTATTGCAAGTCAAGACGACCATTCAAAGAAGCAGAAGCTTTGAAATTAATTCGAGGCAAAAAAGGAAATGTGTTTTTCACTGATGAAATTGTCAAGAAAGAATATGAGTATGTTTCAAATATTTTTTGTGGATTATCTTTCATTTTCTAATTACCAGTAGATTGAGTACTTTGAAATTTGTGAAATATATTCTAAAATTGTTGGATTGTTTTGTTTTTTACTCACGATGACTTACTAATAGACTGACATTGTTTATAACTAGGTCTAAAATGGCTGATATATAAATGAGTCAATAATTATTTTCAAAATATAAGAATATCAATTGTCACAATTCACTATCACAATTCTTAATTGTGACAGAGACCTCTTTTCGCACTGATGATATCTGCCATATTAATATTATGTCATGTCTGTTGGGATTCATCACTATCGTACTGTAAATGCAAAAATAATGATTTGTGTTATAGTCATCAATTCCTGACCTATTAACTATGAAATGCTTTTATTTCTAGAAAATTGTTTGAACATCATTGTTCGATTTGTCCTGAAAATCCTCAGGAATTCTCGTTTGACAGTCTGGAATCTCATATGAGGAAAGAACATAAATTGTTTTATTGTCACCTTTGCGTCAAATATAATACGGTGAGATAATCTGAAACAAACTTTTGAGGTAGCCTTCAAATGAATTAATTATAGCAGCAATGGAACAATAGACATTTATCCTTGTTAGTAATACATCTCAAATGGGGGATGTACATGATGCCAATAATAATATTGCCAACTATGCTGGCCTTTCAGGTTAGATATGCAGTGCTTTTGCTTTGGTTATCACGGATCAATGGTGTACTCAGTCACCACCTCGCCAATGATACAACAAATTGGATACAATTGAAATATTTTGTTCATGGTATTGCGAGCCCCATACCACACAGACTTGTTGCATCTGGCTTTTCTATCAACACTATAAAATAGCTTATATAGTTAATAATTATGCACAATTTTATTGTGAATCGTTGTTTCTAATCTATCTTCTCAGAATTTTACGGATGAGTGTAAGACGTATTCTCGAGAAGATCTTGCAAAGCATCGTAGAGTGGGAGATGAGGATGACACTTCTCATAAAGGTTAGGAAA
Organism: Styela clava; assembly: GCF_964204865.1. Classification (NCBI taxonomy): domain Eukaryota; kingdom Metazoa; phylum Chordata; class Ascidiacea; order Stolidobranchia; family Styelidae; genus Styela; species Styela clava. The sequence continues at coordinate 12,402,233 of NC_135262.1, read as the reverse complement.
AACTTTCGAACGACTTCCTATTATTTTTCTCTTATATTTTATATTTTATAGCTTTGCTCTGTGACACCGATAATTAACTTCAAGGGAGATTCAGGGAATAGTTTCAGGCCATCACTACTAGAGGTGATATTCTAGATCAGGAGTGTGCAACCTTTAATACAGGAGGGCCAGATACAAATACTTTGGTGAAACCGCAGGCCGCACCTTTATTTAGCATAGGCTTTCTAGTAGTTGCAACCACATAAATTTTGTTTGTTGATCTTATGACATGCGTTGTCCGCTTGCACAAGTTATCTGTTAGGGCATTGTAACTTTATGGGCATAGATAATAAATTAGACTCAGGTATATGCGTTGCAACGTAACAGGATTGGAATTACTTGCACATACCAGATGAAATTAAATTAATAACTCGTTTCGTGGGCCGCACACCATTCAAAATTGGCACTGCTACGCGGATCGCACAATTTTCTCTTGTGGGGTGCTTTTGGCCCACGGACTGCAGGTTGCCCTTGGTCTAGATATTTTATTTTTTAAAATACTTCCTCCTGTCTTTCATTTTTGTATATTTTAGTTTTTATTGGTTTTGTTAAAAGGTCGAGTAAATTTGTATTATTTATATTCTATTCCTCTGTTTCTTCATCTTATATATATCATTTAGATTACCATTCCTGGTCCTAGCTTAAATTATAGTATTTCCAAAAATTTTTTATTCATTGAAGGTCACCCATTATGTGAGTTTTGTGATGAACGCTACCTCGATAATGATACACTACTTCGTCATCTCAGAAAAGATCATTATTTTTGTCATATTTGTGATACTGCTGGGAATAATCAGTATTATGAGTAAGTCCTTTATATGAATCTTATAGCATATTTTGCTGAGCTGTTGATTTCCAGTTTAACTTAGTTCTTGTAAATCAGTCTGACTTTTAATTAATATCTGAATTTATTGTGTTTTTTATGAATTTATGAAGTTAAAAGAATGTATTGGAATCAAATATAAAAATTACCTTTCATTGAATGAAATAAAATTTTTAATACTCTTAATTAATGGTCATCCTTGGCTGCTGATTAAAACTGATAATTTTGTACTTTTTCAGTGGATATGCAGACCTTCGCAATCATTATCGCAAAGAACATTATTTATGTGAGGAAGGTGATTGTGTTAATGAACAGTTTACTTCAGTTTATGCAACAGAATTAGACCTCAAGGTTTGTGGTCTTTTGTCTATATTATGTCATATTACTTTTGATCAGTTTGTCTTGTCAGATTTTGATGGGTTAAGCCAAGTGTATACAGCCCGCGGGCCAAATGCGACCCACAAGAAAAAATTGTGCGGCCCGCGAAATAAGTTTTTAATTTAGTTTGATCTGGTACGTGCGAGTAGGCTAATTCCAATTCCTTTGTGTTACAGAGCCTACACCAGAGTCCAATTTATTATCTATGACGTTACAATGCCCTAACAGCTAGTTTGTGCGAACCTAACAACATCTGTCATAGGATGAATGACCAAAATTTCTGTTTCTGCAACTACCAAAAAGCCGGGGTCGCGGTTTATTAATCCAGTTATTTTTAAATTACCCTCTTGTATTAAAGGTTGCACACCCCTGGGACACTGAGAAAAATTACATAATATGGGTGCTGCGACTTGTTGAATTCTTCTGAGTACTTGGTGGTAACTGCTTTCGATGACCGCATAGTCGTATCGTTATCCACCCAGTCTGTACCAAGAACTATTTTGCTTTTTATTAATTATGTTTTGTTGTGTATATGTTTTCTGTTTTTTTTTAGTCATACAGCATTACAGGGCTCAATATTTTATTTTAAATGACCCTGTTTTACTTTAACTCACAAGTACATTTTTACCAAACATTTCGCTGTAATTTTGCTGACATTGTGGAGGTCCCCTGAACCTATGTCCATATATTTGAGCAATGTTTTGTTATTATCATCTACGGTAGTTAACGAGTTTTTTGTTTATTTATAATCAATAGGCTCATCGTACAGCAGCACACTCTCAAAGTATGTCTCGACAACAGCAAAAAGTGGAACGGAGTATCGACCTAGGTTTTCAATATGCTAATCCACCTGCTAGGGGAAGTAGAGGTATGTGAAAATAATTTGATAATGTGCTACACCAATTGCTAACTGTTGCTGTAAAGTGAATTTGAATCCAACTGAGTTCTGCGGCCTTCTTGTTCAGAAAAGGCTTAGCAGGATTTGTTATGTTACCACTAAAAATTGTGTGCCTAGATTGGTTATTAATTAATATGGAGTTAATTTTTTGTTTCTAAATTTCGTCACTATATTTTTCAGGTGGCAGAGGAAGAGGCCGTGGTAGAGAAATTCCTGATAACAAAAGGTAAAGAATCCCATTTTCTTACATCTCTCACTTAAAATGGACTATTTTCGATAGATAATTGACAAATTCGAGTACATAATGGTGATATTGTAACAAAATTTTTTTGACATCTAGGCAACAGCTTAAAAAAGGTGTTCCTACCTATGTTCCTATTGGTTAAATTTCGATATTTTTCTTGCAGAGAAGAACGGGATCTAGAACTGGCTAAAGCACTTTCATTATCTGAGAAAAACACACAAAATGATACAAATAAAGATAATTCAAAAGTCAAGGTTCGACCCAGAGTTCAACGAGAACCAGAACCTAAGAAACCCCAACCGGAAGAAGAACCGCCACCGCCAAATCTGGTTCACGACTTTCCAAGTTTGGGTGCGAAAGAACCTGAGGCTCCTGTGAATCTCTATTCCTACTCTAACACTCCAAAGACAGAACCAATGAAACCATCGGAAAAGCAAGAAATTCAGAAAGAACATAAAATTCCTCAAGCCACAGCTGCTCATAAAGTTGCAACCGCCGTGGGCCGTTCAGCTGGTAAAATCAACGATGACGACTTCCCGACTTTGGGAACTAGCAATAAATCGAAAAATATTCAATCGACTGGATATTGGGGATCATCTAACCCCTCACTCCCGAGTGGTGCACAGAAATCCAAACCAAATAAAACGCCCCAACCTGTTAGTGTCAATATCCCTCAATCTCGTTTCAGCAATAGCAAAGTTAATTTCCAAAGTAAAGATGACTTTCCTACTCTGGGATTGGGAGGTAGAGGTCCTGCTTTGATGCAAGGACAGAGCACGATTTGGGGCACTACCGCTCCTATGCCGGTCCAAACAGTGCAGAAGAAACAGAAAAAATCCAAAAACAAAACACCGGTTGTGAATCCGGAACCAGTTAAAAAATCAGCATTGAAATCTGCACCCCCTGCTGCTATGACTGTTAATTCGAACCCATTGGCAAATGATGAAACAGTTTCAATTCGAATTGGTTCTGGAAAGCATTCGATGAGATTGACATCAGCAAAACATCATGAGGAAATTTCAGATATTGAGAAACCTATGGAAGTTCCTGGTATGGATGGTAGTTCTGTTAAAACTGTCAGTGCTGATGCATTTTCATTACTTTCTCAATCATCTCGATCAAATCAATCTAATTCTATCGATGCAAGATTTATGTCACAGACTGAAGAATTTCCAGAACTCGGTGGTGGAAAAGGAGGACGTATCAAAGGCATTGGGTCTTCAAAATCTTCATCCTGGGCTAAAACCAATGGTGATGCAGGCAGAAATTCAAGAAACAGTCCTTTATCTCTCTCTGATATAAGCAAAGATATCTTTCCGAGTAGTACAATTGATAATCTTCCAATCCACTCGAATTCGAAGTCTTCGAAAGTGAATAAAGCAGAAATGAATTTTCCACATTCCAATAATGATATTCTCCATGTATCCCAACCCCCTCCAATAAGTTCATATACTCCTAATTGGTACAACGAACCAGAACTATCTGTCACTGATAAAATTGTGAGAGAAAGCTCTTTTCAAACTAAAGAAAGTGATTTTCCAACTTTGGGTGGTGGGGGCGGAGGACCTCGTACTTCAGCGAAGAAAAATAAGAAGAAAAAGAAAAAGGGTCATCCAAACGCAAGCGAGTTATCAAAGCATTTTGGCGTCAATGACGATCAACAAAGCAGTGGGCATTTACAAAATTTACTGGACAGTGAAAAAGGAGATGCAAAACAGTCACTTTCATCTATGCTTGATAAGAATAATGTTTTTGCTCCTTCAGGAAATAGTACCAAACCAAAACAACAAAATCATCAAGAAAAAAAACAACGAAAGGAAAAAATTAAGAAGCAGGAAAGTTCTGAAGATGAAAGTGAGCTTGATCCAAGGTACCATGATCATTGTTTTTCATTTACTTTAATTCCATCTAAAAATTTAGGAATTTCAAACCTTTAATGACTGAAAAAATCCTATTTACATATCTGGTCAGATTTGCATAAATCCTATTTTAACTCTTTATCTTCAAAATTAATGTCTTAATACAACCAAATAACCCAATGAAAGGAACAATGTATTTCTGATAGCTGAAATTTGGAATTGCCAGTTATTTCACAAAAAAAAATTCTTGCACAAGTATATACAAATCCCTGCTCTCAACACTCGTAATGCCAGTTATTCCACAAAAAAAATTCTTGCACAAGTATATACAAATCCCTGCTTTCAACACTCGTATCTGTTTTCAAAACCCTACTTTTGGAGACCTCTCTAATTTTTGAATAGTTCATGTAGGCATGTGATCTTCTTTTAATTTTGGAAACATAGTTAATAATTATGCAAATTGCAAAATATTAGCAGTATTTAAGATGTAACTGTACATATGGGCGTTTCAGAAGTGTGTGTACTAATATGGAGGAAACTAATTTTGTTTGCCTGCTTTACATCAAGTTGTGTAAAGGGACTGAAACCTATAAAGATATGACCTAACCCTAACCTAGTACACACACTACGAGAGTACAAAATCAATGAAGAATTTTTTATTGTACGAAAGTTAGTTAGCATTGTGCAATAATATTTGATTCTAGAAAAAATACTCGATTTTGGACAGCCCTGCCCTCACAATGTTGCTAATTTTTCAGACCTGATGAGAATGACATTCAAGGACGTAACATGTGGCTAATAAATACAATTCAACAATTGTGTGAACTGGATGAAAAATTTTCTGAGTTTAAATCTTGTTCTGGCGGATTCCGACAAGGAACTATATCTGCTAATCAGTACTATGAAAAATGCAAAGTTCTACTTGGAAAGAAACATTTTTCTACAGTAAGCTACTTCAAAATTTATTTACATACTGCATAGCCTGCTAAGTTTGCAAAGAATGTATTGTCTGTCTACCTACAGAATTTTTCACATATTTGGTCAAACGGCGGTATTCAATCAGAGTAGACTGATTTTTAATCTAAATTACCCAATATAATTGTATTTTGCTAATCTGTGTATTTGTAGGCCTTGAGATTTTAACTTTTGATCTTATTATATTTCAAGGTATTTCAAGAACTGGTTGATTTATTACCAGACGAAGATAAACAACAATCATTGAGGAAAGCCCACAGAGAATATATTCCATAAAAGCCTTATATCTATTAATTCAGGCAAAATATTTAGGTAACATGTTGTTGAGTGGTATATTGGAAAATATTGTGTACAGTGTTGCATGGTTTGTGTGAGGTGATATTCACCTGATTATGGTGTGTCATATCATGTTGCTGCAGTGGGAGCAATTCTGGTTAGAAATTTATAGTCATACAAATGATTAAGTTGTATAGATTAAGTTGTATAGCCTACTTCAGCATAAATATACTTATTCCCATGGTTGAGGATTGGTCAAACCTGGCTATGACGCTAAAAATATGCATGCAAGCCTTTTTTGATTTGTTGACAATGCTTTGAAGTTTGACGAAAGTTTTTCGACTGATTATCACCTTTGAAAGTCGGAAACAAGTATCACTATTCATTATATATGCCACATATTTTATATGCTAATAGGATACTTTATCTAGAACTGACCATTTATTTGTCGCGTTTGATGTTATCAGGTAGCATGGCTTGTTGCTTAACTGCTTCGGTGCAATTTGTTTTTAATAAAGTTTAAATTTAAGGTTGTCAAAATTGATGAAGTCTGTGAGGGAAGTTCGAGTCGACTGCAAGTGCTTTTCTGGGAATGTGGTATGGCTGAATTGACGTTTAAAAACATACATATATATGTTAGTTTCTTAACGTACCAGTATAAATTTATTTCTAATCTCTACCAAGGTCTCTGCGGTGGCGAAAATCAAATATGAGTTCGTTGCAGATAATATATGTGCTGTAAATGTTTCTCGCAAAACCCTTGTCCAAGCTTTTGAAATAATTTTTGACGCATTAGGACAATATAAAAACGAGCTTTTCATATCGGAAGTTATATAAATTTCTTACACGAGTGAACAACATTGTAGACAAGAATATCGGTCGGAGACCGAAGACTTGACGATCTAAAGTTAGGGGATCCCCCAATACAGAAACTGCGGTTTCGATTTCTTCGCTCTTACTCCACAGTGACACCACGTGTCCCATCGCTAATAAATTAATAACTCGCTAATTATACGACATAATTCATCCAAAATCAATAGTCTTCTGATCCGAGATATGATGAATGCACATGCAAAATTTGGAGAGATTCAACCTCGCTTTCGTGAGACATCGCTTGTATCGAACAGACAAATACTTATCAACATACTTACCGATTAAGATCGATAAGTAATGATACTTTTGTTTAATGTTGGCTTCGGTTAACTCTGGGTTATCAACCGACTGTCTACTTACAAACAAATAGTATAGTCAGTTGAAACATCGAACCGTTAAGTTGTTGCTCATTGGCCATTGTTGCTGAGATGAACAAGGGGAGTCGATGCTCGCGGAAGCATCAGCTGGTTGGTGTCATGTCTAAATACGTCTTCCAATACATTTATTGGAGGTTTTGTTCCGAAGCATCCAGTTAAAAAAGGATTTGTGTACTTATGTTTATCTATCGCAAGAAATACAGATAACACACGTGAATAAGTTGTAAAAGTCGGATGATACTCTCGTCTATAGCGCATGGTTGCCAGGTATCTTCGTGTCAAAGATAAGTTAAGCACAACCGGTGTATAGCAAAACGATTTAATTTGCCGACGTTTCGAATTTCTATCTGTGTGCTATCCATATTATGCAATGATGAAGTTTTTCTGAATAGAAATTCGAAACGTCGGCAGATTACATCGTTTTGCTATACACCGGCTGTGGTTTATTTATCTTCGATAGTCTCGTCGATGCCGCGAACTAAGCCAAGAAGTCCGATACCGACATCTCACCTTAGCATCGTCATCACAATAGGTCGAAACAACCGTGAAAAATTGTCAGACATTTGCAAAATATCCAAATATGGGTTGAATAAGTAGGCTTACCATACGTCCTGCTTTAGGCGGGACAGTCCCGCTTTTCAGCGTTTTGTCCCGCCGTCCCGATAAGTCAGCCAAAAATCCCGCTTTTCCAGCATAATACACAAACATGTTCTCGTTACTGTTGTTTCTGTGTAGCGCAGCGCTAGCCTACTTACTGAAGGTGAATGCGTTCGTTTCCCGCTGATTCCCATTGATGGCAGACGTATTGCATGGAAAACCAATACTGATTAGTCTAAATTCGACTTATTTGTACCGGTATCGTTAACGTCAATTCCTTCCTATTTTTAGTACTGAACCCGATATCTGAACAGAGAATATGCGCATGAAATTTCGATAACAATATGGTCAATAAAGACAGCCGAGACAGCTCTTAATGTAGGAACGTAGGCCTATGTAGTAAAATCGGAAAATGTGAAGTTATAAAATCACAGCTAAGGGGTCGTTGTCTTTCGAGGCGTCTCGATTTGAAGTCACAAAAATATGGTAACCCTATGAATAAGGAACAGTCATAATTTTGGAGAATTTTTCCATATATAGATATAGTTCTTTTTATTGTTTTATATATCTGGGTCCGCTCATTGTTCTGGTTGTCATAGCGATGATTATATCAAGGAAAGTTTTTTTATTCACCGTAATACATTGCGTCTGTAATGAATGAGCTAACTTTAACGATAGTTGCAATCAATTAGCTCTCTTCGCAGACAGAATCTACAATATATATTTAATATGACTTTATTTTAGGTAATCCCAAAGTTACTATAGTCACTTTAGTTAGGTAATCCCCAGACCGGATGTCTCACAATCTTTCAATAGACCTTAGTCGTTCAAAACCCATCCTACGCGCGAAAAATAAAAGTGGCATAAACAAAGCGATTTTAACATTAGCTCTTAAGGGGAACGTGATCACCAGAGCAGGAATTTGCATTTTTTGTAATTTTCTAATTATCTTCAATTGTAGACTTGTGCAGTTTTAAGGATAGAATATTTTATATATATTTTTATAATGATAAACATGGTCAAAATAGGCTTCATAGAAAACTAAAAATTGAATAAGGAATCTATTAGCCTAGGTTGGCTGTGCATGTTACCTGAATATATATATATAATTCCTGCCGGATCTTTTTTTTTGCAACCAGCCCAAATAGTATTACAAAAATTTAGTAATTATCCTCATGTATCCCAAATTTGGTGAAATTCGGTAATCAATCAATCTGCAGGTATTTGTAAGTTATTTTGTAAACATGAGTTTGAAAAGAAAGCTGATCAATTCAAATAGATTTTTCGACTGGATATGGGATACCATATCATATTGCTTGCTTAATTAATATGTCTGCATGTTGTGTCGGTGGCAAGTGACAACCTGAAACGGCATTTTCTCCGTTATGAAAAGTTAGAAATCTCACACTAAGTGTAGATATAGTAAGATTTTTGATCGTTCCAGTGAGTTTTTTGGTGGTTTTTGCACGTTTTAGCTTGATAAATGACAAATAACGATTAATGTGTTTGGACAATAGAAGTGTTTGTTTTGTATTGAACTGTTTACCCGATCTAGGCACTATTGTGGGCTAAAGACCACGTCTTTTAAATATGTAATGTACGATTATCAAAAATCTTGACCATGTTTATCGTCATAAAAATATCGAAAACTATCTAAAAATTACACTATATATAAAACTACCCACGTTTACAACGAAAGATAACTAGAAAATCACAAAAAATGCAAATTTCTGCCTTGGTGATGACCTTCCCTATAAAAGCTAATGTTAAGATTGTTTTGTTTACCTCACTTTTATTTTTGCGTGTAGGATGGGTTTTGAATGACTACGGTCTATTAAATAGAGAGGTCTCTCCGTCGTACAAATAAACGTATTTGATCGCACACAAAATACCAAATTTCTTTATATATTTTTTCGAAACTACAAACAGAAATTTCTTCGTTAATTACTCAGACCCGTCAACGCTTACCGGGGGACCATTAATCGCACTTAGCCTGTATGCTGTAGCCTAAACGGAACTAAATTCCTACCTATGATCAAAGAGATTTATATCTATGCTTTAATACCAACAACAAAGTAAAATCAATAAAAATTTTGGCAGAGATAACTCAAGACTAATGCACGTAGGCCTATCTATTTTTAGCCTTTTGGGCCAATTTCGTGGAATTAGAATTGGGCTAAAACAGGGTAAAACATTTTACGGGCGCCAAAAGGTATATCGAATCTTTTTGACTGAATTTTACTGTTTACTATCCGATCAAGGAAACTCCTGTAAATATAACTTTCCCCAGCGAAAACTAACTCTGTTTATAAGATATCTATAATTCGTAGTTACCAACGACACAATTATCTATATTGGCGCCTTTGTAAACCGCGCAAGGCGTGATAAGAGCCCCCGTAGGTGTCAACACAACACTTAAGGATTTATAGCAGACAGCCTCAGAAATTCTATCTATCAATTTCTTTTATCAGACCTACGAAGGCGTGCAATCATTCTATTACAGTTTCTTATCTTGAGGTATCTTTATCCAAAGCAATTTGAGTAAGAAGACAGACTGAGTAAGTGTGTTATAACTTATAATTAACAATTATATTTAATCGTGTAATGTAATATATAGATGTATTTAACATTTCTATTATTTCATAGGCCAAATTTTACTGGAAGTGGCAGAAAGAAATCAACTCTACATATATTTTGAGTTGAAATATTAACCACCAACAACCATAATATCATAATTCTTGTAAAATGTACAGGGTGATCAGACCAATTGTAGTAATCAGACAAATGTTTATTAAAATTTCTACAATATAAATGTAAAAGAAAAAAATATTTTGCAGAAAATAGTATTATGAAATAAATAATATAATTCATTGTTATTTTTTGATATATCCTCCCTTTGCCTTCACTACACGTATCTGATTGGAACTTGACCGCATGAGGCACGTACGGGGGTCTTCTGAAATTTTGCCCAACAAGTCATCAATCTATGCCTTGGAGCAGTTGTTCCCAATCTGAGTTACGCACACCACTAGTTTTACACGGAAGCTTTTCAAGGGGTACGAAAGCAGCTTTGAATTATTGCAACAATTAACTTTTGTATTCGCTAATCAGCGTTTATAGCGCTACCGGTTCTTGTCTTTTGGAGATCGCCCTCGCCCGTTACTGTCCATGCACGAAAAAACGGAACGGGCATGTTTTTGCCATTTTGCGCGTTGTGTCACAATAAGTCTTATCATAATCACTAAATTATCTAAAACCTCGGACGAATGAACTTTGATCAGTGTTATCCGCTATCTCGAACTCTTCCTCATTTGCCGATTTATTAATGCAGATGCATTGTGACGTAACATGCATAACGGCGAAAACATGCCCGTTACGTTTTTTGGTGGACAGCAACGGGCAAAGGCGATCTTTAAAGACAAGCATTGGTAGCGCTATAAACGCTGTTCAGCGAATACAAAATTAATTGTTGCAATAATTCAAAGCTGGTTGAACAACTGCTCTAAAAAGCATGGATTGATGACAAAATGTCGGAAGAAACCATTCGTTCCTTGTACAGTCAAGTTCCAAACAGATCGAGGCGTGTAGTGAATGCAAAGATAGGATAAATCAAAAAATAACAATAAATTCCATTATTTATCTTGATAATGCTATTTTCTGCAAAATAATTTTTTCTTTCACCTACATTTATATTGTATACATTTTTAATAAACATTTGTCTACACTTGGCCTGATCACAAGATCTTGCAAATATATTTTCACATGTGTATTAAAGTTCCGGATCCAGGGGAACAGAACTTGCGGATGTTGTAAGGCCGGTTTTATAAAATGCTTGAATTTGATCTGGTGTCCTCCCTGCGACGTTTGGAATAAAAAATATCGAGTAGATCAGGACAAAGATGGTCAACACCATCCAGACCAGGAATCCATACGGTCCAATCCATATCTAAAGAGATAACAGATAAAATACTTAATCATTGATATTAAATACCCGGAAAAATAAAGGCGATACAGACATAATTTTATAGTATTTCGAAAAAGTTCAGTCTAATATGTATCGAGAAATATTACAACTTGAGACATGATTATTAGAATCATACTTTTGCAATAATCGGGAGTAAACTACTCACAACTTCTAACTTGTTTTAAGATTAACACAGAATAACTGATATTTTAAAGTTTTGATGGAACGGAATGCATTATTAGTACTCTCAGAAATGATGTTACCTCGAAGTAGGGCGCTATGAAGCCCACTAACCACGCGAAAAACCACAAAGATGCTGCTCCAACGTTGATACAGACAGGCCTAGTTCTGTCTATAGTTATTGCTCCAAACATTACATAGGCGATAATATTAATCATTGCAAATCTGAAAATAGTAAAATACATATATATATTTTCCTGAACATAAACTATAAAGCGGTATGGTGTGTCGTGAACTTCAAGGCGAATTTTTCATATATGAGAATTAAGAAACAAAAGTGAATAGGAAGTAATGATCTAAAGGTGGTATCCAAATTCATTTATGTACAACACGAGACAAAAAAAAAATTCTAGATGTCATAAACAAGTTTTAACGCCATGCCGATTTACCCGAAGTAGAAGACGCATACTGCAGCAATTGCAGCTGTGGACATGGCAGGCACACCTTCATAAGTTGCCAAGCATGCAGTTATAAACGCATCTCCAAAAATCATGATCGTGCACCCGGCTATCATAATCATCCGTGGTTCGGCTCCTCGATTAACGAATATCGTCTGAGATACACAGGTGAATTCACGTTAGGAACATTTATTTTTTAAAATAAAGCCATTTTTGTTCTTTACTGAAATTTTTTTAAATAATATCCCTCTGCCACAAAAAAAAAAAAAAAAAAACATGAGCTCTTACTTAATTGGCGAAACAACTGGCAAAATGTTTACCAGCCGAATAATATGAGTTTGGTCATGGACGTTTAACTGTTATTGGACACGTTTAGTGGCCATAACGATCGTTTCAAAATTTTGTTGTTATTGTTATTTGTCTCCTTTGTCTCCGTCTCCATTTTTAAAAAATCGCTTTTCTCTTCGAATACTGGACCAATTGCTTTGATATTTTCAGTGGTTAAAGATAAAATTTTTCTCCAGAAGGCTATTACTTTTTTTTCGCTATGACGTCATCAAAATTATTGCCACTGGGTGGCGCTACGTATCCATATATTTGAGCAAAGCTCTCTTGTTATATTTGCGATTGAATTCGTTTCTCAATGTATAAACTACTTACCAATACAACAGATGTTATTGGCCCAACGACCATGACTCCCAAAGTAGCAGGAGTCACTGTTTCAGAATCCAATCCAGCGTTAGAGAGAATCTGATCAGAGTAGAAGAAAATATTGTTTACTCCGCTAGCCATTATGACAGAATATGCCAAAACAGCTCCAATAAAATGTCGTCTGAAAAACAAGAAAATATATAGAAAAAAGCACGCAAAATATGATGGTATGCCAGGCAATACATGTTTGTTACGTTGCACTTAACGTATATGTTAGTCTAGTGTTACCCTTGCGTTAAAGATTACAATTTCATCGAAACACTTGCAACTCCAGTATTATTTACTTGATAACAAAAGTAGCCTACTCATTTTATCGTGAAATATATTTTGCGTGTAAAGCGTCAAATACATGAAAATATCAACTATACACAGCGAATGCTTTGAATAAAATATCTCAAATTCATATGTCTATTATGTCAATTTTTAACTAAAAAGATGTTCAGTGGTATTTTTTCCCAAGTTATCTAGAATATTGTAAGTTTACTTTTAACCAATCTAATCGGGGTGTAGTAATACATTGTCTGTGCAAGGTCTAACTGTGAAGATGGGGCGATGATTCTATAAATGGTGGTGTCTATCAATGATGAACAGAGCATTTTTCGAGGTAATGGCATAAACACGTTTTTTTATTTATTTCGCGTTGTTTAATGAAATGTAGTAAGTACCTGTATTGTGGAGTTGTTATCACTTCCTTGAATGTGGCAACTGAGCTTGCATTGTCATCTGAGGCGCCATCTGCGACTAGATCCTTCAGCTCATTGTCCAAATCTGTCTAAAAATGTTACAAAGTAAACGTCATACCACATTTCCATTTTTGTCTCTCAAAATCAATGTCACTTAGTAGATAAATTGAGGGGTTTTAATACGTTGTGTATTTTTAATATACGCACTTCAACCGTAACTCAAGTCAACAATCAAATGATGTGGAAGAAGAATTATATCAACTACGAATTTACCCATGTTCAAGTGCAGAATTCAATAGGCAGCAGTGGTGAAATCAATGGGGTTTGCGCAAACTTGGCACGTACGTTCTTGAAATGCCGTGAAAATCAGCAAACCCGTTAGACGACTGCTGCAAATACGGCAACTTACGCCGCATCTGACGACTGCCGTTACATTTGGCGTTTCGAAAGATATGTAGGCCCTACTCCATTTACGTAAATCGCGTCATGTTAAAGTAGCTTTCGTAGTGGCATACACTAGTAAATATGTTGTACAGCTATAGAGATAAAAGGAATGAATAATGGAACCTGTTCTTAGGAATGACGATACAAGAGAGAACATGTGCTCAAAATTGTTAATCTCACCAGTGGTAGGCAGGTACACAAAACAGAAAAGTTTGTGTAAACGACGACCTTATACGATAATGACTGGTCATTACATAATAGGTTTCATTGAACTACGTTGTATACTCACTTTAAAGTATCACAGGAGTACAATTTAATTTTTTTTCATGAAAGTCTACGACAGGGGTGGCCAACCAGTCGGAGACCATGAGTCACATTTCGTACTTTATTATCGCGAAGAGCCACATTATAAACAAGAACACACATGGACATCAGATATACCTTTATTCAGCACTGCTAGTTTATTGTAAATGTCACTAACCAACATGAGTATGTCAAGAATCTACAAGCCATTGTTATGCATGCTACTTAGTGGGACTTCTGGCATTCCTTTGATTGAACAATCTTTAAATACAGTATGACTTTAATGTCGCTGTTGTTAACCGAAGCAGTTCTTTCACATGGGTGCTAGTCAGAACCGATCAATGGTTTAATTAATTTACGTTTACAATAGAAAACACAGAATCGCAGACGTATGTTGACCCGAACGTTGACAATATCCTATGTGCAGCTCGTTTGTCATTGGAATACTTTCCCATAACACAATTACCAGCTTTCATACGAATCAACGGAGCGTGCTGTCAGAGCCACTTCTTAAGGGGACGCTGCGATTTGCCTTGCATTCGCATGTGGTTGGGCGTAGATGATCTCAGCGATTCTGTACTGAGGAATGTTTGCCGTAATATGTCAGTGTTTTAAGGTACATTATAGACTATTTTGACACGATATCCGATCTTCTGATGGTACTGTAGCACTGGTACATGTGTGTACCACCACCACAAGGTACGTTACCTGTACTCAACCCAACCCTGCAAACAGACCGTGGTAATGTACTTGAATTTTAACATAAGTTAGTCCTTTTTCTAATTTATAATATTAAAATACTGTTGAAGCAACATTCACACATGGCGAGCTTTTCGAAGCAGGTGCGAATAGCAACCGCGCCTCTGAAACGTCGCCGTAAGCCAAGCGTCCCCTCAAAATATGTTGCTTGCAGCATCATGAAAGTTGGTATTCGTCCCTACCCTAGTGCATTTGAGTTGGTCTTCCTCATGAAGATCGATCATAGTTAACTCAGATACAGCCTCATCTAAAACTAAATAGAGTTTCAAACAATCTGTCTCAGAATTAAATGAGTCGTCTACGACGTAATCCGCTAACATTTTATCTTGCTCTTCAATTACTTCACTCATGGTAAACCACGTGTTTACCGCCGAATTCCGTTTTCGATACGATTACGACAGCCGTTGTAGTGTAATGAATGCGTATAACGATAGCACGGTAAAGTGAATGCAAACTTATGTATCTTCGATGTAAAAAGAGAATGCACGATGAATAGGGCTGGGAATTCCAGGGAAAACACTTTAACCGTTAACCGGGTAAAATTAACCGGTTTACCGCAGCGAGACGTTTGACGTAATAATTTATGATTTTAGCTTATTGCGTCACAAGGGTTACAAAGCAATTTCGTGTGATTTTACCTCTCAAAATATTTACTAATCGACATAGTTTCTCGATCGCTCTGCTGCAAGAGATATGCAGCGTGCTTCGGACATATGGAAGTATTTTAGTAAAACCCGATTCCGTTATTAAATGTCATTTATGTGACAAATTTTCAGTGTCGATTTGCAAATTCCACTTTGAGATATCATAAAGAAAAACAGCATCAACTGCGCACATTAAATAGACAATTGCAATAAATTCTTGAACAATATGATTTCACCGTAAACTGATTCTGAATTTATCATTGTCAAATTTCTATAAACAGCAATCTTGGTACTTCAATTATTTTTCACATATATTGGGTTCTTACCGATGCAGTTTGTGATTTTCCGCTGAATTAAACGCCACAGGAGATAAATTTGCGATGACGTCATCGTTTTTGAAGAAATTTTACATTATAAAGATGATTTGTACCTGAGATGTCAGTTAACGGTTAAAATAAATCGTAACCGTTAACCATCTAAAATCGGTTGACCGATTAACCGGTTAACCATTCCCAGCCCTAACGATGAATCATAATTTGATCGAACCGTGGTGAATAGTAGTTTGCAAGTTATTCTTTTCTTAAAATAACCAGGGCGAAGAAATCCGCATGATACCGCAGCAAGAACCGCATGCGACTCGCGAGCCCCGGATTGGTCACCCCTGACCTTCGAGATATGAGATTTAGCGTGTTATATAATACCACGTGACTCGTTCAGCAAAACTAACCTCTGTCCCACATCGCAGTTTTCGAAGAACCGTCAAGGCTCTTCCTTCTCCATGCAAAATATACGCCTGTAGAGGAGTTTCTACAATCCAGAATGAGCATATAATATGAACGATTGAAAAAAACATACACACGATTAATACTCCCAGCCATCGCTCATCTGTGCCAAATATCTGTAAGTAAGACATATTTCAAGCTTAAGCAATATCACAGCTATCATTTTGTAGATGAAATTATTCTATGTGTATCACTCGGTTCCATTACATTTGAACCCACGTACATTTGAACCCATGACAATTGCACCTGTATGCTATTGCATCTATGGAATTTTTTTTGTTTCACGGATTGTTAAACCCATACTAACCCTAACCCATGGGTTTTAGCACCCGCTTATAGATTGAACCCGTGGATATACGCATGGGTTCAAATGTACGTGGGTTCGAATGTACGGTCACCGTATCACTCATATTTCATAGTATTTAATTATAAATAATATATATAAGAGGTTCAAAAAAGATAGGATCGTCTGGTAAGTCTTACCTTTGGCCACGCAAAAAAGATTCCGATTGGCACTCCTGATGAAAGAGCTGTCCCCCAAACACTGCTGTAAAATGTGCGACGATGCGGAACGCAAGATTCGTTGAAAATTAATGGTGTTACGCCTAAGTGCATTGCAATGTGTGAAAAAATGTGAATGAAACATGCGAAAATAGCTCAAGTTCTCGATCCTGAGCAAATCGGTCGCCCAAAAGCTTTTAGTTTTGCTGAATCATTCATTTATTTCAGAAAATATTTACTTAGTGGAAAAGTTGTGAATGTGCACGCAATATTTTGACAACGCAGAATTTTGCAATTGAGCACTTTTTTTCGGTAAACATGCACGTGAACTTGGAGCCAGGGCAAGAGTGGTAAAACTTTTTGAAACGCAAACTGAATTTATCGATACCATATATAGTCCAAAAAGAGGTAAAATTTTTTAAATCGCCAAATAAATTTATCGATACTATATATAGTTCGTTGGGCCCCACAGACGTATTGAATGAAGTGAAAAAATTAGCCAAACACTGAATAAAAATAGAACAAACCTGGTTAATTGAGGTATATATATACTATATTCAGAACCGACTTCATAACAGATTGAAATGGTAATGGGACCTTGTGAATATATATATCATTTTTGAACTTAATCGAGCGCCTATTTGAAGCACTATGAATCTAAATGTGATATTCATGGGTATATTTAAGCCCAGAAGTTCCGATAACTTCCTTTCGTGGTTCATTCTTTTAAATTTTAAACTAAAAATTTTCAAAATATGAGACCTTTGATTTCATAGTAAACAGTAAATTTTCTTTAGCTTCGCTTGCAATATATGTTTGGTAAACACATTTTCAGGAAATTGATAGTTAATTAAAGCGTTGGTGCTCATGCACAATATTGTACATATTTAGTGTTTCGTGAACCTTGAAAGAACGGAACACACACAAAAACCAAAACCTTGCAATGCCCGCAAATTTCATTACTTTAGATAATAGATAACAAAATGGAAAATATGAATTTTCGTGGTTGGTAACCCTCCGTGTTAGTGGTTAAAAAAAGATAAAGCTCAATTTATGCATGTAATGAAAAAAAAAGATTGTCGTTAGCATTAGTATGTGTTTCTTTTGAAGCTCTCTTTGGTGTATTGCATACATGGATAATTTAATACAACAGAACAGTTTGTATATAAAGATATATAAAAGATATAAAAATTAAATAAATAAAAAATAACATTTTAAAATATGCCGTACTCACTCAAACCGAGCCCAAGCGCGAGTCCCGTAACAAATCGACCAATAATAAAAGCCTCATACGATCCCCATTTTCCTGTTCCAACTGTAACAATCAGGTATCCAGTCCCCGCACAAACATGGGTTATGATCAAGATTTGTTTTCTTGTCAAATAACTCAACAATATTTTGAAAACCATAGATCCAACAAAAGCACCAATCATCAACATCGACATCGTTAGAGTCAGCAAAAGAGTCCACGTGTCGTCAGGCAGAGCATCGGCATGTTGTTTCTGAGATATGAATGATTATTATAAGTGCAATATTTCGCGACAGCAAGTTATATCCATATACGCAAAAATATATGTTACTGAATTCACATGCGACTTAAACGGCTCAATGTAGAAGAAAACCTTCGTTTGAAATGCGAAATCACGCTTGTCAAAATATGATTTGTTTTGATGGACTGAATTAATTATTGGACCTATGGATCATTTCGTCATTTAGTATTTTTCTTCTTGTTGCTGTGAAAAAAATAGCTTCCTCGTTAACTAATGAACCAATTGCTTTGTTTTATTACTTTTATTCATTTCAAATATTCCCGTGGGATATGTGGAATTCGTTTTTTCTATTTTACGTTTTGTGTGGTGACGTCAACAAAATTAAAATTACTTGTAATGGTTCCGCGGACGCATGTCAGCGGATCTCGTGCTTAGCAAAAGTCGGAACTTTCTGTTTTATTGGGGTACGGTAGACTACGGGACCGATACAGTAAATGTTCCATAATACAGTTATGACTTGAATCCTTCGGTAATTCAATTCACGTTTAGACCAAAAGCACAAATCATCATCGTCACAGGACCTGGAAATCTAGGGGAAGCCCGGATACCGGTATTTTGATACAGGTACATGTAAGTGACCGTATTTGTTCCACAGTTCCAACTTCGTTTAGGGTATGGTTTTGGGGGAAGTTGTGGGTAAAAAAATCTTTCTATGGCTTTCGTGTCCATATATTTAAGCATGGCTCTTTTGTTTAGTAGCAACATATATTTAGGTTGATTCTTGAGATGATGATAAGTTTTCACATGATTACTGACTGATTGATTACTGATAAGAAAACACGACTTACTTCATACGTTGAGTTGTAGATGCGATGAATTACCGGAACCAGTGGATTTAGGCATGCTATCGAATAAGCGATCATAAAAGCGGTGGGAAATATGGACGCGTTGAGGACGAACGTGCAATACCACGAATTCTGTAAATCAAATTTTTATTAGAGTTCAATCAACCGCAATTTTGAAGTGAGATATTTGTACATTACAGCTGAATTCTTGTGACAACATTGTATATACGCCTAATACACAATCAGAATAAAGCACACATGTCCTATTTGATGTGTCGAAACGAACAGAACTTGGTATAAAAAAAAAAAAAAACGTTTAAAAAATATTTAATTCTGATAATTTCGTATATATATATTATATACCAGATCATATAGTTTCTTATAGGTTTGCTTATATCACCTATCATCTTTTGGATAAATTCCACCGTTAATAATATGAAAGCACGTTAATACCCTTTAACATAAATAATAAAAAATAATATCAAAATAAAATTTGGATAAAATTTGTTACAAAGATTAGAGAATAGGAATTATTTTTTATGATTAATTTGATTAACTCACATTGCACTTTCCGCTGACTGTAACGTCACATACTATTCACAAACTACCTGTAGTTATTTTATTTTTGTATAAAAAAAAGGATTCTTTGTCAAATTCCTCGCATAATGTGGCGCACATTTATCATGTAAATATAAAAGCAAAATAGTTGATGAAGTTTGCACTTATAAAAAACAAAGAAAGTATCAAAAGAATAAGTAGTAAACTAAAAAAACTTACCTTGTATTCTTCTTTCATTATGATTGAATACGTAACTTAGTAAATGTAATTTATATGATAAATTTCCAATTGTAAATAAGCTATTGATAGACAGGGCTTTAGCCGACCAATCACTTCGACTGCTGTGTATAATAAAATATATTTCAAGAAAATTATCCATTTGAATCTCAAAATTTATACCTATTTCTTGCCAAAACGTTCTTATTTCTAATATATTATCTTCATTATACCTGACTGTGTCTAACAGGACAATGCGTTCCTATTTGTTTTGAAAAAAAGTATCTAACTTACGTTCCGAATATCTTTGCGCATTAATTTATATAACATTTATTAGTCAGTTTCAAATATAATTTTTGAAAGACATTTTAATACAATGACACACAGAATAGACTTTACTGAAATTTATGTAAACGTTGCTAAAAGCAAGAAAATTAGTCTACGTTCTGGATCATTTTCAAAATACCCTTTAAAATTATAGTTTTTATCTGAATTTTCTATAAATATAGAGGTAACAAAAAACTGATAAAAGAAATAACAATTCAAGCGCGTTATTGCTATACTCTTTTAACGTTGCATACTTAAATTTAACAATCTCAGGCAACTTAGCACAAATTTTAGACAAATGATGAAGGCATTATCTGACCATACCTTCTTATTGTAACGGCCTAACTTGTATTTTGCAGCAAAAGCACAGAGCGTGTCAAAGTATTTCAATGTGGTTTGAAAGCCCGTTATAAATGACGTCAAAGGTATAGCCAAAGTTGCATTTGCTCTTATTCCGAGAATATCATATTACCAAAATTAACGGTACTCCCGAAGTATGTGAACCAAGATGACGGAAACCGGGACGTAGTATGTGTACCAGTTTAGGGCCATAATTTCAAGTACAAATACTACGTGAGTCACTTGGCTAGTCCCCGAACTCGTAATAGAAGGCAATTTTGTATTGCGTTCATTTTAATGACATCAACACATCATATTTGTCATTAGTGGACGCTGTTGGAAGTGGAGTGTACATATGATTCGTTATGTTATTATGTTGTTGTTGTTGCTCATCTTTTTTTTTCTATCTTGAGAGATCTTTATCCAAATCAATTTGAGTAAAAAGACAGACTGAGTGTTATAACGAACAATTATATTTTTAATAATGGAATATACGGATATATTTAACTTTTTCATTATTTTATAGGTCAAATTTTACCATGAGTGGCACGGGGAAATCAACTGTACATATGTTTTGAGTTGAAATAATAACCACCAACAACTCTATAGTTGAGGTATTATCCGGAATATCACAATTCTTGTAAAATGTACAAAATCTTTCAAAAATATTTTTGCATGTGTATTAAAGTTCCGGATCCAGGGGTACTGAACTTGCGGATGTTGCGAGGCCGGTTTTGTAAAATGCTTGAATTTGATCTGGTGTCTTCCCTGCGATGTTCGGAATTAAAAATATTGTGTAGAGTAGGACAGCGATAGTTAACACCATCCAGACCAGGAATCCATATGGTCCAATCCATATCTAAAAAGATAACACATACAAAATCATTCGCCAATCATTTCAATAGCAAAGGCCACACCATGAAAAACTTTAGTGTCCTGGCAATAGACGCACTCACCATCTGTGAGTTATATAGGAAAAACAAAGAACACTTTTGGATCAACACAATGAGAACCCGGCAACCACGAAGAATCAACGTAAAAGACAGAAACTCAAAGAAAATGATTCTAAAACAAACACAAACAACAACAAAACAAACAAAAAATTCAAAAGCAAACGCTGGAACATCTACAAATGGTCAAACCTAGAACGACTCAATATTATTCTTCTACACAGCACAATAGAGACAGACTTATCTCATCATTCTCCAATATTCTCGTATTTCTTAGTATATTATTTCTCACTGACTATTGATCTTTATAATTTGCAGTCATATCTTGTTTTATCTGAAGAAGTTAGACTATGATCTAACAAAAGCTCATAAACAAACTTACAATTTCGTGGAAAGAGATTATGTTATTCCTGCACATAAAATATTTAATAATCAATGATTTAAGATACCCAGGACAAAAAAAAACGATACAGACATAATTTCCATTTCTCTACTCAAAAAATATTTCAAAAGACTCAATCTAGTATGTTTAGTACTCTCAGAAATGATGTCTCTTAAATATTATTACCTCGAAATAGGGAGCTATGAAGCCCACTAACCACGCGAAAAACCACAAAGATGCTGCTCCAACGTTGATACAGACAGGCCTAGTTCTGTCAATAGTTATTGCTCCAAACATGACGTAGCCGACCAAATTAATCATTGCAAATCTGAAAATAATAAAATTAATATATTCATTTTCCTGAACATAAACTATAAAGCACAACTGTTGAGTAGCTGTTGGTGTGACGTAAACTTTTACGCAAATGTTTCATATATAAGAAACTAACGTAAATAAGAAGTGATGAATCAAAAGTTGTTATCCAAATTTATTATGTACAAAACAAGGCGAAAAAAACCCCAGATGTCATAATCAAGTTTCAACACCAAGGCAATTTACCCGATGTAGAAGACGCATACTGCAGCAATTGCGGCTGTGGACATGGCTGGCACATCTTCAGAAGTTGCCAAGCATGCAGTCATAAACGCATCTCCAAAAATCATGATTGTGCATCCGACTATCATTACTATCCGTGGTTCGGCTCCTCGATTAACAAATATCGTCTGAGATACAGGAGTGAATTCACGTCAAAAACATTCATTTTTTAAAATAAAGCCATTTCTGTTTTTCACTGGAAATGTGTCAAAAAGTATCCCTCTGCCACGAAAAAAAACATGACTTATAACTTAATTGGCAAAACGACTGGCAAACTGTTTAATAAACAGTCGAATAATATTAATAATATAAGTTTGGTCATGGACATTTAACTGGTAATATATTTGAAATTGGATTCATTTTCAATGTATTGACTAGGCTACTTACCAACACAACAGATACTATAGGACCAACAATCATGACTCCCAAAGTAGCAGGAGTCACTGTTTCAGAATCTAATCCAGCGTTAGAGAGAATCTGATCAGAGTAGAAGAAAATATTGTTTACTCCGCAAGCCATTATGATTGAATATGCCAAAACAGCTCCAATGAAATGACGTCTGAAAAACAAGAAAATATATATATAGGCAAAAGGGTACTCCCGTAGTATGTGTTCCAGGTTAGGCCATGATTTTGGGCCATAATTTTATTAAGATTTTCCGTATTTTAGTTCTATTACGTGTTTAGGGACTGTCTGTGTTAGCCAAGTCAATTTACTTACTTATAGGCTTCCGTCTCTTTACACAACTTGATGTAAAATAGGCGAGTTATTAGTTACCCCCATATTGGTACACATACTTCTGGAGCGGCAAAAGTATACCAAAAATGATGGTATGCTAATCAATATCTGTTTGCTACGTTGCACTTAATTTCCATATTAACCTTACGTTACATATTACAATTTCATCGGAACATTTGCAACTCAAGTATTATTTATTTGATAATAACAGTACTTGTTTTATTATGAAATATATTTGCGCCTAATACGTCAGATGCACGAAGATATCAACTATACAGAGCGAATGCTTCGAATAAAATATCTCAATTCTTATGTCTATTATGTTAATTTTCAACTGAAATAATGTTCAGTGTAGCATTTTCCTCCACGTTTCTAAAATAATGTAAGTTTACTTTTGCTTAACAACCCAATCGGTGGCGTAGTAATACATTGGGTGGGCAATGTCTAACTATAACGATGGGGCGATGCTTCTAAAAATAGTGGCGTGTATCAATGATCGCTGGTAAGAGCATTGTTTGAATTAAGGGCAGAACGTTTTTTTTTCATTCATTCATTTCGCTCTGTTTAATGCAATGTAGTCATTACCTGTATTGTGGGGTTGTTATTACTTCCTTGAATGTGGCAACTGAATTTGCATTGTCATCTGAGGCGCCATCTGCGACTAGATCCTTCAGCTCATCAATTAAATCGGTCTAAATTTTACAAAGTAAACGTCATACCCTATTTCCACTTTGTATATCCCAAAATTAATTGCTACATAGTAAGATAATTGAAGGATCTCATTGACTTTTTCATAATATTTTAATATTTCGTGTATTTTTAATATATGCACTTGAACCGAAACTTACTCAAGCTAACAATCAAATTCGAAACTGCAAAGTATTAGCATTACTCAAGCAATAAAATATCAAAATGTAGTCGAACGTGTTTCACATACATGAAATTGATGTGAAAGAAGAACTGCGCTGTGACCGTACATTTGAACCCACGTACATTTGAACCCATGTGTATATTCGCGGGTTCAATCTATATGCGGGTGCTAAACCCATGGGTTAGGGTTAGTATGGGTTCAAATATCCGTAAAACAACAAAATTTTTCATAGGTGCAATAGTGTGCAGGTGCAATCGTCGTGGGTTCAAATGTACGTGGGTTCAAATGTAATGGAACCATATATATGATGTAACAATATCAACCACGAATTTCTCACGTTATGAGTCTGGTTCGAGTGTGGTAGGCAGCAGTGGCGGAATTCATGGGGTTGTATGGGTTCGCGCAAACTTGGCACGCACACGTTATTGGGAAATCGTGGTAATCGGCGAACCCGCTTTTGTTCAAACGTTAGACAACCGCAGCTAAAGGGTAACGTGTACCGCAGCTGAAGACTACCGGTACAATTTAATTTTCTCACGAAAGCTTACGAGATATGAGATTTAACGTGTTATATAATACCACGTGACTCGCCAATTCAGCAAAACTACCTCGGTCCCACAACGCAGTTTCCGAAGAACCGTCAACGCTCTTCCTTCTCCATGCAAAATCAACGCTTGTAGAGGCGTTTCTATAATCCAGAATGAGCATACCGTATAAACGATTGAAAAAAACATACACACGAATAATACTCCCAGCCATCGCTCATCTGTGCCGAATATCTGTAAGTAAGACATATTTTAATTTTCGAAATTGAACAGATATCATTTTGTAGATGAAATTTTTCTGTGTGTATCACTCGTTTTGTTCTATAGAATTTAATTATAAATAATATAAGATATTCAAAAAGAGTTATGATAGTCTGGGAAGTCTTACCTTTGGCCACGCAAAAAAGATTCCGATTGGCACTCCAGATGAAGTAGCTATCCCCCAAACCCCACCGTAAAACGTGCGTCGATGCGGAACGCAAGATTCGTTGAAAATTAATGGTGTTACGCCTATAAGAATAAAGGGCATATGAGTGCATTGCAACGTATGAAAAAATGTGTATACGAAACATAGGAAAAAATCTTAAGTTTTCGATCCTAAGCGAAACGGCCGCCCAAAAGCTTTTGGTTTTATTTTATTAATCACTAATTTTAGAAAATGTTCACTAAGTGGAAAGGTTGTGCACGCAATATTTTGACAACACAGAATTTTGCTATTCAGCACATTTTTCTCGGTAATCACATACGTGAACTTGGAGCCAGCGAAAAGTCTGTTCAAAAAGTAGTAAAATTTTTTAAATTGCCAAGTAAATTTATCGACACCCCTTCATGGGCCCCTTCAGATGTATTGATTAAGTAAGTAAAACAACTAATCGAACACAAATTAAAGCGTTGGTGGTCATGCATCATGAACGCGGTATTTTAAATAATTAGTCATTGTTTCGTAAACCTAGAAAAAACGGAAACACACGAAAACCAAAACCTTCCATGCCCCACAAATAGATGATGGATGACAAAATGGGAAATACTAATTTTCGTGGTGGGTAACAAATTTTTTCGATATCGGCAGGCTTGTCCATGGGATTTATTTTTCTGTCTCATCCCATGGGATTCCCACGGATATTTCCCTGACCTTCGACCCTCGAAAAATCCTCTACTTCACCATTGCAAAATTTTAGGTGCGCTGTTTTAAAAGTGGTTTCGCGAGTTGACACGTATAATTGGTTTATATGTTTCATACCATTTTTTGATTGAAAACATTCAACAACTCATTTGAAAGTACTGGTGGGAAGTGTATAGCCTAGTAATAGTTTATCGCCTCTATTTCACTAATTTTTGATTACTGCAATTAAACTAAATCTTCTAAGAAACAAAGGTATCATTGAGTTATTTGATTCATACTTAAATTTTCGAAACACAACTAAAAACTACCAAATAATATGCAAAACGTGAAAATGAGGTAATGTTTACAACCATGACTGATCATCTTGCTGTTGATTAGTTAATATCACGTAATTAAACAAAGACGACGATTCTCGGGGAAACATCCATTGCAATACAATTCAATAAAAATTATTAAATTTATGAATATTTAGGTCTAGTGTCTACAAATAGGACTACATGCCCAAAGAGACATGCAAAACATTTTTGCCTAACTATGGCAATCCAGTGTCAGAAGTGTCAGTGTTTTCTGTTTTACGCAAAATCGTGATAACATATTATCTCACTTTTATGTTTAAACCGCTGCTGACATAATGTTAAGTGTATTGACACACAAAACGTAATCCTATGTAAAATTGTCCCATTTGTCTTACGTTTCCCAAGCGTCCTCTTGTCCTACGTGTCCCATGGGAAAAACAAATGTGTGCTGTCCCATTCCATCCCATTCCCATGGACACGCCTAGATATCGGTCAATTTATGCATGTAATGGGAAAATAAAAATGATTGTCATTAGTATTCATTCACCTTCTTTCGTTTGTTTTTATCGGGGTTCTCTTTGATTTATTGCATGGATGTACTATTTAACAAATTAGAACAGTTTGACAATATAGAAAGAAAAAATAAATCAAAAATGAAAATGACATTTTGAAAAATATGCCGTACTCACTCAAACCGAGCCCAAGCGCGATTCCCGTAACAAATCGACCAATAATAAAGGCCTCAGGCGATCCCCATTTTCCTGTTCCAACTGCAACAATCAGGTATCCAGTCGCCGAACAAATATGAGTTAATATCAAGATTCGTTTCCTTGTCAAATATTTCAACAATATTTTGAAAACCATAGATCCAACAAAAGCACCAATCATCAACATTGACATCGTTAAAGTCAGCAAAAGAGTCCACGTGTCGTCAGGCAGAGCATCGCCATGTTGTTTCTGAGATATGGAAGATTATTAAATGTGCAATAATTTGTGGCGACAAGTTTTATTTGGATCCATATTGCTGATTTATGCTACTGAATTCCAATGCAACCTAAACGGCTTAATGTAGGAGAAAACTCTCGTTGGAAATACGAAATCACGCTTGTCAAACTATAATTTGTTTTGATGGAAAAAGTTATTTATTGAAGTGGTCCTATGGATCGTTTTGCCATTTTGTATTTTTCTTCTCGTTGTCGTGAAAAAAAATACTGTAAATAATCGATACTGTAAAATGTTTGATAATACAGTTGTGAATTGAATCATTTGGTATTTCAATTCACGTTGAGACTGAAATCATGGATTATCATCCTCACAGGACCTGGGAAAGCTAAGACAATCCGGATACTGGTTCCTTGCTGCAGGTGTATGTAAGTGACCGTACCTGTTTCAGTTCCATTGGGAGTAAAAAAAAATCGTTTTAGCTTTCGTGCCCATATATTTGATCATGGCTCTTTTGTTTAATACCAAAATATATTCAGGTTGATTTTTGAGATGGTAATACGTTTTCACATAACAAAGAACGACTTACTTCATACGTTGAGTTGTAGATGCGTTGAATCACCGGTACCAGTGGATTGAGGCATGCTATCGAATAAGCGATCATAAAAGCGGTAGGAAATATGGACGCGTTGAGGACGAACGTGCAATACCATGAATTCTGTAAATGAATTTTTATTTTAGAGTTCATTCAACCACAATTTTGAAGTAATTTATTTGTACATTACAGCTGGATTCTTGTGACAATTTCATATAGACGCCTAACAAACAATCAGAATATGACACATATGTCTTATTTGTGCGTCAAAACGGACGAAACTGAGTTTTATGAACTGAAACCGTTAAAATTCATTTATCTCTGATAGTTTAATATATATATAAGATTATATTATAGTTTCCTATAGGTTTGTTTGTATTACCGGTAACTATAATATTTAAAATAAATTTCACAATTTATAATATAAAAGCCCGTTAATAATCTTTTAACGTAAATAAAAAAAAATTAAAGACCTGAAATAAAATCTGATTAAAATTTGTTGCAACGATTACAGAATGAGAACTGTTTTTTTTTTATAATTAATTTGATTAACTCATATTGTACTTTCCGCTGACTGTAACGTCACATACTATTTACAAACATCCACAAAATATTCTCAAACAAACAGTAATCAATTTATTTTTAAAATAAAAAGAGATTCTTCGTCAAATTCCGTGCATGGTGGGGTGTATTTTTATCATGTAAATATAACAAAGTTACTATGTACAAAAGACTATGTTTAAATTTTAAAAAACGTACCTTGTATTCTCCTTTCATTATGATTGAATACGTAACTTGGTAAATGTGATTTATATGATAAACTTCCAATTCTACATAAGCTATGATTAGACAAGGCTTTAACCGACCAATCACTTCGACTGCCTTGTATAATAAAATGAAGAAAATTATCTGTTTCCATCTCAAAATTTTGACATATTTCTTGCTAAAATATTCTTATTTCTAACATATTGACCTTCATTATACCTGACTGTATCTAACAAGACAATGCATTCCTATTTATTTAAAAAAAAAATTATCTAACTTATGTTTTGAACATTTCTGCGCATTAATTTATATAACATTTAATATTTACCTTCAAAGGTTAATTTTTAAAATACATTTTAATACAATGACACACAGAATAGACTATACTGAAATGTATGTGAACGTTGCTGAAGGCCAGCTAATTAATATACGTTCTGAATTATTTTCAATAAATTCTTCAAAATTTTTCGTTTATATCTGACATTAGAAAATAGAGGTCAAAAGTGCTATTGGTATATTTTTTAACGTTGCATACTCGTAATCAAAACCTCACGCAACTTAGCACAAATTTTAGGCAAATAATGAAAGCATTGTCTGATCATCCCTATTTTATATAACGGCTTACAATATATTTCCCAACAAAAGCACAGAGCGTGTAAACGTATTTCAAATATTAAAAAGTGACTTGCAATTTTTTCTCGTCAGCATGATAATGTGCATGATGCATTTTTAACGTAACCCCTGTCTGTGGTTCGAAAGCCCGTTATAACTGAAATCAGAGGTAGCCTATAGCCAAAGTTGAATTTGCTTTCATTCCGAGAACATAACAATAAAATTGACATCGATCCGATATTACCAAAATTTACTCGAATAATTTGAAAAACATCAGATTGAATTTATCTTTTAACGAAATTAGGAGCAAATTACAGATATTTTAACTAATGTATACATATTTAACTTAAACAAATTACTTCATTATATTAATATTGTCACATGAGTTTTGTTTATTAATTTAATCTGTTCAGTGCATGTAGCACATTACACTACATACAGAAATTACGTAAGACAAGCTTCGAAGAGCTGGAAAGAAACTACTTCAGACGAGGAAGGAGATCTTCATGAAAGGCCTATCGTAGCGCCAACCAGTGATGGGATTCAGTGGGTTCGCAAAGATTCAGTATCAAAATACCGTGGTATTCAGTGAACCCGTTTTTGGTCTGACGATTAACGTTATATTGGACTTTTTAAGGTTTTGTATTGATGTGTGTAAAACTTTTCATGGTAATGTAGCTTACGTAGTGACATACATTAGAAAATATGATGTATAGTCATCGGGCTATAAGTACGGCATGGTTTCCTGGAGATGGAAACCTATTGTTAGTAAGTTTAAAATTTCATCATTCCAACCCGCATCTGCTGTTTAATAATCCACAGCGCAGACTTTGAGTTTATTTAATCTCATTTTAAGGATTCATGACATCATAGCATATATTTATTTGGCTCTTCATATATGTCAGTAGTGGACGCTATCGGACACGGAATGCACTTGTGGTGCTAAATATGATTACTTACAAGCAATGTTCCCTCTAATTTTTGTAGTATGTGTGCGCAGAAATTTTGGTGTGTGCGCACTTTTTTGGAAATGACTAATATTTGTGCAAAAACCAATGAAGAAATTTTGGCGTTCTAACCGGGTAATAAGTGGGCTTATTAAACAAATTTTGGTTATTCAATAAGTTTTTCTATAGATTGTAAATGCTTTAGCGAAGGCTATATGTTATCAGTAGATAACAATGAACATACATGGAAAATAATAAATAAAATTGATTGTAACAGATGGTTTTATTTGAATTCAAATAAAGGGTGAAAAAAGAACAAAAGAACATTGTTACATTACATCGAAATACGTCTGTGCGCAGTAAATCTATGCGTGTGCGCAGCCTCTGAAGGCTGTGTGCGCGCGCACACGCGCACACTTTAGAGTAACGCTGCTTACAAGTATATATTCGATTCTTATCCAATTCCTAAATTTTTTATTCCAATTTTCGATTCCTCGACATAGCTTACCGAGAAAACATACCCACTTAAACAATACCATATGAAATCGAACAAGAGAGCGATGTTCAAATATATGGGCACGAAAAACAAAACCAAGTAGTATGGGTATGGACCTTTACCCGAGCATCGACTTCCATGTTTACTTCGTGACATTGACCAATCAGCAAGATTCAAAAAGTGACGTAACAATGCTCCCTTTCAACATACGCTCAGACACTTTTCTCACTCAGACAGATTTTCAAGCGTGGTCGTAAACATTACCTCGTTTACGTGTTTTTGAACTCGATTCGTTAGTTTTCAGTTGTGTTTCGGAAACTTAAGTATAAATCAGATAATTCAATGATCACTCTGTCTTCCTAGGAGTTTTAACTTCATTGCAGTAATAAAAAATTAGCGTAGAAATAGCTGTGATAGACTAGGCTAAAATTCTCCACCGGTACTTTTAAAAAACAGATTGTTGTATGCGATGAATCATAATGATGGTTTGAAACACATACCCCATTTTACAGGCGCCAACTCGCAAAAGCACTCTTAAAATAGCCCCGAAAATTCTGCAATGGTAGAGTATAGGAAGAATTTTTCGGGGGTCAAAGGTCGGGGAAAGGTCCATTCAATCTATTAAAGTAGACAAAATCGCACACAAAAAATTAAACCTTTGACGAGAGCCCACAGAAATTTTTAAAATACATAAAATAAACGTAATAATAGCCTTCTAGAAAAAGAATTACAATTTTTAAACACTCGAAATTTCAAAGCAATAGTTCCAGTAGGTGAGAACAAATATTTTTCCATAACGATAACAAGAAAATGAATTCTAGCAACAACAACAAAAACAACATAATAACAAAACGATCTGTATGTCCACTTTGAGGTTTACATACAGAATCACAAAACGTTATACTTTGTTTGCAAAACTAGTTTTAACCCTAAGAATCGATTCCAAGTCATCGGAATCGATTCTAACCGAATCCACGACGAATTGATTCCGGAGTCGATCCGCCATACATATGGATCGTTTTGATATTATGTTGTTGTTGGTCATCCATCAATTCCTCTTATCATACCTCTAAACGCATGTAATTATTCTGTATGCACTCTTACAGTTTCTTGTCCTAAGAGATCTTTATCCAAAGCAATTTGAGTAAGAAGACAGGCTGAGTAAATGTGTTATAATGAACAATTATATTTTTAATTATGGAATATATAGATATAATCAACAATTCTATTATTTCACAGGCCAAATGGTACTATGAGTGGCAGAGGAATATCAACTATAAATATGTTTAAGTTGAAATGATAACCACCAACATCTCTATGGTTAGTTTATTATCTGGAATATCCTAATCTTGTAAAATGTGCAAGATCTTGCAAAAATATCTTCGCATGTTTATTAAAGTTCCGGATCCATGGTAACAGAACGGCTGTTGTGAGGCCGGTTTTGTAAAATGCTTGAACTTGATCTGGTGTCTTCCCTGCGACATCTGGCATAAAAAAAAAATTGAGTAGAGCAGGACAAGGATAGTCACCACCATCCAGACCAGGAACCCATATGGTCCAATCCATATCTGAAAAGATAACATACATAAAATACTTAATCATGGATATTAGATACCCGGAAAAATAAAGGCGATACAGACATAATATTCATTCCTCTACACAAAAAAATATTTGAAAAAAATTCAGTCTAATATGTTTCAAGAAATAATACAACACGAGACTTGAAATCATACTTTTACAACAACCAGGAGTAAACTATATGTAAAATAGGCGAAAAAATTAGTTACCTCCATATTGGTACACATACTTCTGGAGGAACGGCAAAAGTATACCAAAAATGATGGTATACCAATTAATACATGTTTGTTACGTTGTGCTTAACTTCCACATTACCCCTACGTTACACATTACAAATTCTTCGAAACATTTGCAACTCGAGTATTATTCACTTGATAACAACAGTACTTGTTTTATCGTGAAATATATTTTGCGCTTAATACTATAGATACATTGAAGATCAACTACAGAGCTAATGCTTCGAATACAATATATATCTCAATTTATATATATATATATTATGTTAATTTTTAACTAAAAAAATATCCCCAAGTTTTCAAAAATACTGTAAGTTTGCTTTTGCTTAACAATTCAAACGAGGTGTAGTAATACTGTGGGTATAGGCAATATCTAACTGTAAAGATGAGTCGATGCTTCTAAAAATATACTCTTTTTAAGGTTTTATGACACCATAGAATATATTTATTTGGCTCTTCATATTTGTCAGTAGTGAGCTCTCTTGGATACGAAATGTACATGTGGATCGTTTTTCTAATACGCTGTTGTTGTTGGTCATCTATCAATTCCTCTTATCATGCCAATAAACACATGCAATTATTCTTAACCTACAGTTTCTTATCTTGAAAGATCTCTATTCAATCCAATTTGAGTAAGAAGACAGACTGAGTAAGTGTGCAATAATGAACGATTATATTTTTAATAATGGAATATACGGATATATATATATTTAACATTTTTATTATTTCATAGTCAAAATATTACTATGAGTGAAATAATAAACACCAACAACTCTATGATTGGGCTATTATCCGGAATATATATCATAATTCTTGTAAAATGTACAAGATCTTGCAAAAATATTTTCGCATGTGTATTAAAGTTCCGGATCCAGGGGAACAGAACTTGCGGCTGTTGTGAGGCCGGTTTTGTAAAATGCTTGTATTTGATCTTGTGTCTTCCCTGCGACATTTGGCATAAAAAATATCGAGTAGAGCAGGACAAAGATAGTCACCACCATCCAGACCAGGAATCCATATGGTCCAATCCATATCTAAAAAGATAGCACACTAAAATACTTAATCATTGATATTAGATACCCGGAAAAATAAAGAGAAAAACAGACATAATTTTAATTCCTCTACACAAAAAATATTTGAAAAAATTTCAGTTTAATATGATTCGAGAAATATTACAACATGAGACTTGAATTATTTAAATCATACTTTTACAACAACCAGGAGTAAACTATTCACAAATTTCAACATATTTCATGATTAGCGCAGCATAACTGACATTTTAAAGTTTTGATGAAATAGAAGGCTTTAGTACTCTCAGACATGATGTTTCCTAAATATTATTACCTCGAAGTAGGGAGCTATGAAGCCCACTAACCACGCGAAAAACCACAGGGATGCTGCTCCAACGTTGATACAGACAGGCCTCGTTCTGTCAATAGTTATTGCTCCAAACATCACATAGGCGATATTATTAATTATTGCAAATCTAAAAATAATAAAATCCATATATTCATTTTTTTAAACTTAAACTAAAAAGTGCAATTGTTGAGTAGCTTCTGATGTGTCGTAAGCTTCTAGGCCAATGTTTTATATATAAAAAATAAGAAACAAAATTAAATAAGAAGTAATGAATCAAAAGTTGTTATCCAAATTTATTATGTACAAAACAAAGCGAAATATTTTTTAGATGTCATAAACAAGTTTCAACACCAGGGCAATTTACCCGACGTAGAAAACGCATACGGCAGCAATTGCAGTCGTGGACATGGCTGGCACAACTTCATAAGTTGCCAAGCATGCAGTCATAAACGCATCTCCAAGAATCATGATCGTGCATCCGGTTATCATAACTATTCGTGGTTCGGCTCCTCGTTTAACGAATATCGTCTGAGATACATAAGTGAAAACATTCATTTTTTAAAACTTTTTTCACTGGAAATTTGTCAAATAATATCCCTCTGCCACGAAAAATAAAAAAATATTATAATATATCACTTAATTGGCGAAACAACAGGCAAACTGTTTACCAGGAGAATAATATTAATAATAGGAGTTTGGTCATAGGCCTTCAACTGTTATTATATTTGCAATTGGATTTATTTTTCAAAGTATTAACTACTTACCAATAGAGCAGATACTATAGGACCAACAATCATGACTCCCAAAGTAGCAGGAGTCACTGTTTCAGAATCTAATCCAGCGTTAGCGAGAATCTGATCAGAGTAGAAGAAAATATTGTTTACTCCGCAAGCCATTATGATTGAATATGCCAAAACAGCTCCAATGAAATGACGTCTGAAAACAAGAAAATATATATAGGCAAAAAGGTACTCCCGTAGTATGTGTACCGGGTTACGGTTAGGCCACAATTTTATTTCGAATTTCCTTATTTTAGTTCTATTACTGTCTATGTTAGCCATGTGAATATACCCCTGTCCATAGGCTTGCGCCCCTTTACACAGCTTGATGTAAAATAGGCGAAAAAATTAGTTACCTCCATATTGGTACACATATATACTTCTATAGGAACGGAAAAAGTATACTAAAAATGATGGTATACCAATCAATACATGTTTGTTACGTTGCGCTTAACTTCCATATTACCTTTACGTTACACAATGCAATTTTTTCGAAATATTTGCAACTCAAATATTATTTACTTGATAACAGCAGTACTTGTTTTATATTGAAATATATTTAGCGCTTAATACGTCAGATACATTAAAGATCAACTACAGAGCGAATGCTTCGAATACAATATCTCAATCCATATGTCTATTATGTTAATTTTTAACTGAAAAAATGTCCCCAAGTTTTCAAAAATACTGTAAGTTTACTTCAGCTTAACAATTCAATCGAGGTATAGTAATACTTTGGATAGGCAATGTCTAACTGTAGGGATGGAATGATGCGTCTAAAAATAGTGACGCGTATCAATTAACGCTTCTACAGAAGAACATTGTCCCGCATAAAAACTTTTTTTTATTCATTAATTTCGCGCCGTTCAATGCAATGTAGTCAGTAGGCCTACCTGTATTGTGGAGTTGTTATCACTTCCATGAATGTGGCAAATGAACTTGTATTGTCATCTGAGTCGCCATTTGCGGCTAGATCCTTCAGCTCATCGTTCAAATCGGTCTTAATTTTAAGTAAACATGTATCATATTTCCATTTTGTGTCTCCCCAAATCAAATGTTACATAGTAAGATATTTGAAGTGTCTCATTGATTTTTTCATAATATTTGGAGTATTTTTAATATATGCACTTCAACCGGAATTTAAGCAAGCTAACAATCAAATTTGAAACTGCAAAGTGATAAAATTACTCTAGACATAAAATATAGTCGAATGTATAATGTATAAAATGTAGTCGAACATGTGTCACATACACGAAGTCGATGTAAAAGAAGAATCGCGCTATATATATGATGTGACAATATCAACCACGATTTTACCACGTTATAACTCTGGTTCGAGTGTTGAATCGCGTAGGCAGCAGTGGTGGAATTCGCGG
The DNA here is from genome assembly GCF_964204865.1 of Styela clava. NCBI lineage: Eukaryota > Metazoa > Chordata > Ascidiacea > Stolidobranchia > Styelidae > Styela > Styela clava. The sequence goes on along the minus strand of NC_135262.1, from coordinate 12,366,506 downwards.
GGTCGCGCAAACTTGGCACGCACACGTTCTTGTTAAATCGTGGTAATCGGCGAACTCGCTTTTGTTCCAGACGTTAGACAACCGCAGCAAGAGCGTAACGATACCGCAGCTGACGACTACCGGCACATTGTAATTTTCTCACTGAAGCCTATGACATATAGGATTGAGCGTGTTATGTAATAACACGTGACTCCCCAATTCAGCACAACTAACCTCGGTCCCATAGCGCAATTTCCGAAGAACCGTCAACGCTCTTCCTTCTCCATGCGAAATAAACGCTTGTAGAGGCGTTTCTATAATCCAGAATGAGCATACAAAATAAACGACTGAAAAAAACATACACACGAATAATACTCCCAGCCATCGCTCATCTGTGCCGAATATCTGAAAGTAAGACATAATTCAAGCTTACGCAATATCACAGATATCATTTTGTAGATAAAATTTTTCTATGTGTATCACTCGTAGATGTTCTATATTATGTTACTATAAATAATATAGAAGATTTGAAATAGTTATGATGGTGAGTTTTACCTTTGGCCACGCAAAAAAGATTCCGATTGCCACTCCAGATGCAGTACATGTCCCGAAAACACCACCGTAAAATGTGCGACGATGTGGAACGCAAGATTCGTTGAAAATTAATGGTGTTACGCCTATAAGAATAAAGGGCATATAAGTGCATTGCAAATTATGAAAAAATATGAATGAAACATGTAAGAAAAGCTCAGATTTTCGATTTTAAGCGAAACGGCCGCCCAAAAGCTTTCGGTTTTGCTTTATCAATCACTAATTTAAAAAAATGTTTATTGAGTTGTAAGGTTGTGCACGCAATATTTTGACAACGCAGAATTTTGCTATTCAGCACATTTTTTCGGTAAACACGTACGTGAACTTGGAGCCAGGGAAAAGTCTATTCAAAAAGTGGTAGTTTTTTTTTTCAAATTGATAAGTAAATTTATCGATACCACATATAGTTTGTTGGTCCCTTCAGACGTATTGAATGAGGTAAAAAAATTAACCAAACACTGATTAAAATAGAACAAACCTGAAAACTGACTTCATAACAGATTGAAATTGTTACGCGACCTGGTAATTGTGTATCATTTTCGAACGTAATCGAGCGCCTATTTGAATCATTTATTATAAATATAAATGCGATATTTATAGGTATATTTATCATCGCCAAGAAGTTTTCATAATTTCATTACGTGGCATATTCCTTTGTTTACTTAAATCGAAAATTTGAGAGTTTCGCTTTTAAAGTGAACTGTGAAATTTTTAGCTTCGCAATATATAATTATTTAGTAAACACATTTTAAGGAAATTGATAGTAAATTGAAGCGTTGGTGCTCATGCATCATAAACGCGATATTTCACATAATCATTCATTGTTTCGTAAACCTAGAAAAAATGGAAACTTACAAAAACCAAAACTTTGCAATGCCTGCAAATCCCATCACTTTAGTTTAGATAATAGATAACACAATGAAAATACTAATTTTCAAGTTATGCATGTAATGAAAAGAAAAAATTATCATTAGTATTTGTTTCTTTTGAGGCTATTTATTGCATCATGGACAATTTAATACATTAGAACAGTTTGATAATATAGATGGATAAAATAAATCAAAAATCACATTTTAACAAATATACTCACTCAAACCGAGCCCAAGCGCGAGTCCGGTAACAAATCGACCAGTAATAAAGGCCTCAGACGACCCCCATTTTCCTGTTCCGACTGCAACAATCAGATATCCAGTCGCCGAACAAATATGAGTTAATATCAAGATTCGTTTCCTCGTTAAATAATTCAACAATATTTTGAAAACCATAGATCCAACAAAAGCACCAATCATCAACATCGACATCGTCAGAGTCAGCAAAAGAGTCCACGTGTCGTCAGGCAGGGCATCGCCATGTTGTTTCTGAAATATGAAAGATTATTAATGTGCAATAATTTGTGGCGACAAGTTATATTTCGATCCATATTGGGCTCAATGTAGAAGAAAACTCTAGTTTGAAATGCGAAATCCTGCTTGTCAAATTATAATTTGTTTTGAGGGACAAAATTATTTATTGGACTCGAAGTGATCCTATGGATTGTTTTGTCATTTTGTATATTTCTTTTTGTTGCTATGAAACACTTTCTCATTAACTACTCGACCAATTGCTTTGCTTTATTACGTTTTTTTTTCTATTTTACGTTTTTTGTGGTGACGTCATCAAAATTAAAAATTATAATTACTTGGAAAGGTTCCGCAGCCGCATGTCAGCGGACCTCGTGCTTGGTGAAAGTCGGGCCTTTCAGTTTTATTAGGGTACGGTAGACTACGCAGGGCTACTCAACTGGCAGACCGCGGTCCGAATTCGGACCTTTCAAGTTATCGATTCGGACCGCGTCTGTTTTATTTTTATTGTAGAGGATTGTCTCCATTTAATTTTGGATATGTAAAAGCATGTGGAATATTTTGCGGTTACTCAGTTTTCCACAACTCGCGTTTTCTCAACTTTTTAACCGAAAAGATAGAGTCACTAAAATATAGATGGTAATAGGTTTTTTACATAAAAAAACACGACTTACTTCATACGTTGAGTTGTAGATGCGATGAATAACCGGAACCAGTGGATTTAGGCATGATATCGAATAAGCGATCATAAAAGCGGTAGGAAATATGGACGCGTTGAGGACGAACGTGCAATACCACGAATTCTGTAAATAAATTTTTATTAGAGTTCATTCAACCGCACTTTGAAGTAAGTTATTTGTACATTATAGCTGGATTCTTATGATAACTATGTGTATACTAGTAACAAACAATCAGAATGGGGAACACGTGTATTTGATGCGCCAAAACGGACAGAACTGGGCATCAAAAATCGAAAACCGTTAAAATTTATCTATCTCTGGTAATTTTGTTTTTTTATATAGAACAGATCGTATATATAGTTTTTTATAGGTTTGCTTATATCAACTATAATATTTTTGATAAATTCTACAGTTAATAATATGAAGGCACGTTAATAATTCTTTAACTTATAAATAAAAATTCAAATATTGAAAATCTAGAATAAATTATTACAAAGATTACAAAATAAGAACTGTTTCTTATAATTAATTTGATTAATTAATATTGTACTTTCCGCTGACTGTAACGTCACATACTAACCCCAAATTTTCACAAAATTTTCTCAAACTTCTTTCTTCTTTGTCAAATTTTTTGCATAATGTAGCGTACTTTTATCAAGTAAATATAAATGCAAAATAGTTGATGAAGCTTGCCCAAAGTAACGTATAATATCAAAACCTATGTTTAAATTAAAAATAACGTACCTTGTATTTTTCTTTCATTATGATTGAATAAGTAACTTGGTAAATGTGATTTATATATAAAGTATCAATTGTACATAGGCTATGAATAGAGAGGGCTTTAACCGAACAATCACTTCGACTGCTGTGTATAATAAAATAAAATATATTTTAGGGAAATTATCTGTTTCCATCTCAAAATTTAAACATATTTCTCGCTATAATGTTCTTATTTCTAATGTATTCACCTTCATCATACCTGACTGTGTCTAACAAGACAATGCATTCCCATTCATTCAAAAAAAATGATATAACTTATGATTCGAATATTTCTGCGCATTTTTTTTATAACTTTAATATTCACCTTCAAATATTAATTTTCAAAAGACATTTTTTTTTCCCAATGACACACAGAATAGACTATACTGAAATTTATTTAAACGTTGTTGAGGGCAAGCAAATTAATATACGTTTTAAATAATTTTCAATAAATTCTTTAACATTTTTTTTGCTTATGTCCGAATTTTATATGAAGAGAATAAAGGTCAACCAAAACTGATGAAAGAAATAATATTTCAAGAGTGTTATTGTTCTATTTTTTTGTTGCATACTCAAATTCAAAATATCAGGCAACTATGCACTGGCACAAATTTAGGCAAATAATGAATGCATTGTCTGATCATCACTATTTATTTTGACGGCCCAATACACATTTTACAGCAAAAGCACAGAGCGTGTCAATATATTTCATATTTAAAAAAATACGTTATGATTTTACTCGTTAGCATGAAAATGTGAATGCTGCAATTCTGACGATGCCCTGGTTGTGGTTTGAAAGACCGTTATAATTGATGTCAGAGGTATATCAAAAATTCCTTTTGTTTTCATTCCGGAAATATCATAATACCAAAATTGACACCGATCCAATATTACCAAAATTGACACCGATCCGATGTTACCAAAATTGACTTAAATATTTGGATAGTACCAGAATGAATTCATATTTTTGACGAAATTAGGGGGAAATTACAAATATTTTAACTATTATATATATATATATTAATTTAACAAATTACTTCATTACATCAATACTGCCATACGAGTTTTGTTTAATAATTTACATCTGTTGAGTGTATATAACCCATTACACTGCATTCAGGAATTATGTAAGACAAGCTCCGGACGCGGAAGCAGATCTTCATGTAAGGCCTATCGTAGCCCCAACCAGTGATGGGGGTTTGCACGGGTTCATTCTTAGAAAACCCTGTTAATCAGTGAACCCAATTTTGAGCTGGCGACTAACGCTATATTGGGATTTCTGAAATTGTGTATTAAGTTATGTTATATATAATATAATACATGGTATATAATAAGGCTTACCATACGTCCCGCTTTAGGCGGGACAGTCCCGCTTTTTAGCGTCTTGTCCCACCGTCCCGACAAGTCAACCAAAAGTCCCGCTTTTGCGTTCAGCCATCCAGCATAATACACGAACATGTTCTCGTTACTGCTGTTGCTGTGTAGCGCAACGCTAGTCTACTTACTGAAGGTGAATGCGTTATTTTGTTTGTTTCGTTGTTTCCCGCTAACATTGTTAGCGAACGTAACACATGTGTAACACATGTAAAATCATTTCTAATTGGTCCTGTTCGGACGTTCACGTGAATATAACATTGAGCAACGTCGTTTTGAAGGTGTTATCTAAAGAAGAAGCAAGCTTAGCGAATAAGTAATGACCAATGCTTGAAAATGGCAGACTATTTCATTATTCTTTATTCGTTTTGCTGTATATGAAAAAATCTAAATTCGGATCATTTGTATCGTTAGCGTCTAAACCTTTCTATTTTTCGAACTGAATCCAATATTTGTACAGAGAATATGCGCATGAACTCTCGATGACAATATGGTAAATGAAGACAGCCGGGATGGCTTTAAATGTAGGCCTATGTAGTAAAATCGGAAACTGTAAAGTTACATGACCACAGCTAAGGGGTCGTGTCTTTGTAGGCGTCCCGCTTTGAAGTCCAAAAATATGGTGACCCTATATCAGGGGTCACCAACGCGTTGCCCGCGGGCACCAAGTCGCCCGCGAAGACCATATGAGTCGCCCGCAGGTCTGTTCCAAACTAAGCTTAATAACGGCGCTACATCAATTAAATTTTGTCCTGCTATTCTTGTATAAATGACACTTATATGGGAACTGTAAATGACACTATAGTAATATTTGTAACCATCAACCTTATTTTTATTTGACCTCAGTAATGTGACGGGTCAATTTACACTCTTTCAATTATGACATCACACCGATATCACTTTCCACAAAAACGCACCTTTTCTTGTCCGTTGGTTTGTGGAGCAGCAATAATACAATTATTGATTCATTCCAAAGAAAAATGGCAGAAAAGCGATGAAAAACCCATCATTTTCACAATGAAATCATTTTTACCACCATGAATAAAGCCCGCGTGTGCCTCATTAGTAGGCGATCGTACCGACGGCAAAGCGGAGAGATATTTCACATCTTGTCACGTAATCTTTCGCGCTAACTAGCCACTGGTCAGCGCAGTACGGGCAGAAAAAGCTCGCGATTCAAATCATACAGCAATCCTATTTTACGAGACCATTGTTTGGTTCAACCTATCTTTGTGAATTAACATTTATAACATAAACTCAGGATAGGAGGGGATTTACATATTTATCCCGGGGAGAAGATAGCCGATAAGACGGCCTAACCATATGACGACCAAGGCCTCTCGCGCGGTTACCATTCCATGTCTGGTATGGGATTAGTTAGTTATTTGTTTGCGGAAGCATAGACTTGATGGCGAATGAAGCCGTAACCGGCCAGCGGTTACGTGAACCACCCTACGGCGAGGAGTCCAGCAATCTGTTAGTACATAACTATCCCCGCATGGAATTCTAACCTGCGAACCTAACGCTTAAAACGATGGGCCACAGCGCCGCGACTCACTCCACCAGGAACAAACACGGAACCCGCTTTGTTTGTAAATAATCCAGATACATTGTGGTTTCCTAGGATATTATAGTAGGGATCACTTGAAAATCAATTTGAAAACACTCAGCTTTGAAATGCAGGTGTAATTGATAGATTTTTATTTGATACGTTGTAATAATCGTTTGATTTCCTGAAGAATCATAAAGTTTATTAGTGTCTCTACTTCACTAAATACCGGTAATTATCAATAATTAAAGCTTAATCCAGCAACTCAATTTTCAAAAGTGTACATTGAACTGGTAGTCCTCGGCTTGATATGTACCCAGAAAGTAGCCCTCGGCCTCGAAAAGGTTGGTGACCCCTGCCCTATATATATTGGTAATGTAACTTACGTCGTGAATTAGTCTACATTAGTAATATGACGTATAGCCATTGGGTTATAGGTACGGCATGGTTTTCTGAAGGTGAAAACATGTTGCTGGTATATTTCGAATTTCATGATTCCAACCCGTCTCTAAGATGAATCTGTTGTTTGACAACACGGATCCAAAACGCGAACTTCGTGAAATTTATTGCTAGAAAGCTATTATTTTTATTTATTTGAAATATTCCTTTAAGCTCCATGTATTCCTTTTTTTCTGCAATGACGTCATTAAAATTAGCACACCTTGTGGCGGTTGCTCATGTCAGCTGATTTCGTGGTCAGCGAACGCAGGCGGATCTCGTGTTTAGCGAAAGTGGAAAGTTTTTATGGGGAAAGGTAGACTGCATTACCTGATTTGGTAATACAGAAGTGACTCAGATCAGTTGGTATTTCGACTCATGTTGAAACTGAATCATGAAAAATGGATCACCGCCACAGGACCTGGAGAAGCTAGAACAGATCCTGTACCGTTACCGGTACCCTGATTACCGGTACCGTACCGGTGAGTTACCGCATACAGGTATGAGTTTCGGAGAATAGTTGATAAAATATTTCATTTTGATCTCCGTCTCCACATATTTTAGCATAACTCTATTTTTAATATGCTGTTATTGTTCCTCTTGGAATTTTTTTTACTCATTGGTATAGCAAGTAGTTTCGTTTATCGCTTTCCTTAAATCAATTGCTTTAAAGTTCTCGGTGATAAAAGTTTGTATTTTTTGCTAGAAGGCTATTGCTTTTATTTATTTCAAAAATTTCTGTGGGCTCTATGGAATTCGTTTTCACAAAATACAGTGTTTAATTGATATGAGCGTAAGTTCTCTTTCAAATTCAAAACCTAAAACCCGGCGTTAGCATTAACATTACCGTAGTAAAAAGTTATGATAGGAGTCAAATATGAAAATAACCTCCTGATTATGCAACGATGTCTAATTAACTGGGGATTCTGACATTGGGAAAGACGAAAAGCAAAACAAAGCCATCCTCGAAAACAAACGTGTGTTTGTGATACGTGTTCAATCTCCATTATGAAGAGTACAACAACTGATAATTTTTAATTCAGAAACAAAAATTACTAGATTTTCTCCTCCTACCTTGGCATTGGCGGGCCTATTTTCCATGGCGGATTGAAACTGCACCCACAGTCTCCACCATAAACCATCCTCACTTGCTTTTTTAGTGTCTGTAAGATCGAAGTGTGAGACAAGTCGAACACGTAAGACAAGTGAGACACTTGGGGCGGCAAATGGGACACGTGGGACAGTTGGTTCGGCAAATAGAACAAGCGGTACATGTGGCACAAATAGAGAAACGTGGGACCAGTGGGACACGACATTTATGAGACACCCACATCGCATAGCATATAGATTATGAATTATACTGTTAAGCAATGAGTTGAGAACTATACAACAAAAAGGGACAAGGTCGAGACCGCACATGAACATTTTAAAGAAAAACGATGTCTCTGAAGAGATCACGCTTTGTCTTCAACATCTTCTTCTGATGGTAAAGCGATGTTCCCAGTACGATATCCACTGTGAGAGTCTCACGCTACCACCATTCACGGATATGATATGCCCTGCTTGTGATCCTGTCGCCGTGGTAAATGTAAGTCGATCACAATTATTTTTTATTATAATCTTGTTTGATTTGTGTTGGTGTTGCCTTACCACTGCCCTCCAAGGATTACATTTTGTCAACATCCAAGAATTTCCGTTTGCCTTAAGAAAAAGTTTCAATGTTTGAATATGAGCATCCAATTCAAATTATTGAATAACCATGTCTAACTCCATGAGACCCAATCATCATTCATCTGTACAAAAAATCTGGAACAAAATGCTACATAATTCTCCTATGTTTTAAACTTATCAATGTTATTACCTGCACTGGTAAGTTTTCATTCACATGGGTTTTGCGATGTTCAAGGAAGCACCAGCAGAGGTCAAATATTCATTGCGCATTCGATTTCGGTTGTGTTGATTTTCAAGAAGTAATATTCCGATAATTACGGAATGTACTATGGGATGTACCGATACCGCCACCTGAAATTCTCTGTAATGCAGAACAGTTGTTTCGTTGAAGATATGATGGTATCGAATCTGCAAATCCGATGATGAGAGACAAACTAATTTACAGAACTGTTACTGAGGTATCACGAATCTGTTTTATATGACGACTAGCGATTACCCTGCGGCCTACACCAGTGATTCTCAAACTAGGGTTTGAGAGCCGCATGTGACCTTCCCCGTGGCTCCTGTTATTGCTTTAAAAATTAATTACTTTCAAAGAAAATTTTTCATTGATTGACTTGAAATTAAAATGTGGAAGTCTATTAGTTAGTCAAATGGATTCCCCCGTGTTTATTTGCGTAGCGTTGACTAACTTACAAGATGCCAAAGTGACGCAACAGTAAGCGTTTTCGCGGCCACTCGGACGCTTGGAAAGATTTTTAGACATGACTGTAATCATTGGCTTGCTTTTGTAGATTTTCAGTTTTTGTCACATTTCCGAATATTATGTATAAATCAAATCACTCGATGATTATTTTAATTTCTAGAGCATTTTAATTTTGTTCCAGTAATCGAAAAATAGTCCCGAAATATCTTGCGATCATCTCAAGCAGCTACTGCACCTTGCATTCTCCACGATTACGAGCCGCTTTGACAAACTTATTAGGAGTCAAAGCCAAATTAAATGGCTGTTAGGTTAGGGTGGGCAAAATCGATTCTTTTTTCGAATCGAATAATTTGAATATTTTTAATACCGAATAGTCGAATATTGAATATTTTTTTTATACATAACCGGGATCCAGAACGTCGGAGCTCAATACTCCATTTGGAAATTAAGAGAAACTTTGAAAAATCGGCAATAAAGCGTTTTTTTACTGGTTAATGGTTAATTTCATCTTAATCGCCGATTGGCCTTGTCACCGCGATCGTTTCGGCGGCGATATACTAAAGTTGGTTTCTATATTCCCGCCCTTTCTCGTTTTTTTGCAAGAATAAGGGGTCGCCGGATATCGAAGTTTCATATTTCTAGTATACCCTTGCGTTCACATCAGCTACAGCTGTTGAATACACTAAGGCAGTGGTTCTTAAACTGGGTTCGATCGAACCCCTGGGGTTCGGTGGAGCTGTTCCAGGGGTTCGACGAAGGTGCTCTGAAACAGTTGCATATTATGAGACTTTTTTATCACCCTGCATACTAATTATGCAAAAATAACTATAGTTCATGATGACTAATTACTAATGACTTGAACAATTGAATGGAACAATTAATTGGTGTTACCCTTTATTCATATTCTACCGTACTAATAAAATTTAACTCAATTTTACGGATAAATCGAAGATAGGCAGTAATTGTACATGAATGAATGCAAAATCATAGCGTGTTTGAATTTCACTCGGTGATAAATTTGCGACAAGGAATAGTTTATCGCAGAGCTTTACCCGAAATTATTATGATCCATTCAGGACAACCTCGATATGGCGCCGAATTAATCCTATCTCTATTTCTGTAAAATAAAACAATTGGCAAACGATTTTATTCGCATTTCAGCGCAGTTTAAAGTTTGAGAACAAATTGCTTGAACTACTAACGTTTATGGGGTATATTATCATCTTTCGGATTTTCAAAGTTATTTTTTATCAGTTTTCGCCTGTTCACCCGCATAACTTATACAACAAAAACCATCTGCTCATTCTGCCGCCAACATCATTGTGACAAAACAATGGTTATTCCCACATGGTTATTGATATCTAAGGTTTCATCACAATGTTCATATTCGATAACCTTGCAAGAATTAGCTTCCGCTTTATGACGTTACGGTTTGGCTTCTAATTTCAACCGTTCAGTACAATGGGGTTCGGCGGGAGCTTGCAGAATAGCGCAGGGGTTCGGCAGGCTCACAAAGATTAAGAACCACTGCCTAAGGGCTGATTTCAAAACCAAATTAATTTTATTCTGAGTTTTATCATCTGCCTTGGATTTGATCTTCCTTATCACCGCTTGTTCATTAACCGTGCCTGTTTAAAGGCACGGTTAACCGAGATGCAGATATTTGTTAAAATGATAATTGAGTTTCTCATGCTTTTCTATGGTGTTCGTGTTATTTTAGTATTAGATAGATAAACCTAGCAAATTTACAATTGCGTGAATACTAAATGTTGATTTAAAATAGCGATTAAATAAATTGGCAATAAAATCATTTCTAGGCCTTTGTGCCTAATAGAGGGTCAGACGCTAATTAAAACTGATTCCTTCAAGCTTTAACTTTTTTTCAGCAAAACAACACCCCGATGGTTATTAAAGCTAAAATACTTACCGAGAAATGCTAAATTTTCTTTACGGAATTTGCAAATTCAGCTTTTCATTTAATCATTTTGAATATGTAATGCTTCAAAATTTAACAATTGTAATCATTTTCGATGATAATAGACGCAACAATTCGTGAACGAGTCAGTGTGCATTGTTGCAACGAAATTCACGATTGATTTTACGTTCTACTCTTTGCTTAACGACCATGCATGGTCGAGTAAAATGTTTACATATTCGAAACATTACTTGGCCAAGGATGGAAGAGATCCCTATAGAGCTAATACAAAGTGCTTCAAAGGGAGTAGGACATGGCATTTCTTATCTAATTACACCCTAATGAGTGTTTTTTATACAAGTAACTCATACCAACTTCTGGAAAAACTTTTGGTCATTTTTAAATCCATGCTATTTATATAACTAGAGTTTTCTAACGACCTAAAATCGCCTTTTCCACAATGAAACGCCGCAAAGTCATTTTAACATTTAATTTTAATCAACTTTATGATCGGTAATGCAAGAAATGGCTAATGACATGTCACCAAGCATAATAGAGGGTCAGAGCCTAATAGAGGGTCAGACGCTAATTAAAACTGATTCCTTCAAGCTTTAACTTTTTTTCAGCAAAACAACACCCCGATGGTTATTATAGCTAAAATACTTACCGAGAAATGCTAAATTTTCTTTACGGAATTTGCAAATTCAGCTTTTCATTTAATGATTTTGAATATGTAATGCTTCAAAATTTAACAATTGTAATCATTTTCGATGATAATAGACGCAACAATTCGTGAACGAGTCAGTGTGCATTGTTGCAACGAAATTCACGATTGATTTTACGTTCTACTCTTTGCTTAACGACCATGCATGGTCGAGTAAAATGTTTACATATTCGAAACAAGGAGTTTTCTAACGACCTAAAATCGCCTTTTCCACAATGAAACGCCGCAAAGTCATTTTAACATTTAATTTTAATCAACTTTAGGATCGGTAATGCAAGAAATGGCTAATGACATGTCACCAAGCATGCGGAGTTTAAAATCTGGGAAATTTATTTCAAATACCTTATCTGGCTTGACGTTTCTGAATTTACGGAGCGGTCGGTACGTTTTTTTTGCAACATATGGAATTGAAACGATACGTTAAGTGCGAAGATAAGCATATAACACCATAACGCAAAGACAAAAACTTTTGAGATTTGTCGTTTTTTTCTGATATCGAGCGCCGTTGGGAAATCTCGCACAATTCACGAGTGAGTTCGGTCACGTGGTACCGGATATTCGAATAGTAAAATGGCTTTCGCATATTTTATTATTCGAATAGTTTGCCCAGCCCTAGTTGTTACGTGTGTTGTTGTTATGATGACTTTGTTATGATGACGGTATTTTAAAATCGCGCTTAAGGTTGGTTGCTATTTTACCTTGTGTTGTTTGTGCGCGGCTCTTCATAACTTTGAGGTTTGAAATGCGGCTCTGGGACTAAAAAAGTTTGAGAACCACTGGCCTACACCCTTGCTAATAGCAATATATCTACCACCCCAAAAATGTGGATTACTCTTCCAATAAAATGAAACGTGCCGTTTTTCAACAAATCTAGTCAGAAGCGTGCCCATAAGCGCTGATTGTTGTTGTTGTTATATGTTTTATGGCGTTTATAACTTCAGTGGTATTTTGTGCCTTTGATCAGTTCGAATTTAAAAATACTATACTAACATATAATACCCCATTTACGAATATATAATTATACAATTTAATCAATTACAATAAGTAATTATTTCTAAACATTTCTGCCCGTAGACAAAACAAATTTGATAACAGTGTCAATAATGTCCATGTTACTAAGCACTTCTTCCAAAGTCATTTCAAATTTAGGTTTTCTGGCTTTGCTAATGGCTGGTCTTCTTTGATGGTTATATCGTTGACAATGCAATAGATAATAGGCTACGGTCTCAGGTACGAAACACTGTTCGCAAAATCCGTCAGAATGACAGCCAATTTTATGTAAATGTGCATTCAGGGCTCAATGACCAGTTTGCAGTCGGAATAAAAGAACTCGATATTTACGTGATAACGTTTCGTTTTCTAGTCGTGACATCGTGGTAGGATAAAATCTTTCATTCTGTTTTGCTATTAACATATTTCGTATTCCATTTTTCTCGAGCCAATGTATCAAAATATGATTTTGCTTCTGAGACGGAAAGTGGTAGGATTACATCAAGGGAAAGTTTGTTGATTGCTTCTTTTGCCAGGTTATCCACTATTTCGTTTCCGATAATTCCTACGTGAGCTGGTGATCATAGGAATGTAATTTGTATTCCTTGTTTTGTGAACATCAAGTTTATTGTAGCTATATTGCAATTAATATGTTTATGAATGCTGAATAATTAAGAGGAGCTGAAAGGGCATTTAGACAATCCGTTATTATCAATACACGGTCCGGTCTTGTTGTTGCGATCCATCTGAGACAACCCAGTATTGCGTATAGCTCCGATGCATGTGAAGAGACAAAACGATGTAATTTCAGTTTTTTCTCTATTTTCGCTCGAGGCACAAAATATGCAGCACCAACGCCAAATGGATTTTTCGAACCGTCAGTAAATACTTGTACATAGTCTCGATAGTTTTCGTGTATATGGTCAAGGAATGACGTTTGTATTGTTGGTGAACATGTTGTACCATAAATCGTTGATTGTGTACACGGTCTATAGGACAAAGAGTTTATTAGAAGCAGAAAAAGCAGCGTTTATCAAAATGTTTTAATGAGACAGGACATGAATTAGAAAACACAACTAAAAATAGTTCACCACTACTTATACGAATTTGCAATCGATACTACTTGGTAATGGCTCAGTACAAAACGTTTCAATATCTTAGTGTCTACTGTAGTATTTAATTTGTGATTGATCTTAGAAAATCATGCACATTTGTTGGTCTTTGAAACAACAAATTTAGGATTTTCAATCGATTTCAATTTTATTTTGTTCACGCTACAATTAATAATTTCTTCAAATATAAAAATTCATCATTCAATGAGTGTAGAGTCTTACCCACAACAACGTTATACCACAGTGTCTGATGTGTTTTCAAGTAATATCCGTCACGCAAGAATATAATTTTACGCGAAATTACAAAACCAAACCATCGAAATGATACCGAAAATACCACGATATTTCTCGGGAAGCAATTTTAAAATAAATTTAAAAACTTTATATAAACTCCTTGAAAAAACTGATTAGAACGATAAAGTCTCATAAGTGAGTAAACTCGCGGTGTTTTGATCACTTTTAGGTTTTCTCCGACTGCGGCCCGCGAAACCTCATCAAAAGTTTTTGCGACCTTTCAACCTCGCAACCTTGGACCACCCTGCTATAAAAGCTTCCTACAAGATGATATATATACCCGAATATATTTATCAATGTTATTCGAATTTGATTTCTGTAATATTACTGCTCGCAGTTTCTTTAATTAATGGGAGATGGGTATCGTTATTCAACACCTTCAAATTAAAAAAATGCATCATCATCATGATACAAGCGTCAAATTTTGAATCTTGATTTTTCAAGATGTGATATTTACGATCAATTTCAGTTGACATTAAATTTTAATCAAACGGTTTATTCTTTCCAATGCCTCGAGCAAATGCGGTGAAATTGTTTTTTTAGTTTCATACGATGACGATATAAATGATTACGTCTTGGTTAATGTATATGCCTGGAAAAGAATGTCGTGATGCGTTTTTCAATTTGTATAACTGTGGGTGACACAAGAACTGGTGACACTACATGTTAGAAACCTTCCTTTCCGATCTTCCCGTTCATTTTTTTGTTCCGCGTTATACACGAAAGATCTAAATAAAATTGTGAAGTCTGTATTCATCATGTTAATTCCAAGTTTCCACGTTTCCAAGCGCATAAGAATTTATAAATGAATGAAAACAAAGCCATTCACAATGCAAATGTTTCAACCATCTTGTTATTGTCATTATGAAACCGATTCGTTTGATAATATTCCTGTGGGAAATTCAGCAAGCATAGCTAACTAACAACACTCTGCAGAAATTGACGAAAAAAGACGAGTTCATGTGCAACGTAAACAACCGTTAATTCTGCATTCTTCATACTGCATCATCAGGCGACGCCTTCAACAACGCCCACATTCTATTTGGTGTTATTACGTTCTACGCTTCTTTCTGAGTTCCATCCTGCCCATGTTAGACCAAATTGTGTGTTGTGTAATGACAACTGGAAAACGATCCTATAATATATTCATATAGGAACACCTTATATATACAAGGGAAGAAGGTTCTACCAAAGCGAATTGCAAAACACCTCAATCAGCAGAGGCCGGGCATGAGAATAAATACTCTACATTCGATTTTCGTTTGTTTATTCGGTTGACAAAATAGATGTATTTCTAATGAAAACTGTTTGTTTATGGTTTGCCAATGTGTAAAATGGAGTTAGATTTCCCATCCTGCTTTAAAGGCTACTGAAGTTCGTTGGTATTCAAATGCTTTCAAATAAGGTTGAATAAAAATGATAAATGCAATCATCCGCCTGGTATCTATAGAAGCTTCATATAGATCAGCGGTGTGCAAACTGCGGCCCGTAACTACATCTTATAAAGAAGCCGTTCGCAGCTTCACATAGTTACTTGAATCTGGCCCTCCTGAAATAAAGGTTGCATACCCCTGCTATAGATGATATATATATACCCGAATATATTTACTCAAGTTATTCGAATTTGATTTCTGTAATATTGCTGCTCGCAATTTCTTCAATTAAGGGAACATGGTTTTTCGTAATTTAACACCTTAAAAATGCATCAACGTTATGCTACAAGAGTCAAGTTTTCAATCTTAATTTTTAAAGATTTCGTAATTCAACACCTTAAAAATGCATCATCATCATGATACAAGCGTCAACTTTTCAATCTTGATTTTTTAAGATGTGGTATTTACGATCCAATTACAATCATTCAGTTGACATATTAAATTTTAATCAAACGGTTTATTTTTTCCAATGCCTCGAGCAAATGCGGTGAAATTGTTTTTTTAGTTTCATACGATGACGATATAAATGATTACGTCTTGGTTAATGTATATGCCTGGAAAAGAATGTCGTGATGCGTTTTTCAATTTGTATAACTGTGGGTGACACAAGAACTGGTGACACTACATGTTAGAAACCTTCCTTTCCGATCTTCCCGTTCATTTTTTTGTTCCGCGTTATACAAGAAAGATCTAAATAAAGTTGTGAAGTCTGTATTCATCATGTTAATTCCAAGTTTCCACGTTTCCAAGCGCATAAGAATTTATAAATGAATGAAAACAAAGCCATTCACAATGCAAATGTTTCAACCATCTTGTTATTGTCATTATGAAACCGATTCGTTTGATAATATTCCTGTGGGAAATTCAGCAAGCATAGCTAACTAACAACACTCTGCAGAAATTGACGAAAAAAGACGAGTTCATGTGCAACGTAAACAACCGTTAATTCTGCATTCTTCATACTGCATCATCAGGCGACGCCTTCAACAACGCCCACATTCTATTTGGTGTTATTACGTTCTACGCTTCTTTCTGAGTTCCATCCTGCCCATGTTAGACCAAATTGTGTGTTGTGTAATGACAACTGGAAAACGATCCTATAATATATTCATATAGGAACACCTTATACAAGGGAAGAAGGTTCTACCAAAGCGAATTGCAAAACACCTCAATCAGCAGAGGCCGGGCATGAGAATAAATACTCTACATTCGATTTTCGTTTGTTTATTCGGTTGACAAAATAGATGTATTTCTAATGAAAACTGTTTGTTTATGGTTTGCCAATGTGTAAAATGGAGTTAGATTTCCCATCCTGCTTTAAAGGCTACTGAAGTTCGTTGGTATTCAAATGCTTTCAAATAAGGTTGAATAAAAATGATAAATGCAATCATCCGCCTGGTATCTATAGAAGCTTCATATAGATCAGCGGTGTGCAAACTGCGGCCCGTAACTACATCTTATAAAGATGCCGTCCGCAGCTTCACATAGTTACTTGAATCTGGCCCTCTCAAAATAAAGGTTGCATACCCCTGCTATAGATGATATATATATACCCGAATATATTTACTCAAGTTATTCGAATTTGATTTCTGAAATATTGCTGCTCGCAATTTCTTTAATTAAGGGAACATGGTTTTTCGTAATTTAACACCTTAAAAATGCATCAACGTTATGATACAAGAGTCAAGTTTTCAATCTTAATTTTTGAAGATTTCGTAGTTCAACACCTTAAAAATGCATCATCATCATGATATAAGCGTCAAATTTTCAATCTTAATTTTTTAAGATGTGGTATTTACGATCCAATTACAATCATTCAGTTGACATTAAATTTTAATCATACGGTTTATTGTTTCCAATGCCTCGAGCAAATGCGCTGAAATTGTTTATTTTAGTTTCAAACGATAACGATATAAACCAGGGTTGACGAACCCATTTGCTGCCGCGGGCCACTTTATCAGTCACCGCTGAGTGAGCGGGACAATTTTTAGTTGTACTACCGTATGATACCTGTTGTTTTTCATCTACTAAACGAACAACGGCATCCATACAGCTGATGTTATTCAATTATATAATGCAATATAAACGCTCGGCTCGGATGTTCGAGATCCGAATTTCCTTTCGAATACCACAGCATTTTTATGGCCGTAGATTGATTGATTGGATGTGAAGTGATATTTCATCATAGTAATGTTTTTAATTTGTGGGCGCAGCCGCATTATATATTTATATTTAATTTATAATAAATTATAAATAGACTACTATGGTCGCCAATGAAATACTTTGCACAACTGCAAAATCGCTAACCGACAACATAACATACCGGTAAAAAACATTAATTGTCGAAAAAGTGGTCTCTTTTCACGAGTGGCCTGCCTAATTGCGTCGACAGTTGCATAAAAATTTTAGGATTCGTTACGATTTACCCTTTCCCCCAATGGTAATATCAACCTACTCATTATCGAATCTTTCTTCATGACATTTTGTGTCGCGTTAATATGCAAAATTCTGGTTGATAATTCCTCAGAAAGTATTTCGGGATCCTTTGTATGAAGATTCTTTATAAAAAACCACCGCCTCCGCTCAAAAAATTAAATGTAAATTATAAATATTTCAATTACATTTCTAGGGTGGGTGGGGGCTAAGAATCCAGATTGCGTCAGAAATTCAAAACCTCAAATCATTCCTAACCCGAACCGCAATTGGATAGTTACTAACTTGTTATTTCAGAACGTAGTTTTTTTCACATTTTGCATTAGCAATGGAGGCATTGTACAAAAGATCCGTATTTTGCAGGCCTTCGGAAACAAAAGTTGTAAACGAATCCCTCTAATCACGATTAACTGATTTTTAAAACGTAGGCATTTTTTAGAGATCTACCATTGTTTTAAAATCATTGAGCAGAAGTTATAAACTTTTTATTACTTTGGAATATCACGTCTATCGTGCACAAAAATATCACATTTTCATAAAGTGAGATTACTCCTTCTCTATTAAACCGTATGCGTTTGCCGATAAGAGAGCGTAACTATGCTACGACATTGGTCATTTTGATATATTGTTAGAGGTATCGATGACCCCCAAAAATGTGTTGGAAATAGTGTTGTTGCCAGTAATATGAATACGGTAACACTTACGATCCCGTTCTCTCTGTACAGTTCTTGGAGGTTTGTTGCTTTACGCCAAACATACACTGAATTGCCTGAATGCTTCGTGGGCCGCATGAAAGTCCTTGGCGGGCCGCATGCGGCCCGCGGGCCGCAGGTTCGTCACCTCTGATATAAACGATTACGTCATGGTTAATGCATATGCCTGGAAAACGGATATGTTTCCCCTTTTCATTGCTTTTTTGCGAATCATACACTAATATAATTATTCTATAAATCAAAGGACTAACAATTTTGTTTGAATAATGAAATTTTATGCAATCGAACTAGTTCAATTAGAATTTATTTGATGATGCATATGAATCTAAGAAAAAATGATAAACTGCCCCGAGGAACTACGCAATTTTACTTAAGTATTCATTCACTTGAAACTGATCATACATATTTTGCTGAGACTCGATTAAGTAGCAGCGAAAATGTCTGGATCTTTTCTTTGTTTGACAGTTCTGCTTGGTGTCATCGCATTATGCCAAGGTATGCTAATTTGTTAGCCTGCAAAACATTGCATGCTTATCTGCGAAGTTTGTGTGTGAAATATTCAATTTTTTAGGTTGGCATTATGGGGCACGAAATGTACTTACAGATCGTCATGTTATTATGTTGCTGCTATTGTTGTTTTTGCAATCACTGTTGCTGTTATGAAAATATTGCTTTTAACTTCTAACTAACGATAGAAGACTATTACTTTTATTGATTTCAAAAATTTCTGTGAGCTCCATGAGATTCGTTTTTGTGTACGATGACGCGATCCAAATGAAAAACTGCGCATCCCGCATTCGCCTATTTGTCAGACGAATTCGCGAAGACTGCGATACCGATAGTCTACTGTGGTGGATTGCATACCTGTTCCACTTCGTGTTGGTTTTTGTGTCCTTTTTTTGAGCATCGATTTCTTAATTTGTATTCAGCATCATGTTTTGATCAATAAGATATTGAATAGACACCGAGTTTGTTTTTATTCTCATTCAGTTGAGTTGATTTTTATTTTAGTTGAAGGTGGACCTGATTCTCGATGCAAAGATTACAACGGATTGTCTAAAGAAAATGGCAAACGGTGTGGAAGGCCCTGTGCATCAAATGATGATTGCGAAAAGGGACAGATTTGTTGTCCTGCGGGCGCGTGCGGATTTTTATGTAGACCTTTACCGGGTGAGTTTATTTCTACATTACCGGTATTTAATTGTGAACTAAACGAAAGTTTAAAATATGTTAATACTGTACGGAGGAAATTATGTTAGCACCTCATGAAAGCACTAGTAATTTTGTCCCTGTTCAATATCCTAGGACAAATATAAATTAGAACACACAAAAACATCCTTTTATTTTGGAGGTGTAATTGTCAATTTCTAACTTGAATGTATAATTGTGTAATATACGAAAAGTGGCGCATATACAAGTGCGCAAAATAAAAGGCTGGGAAAGCATACTGCTCTTAAGCATTTATCAGTTTTTCATATTCTATGCGACCAGTCATTATTTTCCGTTGATTTGTGAATATTTGTATTCTACAGTGGTGGATAAAAACTGCCCACCTGTTAAAGGAAAAAGAAAACGTCGATCAGCTGGAACGTACAAATGCTTTTCAAATGCAGACTGTGGCGACGGAATATGCTGCTATGGACCAGTATTACCCAGTACCTATTGTTTTCAATACTAAATTTACACATTGAATTCGGTTTCTAAGCTTTACTCGGCTGCAAATAAATGATTTACTATGGTGTGTACAATTCAAGTCAAGTAGTCTAACCAGTATAAAAGTCAGTTTTACACAAAATACGAAGAAAAAGATAATCACACATTTCAACTGGGGAAGGGAAGTCTCGAGGAACCAAAGCTGGTTATCGAGCAGCGACACCCCAGAATCTAATATTTAAATAAAAAGATCGGGAAGTTTAGTTTCGTAACTTCTGTTTTTGTTTAGTGTAGAGAGAGAGTGTAGCTTTTATACTGTATAGAAAATTAATCAGCTAATGTATTTAGGAATAAATAAAATATTTTCGATTATATTAAAGAGCTATATTGAAATTGTCAAAATATTCCTCACTTCAGCTACATTGCTTAAGAATAGAAGTTTTTGAAGGCGACCCCAGGCAGTATAGGTATAGCCACGTGATGGCTGCAGTGGTGAATAGAATGACGATTGTGAATGGAATACATAATAAAAAACATCAGGTACAATAAATTGATTAGAATTAACACATAATAAGGTAGAAAAGTTATGATATTATTACGGGATTGTCAGCGTGACATACATCCAAATTGTGAATTCCGTACACAAACTTTTGTTTTTCACTCGCGCGCAAATTCCAGTGAATGAGCAGTGAGATATTGAGTAGTTCTGATTTTTGAAGAACTTCCAAATTGATTTACTGTAGTATGGAGTCCCATAGAGATACTAATTTTAGTAACAAATGAATAAATTAAGTGTGGTATAACATTGAAATCCAAATTGCTTTCATTAAATATTTTAGTATATATATTGAATATATTGCTAAAAGACTAGCGCTAGTTACCATCAACTTCCTGTGTAGGCGGTTCCAAACTTTTTGTTCGTGCGCGCCAAATTATTTGAATCAAACTCAATTTTGTGATCGTTAATGTGTACTTTGTACCTTTCCAAACTTTGTAAACATGTAGGCCTGAGGAATAAAGGCAAAAGATCAACTTTTCTTCTTCTTTATCTCTGCCCTATTTAACTTTGAAATAATCATTCATGATCGCTAATTTGCAGCAAGTAGTAGACAGACACTATACGTAACAGAAAGTAAACAGCATAATAAGTTAACATGAATTTATTGGTTCATATACACAGCGTTTAAAAAAAAAGACAAAACATTTACATTAAATACAAGATGTTAAATATTCAATCATATATCATTTACTTGTAACATTCTATAGAATGATATTAATTAGTTGATAACCAGCTAATTATCGGGTATTTGCCCTAAAGAAAGAAATGCATTAGCACTCTCTGGAATGTTACAAGCCCAAAATAAAATAAATATGCACCCCCTTGTACGTTTCCATATAGTATTCTACTAATAGAAACGATGACACAAATAAGTTTCTTCCAAAAATCGTAAACGAAGTATAACGGGAATATTTCTTGAAAAAGTATGAATATGAAAATAAATGAAGGATATATGATAGTTGTTCCCAAACTAATTTGTAATGTGTCGTGCAGTATAAATCGATTTTCTAACACAAATTTTTCTTATGCGCCCACATGGACGATATAATACATGAAAATTAGTGTTGAAAGAGAATCTCGGATATCAGAAATCCAGTCGCGATATCATCGTTTATGTGCACAAAAACAATCTCAAATGTAGCATCAATTCAATAGGAAAATGACATGTAAAATTCTTAGTCGTCGTGATTGCAAAAATAAAAATGGATGTTTATAGGCAATCAATCAATCATCATTTATTTGTCAACACAATGTAAATATATCACCAGAAATATGGAAAAATATAAAACAAAGAAACAAAAAAGACTAACTTTAAATTTGTGACAGTTGTGGAGCCCCGAGAAACCTTGAACGGTCTTTGAGCAGCAACAAAAAACGGCTGGCTGTTCAGTTGGGCACAATTGCGTTTGAATTGTGCAGAGGATGATTATGAGGGAAACGAGTTACGTATGTGTTTCAGTCAGATATTTGCATTAGCAAATCGTGCTCAAATTTACGTCTCCACCCTTGTTTATGGAAACACGCGGCAGCGCATTCCAACCTTGGTCGACGCGGCTGATCGTTTTTGTGGGAGAAGTAGAATCAGTGGGCTTGTAACACACTCAAATTTCATTTCAGAAACGAAACAAATGGCAATTTAGAAATCTCTAAAAAACTGTGTAAAAATGTTCCACAGTATTCGCAAAAAGTGCACCTATAGGAAACAATGGTGTCAACCTATTTACATAGAATATATATATATATAACAAGTTGAGGCAGATTGCCATCGAAATTGACCAATTCAGTTATTAATAATTATACTGGTGTTACAAAACAAATCTTTTTCATATTGTGTCTATTTTTAATTTTGCAGCTTGTCTTGCACATTAGTATTTTGGAAATTTCAACATTTGGATTTCAGGGCCGTAAAAGTGAATACAAAAAATCCTCTTTTTATCATTAGTTAGTTTTTAGAAACCCAATTTGGCCTACTAATATTAAAAAAACGTCTGTCAAAAGAACGCCAATTAAGTTTAAAAATTGCTGCTACTTATTTTCATAACATAAGTTACATAAATCGGTGCGTTGTTTTCTGCTTCAGCCTAGTATGTAGGTCAGCCAGCTCGTGTTTGGTAACATGTCAAACAAAGTGGACGACCCATTTACAGCTCAATGTTATATAGCTTATGTTCGACTGGGCTGCTGGTCGACTGTTATCTGAGTATTTGCGACCTTGCGTACGTATTTTCTCACAGATCATTAATGGCTACAAAGAAGTTTGGTGGGAAATAATCGGAGTGTACACATGGATCGTTTCACTAAAATGTTGTAGGGTGATACTCCAAGTTTTTCTACATCTGCGAATATCGCTCAACCTGGAGCGTAGCCGTGTGGCATTATATCATTCCAGTCCGACATAATCATGATTTTTTCCTGTCTAATAATACAAGAAGGGTGCACAATCAAGCGTGAGTAGAACCTTATTGAATGTTTTTTTTTGTTGGTGCTAGAATATTCGACGACACGCAACAAAGATATATATATATATATATTTAAACATCTCAGGAATACATGAAAGCGTTCTGTAAAAACCAATCAATATTTTATTTTTAGAAAGTTCATGCTACCAACTGCAGCCTCATACGTGGAAGAAGCTTTACAAATATACACCATATTATGAAGAAAAGTGTTAGGTAGATAAAAGTTGGGGATTGCGGGAAAACCGCAAGATTTCACAAATGCAAAAGACTGAAACTTATTTTAAAAAATGATCTGTGGACAAGTGTGCCCAAAGAAAGTGTGTCCTCATTTTATTTGTACCTGCTTATTAACAAATGCGGTGCTTAACTACAGATATAACCTTACGGACGCGTGACATTCGTGGTCACGTATTTGAGTATTGCGCACTCGTTTTTATCAACAGCGACAGGTTTTCTTTCTCAAGGACGTCATTAATGTATATGTCAATATAATACGACTATTTTTATTTCATAAGCCAACAATTAGATTAGTCGATAGACGAAAACTTATGCAATAATGACGCACATAGAATGTGTTTATATAGACTTCGGTGTCAGCACATTTGCACACACGTACATTTGCACCTTTATACTTTTGAACCCACCGACATATGCAACCACGGATATTTGCACCCGTACATTTTCAGCCCAAAAGTTTTAAACCTTCATATCGATTATCGATCACCCGCGGACATGGCACGAACATTTGCACCAGCGTACATTCGCACACATGTACATTTGCACTCACATATATTTGCACTCATGTGTATTTGAACTCACGTACACTTGCACCCTTACATGTACACTTGCATGTATTCTTTTAATTTAATGTATATTTCACCTACGTGCATTTGCACTCACGTACATTTATACCCATGCACACCTGCATCCGGGAGTATTTGTACCCATGACACTTTCACGCATATGCAAGTGTGCCAGACATGTGTGCTCGCCAATAACCGTGTTTATTTAATTACCAACTATAAATATATATTCGAAATGAAAAAAGACAATTTTTAAGTAGCCTGTATTCTTGGTGAGGGTTGATACGTTTTTACAGACATTTACGAGTTGTGATCCTATCTCACTTTTGTCGGTCATTTTCTTTCGATGAAATATTGCAAACGTAGTCAAATGCACGGTGGTAAATAGACAATGGCGAAGAAAACTGGTCGTACATAATTTAATCGAGTCAGTGTTAAAACAATTGTACAAGACAAGAGAGAAGTACTTTGAGAAAGAATAATAGATAAAAATAAGAAAAACAGAGCGGGAAACGACTTCGACTTGGCGAAAGCAGGATTTATATTGAACAATTTGTTCACGGTACTTTCCTACTCTTCGTAATATTGCGTCATAAGGGTGCCTATACCAATGAAGATTTTTTCCACGATTTGGATGGAAATTCAAATTAGTTGCGTTCGGGTTTGCAGTGAGTTTGTCTTCATGACTATTCATAACGTTAGGATATCCCCGTTTTGGCGTAAATTGCAATAAAACCTCTTTCACTTCAATGTGTGTTAATGTTTACAGGTGCAAAATTTCATGGGTGCAATTGTCTATAGATGAGATATCGTGGGTTCAAATGTTCATGGGTGCAAATGTCCGCGGATTGAAATGCCCGCAGGTGCAAATATGCTGGATGCAAATGTATTTTGGTTCAAATGCACGTTGGTGCAAATGTCCATGGTTGTAAATGTTCAAGGGTGAATAATGTAGCCTATGTGTGTGCTACAATCTACGGGTGCAATTGTTCGAGAGTGCAAATGTTCGTGGGTGCAAAAGTATGCAGGTGCAATTGTCTTGGGTGCAAATGTACGTTGGTGCACAGATAATGGAACCAACTTACGTATGAATTAGCGCACAGTTTTGCATATTTCGATCGTTTCTATGAGATTATTTATTCACAATTTAAATAAGGTTTCTAAAATGGTTTGAATTCAAACCTATTCCATCAGACAAGATAATATACTAGTGAGTCAAATATTATTTTACAGGTTTGTTCCGCTCTCGCTATTACAATCACTCCCTAGGACCCGATTGCGCACACAGGTCCGTCATTCCCCTACGAGGAGTCATAGCAAAGGTAAAAATTAGTTATGATGAGTGAGTTCAAGTCGGCATTTTCTTTCGTCTATTTTCGAATCGTCTGTATGTCGTATATATCAAAACTGTTTGGTAATTTTCGCGATAGCGCTGATTACTTTGGATAAATACTGTAGTTTACATGAATATTTGAACACGTATCAGACTGTTGACGTCAAATTTCGCTTGTGCTCTATATATAAGCTTCGGGGGTTTGTCAGGCCACAGTAGTGTTGTAGTCGTTTGGAGAAAGCAACACAATATGGAATATAAAACCCTAACTTTGTTTCTGACGGTTCTCGCCTATGCGGCCGGTATGTTAAGTTTTAACTTCGTAATGTACCCATTAGGTTTACTTTAAAACCATGAACTCATATTTAATATATTTGTAATTATCTTCCGGCATTTCTTAACCATAAGTTATCACGTTTCAGGTGCTTTGATATATGACAACGAGTTCGATAGTGCAGACTCTACTGCGGACTGGGTCATTGAAGTAACTGGAAATCCCCATAACAACGAACTCCAGTATTATACAGCACGAGAACAAAACATTTACGTTGAAAATGGAAATTTGGTTATAAAGCCCATAAAAGAAATGTAAGTCACAAACACCGCATATTCATCAGCATCCTAAGAATCATAATAAGCGTGTGTGTAAAACGTAATGCACTCTTTTCGACTAAACTATATAGCCTTGCTTTGAAAGGTATCAAGGAAGAAAATACACTTCTGGGAGACTCCACTCACAATTTGCAATGAAGTATGGGCGCGTTCAGGTTCGTGCAAAACTACCTAATGGTAATGGATTGTGGCCTGCTATTTGGATGATGCCTCGGTAAGGAACAACCTAGTTTGGTATTAGCGTTTGACTATGACATGCGCAGGTTATTCGTAGAAATGCGTTTTAATAAACTTCGGTATACTCATCAACCGTGCACACATTTTTACCAAACGACAGTGACGACGTATTTGGAACATGGCCTAAGAGTGGCGAGATCGATATTTGTGAAGCTAGAGGCGACAACATGGCTGAGATCCAGAGTACAATTCATTTTGGAGATCTTCCATGTTGTGATTACCATTACTATGAGAACAGTGGCGATCTCGATATTGACGGTTCAATTGACCAATATCACGTTTATCAACTTGATTGGACACCAACAGAGTTGGTAGGTGTTTGATTTCATTAACATTTGCTCACTCATACGTCCAAGTCCTTTCGAAAATTTGGCGATCCTGCGTTGATGAATGGAATAAACAACTTATATACATACAATGGCCAAGCTTGGTATCGTACAATATTCGCACTATAGAAAACAGCATTATGACTTTGACGCGTTTACTTTGGTTAATGGACACAATTTTATTTTGACTGCTGACGGGATATTGCCGTTTAATTAAATAAGCACCTTTACAGGGTTCCCGTACATTTGAACCCACGACAATTGCAACTGCATACTATTGCACCTATGGGAATTTTTTTGTTTCACGGATATTTGAACCCATACTAACCCTAACCCGTAGGTTTTAGCATCCGGATATAGATTGAACCCGCGGATATACGCATGGTATCAAATGTACGGTCATCCTTTTACGGAAGAGGGCAGTGGTTCTTAACCTGAGTTCGATCGAACCACTGGGGTTCGGTGGAGCTGTTCAAGGGGTACGATCGATCGATCGTCTTCCGAAAGTCCTCTGAAACATTTTTATATTACGGGACTTCACTATTACCTCGTCTACTAATTATGCAAAAATAACTATACTGGTAGTTCATAGGAGATATTCAAACCTATACGTCCAACAATCGATAAATAAGCTTAGCTGTGTGTATAGATTTGCGCAGATATAAGTTTTAGTGGACCTGTCGATGTTCTTGGATTCTAGTACGTTTCATCAAAAGCTCATATCTCCACATATGTCGTGCGCTTTGGTGTTTGTACTTATCTATGATAGTGCTTTAAGATTCTTTCTGTTTATGGCTTTGAAATATCCTGGGTTGTTATGACAAACCAAGGATTTTCAGGCTGAATATTTGCGTAACACCTATTCATAATCTAACGTACTAATAAAATTTAACTCAGTTTTAAATACCTCAGTTTTGCGAATGATTGAAGATGTACATAAATCACTGCAAAATCAGAGCGTGTATGAATTTCACTAGGTGATAAATTTGCAACAAAGAATACTTTATTGCAGAGCTTTGCTTAAAATTATCGTCATCCGTACCGTATCATATCTCTATTTCTGTAAAATAAAACAATTGTCAAAAGCTTTATACGCATTTCAATGTAGTTTGAAGTTTAAGAAACGACTGACTTTAGCTACCAACGTTTTTGAGGCATATAATCATATCTTGGATTTTCAAAGTTGCTAATTTTTTATCCATTTTTGCCATTTCACCCAATAAGGTTATACAACAAAACACATCTTTTTCCCCGCCGCCGACACTATTGTGACAAGCCAATAGCTATTTCCGCACGTGGTATTGGTATCTGAGATTCTTCCATAATGTTCATTTTTTATAACCTTGCACGAAATTAGCTTCTTTTTTATAAAGTTAGAATTGGGCTCCTAATTTTAACCGTTCAGTACGATGAGGTTCGGCGGGAGCATGCCAAATGGCGCAGGGGTTCAGCAGGCTCGGAAAGGTTAAGAGCCACTGGAATGGGGTATCATAATACTGGCCATTTCGATTTTAGTAATGTTTAAGAGAATGTGGAACATTTTCTAATGAACCGTCGTGCGTATAGAAAATTAGGACAAATACTTATGCTGCAATTACCGCATTGATTTTCAAATCAAAGCTATTTTGAGCTACCCTCACATTTTGCCTCTACTTGATTTTTTCCATCGGGAGAATACTATTGGCATATTAAAAGTTGGTTTGAAAATTGTCTAGATATACTTTTGTTAAAAACTTCATATGCTACCGTAATACTCACGAATGATCATCCGAGTACTAAGTTGCATCAAGGTGGGTCACATGCCCCCGATTTTGGGTTTAAAATATTTTTGTTTCAATAGACGCGCGTTAAGATCTTATAAATTTTTTTAGTATCTGTAGCCATATTCAAATTATTTGCAATTAAGTTAGGGCAATGACATGAATTAAGGTAACGTATCACGGTGATCTACTAACTCTGAATTGAATTCGTAGGTATACAGCTTGGATGGCAAGCCTTATCATATGCACAATCTTGACAGACAAGTAGGATGGATGTACGGAAATAAAGGTCAGATTGAAATTTTTGACCAAATAAATAATGTCATCACCAGTCACCAAATAGTCGGAACTCAAGCATTACTAAGTGTGAAGTGTAGGATAGCCTAATATAATAATAGCCTATTCAAAACCATTTTGAAATTGGAAAAAAATATCTTACTTCGTTTTAATAGACTAAAACAGGTATATATTATATTTTTCTCTGTTCACTATCACACATATGTCACCGACATTTAAACATTTGTGATTATTTACAGTAATTTTTTATAGGTGATCCTTTCAATCAATACTTTTACATAATTCTTAATGTTGCTGTTGGGGGACATTACGTTACGGATCCAACACCAACCACTACCTGGAATTATCCGGATGCTGAAATGAAGGTCGACTACGTACGAGCTTATCCACTAGAGGTTTGTAAGCCGTAACTGTTTAGATAATGCTTTATATAGCTTTACTCGGATCGGGACTGTGTGACTATCTCTGTGAAAAAAATTAAATTTACTTCCTGACTTTTAAAAACAAGAAACACTGCTCAAATATATGGCCAAAAGGAAGCAATGCGAGTATAAAACCTTTTACAGTACCGATACCGTAGCCTTCCCGACTTTGACTGACTACCAGAACGCAACAATCGGAAAGTGAAACCGCCACAAGGTGTGAAATTTTTAATGACGTCATCGCACAACAAAAACGAATCTCATAGAACCCGCAGAATTTTTTTAAATAAAAAAAGTGATAGACTTCTAGCGAAAAATACAATCTTTCCCCGCTGAATATTTCATAGCAATTGGTTCAGAAATTAATGATTTTTTCAAACGATACTTTTAGGACATATCGACATTCAAATGTGGTGTCAAGCCTACAGCGTCTTACGGCGATATATGTGGAAACGTGGAATGGGCTTGTTATAATCAATTGGAGGCTGATGTAAGTGCCCAATGTACTTCCGAACTATTGAATTGCTGCGCGACAAGAAGCTGTGAAATTACTAGAGTACAAAGTAAGTAAATAAAACCAAGCCGCATAATAGAATATTTTTATAACAGCATTATTGAAATCAGAATCTTCGTGCCTGATGAAAATATGGTTCACACAGCGTTGTATGGAAATGGGTAGCTATAAAGTGACAATATTGAGTTTACGTCTTACCCGAATCAAAATTTATTTTAGCGTTGGCAACCGAAGTATTCGCTGCATACGACGAACAAATAAACGATGGAGATTCATGCAACTTCGGCGGTACGGCTATGCGCAAATATGTGTTACATGATGGTTATGCACCAAATCCCGAATGCCGTATCAAAGACGACGCAAACAATGCTGACATTTGCGGCAGTATGTTATGGGCATGCAGCAGTGACAACACCTACGCAAATGTAAGTATATTTCATCGCAGGAGACGACACTTTCAATTATTCTCAAATGTTCAAACTCTAGATTCTAGAAGAACTTATGAGAGAGTGATTGTTAATAATGTCTTGGTTATATGTTAAGTTCTACACCCAAGCTATTATAGAATAAGGGTTCAACTGAATACGCTTACACTTCTTCATTACACCAGCATAACACACAACATAAGATGTCTACAGCAACAGAACATACTAGCGAGTGACGCAACTGCGACACGTTAGAACAAGACAGATAGCACAATCAATTATTAGGGACGTTACTCGACAAGGCATTATTAGCCATCATCAACAGTGATGTAGTCTAAGTCTTACGCTTTGTTCCATATTGATATTTTTCAGGTCGATCCAGAGTGTAGTGATGCTGCCGACGTTCAAGCTTGCTGCAATGTTGATCCATACTCATGTGATAACAATCGCTTGAGGCAAGGTGCAGGGGCTGTTTTTGCAGCATATTATAATGCAATACCCTCAGCATCGAGTTGTGATTTTGGCGGCGTCTGCTACCTTGATGCAATTCAGGAACCTATTCACGCAATCGACGGTTATGGTGCATAAGCATTGCGTACTTTGAAACCTCCATGTTTTGGGGAAATAAATCAACAAAATCAAAACCTTGTAAAGACCGTCTTTTTTTCTTCGTAGTCAAAATAGGGAAATCTTGAATACGCGAAGGATTTTAGATTTATGGCAGTGGTTACCAAACCCCAGTGGTGATTTTGGAGGTAGGTCTGTGAGATCTGCATGTGTAATATAAAAACGAAATGGAAAATATAAAAGTATTAGTGATTGTAATCAGCCAATTCAATATAAATATACAGCCATTCAAGTAATGTAGGCCTACATACATACCCAATGTCATAGGCATGTATAGTCAACTCAATATTCATATGCGGTCATGCCTTTCGATGCAGTTGATATAAAGTGTACGAATATACCCGACTCGTTGGATGCCGCTGGCACAATATTGTACAAAAATATTTCCATTAACCCCCCGTCTGCCTCAAATGATTTCACCTGGCAACCTGTTGTGTTGCAACTTGATATATAACGCACATGCTCAGCCAAGCGTATCTATTCAATTATCTTTTACAAAGGCGCTCAATATAGAAGAAGCGAAAAAAGCACCACCACAATATGTACGAAAAAATTGCCATCCATCGCTCATCTGCCTCAAATGGTTTCGCCTTTCTGAAATGTGTTGGGTGGCTACTCGACATATAGGGCAAATGCACAGGGTAGCGTTTCTCTTCAATTCTCTTTCGCAAGAGCGCTCACTGTAAGAAAAGCATCACCATCAGAGTCACGGCAGCAACTGAGAAACGAGAATATCGGTCAGAGACCGAAGACTTATCGATCGAAAGTTAGGGGATCCCCCAAAACAACCCTCTTACTCCATAGTGTCACCTTGTGTCCCATCACTAATTAATCAATAACTCGCTAATTATACGACAAAATTCATCCAAAATCAATAGGCTACTGGTACGACTTATAATGAA
The DNA here is from genome assembly GCF_964204865.1 of Styela clava. Taxonomy (NCBI): domain Eukaryota; kingdom Metazoa; phylum Chordata; class Ascidiacea; order Stolidobranchia; family Styelidae; genus Styela; species Styela clava. Next base: position 12,334,876 of record NC_135262.1, on the reverse strand, counting down.
TGTACATGCAAAATCTTTAGCAGATTCAATCTTGCTTTCGTGAGATATCGCGAACATCTAACAGACAAACAGACAAATACCTATCAACATACTTACCGATTAAAATCGATAAGTAATAAGTCATTCTCTGTTTACGACAGCGGTTCCCAGACTTTTTGTTCATGCAGCGCCAAATTATCAGGGACAAAACACACGGCACCCTCACCCGAAACAAAAATTGCTGCCTTCAAGTTAAACCCAATTTTGTGATCGTTTATGTGTACTTTATGCTTTTTAAATATATAGGCCTAAAGAGTGAAGGCAATGTCAACTCTTCTTCCCCATCTCTGCCCAATTTTCCTTTGAAATACTGAAAAAATCATTCTCATGTTCGCTAAACTCAGTTCAGCAGATAAAGAAACTGCAGCTTCCAAAATTGCATAAAGCTGTGTCTACCTCTGTTGTTACGTGACAATAGAGGCAAACACTACGTAACAGAAAATAAAGGACATAGAGCAGTGGTTCCCAACCAGGGTGCCGTGCCACATTAGTGTGCCGCAAAAAGATTTTGATGTGCCGCGAGAATATTTCATTTTTGAATTTATTTCAAATGATTCCAATTTCAAATCCTTTAAATTCCACAAGAATTACCCACGGCTCTTGCTAACAAACAGAAACGACAAATTTGAGGAGTCGTATTTCAGGTATTTGGGTATTGTTTTAATTCTAAGTTTTGCACAATGCGCGCCAACCCCGTTTCGTGAAATTGAAAATGCCAAACAAGGTAACAAATTATTGTGCAAAATTTTTCCTAAATTTGACCAAGGAATTATTATTTGACTAGTAGACTTGCCATAATTGCCGATTTATTGAAGTATTATTTAAAATCAAAATAACATTCAGGATTCACGCAATGACCTTGCAGGGTTTTTTGTTCACTATTTAATACGAAAATAAAACAGACACAATAGGAAAGTAATATCACAAGAAGGTCAACTATCCTCACTATAAATATCCGCATTTCAACGTCAGAAATGATAATATTGTTAGCTTAAAATTGGGACAGTTAATTTACTATCGGTGGGGAGAAAGATCAAAACAGGCGTGAACAATAAATATCGAAATAAAATCCCGGATTCACTCTTTAATAGCCGTCTTTAAAATATGTCGCCCCCATGAACGCATAGTTCTCTCTGGAATATAAAAACCAAACGTTGCGTAGGAAGTAGTCCTTGTATAAAAAGAGTGGACGGCCGGAAATAGCTCACCAACATTAGAATGCCTAGCATTCTGGATATCCGTTGTATGTGTATTAAAAATACCCGATATTCGAAAATTCGTTAAAATTATTCTAATTATTCGATTCGATTTAAATATTCTATTTTACCCACCCTTGCGATCTGTAATCATGCCGGTAATCTGGCGAAACGCGTGGTAGCATAAACACCGATGCAATGAAACTCAATAGTAAAAACGTCATTAAATTTATTAAATTGCACTATTTCACGAAAGCATGGTGGAATTGACGATTATTTCATATCTCGAACACAAAAACGGTTATTTTTCGGATAGTTTCTGCGGTCTGAAAAGTCGAATAAGCGTTTCGACATAGTAAATGCTACGATCTTTGCCATCAAATTATTATCGGGCCTTGCACGAAATTCCTAACGTGAAAATAAAATTGTTTATAAATCAACTTTAAACCTATTTAGTGTTTTGGCGATAATAATGAATTGTTATGATGAAATACGGTTCGTTTGCCTCCTTCATTTCGTTCGCTAGTGCTGAGAATTACACCATTGAATGATTTTGGCAATGGGAGAAACATATTAAATTGTAACAAAAATGAATTAGGTTGTGCAAAAGTGAGAATACCTGTGATAATAATAGGGCGTAACGTGGAACGGGGAAGGGCGAGAAAAACCAAAGCGTAATAGCGTCACGTATTACCTGTGAAGCCGCGCATCTTTCACAATAATGTGAGGTGCTCCGAAGGTGGGTCTCGTGTACATTATTGTAAGAAAACAGTTATAATATCGGTAACTATTAACCATCCATTTTAAATCCAGGGTATGTTGTATTACCAAAAATAGAATTTCCCTTATCTGATCTTCTGTGTTTTTACTTATCGATCTTAAGATCGGTAAATTGAATCCGGATTAGGAAAAATTTGTTTTTTCCAACTCCGGGTTGTAAAAATTGTCGACTTCAGCTTCGCACTCGTAAGCAGGGCGATATATTGTTAAAAATGCTCAAAATACTTAATTCCTTTTTGAGAAGATTTTGTCCCTCATCATCATCATTGAAAAGTACAAAATTCCAAATCGGACACTCGAGAATTCAAAATGACTTCGGACAGTTGGAAAATATGACTCTGGCTTCAGTGAAAAATTGCCAAACTCCGACTCCACAGTCATAGCTCAAAACACAAGTCCAACAAAGACAAACCTTCATGGCTCAGCTCAGGACTGACCGCCATGCCAGTTTTCAGCGTCGTTTCTCACGCTGTAGTTAAAACGATTGATCGTGGCAGGCACTGTGTAGTAATAAAACCGTAGTAAGTAGTCTAGCTAATGTAGGCATTGCGTTTCAAATACAACCGTGACATAGCGGGGCCAAGGTAAGCACTGTGATGTAATAAAACAATGGTTCGGCATTGGGTCTGCATCATTTGCATACAACATAAGCCCTAAAATACTCCCGCATTGTGGCGTAAACTAATGAAAACGTTTACATAATAGAATAATTTTATTTTCTAAAATATGTCCCAGTGTTAGTCCTCATTCATCCCCAAATCACCCAGAGCAATAAACTAGCTTCATTGCAGCTATGAAAGAACAGCAAATCACTCAACTTTGAGTGCAAAATTATAACACTCGAGTTTAGATTCAAGTCGTAATACCAGTATATGTCGGAAGCTGAGTTCTCAAGCCAAGCCCACTACACTCACAAGTCCTTAAGTAGATTTTGTATACAACGATAATATGCTCAAAGAAAGCCTATATTGACAAGAAATAGAAGCTTTGCTCTGAATTTCTATTTGACTAGTGGTCAACTTTCCAAGCTTTTTAAAATGTGTGAAAAAGTATGAAAGGTTCTTCTAATCTACAAATATAAAGACAATGACAGCAGACGTAAACTTAGCTTTTTTATTGAGATATAAAAAGTAGCAATTTTATATTTGAGCTCAAATGAATAAAATATGGCTAGGTTTCCCTAATGTTTAAAGAACAAAACAGAGCAGCTGCATTATTCATTTCTTATGTAGAATTTTGTATTGTTTAATTAAGAGAAAACTAGAGCAACATTTTATCAAAGCTCATTGTAGTTTTGAATTTTAGTTTAAAATTATTAAATTAATAAAAAAAAATTGCAATTTCAGAGAATGAGTAAGATTTAATCTTCTTAGGGATTTTGATTAAAAGTGTTTTTTTTTATAAAAAATATTTACAATTTTTTTATGTATTCACATCAAATCCTATTGTAATATTTACCAGCTTGGATGGTCACAGTCGCTTAATGGTTGAATTGTTAGTTTTACCTATAATGGCATTGCAGAATAAAATCTCGGGTTCGAATCCCATTCCCACCATCTTAACCTGAGTGTAATGAATTGGGTAGGCAATGACGAAACGCAAATTGTCCGGTTTTTTCAAAATAGGAATAGCTCTTTGCATATAAGTAACTGCTTGTGTAAGCTGTGTTTACATCCAGATGCCTATAAATACGCCGTATTTCTATAAAGCATGGTATATGAATTTTTCAGCTGTTTGTTCTAATCTAAACTATGTATAAATTCAGATAGATATGTAAAACTATACCTAGACAAAATTACCTTATACAAACAATTACAGCACAATAAATATTTTATAGGCACGTGTGTTGAAAACTGAATTAGACAAAGAATCCTAACCGACATTCGTTACCTTCACAAATGCCAAGCAAAATGATTTATATTGGTTATATCTATTCATAATACATATCATCAAACGTGGCAGAAAAAGAAAAGAAAATAATAAAAGAAATTTTATAATTGTTTTCGATATGTAGTGAAGCGGTTAGTTAACGGTTAAATGAAATTTCAGCAGCCAAATAGATTTGTAGACTATGAATTGACATCGGTATAATAAAAGCTGTTATTGAAAGCATTCAACAAAGTTAAGAAGTCAAAGCATTATGTTTGGCGACTAATGAGTTGGATTACCAGGCAGAAAGAATTACAGGAACGTTCCCAAGTGGATGTTGAAGCTAGACATAAATATACCGTACAATACAAATAGCGCAATTGCGAAACAATGCTTGCAATTTTTATAGATGCGAAAGTTAAATTCATAAAGTTAAAGCTAACGAAAAAGAATTTTTATAATGAGGGCATGTAGTGAGAAATGTAAACCCCGCTGATAAATATATCACGTCGTCAACACCTATGGCGTTTATTTAAAGAGGGTAAACATTATTAAACTAACAAAAGTACTATTTAGTACTTGTTTTATAAATGGTATGGTACGAATATATTTGAACGAGGAGTATAACACCGATGACGTTATGCTTTGAAATCTATAAATCGTCATATATTCGGAATTGTATTTTCTATATTCTGATTTTTTATATTCTGTTATAGCTAGCTGAGATTGTGCTATAGCTTGTTTTGGTTGTCTCATTTGCAAAAAACAGATTATATTCGGCGCATATTTGAAAAAAAAACATTGATCGATTCTAAACCCACTGATCGATGACGGTGCATTAAAGACTTTCGAATAAAGTCTGTTTTGAAACTTGCTCGTGGTATGAAGAGAATAAGAACAATTTTTTACCACTAGACGTTCCAGTGCTCACAAAATACTGGAGTTTTGGAAGTTGGTTTTTATTTGTTATAGTGGATTAGTTATGCTGGGGTAACTTCACGATATGACTAAAATTGTGATCAGTATTTTAAATACGATGATATGTGTACTCGCAATTGGAATGTATCGTACTGAAGTGTATATCAGATTGTTAGATTTTCCTTTAAATGCGTACAAGACATCCAACATTATGTGCAAATAGAGAGCATATATATCGTTCAAAGGTATATTTACTATCTACTCTACAAATATAGTGCCAGTGACAGTCAATCTCGGAAGCATTCGTTTTTTCCGTTGACTCAAAAGAAGAATCAAGATTAGTAATTTCATATTTGAGCTTAAATGAATAATATATGTTTCCTTCCTGTTTGAAGATGAGAATGATACAACTGATTTATTTATTTCTTCCGCAACTGTGATGAATTCCGGATAGTTTTATAAGTAAATAAGAGAATATTTATCAAAGATCCTTTCATATAGTATTATTTTACCCTTAACGTTAAATACCTTTGTAATTCCCTTATACGGGCTCACGCGTAACAAAACGTCGGTAGATTTTACTTGAATTTTTTGAGTAGAATCAGAATTACTGTCACCGCGTGTCGTCCAATAGATAAAGACAAGAGTGAGTGAATTTCAACGTTGCGGTCGAGCAAACGCATTATCATCATCGTTTCTGACACGGCTTCTCAATTTAGATGTCTGACTGACTAATGACTATTGATTGCACATCTGAGAAATATGCTGAATATCTTACTGTAGACAGACAACATTGAGAGTAACAGAAACAGAGCGAGACTGACAAAATATTGACATAGTCAGAGTAAGACAGAATATACGTTGTAAACCTATACATTATATCCGAGTGGAAAGTCCAAACAAAATACGATCATATTTGGACGATTTTTAAATTAATTTCCATTTTTTTTGTTAGTTTTGAAGCTTGAATAAAACACTATCTGATTTGAAATGAATTGGAAAATTTTGCTTGGACTTGTCATATGTTATTTTATTTATCTTATAGTTGGTGGGATAATTTTTATGATCGTTGAAGGGAATTACGACGCTCAAAAATGCGAAGAAACCACCCACACAATAGAAAATATAATCTTCGAAGTTGACATGAATAAATCAGCTATACCCATCACATCTCTACTGGATCTCACACAGGTAAATTCATAAAATGCAAATACTTTATACATGGTTTCTCTTCTGTTGTTATTTTACAATACTTTAGTATACTAGGTGTATGCATCTTCTCCGAAATATAATTTGTCATAAGCAGAATGCAGTGTAAACTAATGTTAGATGGCAAATCTCAAATGACAAGACAAATTTTCAAACAGAATTTCCCATTTTGGTTTATTGAAACTAATTAGTAGTTTATTAGGCACTGAATCTACCCATTGAACAAATCAATGTTTTGGCGGCGCAAATGGGTAGACATATCAGACGACAATTTAATCATGACTAAAAATAGTTCGTCTGAAATAGGCTAAACGTATTGGAATCAGTGCCCTGACGAATATGGCGACAAACCTTCAGTGCCATGTATAATAGTAAACATTGTACAAATATCATACCTAATTTAACTTTTTATCCCAAGTAGATAATACTAGTAATTCCGCAAAAAACAATTCAAAACTGAATAAATGTCAATTCATGAAGATGATTTAGTAAAGAATTGTTGCCAACAATGATAAAATTCAACAATTTGTAACATAAAAACAATATATATACTATTTTATCATTTTGCTTACTTTGGTGATCATTGAAGAAGATTGCAAGTGCTTCCCCAATAAGAAGAATGCTAAAGGTGACTAACAAGCTAGTCGGGGAAATATAGAATATATTTGGGCATTATTTATTAATAGGATTTCCCATCCATTCAAAGTGGCTTCGAGTATGTTGCTGTCGCACTTCATTACTTGTAACAACTAAAGTTAGATTATCTAGCATGGCGCCATCCTAACTTGCGTCCGTAATATGCATTTCTATTATTAAAAGTACACTGTCTGGAGTTGAGCTGAAAATGAATTATTATATTTTGGTCATATATTATTATATGCATTTTATTTCTTTACCGGTGTGAATTTTATGCAAAAAGCACGTAGTTTGACTCATTTATTTCATATCATTTAGGAAATTTCGAACGCGGAGAAATATGGGTTTATATTTGATTTTACCACAATGACTTCAACGTGCGTCAACAACTGGCATTTTGAGGCATCGGTGTTTTTCGCTGGAACTGTAGTAACTACAATTGGTATGTTAATTAATTAATATTGATTGGTTTCTGTTGCCCCGTTCCGTAATGGTTTCTGTCAAATTAGTTTGAAAAAGTTTCTTTCCCATTGCTACTATCGGAAATCTAATACAAAACTCGACTTTTGATTGCCAGATTTACTCATGAAAATATTGAATTTGAGCATGAAAATAACCTCACACTGTTTGAAAGAACAATTCCGACTCTAAGTTTGACATTGAGATATGCAAATTTGAAAATTAGTCTCTCGGAACACAAAATATTCAAAAGTACGACTACAGTTGCGATATCAGCAAATATACGTTTAACTACAACACCATCTCGGCGTCCATTATTTTATTTCTCTCTCATTTTTCAAGATATTATTTTTACATTTCGTTACGTTAAGAAGACTATCATTTACCCCCGCGTCATGTCCATTGCGTAATTCTTAATTAATCTAAATTATTCATCAGCAGAATACGGCATTCCAAATTTTCTTTTTCAGGTTATGGTCATCTGTACCCAAAATCGCATCTGGGTCGAGCAATTTGCATTATCTATGCACTTATAGGAATTCCTTTATTTACTATCATGTTCACTGGACTTGGTGGAAAGATAGCAGGACTGGTATTGAAACTAGAAACAAGAATAAATGGAAAGGTACAAAGAATACAAAATACAAACATCTCACAAAGGATATTTTGTTAATCTATTGGTGTGAAATATTTATTTGGTAAATTTTTGTCAATTTTGGACTAGAATTATTGTCTCGTTCATTTAACAATTTATAGATCATAATCTTTCAAAATGAAACCAAATATCAATTTATTAGGCAGTCTAAGTGTTAGTTCTGACGCATGCTATTTATTTATGACTTTTATTAGTGAATTATCACTTTATAAAACTATTTTATATGCGGTGTAGGAATTGGTTCGAACTTATGTATTGGTATTTTAAAATATAGGCAACTCGGACTTGGGTTAGCAAAGTTCTTCTTATCACTGTTATATCTCTGATGTACGCTGTTCTTTGTCTACTGATTCCATCAATTCTTTTTGTTTCATTTGAACCTTGGAGCTACGAAGATGCTCTTTACTACTCCTTCATATCAATAACAACTATCGGATTTGGAGACATTGTTGCAGGTGAATTATATTTATTGTTCATACTCTGCCTATTTTATTTATATAGTCAATAGTTTTCTGCCTAAATTAGTTCACGCCACCCATTGGATGTTTCTCTAACCTTTGACCCCAGAAAATTTATTTCTACACTCAACCACAGGTACCATTGTTACCCAATTATTTATACTTATTTTGAGAGTGTTTCACGAGTGGGCGACTAAAAACTGGTAAACATGTTCAGACTACCATAATTGATAACATAATTGATGATTTGTGTATGATTTTAATTGAGTTTCCTTGTTCAGGAACCGATCCAAGCACAAAATACATTCCGATTTATCGTATCATGGTTTATTTTTGGATTTTATTCGGTATGGCTTTTATGGCGACAGTGATGTCACTCATCAGCAATTTCTTCAAAGAAACAGGAAAGAAGGGTAACTGAAGCTTAAGATACTATTAACCCCCCGTTGAAAACAAGATTATGTATATATAAAATGAATTCATCACAGCATAATATTTATAAAACCTCAATTTCCTAAAAGTGCAAAATGTGCTTAACATAAGTTATCCAAAGATGTTAGTTCATAAAATTTTTAACAGGTATATTTTTAATTTATTAGTCTAGTCACGCAGTGCTCTTCAACCGGGTATACGGTACACCCACGTGTATACCGAATCATAAGTTTGGTTTACAACAGGTAAAGGGTATACGAAGGGTGTACAGCCTAAGTCAGGGATTCTAAACTCTAATATAATAAATTATAAAATATTCAATCGGAGACAACAATACAAACGCGGCACACATGAAATATAAAATGCCATTAAATCTAAGAAAGTGAACACATTGTTACATCACAAATTATATAGATAATGCGGTCACGCGTCTGGGTTGGTGATTTCGGCTGCTATGCACTTCGTTTGATTTACGTTGAACATTATTCCCGTTGACGCTAAGGCCATCAGTCAAATTTATAACTTGCGGACACTGGCCTATTAGATTGCATAATGATATTGCAGTACAATATGTGATTAAAATTTATTGTTTATTCAAGTGTTATTGGTAAGGTAAGCCTATACAAAATTCTTGAAAATTTGTAAAAGGCATACCACGATAAAAAAAAGGTTGAAAAACACTGGCTCTAGTGTAAGTATAGATATTTTATGCCACGTGGATAAAAGTAATTGGTATTTGTTATATTCAAACTATCCACAAATTAAACGAAAAGATAAATATTGCATAATATTTTTTTCAAAAATGCAGGTAAGAAAAGAATTCAAAATAGGCGGAACGTGGTACCAAAACAAAAAGACGAGGTAGACGGAGAGGAGTTCGAAACAGAGGCAGCCCTAGACGACGGCAATCGTACCAAAGAAGACGAAAATAATCTTTACATCAAAGAATGCTCGTGATTTCTGTTGAAGAGAATCTGCAATTACCATGTTGGGCCAACATGTCGCTTGGCATTGGTGTATCGGTAGTGAGAAACGCCTAAACATATATCAATTCTTGATACAAAAGGACGCTTGGCACAAATCCAGGGTTGCCAGATTCCAGTGATCAAAAAAGTCAGGTCAAAACTATTTAAACGAGCAAATGGTACAAGCACCACAACCCTTGAAATATGTTAATCTTGGCGTTAAAAAGCCAGTATGGCAACCCTGCACAACTCATCTTCAGGACAACCGCTTCCGACATTCTTATACCACCGTCTCGAACAAATTTTTGTAAGCCGTCAAAATACATCAGACCACAATTCGGGTTTTATGTAGCCTCTCTTTAAAATGGCGCTCCCGTAGTATGTGCAACAAGATGGCGGACACCTGAACATAGTATGTGTACCAGGTTAAGGTTAGACCAAAATTTTATTCCAATTTTCCTTATTTTAGTTCTATTACCAGTTCGGGGACTGGCCAAGTGACTCCCGTAGTATTTGTATCTAAAATTACGGCCTGACTCTAACCTGATACACATACTACGTTCTGATGCCCGTCATCTTGTTGCACATACTACGGAAGTATTCTTTAAATTTGTTGTAATCTGATTAAAGGCACTTCATGACAACTAGCCCCTAACTCAGCAATGTAAAAATAGTTGGGTCAACGAACCACTTATACAGCAATCATCGTATCATGGGAATGGAATAAAATGTTTTTATTTATGCATCAGTGATTACTTGCGATCCTCTAACATTGCCCAGGATATGTATGTGGCTGTTGTGATGCATCGTCAGAAAGAAAATTCTATTTGCAGCGTGCAGGAATGCAAAACATCACAGACCAGTGACAGACTGTTTACAATATGATGCCTGATGTTTATAGCATGCTTGTGTTGGGCGCTAGCTGACTTTTATTGGACACGAAATGTACGTATGGATCGTTTTGTTATTATGTTGTTGTTCTTATTCGTGTTGGTATTTTCTTCTTCTTATTGTTGTTATGAAAAACAACTCAAAAACATGAAATACAGCAATGATAGCAATATACGCTCTTACTTTTTTAATTAGATTTGTCGTTTTAATAGCATAGCAATTTGAATTTTAAATGAATAAATTATTTATTATTTTCCCGTATACAAGTTTTTGGTTAAAATGCGTGGAGGTGTCTAGGTTATGTTTAATTAGCTCTATGTGCTGGGAATTTCAACTTTCAAATACTAGTAGCAATGTGAAACAATTTATTACATCTGTTTATCAGTTATCACCACATTAATATAGGCTTTTTATCCCAACTAGAAATAGCATTTAGTGCCCGGAGTAAAATAACAGCATCAGTTCTATATTCAGGTAATGCATTCTCTGTCACAAGTTTGGTCAAAAAATCAACACTTTGGAGAGATTTCAGTTCTTCTTTATCTTCCCACGGATTGACCTTCAAAATGCCATACTTATTTACCAGAAGTTCTGAGAACATCGGATGGTATTTTGGATCGAATTCGGCTTTTTCGGCTAACATCGACATTACAAAGTTTTGGCGTCCATGCAATTCTGTCGCTTTCCGTACGTCATAAACACCATTTGCATCTGTGGCTATTTCATCTATCTTTTCGGAAATATTCCGGACAGTGAACCCATACAGTCTACGTCTGTGATGAAATATATGTTGCAAAATTCGTCTGTCAAGCTGGAATGCAATTTCCCCAACCACCCTCTTCTGCCAATTTTTGTCCTTGCGGCCAAAAATTCCTTTCTTGTCGTAGGATTTGGTCATTTTAGTGATGTTCTCAAACTCCTCTTCACTGCTGTCAAAATTTAACTTTTTGCTGAGTGTAGAATCAGATCCAAAACCAGTTGATTGTTGTTGCACAGATTGTCCGATTGTGCCTTCCTCGCTCCTTTCGCCTCTTTTGTCTAGAACTCTTCCTATCTCGATTTGACGACCGGGCTCGAAGAACCTGAATGAGCAGAGTTGGTAATTGGTTTTCACCCGGAGTGAACCGAGTCATCTAGACAAAATAAATGAAAGTAAACTAAGGTTCGAACCAGTGCAGTGAGCCTTGACACCACACGGATATAGCTTGAAACAAAAAAATAACATTGCAATGATTTACCACGTCGATTAAAGTTGTATTGAAAAATCGAAAATTCATCAGCAAGAATTTGAAATTAGCCCTGGTATGGCGTGGTAAATTTTGTCACATGAATAATACCTAGTTTGGTGTTAAAAAGAACGTTGATTGAACGTCAGACTCATAAATCGGGAGTGTAGTGAGTAGTGACTCAACTGGCCCTGAGTCTCGAACCTCAAAATTGATGGGAGTTTCGAGCTTTCGACGACCGACTTGGCTCGATACTCTGGATTTAGCGACTACCAATAATTTTTATACATTTCAACACTGAGAAATTCGTAAAAATTACTCGTAAATAGGGCCAGACCGATATATCGACTTTGTTTTTCACAAATTTCGAACTATCAGTATCGGCTAATTTTATCGATAGTTATCGGCAATCATGTGACTGCCAAAGTGTCAAAATTAAGTCGGGTGGCGTGTATTTATTCATTTCATGTATGGCCATAACTGGAAGGTTATTATCGATAATATTATTTGAGAGAGTACACATGGGGGAAAAGGCAATTTAGTTTCCGCTGAAAATGCTAGTTGTATAAATAGAATAGATTTGAGCTGTTGAGTCAGTAATCATAAGAACATTGTACCAGAAACTTGAAGCTGAAACACATGCTGGGGGATCCTTATGATGGCAATACCTGCTTTCAATGGAATTCGTATTTTCCTATGATGGCAATACTTTGTAATATACGTCTATTACTATGACAAATAATTGTACTCTTGCATTTTGATGGCTGTTGTACAGTAACAACACAATCATCAAATAATAATGTCATTCCTAGCTCCGAATTCAAGACTTCCCTAAATGCAATTTAAAATTTCTTGGCAACAGTTTTATCTTATTAATGATTGTTAATAATTTATCTGAAAATTACACAAAACACCTCCAAAGTTAGGACTAACGATAATGGGATTAAAATAGCACCTATGGGCTTCGCATGCCCTAATAAAACTGAATTCATAGGAATTGAGTAAAAAAGTATTGAGAGTATGTACAATTTTCAACTGTCGACACTCGACAGTTTTCGAAACTCCAATTTTAGGGATCTCTAAATTTTGTTATGCAATTTTTTGTTATCATTGCATGAGTTAAACATTTTGTTATAGATTTCATTTCTTTTGCAAGAAAAACACAGAATTATCAGAGTGTTGCTTGTTACTTGTAGCCATCTTTTTATGTGTGGAAACATCGGTATCGGCTTATCGGCCTAGTTTTAGAAAACTATCGGTATCGGTTTAAAAAGGCAGTATCGATCAGGCCCTACTCGTAAACACCGCGGAGGAAACAGGAATGAAGTATCTATAAGCAATTAAGATATAACGTAGCTGCATATGCAATTGTTTAAGAACGTTTCAGGCAATAGCACTTGTGTTAAATCTTGGGGTTTCATAAGGTAAGTTGATTTCTTAACACCATGATTAATGATTTACTCTGTCGCACGATGCCACTATTGAGCTCTTTTTTCATAGTACAGCAAGTTTCTTAGTATTATGATATATAGTGTCTCTGTTATATCCATGACATACTCAAGAATACTGAACAGTTGTGTGTTTTAAACAAACACATGACACACAAGTTAAGAATTTGATTGAAGATATTTAATGCTATAAACAAATATTGCAGAAAAATATTTTCAAACTTTTTTGCTTTTTTGCAGATAACAACTGTTAATCTGTTTTATAATACCTTTGTGGAGTTGTTGAATATTTTTCACTTCCAATTTGATCAAAACTTAGAGCACCTTCAGACAAAGATGATAGTGGATTGTCATTCTTTTTGGTATCATTGAGCTTCAGATCATCGTAAGATTCTGAGTAAGATTTAATAGTTTTATCTTAGATTAAAAAGGAGCGTTAAAGCAAGCTCAGAAAATAGGATGGAAGATTGATTCTAAGCTTCACGAATATTGAAAAGTTTACTGTTTGAAATGACGGGTGGACGGGGATCTAAAATCTGAGAAAGCCTTTATCCGACTTTAGCTCCGGGTCGATTAAAACTTGACTCGATACCCGACTGCAATATCAGACTAACTCCAAACAATGACCATCGATTTCGTGCCTTAAAATGGTTTCTTCGTGTCACGTTTTTTATCTTTTTAAAATGAAGTTTTTGATTTTAATCATTGGCCAACTTCTCATTGAATTCTTGTATCATCGTTCTAAAAGTCTTGAATATTTGAAAAATCACTAATAGTATATCACGGTTTTATAATTTACAAAACCTTACGTAAAAAGTCCGATTTCATTACAATTCGCTTGGCATTTGCGTCATTTGGACTTTGACTTGCTGCAGCCAACAACGCGACACTGTCAACTTGTGGCTTCTGAGAACAAAAGGGGGAAGTTATGAATGTTTGATGACGGAGAATACATCAAATTTTGAACAAACAATCGAACGAGTTGTATATCAGTAATCATCATTCTCTTGGTGAAGTTGTTTTTATTATTTTTGATAAAGCACATCTTCGATGAGTAATTCTTAAACTTTTTGTTCTCGAACCCCATTAGCTTTTATAGACATTCCATTTCTTCACTGATTTAATCACTGTATACAAAAATCTAATTTTGTTACAGTTCTATTCGCCCATGCTATGTGAATCACTGGTAACGTCGGGCTGAATAGTATGATAGGCTTTTTGTCAAAACCAAATAGTTCATGGCAAACTCTTGACATATAAAAAGTAGAATTGAAATACCAGGGTCTACAGTTTAGATGTCATGATATATAATTTGACACCACCATAACTTGTTGTGTTTTAGTATGTCTGCTACATACCTCATTTTAAAACGTAAAAAATATAGCTGGTATAAAATTGTGAATGCATATCCACATGATTCGTTATTAGATACCTTAGATTTTCCCGGCAACGCAGCATATGATGTAGAAGAGGATGACAGGGATGTAAGAGTTGATGCAGGAGGAACTGCTTCCGTAGAGTATGTCTTCTCATTGTATGTATCTGGTTTTAATGGCAGAAAACACGAGTCCGCAAATCCTCCTAATCTTTCAATTTCTTGTATCAAAGACGCATTTTCTCTTTCTAACCTTTCTTTCTCGAACTGAATTTCATCTTCCGTTAAATTTAATTCCATCTCTTCCATGTTGAATTATGTGGTATTATTTTACTAACATATAAATAAATCAATTTTATTTATATAAATTTTTAGTTTCATTGTGATGTCATAAAACTATAAAAAGGTATATTTAACTAAATTACAGAATTGAATCGACTTGTGAAAACCCCACCAAAAAACGAGTTGGCGAAAAATTAGTGGCGTACCAGTGCCCTGGGTGAATAACTCGGGATACTGTTGTAAATTTAATGAAATAGGTCATTCTAGCTATTTTCCTGATAATGATTTATAACGACAAGCAACAAGCCTTAGTTTTCCTTGTATCAAGCGTTCTTTGTATTGTATTTGTATTTCCGAGGGTTGAAATTTAAGGATTTTCCATTGTACAGACATACTGCTTGGATTCGGCCGTATAACTGTGTTGAAAGGTTGAGGTGTATATTTTATTGTATCTGTATTTGGATTCAATTCGATTGTGCAACTTTACAATATACGAACATTTGACATTACAATACATTGTGTGCTTATTGACCTGTGAAAGAGTGCAGATCGGGGTTTCACTCTGTCAACGTGTGTTGAATAACACGGGAGTGCGGACACGCTGATGGGGCCAATCTTACCCCATATACCAGCAGTTATTATAGATCAACATCTGAAACCAATTTCTTCATACTTCTTAGTTTCAATGAATTGGAACAGTTTTTTTTTTGTGAATCAGCGTTTTCGAGTATAGGACGACGCGTGAAGCCAAAACTGAATTCGAAAATTTTTTTGGATGTGCAATCAAAATACCACAGTTGTTTTCATTACTCACTTAACCTTCATTTTATGAATTTATTGAAAAAGTATGTATTTACAGCGGAATTTGGACTTTGACGTAAGCACACCATTTTGCACAGCTACACCCCTGGTGGAACGTAACTTTAAAAATTGTATTACTTTTCCAAGTACGTATCATGGGTAGTCATACGTAGAATTTAACTAAGATTTATTTTGCGATGTAAAAGACACGAGGGATATATTCAGTTTTTCATGAATAAGTAATTTCAACCGTTATTACACGGCGACATAAACAAGTAAACTGCCGCTGCTATGATTATGGCGACCCCAATCAGATTTTATTTGGGTTCCTATGTTACTGTAGTAAAACATAAAGAGCTATCTTGTTTTACGTGGCTATGGTAACGCTTGTTTGATAATATTTTACATTGACAATAGCGCACAGTTTCGAATTTGACAGTAGGGAACGTCATAAATCTTAAGTCAGCGGATAAAAGAAATGGAAATTTTGAAGACTCATTCTGGAGCGTCAGTATTCACAAAATAAAGTCTAGCGGGAAGCTGATGCTACCATGCATCACATATGATGATTCGACCTTTCGAAACTCATCTTTTTCATGTATAGTCCATTGTTCTATAGAGACCCATGTCTAAGTTAATTAGGGTGTTCAATTGTCGTCACGTAGTCACAATTTAGTAGCAGGAAATAGTCGATAATATTTTCCTGAACGCGTGACAAGAATGACTAAAGTCACAAAACCCAGTTCAATTATCCGATAATGTTCGGAATATGTAAAATATATTTGGTAAAATACCATTTTTGCATATGAAACAAATAACATATTTATGAAATAAATTCTACATTACAACTATTTCATATAATACATTTACACTCAAATATAAGAACAGTAGCTTCATACGCACTAGTGGCTGTAGCCTCAAGCTGAAAAATGTGAAAAGAAAAGCATCTTATGAAGAAAAAAGAATTACTTTTATACCATGAAATTTGGGTTGATGAATAGATATTTTCAGATTATCTTCTCTGATTTTACACATAGTTTAAAGATATTGGTTTGGAAAGATTTCTCTCCAGTTTCAATTAATCGGGAGGATGAGCCAGTCCTCGGAGCGTCAACCACATTAAGAAATATTTCTCTCTATGCCAAATTTGCATTTTCACATGCATTTGAATACTGTTAAGACTATTGAAAATATTTCCTGGTTTCGAAAAACAACATACCAATCAACAAAATAAAATCACAATATTTTAAACTGCTAACAATTGACTTTAAATGATTTTTGCCAATATGGATTGTCCTGGTGCTCTGAAGAAATTGCAAATCAAAATTCTCTAAATGACTCTAATTCTTGGTATTTCGTTGTTATACGTATCTACCTGGAAATAACAAGGTCATGGTATAATGCATTCGCTTTATATTATATAGGAGAAATTGAAAAATGTATAAAGTGAAAACGGAACATCGACGGCACACGAATCGTGAGTCAGATCTCGTTATACTATAACTACACACAAATTGACATCGTAAGTTTACTTGATATAGAATGGTCGATAATAGAGGTTCTTAAAACAATCTTTCTTTTTATTTCAAGTTTTCCAAACAGTTTACCATGTATACGAAGTTGTTGATATGTTTGGTTCTCGCAATTAGAGTTGCTACCGAATCCCAAGGTGAGGGATATTTTTGATAACTATATATGTGTAAAATTTAAGCCAAATTTCAAAAGTCACATTTAAAATCCCGAATGAATAATTCTATATTTCGTAATATTTTCTCGATTTCAAATTGCTAGATTTCTTGAATATTCATTTAATTTATATTATTCTGAATTTTATTACGCTATTACGAGTATCTCGATTTCTATGCTGAATTTTTCATTTCATTGGACACAATTTGGGCCTATGAAAAACTTCGCTAAATTGTTGTTACTGTTTTTGTTGTTGGGGGTAGGAACAAACGCTTTCAAAGTTTCAGAAATTAAAGAAAGCAATTGTATTTTTTAGCCCGATTGCTATGGATTTAAGAGTCACCAACATAATTAATTAACCACAACTAGACATGTTTTTTTAATTCGTGATTGTTGAACACGAAATGCACATATGTATCGTTTTGGTTTTTGTTCTTGTTAAAATTCTTTTTATTGTTGTTGTTATGAACGAATTGCCTTCTAATTTCTTTTTAAAAATTTCAGCGGATTCCAAGGAATTCGTTATGCTTGTGTGTGCCATGACGTCATCAAAATTGAAAAAATGCGCACCATGTGTCGGTTACTCGTTCGCGATCTGGTGATAAGCCAAAGTCGTGAACACTGCGGATCCGGCTAGCCTTAGAGTCCATATATTTGGTCATCGCTCACTTGTTTCAGCGATATTTAATATTTCAAATCCTATGAAACCGGATAGATCCACTAAAAATTTGCGTTTTTCATTCCATGGGCACACTTTTATATGACATCCGGCTGTACCTTCACATTATATGTGTACGATTCTTTCGAAGTTTGCCTGAAATTTCAATGACATTGATGGCAGAACATCGTTTCTTTTTAATTTATGTAAGGCTGTGAATACTCCATTAAATTAAATATTGAATCAAACCGACAAAATGTTCTGATTTGGGTAAGAAATGCTTTGCACCTGTCTACTGTGCTGATAACGAAGTAGCAACACCACAATGGCAACAGATTTTCCCTCGTCCAAAGTGTAAATTGCATGTTTCAGTAAGGGCACTTTTTTGATACTTAACTACTCTACTCGGTTGCAATCTGATGTAAAAAAAATCTGGAGTAGGAAACTATATTCGATATGGTTACTATTCGACTTTGGTACTAATTTTATTTTTGATACTCGACAATGAACAAGTTTTATTTCCCTTTTCGAACAATGGTTCCACTAAAATATACGAATACGGACCACGAGGATACCGTGGACCTCGTGGAATAAAGAGAATCCAGGGAGAAAGAGGCTTGCAAGGAATTGCTAATACAACTATTACTGACAATCTTCAAAATGGTAAATTCAGTAATCATTAGTTCATTTTTTCACTATACTAAAAATACACTTTGTACAAAAAATATAAAAAGAGCGTAAAAATGGCATTTCAGGGCGAAGGGAAACCCTAAAAACGAGCGGCGGTTAACAAGCAGCGACACCCTAACAGTTAATTAATACAGAGGAGAAAAAAGTCGAACATTGTATCATTAAAATAATATTCCATAAAAAACGTTACGACTCCATGCACCGTCATGTACAATAAACAAAGGGACGGTGTAAGATATCATTTATATACTACGGTATATATAAATCACGGAAGTATTAATATATAATTTATTTTAAGATTTGCTCAAGAAAATTTTTATCTATGTTGAAATATTTTATATTTATTGATTTTTAGAATTTTTTCGACTGAGTGGCGAAGTTCTTCATTTAAACAACACTATAATCTGGCAAGAAGTTCTCATTGATGAAATGAATGAAACAATCATTCAACACAATGTAACTGTTGAGGATTTGAAAATAGGTGAGAACAGGCATAAATTAAATGAGTAAAAGGTTCGTAATTTTAAGTACTTGTTTCCTGCTTTTTCAAATATGTTTTACTGTTTTTCTATTTCTAGCTTTATTTATTCTATATTTACTTTTTTGCATATGACTTTTCTTCAGTATTTATTCCTTTACAGAATTTAAATCTCCTCTTTGAATGACTGCTCTCATTTTGATTATTATGTCGTCTGTTTTTATTGTTTTCTAATTCTATTCTTCTTTTTATATTTTTTTCTTTTATTATAATAAATATCTTATTTCCCTTTCAAGAAATAAAAGCCTTGGAAAAAAAACTTCAACAACAAGAAAGCAAGTTCGAAGAAAAACTTCGTAATTTCAGAAATGAATTTACTGGTTAGTTGAATAGTTATGTATAATTTAAACGCTAGGATGGATGTGTAAATTTCGAATCGTGCAATATCTTGTCCAATTCCTCGCTAATATAAACGTGATACAGAATGTCATACTTTTTCAAAAGTTTTACTCAAAATAAGGAGATGAAAATAATGTTCTATAATACTACATCGAATCATCAAAAATTGTGTGAATTTTCACATGGTTCGATATATATGAATTAAATTTTTCCGTCTTCAGTCAGGTCGTTTCTTCACACTTTAATGCGCTAATTTTCGGATTATTCTTTTTGTAAGAAAATATTACTTGTTGTGTAATTACAGCCACATTAGTTTAAATTGTTTTATTTCAAACCTATAAAATCATACTCTATTTACTGAATCTCAGAATCACAAAAAATATCCAACAATGAAATCCAAAGTCTAAAATCTATAAATTCGAATCAAGACACCAGGATAAATAATTTAGGTAAGATAAAACATTAGGAAATTTTTAATCTGCGGAACAACTCAATTTTAGAGAATGGTAAACATTTTAATGTTATTAGAATACATTCCTCTCATAATTCGGGTTCATTTTACCCAATTTTGTCATACAGAGTAATATACATCTGCATTGTGTTTGGCAATTTTACTAAAGATGTGGACCACAAAGAGACGGTGGATGCCCACTTTTGCATAATGAAAATAATAAGTTTTGAACTCTCATTTTATATTCTATTATTTTTTGAGGGATGAAATGTAGTCAAATCCATGTCGTTTAATTACATCTATACTCATTCAAGCTACTTTTATTTCGACAGGTCCTGATTACAAAGGAAAAGTTAGGTTGGCGAACGGAACGGGTAAAGGAGGACGAGTTGAAATTTTGCACAATGGAGAATGGGGAACTATTTGTGACGATGGCTGGGACGAGAAAGACGCACGGGTTATTTGTCGAATGCTTGAGTTTGGTCCTCCCATTTACTGGACGGATGACAACAATGTAACATACCCACTAGTATATGGCCAGGGAAAGGAAAAAATATGGCTCGATGACATACAATGCACGGAAAACGAGTTGAGCAATATAAGCTGCCAAAGAGGTGATTGGAATAAACATAATTGTGGTCATAATGAAGATGCTGCGGTTTCTTGTAAATGACAGCTATAACACAGTTTATTAGCTATTTGGCCTGTTTATATTTTTCGTATCTATAAAAAAAAAATTTATTTCACTTTCATTCAGATAGTAGATACTTGTTCTCTTCAATAAAATGTAATTTTTCACCTTATACGCTGATAAACCTCTTCTCATATCCCGCACTTTCTTATCAACGCGACAGCAGTGATATTCACAGCGTCTTCGCGCGATGGTATTTGTAACAGTTAGTCGGCAATAAGCTAACTTAGAGCATCAGCCAGTTCATTTTAAATGCGAATCCAATAGAAAAAGAATTTCATATGTTTTTTCTTTGATAGTTAGTGATACAATAGCCAGTTGTTATACTTTCTGAATTGGAACACATTTTATTTTTAACTTTACTGTTCACCGTGGTCACCGTTGTAATATATTAATATTAACACCATATCGCTGCCCTAATAACAGAAATTTAAAAGCCATTTTTATCGGTTTTGAGAAAAACAGAAAAAAGAATTCTGAAGATATAGTCCCGCCGACCCGCCATTAAGAGTAAAACAATCCACATCGTTCAGTTTTTTGTTGTAATCGGATTTAAATTTATTTGTATGATGCCAATATGTGACGTCATAATGGCACACAGCTTCTTACGCAGAAATTTGCCTTGGACTTATGAACACAGGCATTTTTTAACTCTGCTATATCCATCAGTACTGAAAACCAAACATTCGAAAAAATGTATGGAATTTGCAGTATTTCCGATGTCCAATCCCAAAACAGGATATCTGTTTTTAAAAATTATTTTTTAATTTTTTGAATATATATATATTTTACCAATATGACTTGCTCTGCACACCAAACGAAAACACGACTTTCCATAAATAATAAATATAAAGAATAAAATAATGATGCATCTATAAATAAATTCCAAACAATATAAATTGGACTCAGAAAAGGATCTTCACAAGTCTCCAAGTTCTTATTCAATAATGTAAGTTCAAATTTAAAACAGCTAAGCTAGAATCTATGATGCAAAAACTCAAAAAATGCTTCGCCGAAGTTTATTTCGACATTTGACGCCGCAATAACAATTGCAACATTGTACAACATTGTGTATGTTACATAAATCTCTCCTTTTATGCACTTCGGAATCTTTGGATAAAATCTGACAGGTGCGCAGCTTTACACAAATAACTATGCTACAAAAATCCAAAACCGTCAAAGAGTGACTTATTTTGTTATTAGCGTGACGATATATTTACTTCTAAATATTGATTGATTGGTTGAAATACAAAATTGACATAGTGTTGTGATGTGCTTCATCAGTTGATAGTCTGTTATCTTTTTATGGTGCATATCGGAAAAGATGATACAGTATACGTTCTGCTGTAATGTGGTTGATAATATCCGTTTCAAAAGACTGCGCGTCTGAGCTGTATGATACAAATATTATGGTATTGCTAGGGCATTCTGTATGGCCTGAAGTATTTAACAAAAATGTTCGGCTGCGTATGAAAAGCCAAATAATTATGGCTCGATTAAGGGGCCCGATGACAGTAAATAAACCACCCAATTTGTTACTTTGTTGCGCTTACCAAGCGCTCTGTTATCTTTCTATTTAAGTGCTGTGGCGCGCGGAAGTATAGCCTGAATAGACCTTAGTCATTCAAAACCCATCCTACGCGCAAAAATAAAAGTGACACTAAGGGTGTCAAACTCGTGGGTTTTCGGGAGCGGCATTGCATTTTGGGAATAGTGCCAAAAGCCGCAAACAGTTTTTAATACATTTTGATGAGGTATACCCAGTGGTGCGAACCGGCTGAACCCCACCACTTGGTATACCTAGCGCATATTTTAGAAAGGTGTAGTTTGTGACATATATTGTGATGCAATCACAGCTGAAGAAAATTTTGTTATTTTTTTAAATTTTAAATGACATTTACATATTAATTTCTTGCATTCCACTATATTTGCAATTTACTGTATTTATTACAAAAGATCATAAAATTTTATGTACAACTGTCCAAAATATTTTGAACAAACTTTTGACAGGAAGAAAATAATACATATATACTCTAAAATAGCTTAATCTAAATAGAGAGGCCTAAAATTCACAAAAATACAAAGTAAACTCAATGTTTTTTTACTACATTTTTTCTGGCGTTTGGCATCTCTTTTGGGCCACCAGCTTACCAATATCAGGCTGAAATGATTAATTAATGAGGTCACATGATAATCGATTAATTTGCATCATTTGAAAATGCAGAAATATTGCAAAACCCATTTTTCACCACCTTCTTCATGTACTTTGCGTTGCATTTATTTTCTTCAAGTATTTCGTTGCTAGCGCGAGATGTATTAATAATTGGGTCAAAATGTGAACAAAAAATTGTAATTTCACAAAACTACTTTCTGTAAATTGTCGTGAATAATCAATTTCATTTTGAAAGATTTGAAAAATGTATTATATTTAGATAAATAAAAAACTCACAAAATGTTATAATTATTATTAATCGTTCGAGGACCTCATTGGACGTTCTCTGAGGCTGCATGCTGCCCGGGGCCGCAAGTTTGACACCCCTATATTGCACGACGTGGTAAGCCGAGACAAAACTGAAGTTGATTGTTACATGTTATCAACCGGGAACATTGTTGATTCAAGCAGTTGAGTGTCCAACTCGCGGAAAGGAACTTATTTAGGTATGCTTGTATGTTACGCAGAAGGGAATAGAGTAGGGTATATTGCGTACATACGTAAAGATAAGCTCAGCAATTACTAGTAAACCTCTAGTTACATCTTATGCCCAAGTTTGGTATTAAATGGAACGTTGGTTTAACGTCAGACTTATGAATCGTAAATATAGCATTTCAGGATGAAAAAGGTGCGATAAACCAACACTGGTTGCGACACTTGTATTGATTGATTAGCAGGAAACAGGAATTGAGTATCTATCGGAAATAAATATATAACAAGGTATGCATATAACGTAACTGCATATGCCATTGTTTGGAAACGTTGGATGCAATGGAACGTGCATTAAATTTTCGGGTTCCATAGGGTAATATGATATTTTAACACCAATATAAATGATATATTCATGTCGCACGATGTCATTATTGAGCTCTTTCTGCCCGTACAGTAATTTGCTTAGTTTTGTGATGTATAGCGTCCCTGCTATATCCATGACCTACTCAAGAATACTGGATAGTTGTAAGTTTAAAATAAAAACAAGTCACACAATTAAGAATTTGATGAGAGATTTTAAATGAAACGAAAAATATTGCAGAAAAATATTTTTAAACATTAATGCTATAACACTTATACATAATATTTCAATAATGCGGAATTGTCGAATATTTTTCACTTCCGAATAAAGTGATGTATGGACGGGATCTAGAGCAGTGGTAGGCAAGGTTTTTGGACCAGGAGTCAAAAAATTTGTTCATCTACACTGGCGGGCCATGTAAGTGTAACGTATAATGTTACATTTTATAAACATTATTTACAGTGTTACAATTTAGCGAGCTCTTTTTGTTAGCTAAAACATCGAAATTTAGTTTTAGTTTGGTTACGGCAGCATCAGGCGGGCCAGATTGAATTACCCAACGCGTCGGATTTGTCCCGCGGGCCGTAGTTTGCTTATGTCAGATCTAGAGTCTGAGAAAAGTTTTATCAGACTCTTGCTTTGGTTCGACTAAAATTTGGCTCTATACCCGACTTTAATATCAGACAAACTCAAAACAATGACTTTTGATAACGCGCATTAAAACGGTTTTGTCATTGTATCTTTTTTTTAAATGAAGTCTCTGTTTTTAATCATTGGTCAACTTGTTATTGAATTCTTGTATAGGTCGTTCTAAAAATCTTGCATATTTGAAAAATCACTAAAAGTATATCATGATTTTATAATTGACGAAACTTTACGCAAAAAGTCTGATTTTTATTACAATTCGGTTCTTCTCATTTGCGACATTTGGTCTCCGTCTTGTTGCTGCCGATAATGCGACTCTGTCACTTGTGGCTTCTGAGAACAGATAGGGGAAGTTATGAATGTTTGATGCCGGAGGCTCCTTCACATTTCAAGCAAACAATCGAACGATATAATTATCAATATTCATAGTCTTGGTGAAGTCGTTTTGATCATTTTTTGTAAAGCACACATTGGATGAGTAATTCTCTAACTTTCAAACCCCATCACTTTTTGACATTTCGTTGCTTTACTGACATAATCACTGCTGTATAAAAACTCTAATTTTGTTACAGTTATTTTGCCCATGTATGGCACATCAGTCTCAGGAGGACTGGTGCAATTGGGCTGAATAGTATGCCTTTTGTCAAAACCAAATAATTCATGACGAACTATTGATATGTAAAAAGTTGAATTGAAGTAACCGGACTAAAGTTTAGATGCCAAGATATATAAATTGACATCAATTTAACTTGTTCAACTTCAGTATGTCTGCTACGTACCTCCTTCTAATCCATAAAAAACTATGTCTGGTATAAAGTATGAATGCCTAATTACATGGTTCGTTAGCCTACATTTGATTTTCCAGGCAACGCAGCCTATGAATTTTATTTATATAAATTTTGCTTATTTTTAGTTTCATTGTGATGTCATAAAACTATAAAAAGCTTTATTTAACTAAATTACAGAATTGAATTGAAATGTGAAAACCAAACCAAAAAACGAGTTGTCGAAAAATTGGTGGCGTACCAGTGTCATGGGATGAATGACCCAAGCTACTGGCAAAACCCGTATATTTTTATTCAACTGCGTTACTAATGATGATGCCAGTGTGAGGAATGTAGAATGTAACTATGGACTTTAATGTCATTTAACCCCGTTGTGTTAATAGTATGTACATTTAATGAAATAGGCCTTAGTTTTCTTTGTATCGACTGTTTTATTTCCGAGAGTTGAAATAGGATTTTCCATGTTACAGACATACTGCTTGGATTCGACCATATAACTGTATTAAAAGGTTCAAGTGTATATTTTAATATATCTGTATTTGGATTCAATTCGATTGTGCAACTTTACAATATACGACCATTTAACATTACAATACATTGCGTGCTTATTGACCTCTGAAAAAGTGCAGATCGGGGTTTCACTCTGTCAACGTGTGTTGAATAACACGGGTGTACGGACACGCAGGTAGAGCCATCTTATCCCACATACCAGCAGTTATTATAGATCAACACCTGAAACCAATTTCTTCATACTTCTTAGTTTCAATGAATTGGAACAGTTTTTTTTGTAAATCAGCGTTTTTGAGTATAGGACGACGCGTGAAGCCAAAACTGAATTCGAAAAATTTCTTGGCTGTGCAACCAAAAGACCACAGTTGTTTCCATTACCCACTTAACCTTCATTTTATGAATTTATTGAAAAAGTAGGTATTTACAGCGCAATTTGGACCTTGGCGTAAGCACCATTTTGCACAGCTACACCACTGGTGGAACGTAACTTTCAAAATTTTATTACTTTTTCAAATATGCAACATGGATAGTCATATGTAGAATTCGACTAAGATTTATTTTGCAATGCAAAAGACACGAGGGATATATTCAGTTTTTCAGGAATTAGTAATTTCAACTTATATTACACGTCGACATAAACACGTAAAATGCCGCTGCTATGATTATGGCGACCCCAATTAGATTTTTGGGGGTTCCTATGTTATCTTGTTTTGTGTGGTTATGGTAACGCTTGTTTGATAACATTTTACTTTGACAATAGCGCACAGTTTTGAATTTGACAGTAGGGAACGTCATATAAAATCTTAAGTCAGCGGATAAAAGAAATCGGAATTTTGAAGACTCATTCTGGAGCGTCAGTATTCACAAAAAAAAGTCTAACGGGAAGCTGATGCTACCATGCATCACTAATGATGATTAGACCTTTCGAAACTCATCGTTTTCATGTCTAGTTCATTGTTCTAGAGATCCATGTCTAAGTTAATTAGGGTTTTCAATTTTCGTCACGTAGTCGCAATTTGGTAGCAGGAAGTAGTCGATAAAATTTTCCTGAACGCGTGACAAGAATGACTAAAGTCACAAAACCCTGTTCAATTATCCGATAATGTTCGGCGCAGTCAACAATATCGTTCAAAATATACATGCTATAGCCTCATCGCGTTTTGGTAAAATATTTTTTTGCATATGAAACAGATGTATATGAAAAAAATTCTACATTACAACTATTTCATATAATAAATTTACTCCCAAATATAAGAATAGAAGTTTCACACGTATAAATAAAGAACTACTTTTTTATATAATGAAATTTGGGTTGATGAATAAATATTTTTTAGATTTTTTCTCTACTATTACACATAGTTCAAAAATATTTCTATCCAATTTAAACTAATCAGGTGAATGAGCTGGCGCTCGGAGTGTCAACCACATCAGGAAATATTTCTCTCTATGCCAAATTTCTATTTTCACATGCATTTGAATACCGGCGATACGATTGAAGATATTACATGGCTCCCAATGTAAACTGCCGATAAGGAAATGAAATTCATATTGTCCCAAACTGCTGACAATTGACTTTAAAAATTTTTACCCAATATTGATTGCCCCGATGCTATGAAAAATTTGCAACTCAAAATCCTGAATTTTCGAGACTTCAATTTTTGGTATTTCGTTGTTGTATGTATCTACCAGGAAATAACAAGATCATGAAATAACGCAATCATTATATATTATATAGGAGAAATTGAAAATTAGATAAAGTGAAAACGGAACATCGACGGCACACGGATCATGAGTCAGATCTCGTTATACTATAACTACTCACAAACTGACATCGTAAGTTCACTTGATATAGAATGGTCGATAATAAAGGTTCTAATAAAATTTTCTTCTGCGACTTCAAGTTTTTCAAAGCGTTTACTATGTATGTGAAGTTGTTGATATGTTTGGTTCTCGCAATTAGAGTTTCTACCGAATCCCAAGGTGAGAGATATTATTAATAACTATATATGTGCTAAATCTACACTATATTTCATGTCACATTTGAAATCTCGAATGCATGACTCAGTATTTCGGTAATTTACTCGATTTCAAATTGTTAGATTTCTTGAATAGTTATTTGACTATAATTATTTTATTACGCCTTTACGAGTATTTTGATTCAATTGCTAAACTTTCAATGATATTTGAACTGGACCTATGGAAGGCTTCGCTAAATTGTTGTTGTTCTTGTTGTTGGGGGTATGGAAAACGCTGAAAGTTCAGGAATCAAATAAAGCAATTGTATTTATTAGTTCGATTGCTATGTATTTAATGGTCAACATCATTGTGTTTTAATCAGCCATCTTTTCTTTTTAACTTGTGCTCATTGTACACGAAATGTACAAATGGATCGTTTTGCTATTATGTTGCTGTTGCTAGAATTCCTTTTATTGTTGTTGTTGCAAAAAAATCGGTTTTCTCATTTAACTACTGGACCAATTGCTTTGATTTAATCAATTTCTAGTGGTTAAAGATTGTGTTTTTCACTAGAGTGCTATTACTTTTATTTATTCAAAAATTTCTGTAGGCATTTAATTTTGTGTGCGATGACGTCATCAAACTTAATGAATTGCGCACTGTGTGTCGGATGTGCGTTCGCGATCTGGTGATCAGGCGAAGTCGTGAACATTGCGGTAACCGTACTGGTTGGCCTTCGAGTCCAAATATTTGATCATCGCTCTCTTGTTTCAGCGATAGTGATTTTTTTCAAAACCTATGGAACCGGATATTTCATTTAAAAATTTGTGTTATTTATTCCACGGGCACACTTTTATATGACATCCGGTTGTACCTTTACATTACATGTGTACGATTCTTTCAACGTTTGCCTGAAATTTCAATGACATTGATGTCAGAATTTCGTGACCAACATCGTTTTTTAAATTTATATAGCGCCGTGAATATTCCATTAAATTAAATATTGAATCAAACCGGCAAAATGTTCTGATTTAGGTAAGAAATGCTTTGCACCTGTCTACTGTGCTGATAACGAAGTAGCAACACCACAATGGCAACAGATTTTCCCTCGTCCAAAGTGTAAATTGCATGTTTCAGTAAGTGCACTTTTTCAATACTTAACTACTCTACTCGGTTGCAATCTGATGTAAAAAAAATCTGGAGTAGGAAACTATATTCGATATGGTTACTATTCGACTTTGGGACTAATTTTATTTTTGGTACTCGACAATGAACTAAGTTTTATTTCACTTTTAGAAAAATGGTTCCACTAAAATTTACGAATACGGACCACGAGGATACCGTGGACCTCGTGGAATAAAGGGAATCCAGGGAGAAAGAGGCTTGCAAGGAATTGCTAATACAACTATTACTGACAATCTTCAAAATGGTAAATTCAGTAATCATTAATTCATTTTTCACCATACTAAAATACACTTTGTACAAGAAATATAAAGAAAAGCGTAAAAATGGCATTTAAGGATGAAGGGAAGCGCTAAAAACGAGCGCCGGTTAACGAGCAGCGACACCCTAACAGTTAATTAATACAGAGGAGAAAAAAGTCGAACATTGTATCATTAAAATAATATTACATAAAAAAACGTTACATACAAAAATACGACTCCATGCACCGTCATGTGCAATAAACAAAGGGACGGTGTAAGATATCATTTCTATATATATATAAATCACGGAAGTATTAATATATAATTTACTTTAGGATTTGCTCAAATTTTTTTTATCTCTGTTAAAATATTTTATGATTATTGATTTTTAGAAACTTTTCGACTGAGCGGCGAAGTTCTTATTTTAAACAACACTATAATCTGGCAACAAGTTCTCATTGATGAAATGAATGAAACACTCATTCAACATAATGTAACAATTGAAGATTTAAAATTAGGTAAGAACAGGCATAAATTAAATGTATATAAAGGATTTGAATAGCATCAATATCGGGTTATAAAGCCATCCGCCGCCCATCATTTATAGATATTTGACTGCTAGAAATTTTGTTTCTTATGCTGAGTTGTTTGAAATAGGGTAATAGCCGAGGCCCTAAACTATCGATTATAAACGTTTATATAAAATACTATTGCAATATGAATAATGACCGAAAACTGAAACAATAAAATATGACATTTGATAAATCATAGACGTGTTAGGTTTTTAAAACTGATATGCTATCATATTGGGGAAACTTTCCTCAACCTCTCGTGTTTAGTCCCAACTGGTGTGCTTTAGGTCAGCCCTTCACCAATGACTGACGAGAACATGTTGTGCTCAAAAGCATTTTTTTAGGTCACAAATATATGTAAAAATCAAACTCAAAATTAAACTTCTGATGGATCGCTTGTTTAACGAATGTTGAATCTTTCTTTACTAGTTTTGCAATGGCCTATTTTAACGATGCATTTTTTAAAATAGTTTTATCACATTACCCCATTTTACAAAAATTAATCAACTATAGGGACGGTGTAAAATATCTTTTTTTATATATATATAAATCACGGAAGTATTAATATATAATATTACTGCATATAAGATTTTCTTAAGAAAATTTTATTTCTATTAAAATATTTTATATTTTTAGAAAGTTTTCGACTGAGCGGCGAAGTTCTTCTTTTAAACAGCACTATGTTCTGGCAACAAGTTCTCATTGATGGAATGAATGAAACAAACATTCAACAAAATGCAACAATTGAAGATTTGAAAATAGGTGTGAACAAGCATAAATTCAATATATATAAATGATTTGAAAAGCATGAATCGAACTATGAAGGCATTTTTTAATTAGTATTTATATATATCACACTATCATAAATTCTTTTTCGTATGAAGAGTTGTTTGCAAAAGGCTATCGTATGAAATTTTATAAATCACTATTGAAATATAACTAATGACTGAAAACTGAAACAATGAAATTGGACATTCGATAAAACATAGATGTAACAAGTTCTCAATACTGATGTGCTATCATAAAATAGCTTTCACCTTTCTTGAAAAGTGTCACTTGAGTTAGCCCTTCACCAATGAATAATAAGGACATTTTGCGCTCGAAAGTATTTTTAGGTCACAAATATATGTGAAAATCGAACTCAAAATGAAACTTCTGGTAGATCACTTCGTTGTGGTTAAGATATTTTATCAAGTACAGAAATTTGACGATTGTTGAATTTTCCTTCAGAGTTTTGTAATGGCCCATTTTGACGATGCATTTTCTCATATGGTTTATAACATTACCTCATTTTACAGAAATTGTAGGCATGAATAAAACGATATCTATCCAGGATACGACCATCATAGCTAGAGAAAATGGTTTGTAATTTTAAGTACTTCTTTTCTCCTTTTTTAATTAAGTTGTTCTGTTTCTCTATTTCTGGCTTTCTATATTTTATTTTTTTGATTTTTCTTCAGTTTTTATTCCTTTGCAATATTAAATCTCCTCTTTAAATGACTGTTCTTATTTTGATTATTACGTCGGCTCATCTCCTTGTTGTCTTATTATAGTCTTCTTTCAAATTTTCTATCTTTTAAAATACTAAATCTCTTACTTCTGTTGCAAGAAATAAAGGCCTTGGAAAATAAACTTCAACAGCAAGAAAGCAAATTCGAAGAAAAGCTTCGTAATTTTAGAAACGAATTTACTGGTTAGTTGAATAGTTATTTATAATTTAAACGCTGGGAACGGATGTGTAAATTTCGAATCATGCATATTTTGTCCAATAATTCCTCGCTAAATAAAGTGTCATATTATATCAAAAGTTTTACTCAAAATAAGGAGATGAAAATACTGTTTTAGAATACTACATCGAATCATATAAAAATTAAGTAATTTTCCACATGGTTCCATATTCGTAAATCGAATTATTCGGTCTTCAGTCAGATCGTTTATTCACACATGAATGCGCTAATTTTCAGGTTATTATTTTTTGTAAGAAAATATTAGTTGGAGTGTAATTACAGCCATATTAGTTTAAATTGCTTTTATTTCAATCAAATAAAGTTATTCACTCTATTTTCTGAATCTCAGAATTGCAGATAAAATACAACAATGAAATTCAAATTCTAAAATCTACAACTTTGAATCATGACTCCAGAATGAATACTTTAGGTAAGATAAAACGTTGTGAAATTTTTATTCTGCGGACCAACTCAGTTTAAGAGAATGCTAAATATATCAATGATATTAGAATCCAGTCTTTTCATAATTCGGAGTTCATTTTACCCAATTTTGTCATACATAGTAATATGCAACTGCATTCTTAATCGAATATGGTGAAATCCGTTACGAGACAATTGTACATTAAGTATTTGTCAATTTTACTAAAGATGTGAATCACAAAAAGACGGTGGATGCCCACTGCTGCATGATAAAAATAATAAGTTTTGAACTCTCATTTTATTTTCTATTATTTTTAGAGGGATGAAATGAAGTCAAATCCGTGTCGTTTAATTACATCTATATTCAAGCAAGCTACTTTTATTTCGACAGTTTCTAAATACGAAGGAAAAGTTAAGTTGGTGAACGGAACGAGTAGAGGAGGACGAGTTGAAATTTTTCACAATGGAGAATGGGGAACTATTTGTAACGATTCCTGGGACGAGGAAGACGCACGGGTTATTTGTCGAATGCTTGGGTTTGGTCCTCCAACTTTTTGGAGCCCCGTGCAAAACAATGTAACATACCCACTTGTATATGGCCAGGGAAAGGGCAAAATATGGCTCGATGACACGAAGTGTAAGGGAAACGAGTTGAGCATTGTAAGCTGCGAAACAACTGATTGGGAGAAACATAATTGTTATCATCATGAAGATGTTGGGGTTACTTGTGGTTGGTAGTTATAACGCAGTTTATTAGCTATTTCGTTTGTTTTGTACTTTTCGTACATCTGCGAGAAAAATTGTGTTATTTTTATTTTACTTTCTTGATCAGATAGTGGATGACTTGTAGTTGTAATTTTTCACCTTATACGCTGATAAACCTCTTCTCACATACCGCACTTTCTTATCATCGCGACAGCAGTGATATTCTCAGCGTCTTCTCGCGATGGTACTCGCGCTCGCGAGTTAGTCGGCAAGTTGGTGCATCAGCCATTCCATTTTTAAAACGAATCCAATCGAAAAAGAATTTCATGTTTTGTTGTTTCTTCGATAGTTAGTGATACAATGGCAAGTTGTTCTACTTTGTGAATTGAAACGCATTTTCTTTTTAACTTTGTTATTCTCCACAACCATCGTTGTCGTTGTCACGCTAATAACAAAAGTGCGTAAGTCATTTTTTATGGGTTTTGAGAAATAACTTAAAAACCTTGCTGATAATATTGTGTTGCTATCTAGACTTAGACATTTTAGAGTAAATAATTTCACATGGTTCAATTTTGAGTTGTATAGTCGGATTTAAATTTATTTGTGTGACGCCGACATGTGACGTCACATTGGCGCACTGTGACTTACGCAGATTGGTGGCTATAATTTGAGGACAAGCGCAATTTTGTAACTTGATTATATCCATCGGTTCTGAAAACTCAACATTCGAAAAACGTATGTCATTCACAGTACTTACGATGGCTAACCCCAAAACAGATTATCTGTTTTTATAACATTAATTATGATGCAACTACTCAAAAAATCATTTGCTGAGTGGGTCACAATAGTCTTGTGGGGGAACAATAATAATCCTTGTGACGAAACAATTTTAACAATGTTCATGTCACATAAATCTCTATTTTTGTACGTTTCGGGATCCTTCGAATAAAATCTGAGTCAACAGAAAATAAATACATACGCTATTACAAAAACTTAAAACTGCCAAAAAATACTTACGCAATTTGGTTATTAGTGTGAATGATATATTTACTTCTATGTATTTATTGTTTGGTTGAAATACTCAAATAAAATTGATATATTCAGTGTTGTAATATGCTTCTTCAGTCGATAGTTTGTTAGCTATTTATGGTGCATATCGGAAAAGATGACACAGTATACCTTCTGCTGTATTGTGGTTGATAATATCCGTTTCAAAAGACTGAGCGCTTGAGCGGTATAATATAAATTTTAGGGTATTGTTTGGGCATTTTGTATGGGCCAAAGTATTTAGCAAAGAGCTAGGCTGCGCATGGAGAGCAGACTCGATTAACTGGCCAGGTTACAGTAAATAAATCACCCGTTACGTGATTAGTCATGTATGCTATGGATATATGCTATATGTGATATACATTTATGATATATGCAATGAAAATATTATCATATACATACACAGCTAGTTCAAACTATGTTACGGTGTGTACCCTTTGTTGCGCTTACAGAGTGTCGTGCTAATGCTATCTGTCTGTTAGTGTGCTGTGGCGCGCGGAAGAGGTGTTGAATTACACGACTTGATAAGCCGAGATAAAATTGTAGTTAATTGTTGCATATTATCAACTAGGCACGTTGTTTATTCAAGCAGTGAAGTGGCCAAACTGGAGAAAAGGACCCTATGTAGGTATGCTCGTATGTTACGCAGAAGGGGAAAGTGTAAAGGTATATTGACATGCGTAAAAGTAAGCTCAGAAATTCCTAGTAAACCTTCATTTACATCTTATGCCGTCTAGGACTGAATTCCTGTACTAACAAATATTACGTATAAAACCATAAATCCGTTCGTCTCTTGCTGCCCGAAGTCTCGTTTTCACACCATAGAAAGAAATAGATTCAACTTTGTTACTGAAAACTGCAAGCCGTTGTTCGCAGTTTGAGGCAGTTCGAATCGAACGCACTTCTCGCGCGAAGTGTCATGGTGTCAAGTCTAGACCTTACTGATGTAATGAATTGAATATATATATATATAATACATTCTATGCAAGTGTGTTAAGCAGTTACATCCGTCTTTGACTATGACATTAAAGCAAGTTTTTCTGTATTGAACCCAATCGTTATGTAGTCTCGAATTGTGAACAGATATATGTCACATTGAGAAGGCAGTCAATTTATCAGGAATACTGCAAGTACGGCACTCATGATTGATAACAGATATTGCTAAAATTTATCTACCAGTCTTGAAACTAGACGAAAGCAAGAAATGTATGTATCAGGTGATCTCTGATGGCTTAGGTTCCAGTATGTTATCCGATAGTTATTTTGCGACAACGGCATTGTAGCAATAGCCTAACCCTAACGCACAATAAGAGCCATGTGTAGTGTTGCACACAAAGACCCCGCTTCACAGAATCTATGCTGGTTTTATATATTGTTTAATGTTAAAGTTTTTGTGCAATGTGGATATGGGTCGATCGATTTCGTAAATGATTAGATCGCTACCTTTGTTACGGTATTTAGCTTTTGTTTTCATACAGTATTCAGCTTTCGTATTATGACCAATCATATGGTTGAATACGGCAATAAATATTGGCAGAGAAAACAAGGTCTGATGAACCCAGTAAACATGTTTTTCATACCCTGGCTGGTGTCACTAATCTTCCATATCCACCTTGGATGTTTTTATGAGACGGAGTATAATATGTGACTGCTAGATATTAGTAATTGATATAGCCTACCTAATTAGTAATTTTGTAAGGCATATACCACACTCACGTTTATGCGCTATTGCGTTAAGGATTTTAGCCCAAGGGACACAAGGTTTGAAAGTCTGTGCAACATATTGGTGTGAGTGGGATGTTTTATATTAACACACGACAGCAAAAACTTGGCAACTACTAGCATATCATAATACATGATCGTAAATATATTTCATCTTTCGTTTCTTTGCAAAGCCAACGTAATAGAAAATATAATTTTATACATTAAAATAAGTTTTATACGGCGTAGTAATGTGTACTTGTCTACAGACAAAAATTTCATTAGTCTGCCGTTGACAATGGTATAGAAGTACGAACGAGATAAGAACAAATAATGATAAAAACAAAACACAATGGTACGTGTCTGTGATGAAATTGGGAAAGTGAATACCCAACAATTACAATGCAAGAGATATGTAAAGTACTGATTCAAAGCTGATATAATATATGAATGAAATTATTAACGATCGAATTCATTCAACAACTTTATACAGCTATTCTTCTGAGGTAGGATTAGTAGGCCTACTAAAAAATAACGCGAATACCTTAGCTTCAGTTGAGCTCACCGAAATCAAAAGCACGACCTGGATTTCTCTGTGCTGTCAGTAGTTAACGTGAGTTGATACTCTCTTGAAAGCTACTAATACGTCAATCGTTGAAATAATTTTCGATGACTCGTCACTGATGAATCGTATTGAAAATGCAAAGTTCATCCATGGCCTATGGTGGACAAAAAAACAATATTTTCATGAGATATAAAAAATCACGTACTGTTTTTTTTAATTAGAGCTTGGCGCGGGGAAATCAGTAGCCTTGGGCAAATTAGGCTGTTAGATAGCTATAAAGGTTTGATACTTCCTGTGATTGATACTTTTGAATAATTCATAGGTATCTCATTTTTTGGCACTTGTGAACTGTAATTCTGAGTTGATGTTTGTGGCCTAGTTTGGATCGAATATTTTATAAACAGTTACTCAGTGTGATAAATTAAAACACATCAATACTTATATATTCTAACATTATTTTACAATGTTATGTGAGCTTGCGGATTTGTTAGAGAATAAGTATTCTTTAAAGTCACTCAAATTTTACCTGCTGAAGCATTTCCGAAATGCCTTTCACAGCAGATTTGAAATCGAAATTATGACTACGAGACGTCATCACATTTTGTGGAATATTGCGAATCGAGAGCGGAAGTCGTAGTTCAATGCAGAACACACGGTACAGTACTTAAAAAAATCCCATTTTGTATGTTCCCGGTTCAACATATGGTGACATAGAACATATAATAAAAGTATGTAACTGTGACAATACAGTCATCATGTTATTCTGTGGAGTTTCGCAAACGGGAGTCAGAGTTCATTGGCAGTACTGGTGATGTACAGTAAAATATCAATTCCTGAAACATTAGTGGAACAGTTTATACTTTATATGACAATAATATTTTCACTATAGAATAGGAAAGATATATATTCTTGATGATGAATGAAGAAGTAACTATAGGCCACCTCGTTAGGCTTCTTTTAAACGGCTATGGATATTGTTCTCGCTATTTAGGTTATTTTAAAGTCAGTGCTTCAGATCAGCTGACCGCAAGATTTTTGAAAGCTGAATTAATAATCAGGTATTCCGGAGTCTTTGTCTGGTGTAATAGTACTTTCCGGTGTTATAATAAAAGCTTCGTCGATCTATCCATTCTATCGTATCGAGCTATACTTCTGCATAACAGGACCACGTTTCAAGATTAGCTCGCACTTGAATGATCAGAATCAAGTTATAAGTCATAATTATACCACTAATTGAAAATAGATATATATATATAGTGTATGGTATAACGACGCATTGTCGCTACACGTTGGATTATGATCTTTCAAGAATGTATAATCAGAGCTAATTAGTACGTTCCTTAGCGTTGATGAGCATCAGGAGCAGATTTTATAATCAGATAATAAAAGTAATTGGCGTAAATTTGCCTTTTTATTATTTCATTTTTATTCTCATTTCTATATTTTTGTTCATAGCATTAAAAAATAAAAATTTGTTTCTAATTAATTCATTACTAAAGATTGCATAAGAATATGGGATCAGCGGAAAGCAGACCTGAAAGACCAGAAGGTAAATTGTTTTATTAAGTAAAGCCTATATTTCTATATAATAATTCGAAAGAACTAATTGCTGTTCGGAAAAGAGAGTTCTATGACCGGGTGTCAATTTTAATTATTTTATTTTAGTCGCACATTAGAAAAACAGGTTCGTATGTGCTATAATAATATAGGGATAACTAAAATCGTCACCGAAATCCGTATCTAACTGGTCAGCAGTTTATGTTAATAGAACCACAGCATTTATTGAGTGCAAAGTGTAAAAATC
Organism: Styela clava; assembly: GCF_964204865.1. NCBI lineage: Eukaryota > Metazoa > Chordata > Ascidiacea > Stolidobranchia > Styelidae > Styela > Styela clava. The sequence goes on along the minus strand of NC_135262.1, from coordinate 12,297,318 downwards.
AATTTTTAATCATATCGACAACATATTTCTTGATACAAAGTAAAAAGAACGTGATTCAAAGATTCGAACGAATTCAATATATAATGAGTTAATTCTCATTATCTTCCATGATGTCTTAGTTTCAGCTTAGGAATGGAATTTCCCCACAACGTGACTGAAGTAACGTTTTCTCAGCGCAAAACAGGAACTGTTCATCGCGTGATATCCTACGCATTGATATTTAATCTGTTTTCATGATTTCATAGTTTTGCGCAATTTTGTTTTCTACGTGCATGAGATCAAGCTAGTACATACATGAGTCATGTATGAAAATGGGTGTGAGGTTTCACAACCCGTACTTGGTTGAATTATATCCACTATATAACTGTATTTTCGGTTTTTAAAATAAATGAATTATAGAATGAAAAGACTTATTCATACCCGGTAACGGTTAGCATTTTAATCGGTCAACCGATTTTGGTTTTAACTAATGATTATAATTTTATTACGGTTACTAATTTTATCAATTTTGTTGTTATATATTTGAATATATTTGTATTTAGTTACGCTAGTTTTGAATTTACCACATGACACTGAGTACAAGGATTAATTTGTAGAAATCGCTATCATTTTTATACCACCTCAGATTATCTAAAAAAAAAATAGCTGATACGAGCTACTGAGTCCTATTTAATATTTTGATTAACCCGGAGCGTCAAAAATTGAGTAATCGAGTGCTTTCACTTCGCCAAAAATAAATATCTTTGTCATTTCCTTCGCATAGGCGGTAGTAGATGGATATTGGGCCACCACCCACATTTACTCTCAACCAACTTAATTTGATCATTAATTCTTCGCCCAAACTCGCTTTTCACAATTTGAATTATTTTATGAGACAAGTGGGACAACTGGCGCATTTGTGGGCAAGTGTAGAAAGTGGAAACAAGTGTGCTAAAAAGGGAGACAATATGACAAGGGTGACGAGATTTTTGAGACCCAGATTGGGTTACAACCCATATGCGGGTGTTCAAATTCTCAAAATATATTTCCACAATATACTCGAATCAATTGCAGTTATTATTCTTTGCATTGTAGACTAAACCTGTTTCCTCATTTTACCACAGTTCCCACTCCAGCACCGATAGTGGAAGCGACTCCGGATAGAACAGTAGATCCTGATGAATTGCTGCGATTGATGAACAACAATCCAAATGTCGTGATTCAATATTATAATTCAAATCGTGATTTTATTGAAAAATACATCGTAGATCATTTTTGGGAGGAAGATGTTGAAAGATGGTTGATTGGAATCAGGGAAAGATCACCAGGTATTCTAGTTACAAAATCTCATTTGCTATTGGTTGTGGAAGAATGTGCTTTTCTTTAAGGTGACAAAAAAACCTCAATCTATAAGTTCTGCATAACTTGTGGATGGATAATTGTAATCAGACGAAATTTGTGGAGAATAAAAATATGAGTAATACTTGTGTGACACAGGCTGTTAGGATAGATCTCCATTAGTTTTGAACACATCCATCACTTAACGGAGTGGGAGACAATCAGCTCTTTACACGTAGAAAACTGCTATGTTTTTGTAAAGACTTAAAAACCCGATTCCCTTGCCTAATGAATTTATTACTCACTGCCACTGGGATGTGATAGAATTGTGACTTGAATCCTAGAATTCAAATATGTCATATACGCCAATCGCATACGTCATCAATTTAACGTACAATATTAACATACAATAGAATCATTTTAAAAGTATTGGGCCCTTTTGATATGTTTCACATGACTTTGCGTTGAAGTTATGTTCTCAAAAAACCTCAAGACAGTATGTATAACAGACAACATGTCTGCACATCGAAAGTGATAATAGGACTATAGTCGAATATAGAGAATATAGAGAGTTTTGTTGTGTAGTGATAATTGTTGGCGACATGCGTAGGGTGTGAAACATCTGAATGGTCAACAGACATCATATTTTCGCGAATGCAAGAGTTGAGAACTACATTTCATTCAATAGGAAATACTCATTGCCATTATTCACTATTTTACGTGATCAGTGAATAATGTAAACGATAAACATAAACAAATCAGTAACTGGGATGGTATGCAATAGGATTGCAAGATGAAAAGAGGAGGCAAATAACGAAAAAGAATTGTTTATTTTGTTTAATAACGAGTAGAAGAATTGAGTTTTTAAAACTTGAGTGCATATGGTACAATTGAGAATTATCGTATATATATATGTTTTAATTTTGATAATAGAGTTGTACATTTCCACTCCGATTAAAGGTGTTCTATTTATTATAAATATACAACAATCGACATTCAAAAAGAGTTACTGTTAGGAATGATGTCGGTCATACTCAGTAATTTATATTTTCTCTAATTTTTATTGTTAAACGGAATAAAAACTAGGATAATACTGTTCTCTGCCGTATGCAACGCTACAAATCACACGCGAACGAAATATGGAATCAATGTTTAGAAGGCTTTTCTCGGCTCCTTTTGCTTCGTCAGAAACAAGTTCTAGATCTTGGTCATCTTTACCTGGAGGCCGTTCCACTGCCCGATCAACATCTACTTCTTCTTCTTTAGCCGAGAATCTTCAGGTTCGTCGAATCGATTTTCTCAAAGAAAAGAACGAAGTGGAACATCATACTTCTTTGTTCGAAAATAATTCATTGATTTTGAGAAGATCAGCAACCTTTGACCTTGAAATCATTTTTGGAAATCGTGGATTCGAATCGGAAAGAGATGACTTAACCCTTAATTTTGGTGTTGGTAAGTAAAAAATTTCAGGGTATATCTAATTCAAAAGGTATTTCATGTGAAACTTATAAATTTCTGGAGGAATGCAAATGAATATTCGTTTAGGTCAATATTTAATCTCATAGCTTTTATCGAGGTTGTATTGTTTCAAACTTTGTCAAGTCTCCCGGCAATCTTCATTAATTGGCAAGTACTTTACCACCATATAGTTTATAGTTTTAGCATGTTAGTGCGCTGCCTTGATTTTCTCAGATATAAGTCTTTTTTACTTCTGAGTGAGTCTATTTGTGACGGTATTGATAATTTCAAATACATTCAAAGAGATACTTTGAGGAAGCTACCGTAATGATTACATTACCTTCATTTTACGTGTTACTTAGCAAAACTTATAATGACAATTCCGTAGTAATATAAACCGATAAAATCGATTTTTTTTTGTGATTTTCAGGACCAAAACCATCTGAAGCATCGGGTACGAAATTCGTCTGCCCTGTGCTAAACAAGCCAGGAGACAAGAACACTTGGCACTGTTACATGCTAGGACAAAATACAAAGAAATTGTCCGTGAGAATCAACATTCCGGTTAATGCAATCATTGCCAAGTATTCTGTAAGTCCATTCCATTCCATTGCTTAAATATTAGAATGAGAGATCTACCTATTAGCCTACTGTCGCCTGATTCCATTTGATTTACATACAGTATCTTGATTTTCTATCAAATTAACGAAGTAAACGAACGTTAGTGCTAACGTGAGTAAAGTCTGAAGTACAAATACAGAAGTGCACTCTATTTACTGCAGATTTTACACATTGAAGCGACAAAGTTTTCTGTTGTTTTATTTTAACGTGCGCTCACTAAAAATTCCTGTTGACGGAAACAGCCTCGTTAAGGCAAGTCGGACGACCCTATAGAATTGCACTGTATTAGTCAACATACAGATATTCATCACAAGTTTATATGAACAACATCGATTCCTATATTACAGGTATCCTTGGAGGTTGTGAGTGGTACAAGTGGAGGTCGCAAGAAAATCACACATAACGACAACAGCATTATTGTCATGTTCAATCCGTTTGTTTCAGGTATTTGTCACAATTTTTTTTCAAAATCAAATGCTTTTTATAAGCAATTCCGAACATATGTCAATATATTCACTAAATGCATACAATGTATGAATTTCCAATGTTTCGATTGTCCACTACGCACCGACGATGTAAAAAATACTGGACAAAATCGCTATGTTTTCCACAGGGTGGTTCTCTTTCGCCCCAAGCTTTTCGTCTATGTATACAAACTATGTTCGAAATGTTAAATCATATTTAGATGACACCGTTTACATGGAGGATGAACGACAGCGTCAAGAATACGTGATGAACGACACAGGAAACATTGCTCGTGGAAGCTATTGGAGTATTAGTTTGAAATCTTGGGATTACGCTCAATTCGATGCTGGGGTATTGGATAACGTTCTCAAAATGATCGTTAATGACTCTCGCCATCTTGCACAACCAGTGAAAACTTGGAAGAAGTACAACGACCCTGTCTACGTTTCGAGAGTCTTGAGTTCAATGGTATGTTGATCGAATTTGGCGAACGGTAAATTAAAACAAAAGGTGATTGGAAGCATTTAAAAAAATCATTGGGGGTTCGGTGTTCGTTTTGTATTATCTACTTTTTTACAACTTTCCCCGTATATTTAAAGTTAACTGTTAAGTACTGTTGGTCTGTTTAAAATTCTGCGACTTCAATTATAGGTCAATTGCAACGATGACAAAGGCGTCCTATGGGGCAAATGGAACGGAAAATATGAAGATGGAAAAAGTCCTGGGTATTGGAATGACAGTGGAAAAATATTGAAAAAGTGGGCCGATGAAAACATGCAACCAGTAAAATACGGGCAATGCTGGGTTTTTGCTGGAGTCTTAACTACAGGTCATTATTTATATATAACCTAATGGGAACAAATGAGAAAAACATACTTGTACTTGAATAAATAAAAAAACTTTAATATTTTAGCTCTTCGTGCTGTTGGCATTCCTGCAAGAACTATCAGTAACTTTGCTTCTGCCCATGATACAAATGCAAATGTGACAGTGGACATGTACTACGATGAAGACACAGGAGATAAGCTTGAGGAAACTAGCGACTCAATCTGGAACTTTCATGTTTGGAATGAAGGATTTTTCAGACGCCCTGATTTACCAGAAGGTGAAACATAGGCCCGGATACTCTAAAGGAGTGGTCTGCAAACTGCGACCCGCAAACAATTTTTTTCTCTCAAACGACCCCACTTTTCAATTCATAAAAACAAAATATGTTTATTAATTTATTTTTATGTGCGCACGGATTCATATCGTAACAATGGCTGTTGTTTAGCGTTTGCTTTGCGGTAAGTAGCGTAAGCGACGACACATGTTTCTTGTATGTCGTTTACTTGCCTAACGTGCTAACCGTTGTAATATTCAGTTGTAATTTTCACAATATCATTAAATCAACGCTGGACCTGGACCTAACTTAATTGAATACCGGATCCTGTTCTGTACCGTAGAAGACAACGATTAATTAAACAGCACTGTATTGCAAATAAATAATAACATGTACGTGTGTAAGGAATAATAAAGTTTAATAAATAACAATTTATCTGATTTCGTGCTGATCAGACCCGAGAACAGTGAACCAACGGAAAGCAATTATTGCAGTCTTTTTGAGTTTGGTAATTATACAATACGTTATTTAGAATGGTTTGCAAAAAAAAATGATACTTATATGATATTTATAAGTACAGGCGGTTTTTCTTTTGTCGAAACGAAACAAATTTGCATGCATTTTGCTCTCTGAAACATTTTTCCAAATTTTACTCATGTTTTTTTTTCAGTTATAAATGTAAAAAATGAAATATTCACTCAGGTTATGATGGCTGGCAAGTCGTCGATTCTACGCCTCAAGAAGTATCAGATGTTATTGATCCAGGGCGAAACACAAGAAGAGAACTGTTTCAATGCGGTCCTGCACCTGTTAAGGCAATCAAAGAAGGCAATATTCTTATCGGATACGATTCTAACTTCATATTTGGAGAGGTTTGTTAATGATATATTTCATCGTAGGGAACATGAAATAAAATTCTCGATACTTAAAAACACAATGTTCTGTCATTGGAGATGCCTACATTTACTTGTTCTGATCCACGTTGAACCGACATTTGCTGGCATCTACATCTTATTCAATTTGGCACACTTAGCATTTAAATTACCGACAATGATTTTGCTATTGCTGAACTTTCTTCCAATTCCATGTATATTTTATCAAATTTGCTAATGTCGATAAAATGTAATATTCATCTGTATAGATCGGCCGTCTGTCTACTCTGAATTTGTCTCCATCGTACAGTTACGACTGCACTATATTGATATCTTGGAGATCTATAGCTGAAATTATGCCTTTTCATTACTTTCGTTTATTCACTCCCTTTAGGTGAACGCTGACAAAGTCAACTGGATTGTCAGTGGAGGCAAAGTGCGACCAGGGCCCGAAATTTTGAGAAGATCTGTCGGGAAGAATATCAGTACAAAAGCCATCGGAACTTATACCATGGAAGATATTACTGATCAATATAAATACCCAGAAGGTGAGTTTCTTCTACGTTCTTCAAAGTGTAAATCACACGAGTATTTATTATTATGTAGTTATATAAACATACTGATACAAAAATAGAAGAGCAAAAAAAAAATTAGACACCATGCATGATGGTTGTTTTTCAGAGCATAAATTCATTGCTTACTTCCGTAACATCGGCTAATGAGTAATACGGCAACTGTGACGTAGCAATTGAAATTTTAGTAGCCGCTCTGAGACTCTTTTTTAAATTAGCTCGTTTTTGTAATTTTGCTAGATATTCGTCAATTCTTAGTTGTGATTTTGAAATTTAGGTATAAATCAAGCAACTCAGAAGCCTTATTGTCCCAATAAATCCCAAGAGAAACGATAGACTAGGGTTAAATTTGAATCTAACTATTGATAATGATTACTAGTGAACATTTAAACCAGTAAGCAATAACTTCCTTGAAGATAGTAAAGATAAATATCAAAAATTTTACAATAGTAAAGCATAGAAAGGATAAATTTCTCTGGGGTCAAGTGTCGGAGAAAATTCATTTAAAACTGTCTTCAAACAACATTAAATTCTGCAAAATTTTAATAAAAATAAATTTGAATAACTTATTTGTCTAATTTCTAGGTTCACAGGAGGAGCGAATTGCCTTCAATCGGGCTTACGGACGCGGCAAAGGCGACCATTCTTTACGCTTTATTATCAAGAACCCAGAAACTTTGGTGAAGCCCAAGTTTGAAATTAAAATCTTATTGAAAGAGAAGAACATTTTTGTTGGATCAAAAGTTGTTGCTCAAATCATGGTATTTGAAATAATCTGTATTTAACTGAATGATGATATTTTTATATTTTACACTAACCTTCGACGGCCATTCTAGTTCACTCTTTTGTGTTGATCTGTGCATAAATGTACAGTCATTTATCATTTCGACGATCACGATTCTTCATTTTTAGGTCAAAAATATCTCAGATTCAAACGTGAATGCAGCGAGTATTAAAATATCTGGAAGCACAAAACGCCATGTTGGGTCTATCCATGCTTTACTGAAGAAATTATCGCAGAATGTAGAGATTGAAACCGGAAAAGGTAATTTTGCTGGTATACCTATACTCGAGCCGGCATGATATAGCAATTATCAATTAATTTTCGTTTTAGAAATCATTGTGTCGTTTGAAATTGACCAAGCCGATTACATCTACAACATTGTTGATAATAAGGTGATCAATATACGAGTCATTGCAACAGATACAAATGACGGAAACACCAAAGTAGAAGAATTGGATGTCCAAGTCGTTATTCCGAAATGCATCACAACTACGGTGAGGATATTATAATTTAATCAGAATGTAATAGCATAAGCCAGTCCAAGCGATTACTCTACCAATTCTCCATTATATGTTCAACTTTTCACCATCATATTTGCAATGGCAACAAACATAAAAATTCAGATGCTATCCGAAGTAGATTTGTTGGTATGTACTAATACCGGTAAAATCTGAACAAGATAAAAACACATAAATATGGGATGAAAAGTTACCAGCTTTTTTGTTGATCCACGTATCACTCCATATTTTCCCCATTACATTACAATTCTTTACGGTTTTGGGACCGAAATGGACTTACGTTTATAGTTAGTATAAACTAAGTGCCAAAATTGTAATCTACTCGAGCTTTATGTACACTATGTGATATTTGCTATTTACATCAATACAATAACCTTGAAATACATTTGTCTTTTTGTACAATTCAAAATAATTTTTAAAATTTGTTAAAAGAAGAAGTCAAGTGATAACTTTCTATTCAATTACTATAAGTTTTTCTATTATTCGTACCAGGCTCCAGATGTCTTCCCATTCGGCGTGGAAACAAAATTTGACATCATTTTCGAAAACAAGTTCCCGATCACTCTTACTAATGGTGTATTTGAAGTCACTTTTGGAGGAAATGAACAGAACGATCGAAAGTTTATTATGGAGTAAGTAACATGTTTCACTTAAAAAAAACGAATTTATTAACTAGCATTTTACAGCTGTTAAACATCTTTGTCAATGAAGTGACGCTCGCACTAATTATTGGTGGCTGATAAACTCTTCGCCTATAAATTGGAATTTGAACATATATATCATGAGGCCTCTCACCCGGTTGTCAGCCAATTTGATTCAGGTTTGGTAATAGTTAATCAGGTGATGAATCGCACAAGATGCGCAGATAACAGCGACAGCAAGCGTGATTGTGACTGTTGAAATCTACCGCATGGTGTCGCTAGCCTAATTGCTATTTGCACAGAGGCTCAGGCATTCGAGGTGAAGACGGGGCAACTCATAAGACGAACATATCCCATTTGATCGTTTCATGCATAATCCTTCCAAAATTATGTATTTGGAAGCGCTATGAGCAAATTTCTTACGTGCATAGCAGTAATATTAACTTTTTGTTGCAGGCAACCCATTCAACCAGGAAAAAAATACATCGTCAAAGATGTCGTTATAAAACCTCGTGGAAATCGACGCAGCATCAACACAAACATTGATTTTGACTGCACCCAGATAAAAGATATTCAGCACAACTTTAGAACCACGATTAGAGTATTATAAACAAAAGATTTTTAGTTGGTAGACTCTTAGACGGCATCTCGTCGCCTTCGTTATATTCAGAAATACTATATGCATGAATTTCATTTTTATTTTCCATTATTTCTGTATAAGCCAGTGATGATAAACGTTAGTTCAAATATTGTCATCGAGTAAATTGTGCCCTGTCCAAAATTGTATCTTATATTTCAAATATAGCTATGATCCAGCATCTGTTTAGGGTAAAGGAAACGCCATGTAGAGCGTAGTGAATGAAAAATTATTGGGAAAGGGGAAGTCCCTGTAGTGACGTAGTTCCTGCTTAAATACTTTGAAATATTAAATGTTTTTGGTAGTTGCTAATCTACTGTGTAATTTCAATTTGTCGAATATATGCAAAGAGTAAAACATTAATTTTCATATTTTTACTGAAACAAGTATTTGGGGGGCAGTAATTTTATTTTAATAAGTCCGCTAATGCTAATGTACTGACATCATAATATACTTTATTTGTTGAGTACTCGCTAGCAAGAATGGACCAACGGAAAATCCAGAATTTTTTTCAAAAAAATCACATTTTGGGAAAAGCAAGGTGTCCAGAGACTATATACGCATTTTTATTCATTTATTCAAATATAAAACCACTGATCCAGAAGTTCCACTAATGCGGTATTTCGTCTCAGCAACAGCATCAATATAGCAAAGCGATTTAAAGCCCAAGTTTCACCGACAAACGTCGCAATCAACATATATCATAATTGTTCTAATAAGACTAACACTGAATGTTGTTAATTTGGCTGTTTGTGGTACTCCCAAGATTGCTGATTGGATATGGCAATCGGGAATTTTTACCTGAAGTTACGGTTCAAATGCATAGTATTGACAACATTGGCTTTCATTCCATATCGAATTTCTTACTGTACGTTTCTAACCAGGTACTCCAAAAGTAAATTTTGCATGTCTTCAATTGGTAACTTCAGCATGTACCATAACCTAGGAAACATTACCCAAACTGTGCAGTAATATCAATTCACGATAAAGAAGCGATGGATAACTTAAAAACTTGCAGTAATATCAATTCACGATAAAGAAGCAATAGATAACTTAAAAACGTTTCTATGATAAATAAAAACTGACTTCGATAAAGCTATGAAATACGTTAATATAAAAAACAGAATAACAATGATATAATTAGAAATCAAATCATGAATACTGTGAGATATGGAAACACATTGACAGAATTCACTGACAAAGTAAGAAACAAAACGTTTGCATGAAATACGATCATACCAGAAGTCATTATTGGGCACGTAGTGGACATAGCGATCGTTTCAATATTATGTTGTTGTTGTTCTTAGTGTCCTTGTTCTTTGACACGTTTTGAAGAAATCGCTTTTCTCTTCGAATACTGGACCAATTGCTTTGAAATTTTCAGTGGTTGAAGTTAAAATTTTTCTCCAGAAGGCTATTACTTTTTTTTTCGCTATGACGTCATCAAAATTATTCCCACTGGGTGGCGCTACGTGTCTATATATTTGAGCATAGCTCTCTTGTTTTAGATTTAGAATATAAAATAAAACAAGAGAGCTATGCTCAAATATATGGACACGTAGAGTCACATAATTTTGATGACGTCATAGCGAAAAAAAAAGTAATAGCCTTCTGGAGGAAATTTTTATCTTTAACCACTGAAAATTTCAAAGCAATTGGTCCAGTATTCGAAGAGAAAAGCGACTTTTTAAAAACGTGTCAAAGAACAAGAACAACAACAACATAATATTGAAACGATCGTTATGTCCACTACGTGTCCAACAAGCAGTTGGAACTTGCTCTGAAGAAAGATCTGTGAATAACAAATTCGCATGAAAGATTGGATTAATCTAACTTCAGAGGCTATTTGACATATCATGCCCAATTGTTCTATCGGCTATAAGCATTACTAGAAACATGTGATAGGTAATATTATTTACTGATGGTATGGGAACGTGTATTATCTGCTATTGATATTGACAAAATTTCTTTATGGATGTTGGTATTGGCAAATGTTCACATCTCTGACCACTTTTTATTTGGGACCTGATTTTATCTCTAGCTAAGTCAGCAAGCGTCCCAATATATGGAGTGTCTACAATTTTGACCTGTTTTGTGATACTATAGACATCAATAACAACATAAAGAGGTCGATCGAGAGGTATAAGAGTAGCACATGGTCCCTGGTCTTCACCGTTTATAATCAAGTGCATGTTGCATAAAGAATAATCTGTCTTTTCCGAAATGCATATTCTTTCTTCATCGCTAGCAAGTTCAGCTCCAGTATCGCTGTTAACGGGAACCAACGTAACACCAATCCTGCTTCCGATAAAAACAGATTGTCCAAAATCTGGAAATCGATTCCCCGATGATGTAAAAGTTAACTCTTTACGCGCCAAGAAATATAAACTTTTTACAGAGATTCGTTGGTTTGCAAATGACGCGATATTTTTAATTCTTTCTTTATTACCAGAGTCACAGGGCTCTCCTACAATTTCTTTGTGTCGTCCACTGATTCTATTATGAAATTTAGTAACCGCCGTTGCCCAGGTTTGACCACCTTTTGTGATTTGTCTCTCTTCTGTAGAGGACCCTCCCGTTGTCATGTCGGGAATTACCATTTCAGGGACTGTGTGTAATTCTGACGGATCATGCTGGGTTACTCCAATCCGTAAGTGTCCGGACCATCCATCTTGAGCGTCTGATATTTCAATAAGAAATAATTGGCCAGGAAGAAGAGGGCAGTGACTAAAAATTTAAAATACACCATTTGAAATGAATGGGCTCAGAATTCAATAAATGTATATCAAGATAGGCCCAGTGCGAAATAGAAATATATGACCAGTTTTTTCTTAATTTACGTATATTCACGGATTGGATAGAGGAGGCATCCGTAATCGACCAGTGGTCACGTGATACAACAGGCAATGTATACAATTTTCGGCACTCCCGTAGTATGTGAACCAAGATGGCGGACACTGGAACGTAGTATGTGTACCAGGTTAGGGTTAGGTCCCAGGGGTCGGCAACCTTTTGTCGCTCGTGGGCCAAAATTAAGGGTTGCAAGTCATTGGCGGGTCGCACATCATTTTAAAAAGTTGAAAACCGAACGATGAATCTCTCGAATAGAATATAGATTCATTTCCTCATTGCATTGCATCTCAAAAAATTTCATTTAAACATTTTCGGCGCCATTGAACCCTTTGTACTTAGCATCAATTTATCTGCGATTTGTTGTCATTTGTCGGACCGGATTATATTACTCTGCGGTTCGGATCCGGCCCGCGTGCCGTAGGTTGCCGACCCCTGTGTTAGGCTATAATTTTTTTTTCCAATTTTTCTCATTTTAGTTCTATTACGAGTTCGGGGACTAGCCAAGTGACTCCCGTAGTATTTGTACCTGAAATTATGGCCTAACCCAAACATGGTACACATACTACGTTCAGGTGTCCGCCATCTTGGTTCACATACTACGGGAGTACCCAATTTTCTCGCACATAGATTGTATTCTTCGAATTTAGTGTGATGGCAAAATCTTTTTCTAACTATGCGCGTCTAATCTTATTATTTGGGACAAAATAGTTATATATCACTGAGTTAATTGTAGTGTATATGATCAAATTGTTCTTAAACTCCTGAACGACAATGATTCTGAAGCAAAATATATTACACTTGTATGCTGTTTGAAGCCTTGATGTATTTATATATAGTTGTGTGCTATTTTTCTCTCGTATGGATTTATATTTATAGGAAATATTAAAACTATCTATTCGACAGGGATCAGCAGTTGGATAGGCGGCCATCCTCACCCTACGAGTGAGAGAACAAATTCGCCTATCGCGCGGCAAATTGTGTTAGATCCTATATGACTTAAGCATGTGTTAGGTATCTCTAAACCGCGACAATAATCGATACACCAGAATTTTTCTATCGACCGTTTGACTATGCATATCAGAAATACAACTCGAAACCAACCGCATTGCAGCCATATTTATTATCCTAATCAATTACTAAATACACATATGGCACAAGCTGTACGTTGATTCGATACTTACCTGAAGCATAATCCATGTGAAAAACCGGCTTCTCTGTATGCAGCATTTCTGGGTTTATTAATATGAATGTTTTCACCGCATATATGATGAAATTTAAATTTTCCAGTAGTGCCTTTACCACCCCAATCGTTTCTCACTCTTCTCATAATTTCACTGTCCATATTAAGAATATGTAGGCCTATATGTGAGATATTGTAACTACAAATGCGAATGACAACAGTTAGATAGATAATTACTACTAGCAAAAATGTTGCTTGACTCAGGACTATACCTCACATAAACCTGCTCGTTAGTTGACATTCTTATAAATTGTTGAAACTTTAGGTACGCCATCAATTCTCCTCCAATAAACTGCACCTACGTTTAAACCCCGTATCTGGAAGATATAAACCCTTTCTTAAATGTAGGTATATTCCTGATACTAATTTCAAGTCAAGCAATTACATATCAATTCGGAATCAATTAAAATGATCTGAATAGCATGCATACATGTTCAAGACATAATCCTTATGACGTCATTTTCTCACCTTGTTGACAGCTGGACGTGACAAGTCATGCCTGATTGATTAAATGTCACGTGATGAGTACTGCACCCGTAGTAAACAAACTTTTGCAGAACCGTGCGAATCGCTTTTGTTTGGTGTGAAAGTGACATTAAACTCAAAATGTTTGCTGTTTTAGTTGCTGGTAGACTTGTTCAAACAGATGTACATCAAATTGAGGAAATGAAGGTTCTTTTTGATCTTGAAGATATCACAGATGCGAATCACATCGTCGTTTTTATGACGGGGCAAACTCCGTTTCCTGACGGTTTTGGCGGAGCTGTTTATCTCAATTTACCGTCCGCTTCAGGAGAATCAAACTGGCTTTTATTAGGACATTTGACCAATCAAAAACCTTCCTCAATTTACAAAATAACTGGAATCAAAAAAGATTTCGAACAAAGCACGCCAAATATATTTGGTTCAATGACAGCATTGCCTTCCCCGGCACAACCACACCACGCCCAGCTAGGAATTGCCGTCGAGCCATTGACGATGCTCGTTCAACAAACTCCCGTTTCTGGCATCAGTGCACCAAAAGCGACCACTCTGATGGAATTTACACAAAAAATGTTGCAAACATTTTACAATTATGCGTCATCATTTGCATGTTCTCGGGAAACAATAAGCAACAGTTTAGTTGGGTCCCCTTCTGACCAATTTGTGCCACTGAATACGCTTGATAAATGGTTTATAGAATTTCAATCTAAGTTGCAAAGAGATCCAAATTTTTGGAAATCTTGAGAAATTGTATTCTGAAATGCTGTCCACCCTGGGTGAGTGTGCATGGGAAACTTGAAATGTAGCAGGTACCCAAAGTTGCTTGGAATGCATGAACATCATGAATGAGTGCTGGGATGTCAGTGATATTTTGTGTGTGAAAATGTTGTGAGTGAATGGAGTAGCACATGTCCCCAAATCAAGAACAAAGAAAAGTCTGAAAGTATTACTGATTTTTGCCCTTTTCATAAATTCATCTGAATGATACAAATGAGAATATATTTAGAGTGTAATAACTGTAGGGGCTAGTGTAGTTTCGTACCACAAGTACTTCTAGTGGGCGTAGCATAATGTTTGCATATGTTATTCCTAACCCCCACCTGACTATGCCATCCAAAGATTACGTCACTACGACCTCACAATCATGTCATAGAGCTTGCCAAAGTATAGTTACGATCGTCCAAAATAACATCTGTGCCAACGATAACGAACTCACTAACGCTAGCAATCTCCCTCATATCGGGAACGTTGCGACGAGAAAATGACTTGCTTGATTTCCAATGAACGTCTGCGCTATTTTCATGGCCGTCCATAAACTTTGTAGGGCCTAATTATTTCAACTTTTGGATAATGTAGTCAGGAGGGGGTTAGGAATGACATATGCTAAAATTGTTAAGCCAGGCCAACTTGAAGTACATGTTGTACTAAATTACATGAGACACGTATCTGTACTGAATTTTGATTATTTTC
The DNA here is from genome assembly GCF_964204865.1 of Styela clava. Lineage (NCBI taxonomy): Eukaryota > Metazoa > Chordata > Ascidiacea > Stolidobranchia > Styelidae > Styela > Styela clava. The sequence continues at coordinate 12,282,285 of NC_135262.1, read as the reverse complement.
CATTTTGAAAAATGTTTTTGTTCATACATATGAATTACGATTGGAGGTTTACTATGCCTTCATCGTAATTTGTAAGTGCACATAATTGAAATTCACCAAGATATCAATCGTTTAACTTTTAGAATATCTTATTTTCAAATCGTATCATTATTTCCGTAAGAAGCTATCAGTTAACATTGAAAAGAAATCGAATTTGGTTATTGGTATATCAACTTGATCAAATCAAAAAGTGAGATTATTTTTGCAACAAATGGGTACATGTGGAAGGGAAGATCGTGCAATCATTCCATCATTAAATGTCTTTGTTTTTGTATGAGTTGAGTGAGGAAGTGTCTAATTTTATATATCTCGATTAGATTTGCGTCTCTGATATTGTGGATGATTTGCTACATAAAATTGTAATTGTGGAAAAATATTTTGTGGTAAATATCACTTCTATAGTCACAAACCTGACTATGCCTATGGAGATGATATTCATAAGTTCATAACAAACTATTTTTTTCAGTAGCTAAATTTTGAATAATTGTAGAATGTGTTTTATATTTTCTAGTTTCTCATTTATCATGCAATATTGTATATTTGCAATGTGAGAAAATTTTTGTTGCAATCTGTATGGTTTTATGCCTGACTTGTTATAATCGTTGCTGTCCTGACTCCTGTGTGGTATGGGTATCTAAACATAAGTTATTGTCTTAGTAAACTCACATCCGAATTTCCTTTCCTCTCGATGTCACATTGAAACAACTACCGTAAATATGCATTATGCATATAAATTGAAATATCTACATTGATTCTTGAATGAAGAAATCCGAATTGACAAGCTATTTTTAGAATTAAATCTATACTTTTTCACCATAGCTGTTCATTTGTGGTATATACCACATCACTTTAGCATAGTCTGTTCTAATCTATCTTTTGTGTCTTTGATTTGATCTCATTATGTTAAATGATATTTTTTAATTAAACAGTTATTCACATCTATCGCTTCGAGCAAGGTCCCATACGAGCATCTCATGATTTTTAACAATATGTAAGGATATCTTGAGTAGACCGAATTTTTTGTGGTTTCGGCATTGCCTGCTCAATTTATTACACTCTGGGTGAGGTGTTGTCCTGGGAATCGAAACCCGAGATTGTGACTTACTTTTAATGTCAATACTTCTTAACATTTTCACCGTTAGCCATCAATCCTACGATATTGGGATAATTTTAATTTTCGTTCGATATTTTTTCGTTTGTTTCTCTAAACTCCTTTTGATCATGAAAGTATTCAAAATATAAACATTTTAGTAATCACAAACCAATTTGATACCATTTATATAGTGTATAGTTGCATCATATTCATAGGCTTGTCTTCATGGATTTCCTCACTAAATCTAAAACATAGTTACAGAAATACATTCGTGTTAGTGTGCAGCAGGACTCTCGAATTGCATAGTTATTGGCATTCCCAATTATTAATGCTTGCTCTTGATTTTGTTTTTATTTGTCAATAATAGTCATTAGTCTGTTTTATTCATGTTCATAGGATCTTATACAGTGTGACCAAAAAAACAGACTTAAGTCAGGGGGTGTGCATCACAGATTGAACTAAATTAAAAACTTGTGCCGCATCCGCACACTTTTTATTTGTGGGCCGCGTTGGGCCCACGGGTCGCAGCTTGCACACTCCTGAACTCAGTAATTAAACTTATGTGTTCTGTTTTTTGAGTCACCTGATATAAGTTTCTACGGGAAAATAGAAATTAACAACATTACCGTACATCTTGAAATTTGCAATGTAGCATTGATTCACTGCTTTCAATCACCTGTCTATCAACATGAATGTGTTAACTCCTTTGCTGGAAAAATTTTTCATATTTCATCAAATTTTTAATAAAATTTTTCTCAGATTTATAACTGATTTTGCTTCATTGTGCTTGCAAAATATGGGAGACTCTGGTTTTAATAAATTTCAGTTTTCAATTGATAGAGGTGGAACATTCACAGATGTCTTTGCAAAATGCCCAAGTGAGTCGAATGTTTACCATAGGTATTTGTTGCAAATATAAATAATCAATGAAAACATTCCAATAAACATATTCAACCGTATTGAAATGTCTCCAAATAAATATTATTTTTTTATCAATTTCCACATATTGTGATATTCAATAAGGTGGGATTGTTTTTTTCAGATGGGAAAACCAGAGTGATGAAACTGCTGTCTGTGGATCCAAATAATTATGCAGATGCTCCAACAGAAGCTATTAGAAGGATATTGGAAGAGGTATTCAGTGTTTAGTCATAATTTAGTCTTTAATATACTGTATATGTGTTGAGCTATTATTTTTAATATTGTTTATCAATTACAGAAATATTTGCTGTCTTTAGTATGTGTTACACATAATTATATGCATAATATATGTAATTATATGTATAATTATGTGCAATTCAAGAGTCCCACTGCACACTAACAAAAATATATTTTTGTAACGTTTTGTCTGATCTGACCATTGTTGTAAACTGCTTGTCTGAGGAAGTCTGATTTTGGTCAGACGAAACGTTACTGAAATATATTTGTGTTAGGGTGCGGCAGGAATTTTTAAATTGCGTATTATGGTATTTTTATTCCTGCTACAGCATCCTTGCAATACTTGCATACGGATCCACTAGCACAAAGGCATTCGGGAAGGATTGGGAGTTAGTCTCGTGCAACCTCTACTGATACTTCTGTATAATTGTTTTGAATTTAGGGGGGAGGGGGGGGGGGCAGTGGCTTAGTGCTTAGTTATAAATATAATGGCATCGCCGCCATCGCATGTTGGAATTTTTGTTTCAAATCCCATATCTTCCATCTTACCCTAGGTGTAATAAATTGGGTAGACAATTTTAAACCTGAAAGATTACGGTCCTTCCAAAATGAAGTAGCCCCTTACATAACAGTGACAGGGCCTTGTTCAGAACGAAAGGTGTATATTGTGTTGTATAAAAAAAATTATGCAAATTGATTACGAATATGTGAAAATAATCATATGTACTTATTCTACCAATATCAACAAGATTTCTATGTTTTTGCTAACTTTATAATTCATTTTTTCCGAACAGGAAACTGGCACAAAAATGCCACCCAGCAAACCAATTGATACATCAGAGATTGATTTTATTCGCATGGGTACAACTGTAGCTACGAATGCTTTGCTAGAAAGGAAGGGTGAACGAATGGCACTGGCTATAACAAAAGGATTCAAAGATTTGCTCTATATTGGGAATCAATCAAGACCCAAGATTTTTGATTTGGTATGTTGGTATTAAGATCATGCATGAGGATCCTGTAAAGCAGACGTCTCTGGACTTTTCAAACATACGACGCATTTACTTTCTGCAATTTAAATTGAGACGCATTGGACAAAATTTTACTTATCGACATTGAATTACGACATTTAATAGTTCCAATTTATGCACATGTAATCAAGTAAATAAGTTATAATATCCAGATGCCCAGTTTATCTGGTTATACTTCTCTTTCAACAACGTTACTCTTAACACATTTGAAATTAGAAATGGATTAATATTTTGTGGCATATCAATAATTATCTTGTGGCAGTCGAGTGTATGCTACCCACAGTTTGGCAACTACTGCTGTAGAAAATTACTTATAGGAAATGCTGAGATATTTTTTCGTCCATATCGATTTGAATGTTTCAAAAATCAAGTTTTTAGTGTATTCTAAATAGTTTCTCAATAGGTCATGACAATTTAGAGCAGTGGTTCTTAAACTGGGGGGCGCGCCCCCCTAGGGGGGCGCGAGAAGATTTTAGGGGGGGCGCGAAAGATTTCAAGAAACCACACTTGAGACTTTATTTTGCTTAGCCAATTTAATATTTTGAAATTTCATTTAACTCGTCGTCTTGTTGCTTTATAATTTTGTGTCGTAAAATGATGCAAAATGACCCTTTTCTTTCACTACTCACTACCAGACTACGCGTGGCAAAATAGGATAAGCATGCGTGAATATGCGTTGAAATTGATTACTGTGTTAACGGTTCTGCGAGCATTGATTTCCTTGCTTAGTGTCGTAACAATGACCAATCAGCATTAAGTCAACAATGACGGTACAATAGAAGTCGGTCAGACAGATGTTCGAGCATGGCTGTTAACGTTTTGTCGTTTTCGTGGTTTTGTGTATTAGCCTATTTGACAGCTTTCAGTTGTGCCTCCAAAAATAGCTGTATATCGAATACCTTAATTTTCATCATATTTTTCGATGAGCTGTAGATTAGTTGCAATAAGTAATAAAACTTGATACCGCAAACTCTGTGATGACCTAACTTATGCCATAAGTATCTGTAAGCGGCACACGGTATTTAGTTTTGGATAAAATTGACAGTTTTGACCATTTGATGTATATCTTTTCTTTGGGCTGAAAACGTACATATATTTAATTGCACTTTTCCATTTTGTAAACTGTATTGTTTGTAATCTCATCAGGTAGATTGGCTTTGAATATTTGAGAAGTTGAGCAAGCCATGAAGTCTGCAATCCTTGTGTATTGTCAGAAACAGTAGATTGACTTTTGAATATAGCTCAGTAGTGATGTTATGAAGTAGTTTAACAATTGAGTGAGTTTTTACGTAATCATTTATTGAATTTAGTGTAGATTTAGTTGAAATTTAGTTGCATTGCAAAATGAGCGGGAAAAAGAGAAAGTATGATGAAGATTATCTTAGGTATGGCTTCATATATACCACAGTGAAGGGCGAGGTTGTACCGCAATGCATTTTGTGCTTTGAAAATCTCAGCAATGACGCTATGAGGCCAACTCGCTTACAGCGACATCTTAAAACAAAGCACCCTGCACATCAGGAAAAACCTTTACCTTTTTTTCAAAGCAAAAAGGATTCATTTAAAAAAATGAGGACTTGTAGCATAAATTCATTTTGTCAGTCGCCTTCTGCAGATGTAGTAGAAGCTTCTTTTGAAATTGCTCATATGATTGCGAAGCAGAAAAATCCGCACAGTATAGGGGAGACATTGATAAAACCGAGTATTTTAAAAGCTGCTTGTTTTGGGAGAGGCGAGCAGTAAGAAACTTGCAAAGATTTCTCTTTCGGATTCTACAATTAAAACAAGAATTGATGAGATTGCACACGGACACGACATTGAACTTCAGGTTATCGAAAAAATAAAGCTGTCGCCATTTTTCGCCATACAATGTGACGAAACTACTGATATTGCTAACTTGTGTCAGTTGTTGGTATATGTCCGTTTTGTAGGATCAAGTTCAATTGAAGAAGACATGCTCCTTTGCAAACCTCTCGAGACGACCTCTAAAGCTGAAGATGTATTCAAACTTGTTGCTGAACTTTTTGAAAATAATGAATTGAAATGGGATAAACTTGTAGGTGTCTGCACTGACGGTGCGCCGGCTATGATAGGATCTCGTAGTGGATTTATTGCCAGAATAAAACAAAAAAATTCCGACGTTATTGGATCGCACTGTGTCATCCATCGAGAGGCTTTGGCTTCTAAGACTCTCTCTACTTCGATGAAAGATAAGCTTGCGATAATAATACGAACCGTGAACTACATTAAAACTAGTGCCGTCAATACACGAATGTTTGCCAAATTCTGTAAAGATATGGATTGTAATTACGAGAATCTGCTTTTCCATACAAATGTTCGGTGGCTATCGAAAGGAAACATGTTAGCACGTGTGTATGAGATGAGGAATGAGCTTACGCTATTTCTGGAAGCTCAGGAAAAATACGATCTTCTCCTTTATTTCAAATCAGATGAATTTGTGCTGGTCATGGCCTACCTTGTGGACATTTTTGAATCTCTGAATAAATTAAATCTACTATTACAAGGCAGAGAAACTAATCGAATAACTGACTACGGTTTCATTCGTGCTTACATAGCGAAGCTTGAATTATGGTATCGCCGAGCTCAACAAGGAAACGCGGCCTCATTCCCCAATCTCGATACTGCTCTTGACGAAAAACAAATCAAGCTTGATGGTGATTTCAAGAGCGATATTGTGTCCCACCTACGTCTTTTAAAAGAAGAATTTGAACGCTATTTTCCAGATTTGAATGACACAGAACTTCCAGAATGGAAACTTACAAGAGATCCATTTCGTGTCGATGAAGACATTCTTCCAAGCAACTTGCAAGAAGAATATTTGGATATGAAATTTGATTCATCTGCAAAAGACGACTTTGAAGCCATGCCGCTAACCGACTTCTGGGCAAAATATGTACGCATATATCGACGCATCAAAACCAAACAGTGCTAAGTCCACTTTTCCCAAAAACGACATTTTCCAACTGCTGATTTTCCTGGACTTAGCTCTACATTTTGGTCTATTTGCCTTATCTCTAGGTGCTCTAGATCTCAAGATAGCTATGGACATAACCCTGCTTTTTTTAGGGCATTTGAGAACTAAACAGAGCTGTGTCTGCTATAGTGGACTTAGCTCTGGATAACTGCATTGTAAGTCGGTGCTAAGTCCGTTTTTTGGACATAGCTCCTCCCAAAAATTTGAGTTAAATATAATAGAAAGCGCTAAGTCCATACCAGCTCTCAGTCATAGCTCAGTGTTAGCTGTTTTTTATGTTTACAGTAGAGGGAATGAGAAAGTTATAATTCATTGCCATAACCACTTTCCAACTGCTGTTTTTAAATTATTAAAATTTACATAATTATGGAATTTTCGAGTCGGAAATATATCTTTCAAGCAAAGCCAAGCAAAGTGTGAACCAGCCAGAAGACTTTACTCAGTTACGATATCCCATCTGATAAGAAATCTAACCAGAATATGATTGTCTCAGTACATACAAAAAATGAGATGCAGTCCGAGAAAAGATACTAAGACTGATCAAAAACGTAATCAGGAAGTCAACAGAGTCTACACTTTTTTAAATCCAGAAAGCAACGAGTTGGTGCAAGTGTGTAATAACTTTTTTTAGATTCCCCCGAATATAAGCAAGAAAAGGGTGGAAACATCACTGGTTCACTGGAGAAAGATATGTGAGGAAGATATGGTGACCACAACAAAGTCACCAGGGAAAGGCAGGAGCCATTTATAACTCATATAAAATTGTTTCCAGTTGTTGAATCACATTATTTGAGAAAAGACAGTCAGTGGGAATATCTTCATGAGTATCTGACTGTACGACAAATGTATGAAATATATGAGATTTGGTGCGAAGAAAATAGCTCTGCAGTTGAATCATATGATTTTTATTTACGCATATCCAATGAAAAATTCAATCTTAAATTTCACCGACCTAAAATAGATGTGTGTGATCAATGCTTTCAGCTTTCAAAAAATGCAAAAATCTCTATTGACTGACGAAGATTTCGAAAATCAAACTAAGCATATCCAAGAAAAGGACATGGTGCGTTCAATGAAGAGGGAAATGAAAGAAAAAACCACAACAGATTCTTCACTTCATGTGGCAGCTTTTGACCTTCAGAAAACTCTTCTTTGTCTTTGTGGACAAGTGTCCTCCTTTTACTACACACAAATGCTGAAAAATTTCAACTTTACAGTAACTGACATTCAGTCCATGCACAAGAGTTGCTATCTTTGGAATGAAGTATAAGGGTGAAAAAGCTCTTGTAAAATAGCGACTGCAGTGTTTTGATACCTGTCCTCTCTCACCACAGCAGTGAAGACTGTGCAACTTTTCTGTGACCGCTGCAGTGGACAAAATAATAACAGAGCTATGATTGTGATGTTACTCTATGCTATAGAGGAGCTGCATTTCGATGAAATAACACTTAATTTTCTAATTACAGGTCATTCTCAAAATGAGAATGACACAGCCCATTCGGTGAGGAGCTCTTTTAGAACTCTTTGGTTCTAAAGTCAGCAAGACCAGCAACACAAAAAAGACAGAATATAAAAGAGTCAGCAGGGAGAAATACAAGAGTTTGACAACATTATGTAATAAGAATTTAATCCCTACAAACCACAAGGCATTCTACGAATTGCTTCCAGTAATTGATGAAAGTTAGATTTCATGAGCAGAAACACTAGCTCAAACTTTTGTAAAATTAAAATAATTTAAAACAGTTTTACATATTGGGCTTGATTTAATTTTTTTTTATTTTTTTTGACCATTCCTGATTGAGAATTTACAACAGTTTCTTTCTTAACTTTGTTTAGTAATTTAGTTGGCAATGGTTATGAGAAGGAATATAATATAAAAAATGCAGTAATCAGTAGCAATAGCAGTCTGATAAAAATTGGATGCTAGATAACTATTGTCAGCAAGATTCAGGAGCAGAAATATTTTCTAACGTGGAGATAAGCTCACAAAAAGTGTCAAAAACATTGTAAAAGGGAATTATTGACGTTTATCAATGACAAGTTGCCTTTATAATAGCATAATAAAGGGGCCCTAAGTCCAATAAAAAAATTCTGGTTGAGAAAATCGAGAGCAAAAAATGGCCCAGGTCCAAAAAACTCCCCCCCAAAAAAATTTGGGGGGCAACACAAATTTTTTTATACCACTCAAATATGGCCTTCATTGTAACTTTGGTGGACCATAAAAACTAGACATCCTCGATGTAAGGTATTAGAGAAATAAAAAAAAGAAACAAAAAAAAAAACGTTTTTTGCGTTTTTCTCAAAACTAGAAAAATGGACTTAGCCCAGTTTGGATTTCATGCGTCGATATAAGAGAGTAGGTAGCGTAGCAATACGCACTCTGCTTCCGTTTTCATCTACCTACCTTTGTGAAAGCGGGTTTTCTACTCTGGTGAATATAAAGCCAAAACAACGGAATAAACTTCAATGTGAATCAGATATGAGATGTGCGTTATCTGCTACAGTTCCTCGAATTAAATTACTTGTTTCGCAAAAACAGATTCACCCCTCTCATTGACGTTATTTGTGAATAAAATCTTGTTTCGTTGAATGCATGTTTGTGCCTCAATTTAGGGGGGGGGGGGCGCGAAATCTGTACGATTTTTCAAAGGGGGGCACGGCTCAAAAAGTTTAAGAACCACTGATTTAGAGATTGTGACTTTCTTTTTTGAGATTTATCCCAGGGGTGGGGAAAGTTGAGAAGAATGGTCAATCATATGATGGCAAGCCACGGCCTCTCATCAATTGACCAGTTCATCTCGGGTATGGGAGTAGTTAATCAGTTTCAAATGCATGGACTTAATGGAGTTTCGGGAACCACCCTATGGCGACATGAAGATGAGCAACTCTCTTGAACATTATTATTCTCCATGTGCCACAGAATTTTCAAAATGAGAGCTTGTGGTGGGATAAACACAGGTAATGATGGCAGGCATATTCCTAGCACTCAATACAATGCGCCAACCGCAGATTTTTCACTTCAAAGTGAGTGCATGGAGAATTGAAAAATACTGAAATTGCTTAAAATATGAATTCAGAAAATTGAAATACCTGATGTTCTTTATGAAGAATTAGTTGAAGTTGATGAGAGGATAATACTTCATCAAAAACATTGTGAATTAGGATTGAATGAACCAATTCGCGGTGAACATACTGATGAAAAGGTTAGTTTGATTTATTAGAATGAATATTACCATTTTCATGAGAAATTGAACCTTGAAACGGAATAATCTTCTATGTTCACACTGAGAATATTGTCTCGGCGTTCAGGCATCAATGACATAATGAAATTTGAAGAGGAGATTAATAACATGATTAGGTATACATGATAACAATGATATCATCTATTCATTGAATAAAAAAATCTTGAAAAATCTCAAATTTTGGAGCAAAAAATTTGAAGAAAAATGAATTCGGAATTACTAAAAATCAAATTAGTATAATTCAGGTATTTATTTGACCATTTCGTTCCGAGCAACGCTGTTATAATGCTTGTCTGAGGAAGTCTGACAAGGCCAGATGATAGATACTCATAACTCTTGTATTACATAGTGTAGTCATGTTCATTCCCGCTGTTTCATTCATTTTAGTTACATGTTACGCAAGAGGTCGATGAAGTCACATTACGCAAAGATCTTCAATCTGTATTAGATAAAGGAATTAAAAGTCTTGCAGTAGTCTTGATGCATTCATACTTGTAAGTTAGAGAATTATTTATTCAATGATCAAAGGATTTCATCAAATTAGTCAATTACCTTTGCTTTGTGAATCCGATTTTTTTTATTCGCCCACCAAAATTTCTTTTTATAATCCAGTGCAAAATATTTTCAGACGTCAAGCCTTATGATTCATTGTATTTCAAACTACATAGGAAATGAAACGTTTCCCTTCAATTTTAAGATCAATATTCCACATTGAACAAAATTACATTCAAGAAATGTCATTTTGGATGTTCTAGCCTTGTCATTAACTGGAAACATTGATGCTGATTTAATGCCTGAATTGGTGCTCCTGGAGTATGCGCACCAAGATGTCGCATAACCTGAACCCTAACCTGGTACACAACTTGAGTTCAGGTTGTGCGCCATCTTGGTACGCATACTTCAGGAGGTCCCCTGAATTTTTATAATAAAAAATAATAGTTTTATACCAAATCTATCATTTTGAATTTGCTGATTTGCTATATTATTGAATGAAATTATGGTGTTTTTAACAATTCTGGTCCTTTTACCATTTATTTGAGTGACTGAAATCTTGTTTGGAATGCATATATTTTTGCAGCTATCCCTCATTAATTGGATTCCGAAATAATATTTCGATATTGTGTAAAATTATTACACTACTCTTTGACAGACAATATACCTGATATTATAAAATATTATTTCAATATATAATCATTAAGTATTTAATATCCTTACATCCTTCTGTGTACTGAAATAGTTCAGGTCAACTATATAGGCTACTCTTTGAAATGAAAATTGCCTTCTTTAATGTAGTTGTCTTTTAAACTTTTAATAATCATTTAAAAATACCTATTTTTCATCCCACATTTTATCGTCGAAGGTATCCTAATCATGAAAGGAAGGTTGGTGAAATTGCAACTGAGATGGGCTTTACTCAGGTTTCTTTATCATCTGTCGTAATGCCAATGGTGAAAATTGTTTCAAGAGGATTCACAGGTATTAGGATATTGATATATATATTATTTACACAAGCCAGTAAGGTGCCCAGTATACTTCTCTGCCAATGCAGGGGAATCCGCCAACGACGCTAACAATATTGCGCAGAGAGAATTGTACCAATAGTGACAGTTCATTTTAAGCGCTGGACATTTCGTAGTTACCTTTCTGTGAAACTTTTCCTGTGGCTGATATTCGAAAAAAAGGTTCACTAAAATCCGTAAGCTTTGTCAGTTTATGGACTATCGAGATGAAAGACGGCTTGTTCGGTCTAGTTTTTCTTCCATGAAGGATAGCATTCTTGAAATTTCAATAATCGACTTGGTTGACGTATAAATAACGAAAAATTATTACAAAAAATGGAAATTTTTTAACGATCATCGTGTTTTTGCTGCTGCCATGGAAACGAAATATCTATTAGGACTTTGAGAGAAACACACATTACTAGGGTGTCAGCATAACCTAAGTGAGAAATTTCAATCAAATCGGCCCAACCATTTAGACGGTACAGCCAAACAGATAAACAGATGGACACAGCGACTAAGAATAAGGGTCTCCTAGAGCGGAGATCCATTAATTGGTGTAGCCTACATGATGTTCTTGATACTGTATTATCGAAGTAACCGAGGTACATGAACTTGTATTTGTTTTGTTTTAGCTTGTGTTGATGCTTATCTCACTCCCTGTATTAAACAATATCTCAATGGATTCCAGTCTGGATTTGATGAAAATTTGAAAGATGTGAAACTATTATTTATGCAGTCAGATGGCGGCCTCACTCCTGTTGACAAGTATGTTGTTTATTGGTATTTTTTATACAATGTCTGGGCCAGGGTTCCATCTTTTTTTTTTAAATCTCATGCCCCACAAGGGCTGCAGCCGGGGAAACGACCCCCCTGTATCATAAAGAGCAATTTTCATAGCTTTTTAGACCCTAAAGACTCTTGAAAACCCACCTGCTAGCTGTTGCGGTCTAACTTGGCAATTAGAAATTTCAAATACCCCACACCCCTGCCCCCACTTCCTTCAGGGTGTAATAAATTGGGTTGGCAATGCCAAACTGGAAAGAGTTCAGTTCTTCCAAATGCCATAATAGTAACTCTTTATATAGCATTAAATATCAGTGGAAGCATTTGTAAGGCCTTGTTTGGAGCGATAGGCGTCGTATAAAAAAAATTAGCATGTGGAACTGGAAAAATTAAAATATTTACACAGATAGTCTAACGTTATTCATTTCGAATTGGTGTTCGATGACCGATTTGTTCGAGTATTGCAACGTTTTGGTCAAGAGGCCGACGAGACACGCAGTTCATGTAATGTCATCCTACTCGACGGCGTGCTCGAATTTCTGTTCGATTACCGCAACATTTTTGACTAGGATCTTTTGGTCGACTACCGAATTGTTTGAGTATCGAGTCGTTCGACTACCGAGGTACAACTGTATAATACTTCGATCAGTCTTTTATGAAATACAATAGGTTTTGAACAGACAAGCCATTCTAACACTTCATATCTTTTCCTTAATAGTATTACCGGTAAGTACAATTTTCATTTTTTAGGAATAAAATAAAATCAACAGTATTTTTTAGATTTACTGGAAGTAAAGCAATATTATCAGGACCAGCAGGAGGAGTTGTTGGTTATGCATTGACGGCTTATTCTGATGAAAATAAGTTACCTGTTATTGGTTTTGATATGGGAGGTATATCTGATTTTATTCATTATGTTTTTATTTGGAAAGCTTTTATCGAAACAATAAGGATAAGATTTACATATTTATCCAGGGGGAGAAGATATCTGATAAGATGACTTAAAGCCAATATGGCGAACGACGGCCTCTTGTCCGGTTTCCAGTCCATCTCGGGTATGAGATTAGTTAGCCAGTTATTTGTTTTCGGATACACGGACTTGATGGTGGACCAGTAACTGACCAGTTGATTATGTAAATCTCCCTATGGCGGCGAGGAGTCCAGCAATCCTCTCTCATATAACTATACCTGCATGGGATTCGATCCTGCGAACCCACGCAGGGTAATCAGAGGTGCGGTGGGGAGCGTATTTCTAACGCTTAGCACGGCGATAAGTAACTTGAGTTCTGTGTTGCCCAGGTACATCGACTGATGTTAGTAGATACGCTGGACAATATGAACATATTTTTGAAACAACAACTGCTGGAGTTACAATCCAAGCACCTCAGGTATTTCCAGTTTCATTTCTACTGTGCAGTGATATGAATATAAAGGTTTCATTTGTTTAACCATTTGTTATTCCTATGTAACAATAGTGACAGTTAGGCTTAACTACGATGACTACATTGTAGTGAAACCATTCAAGGCAAACTTTTCAGACTGTTTTCTAGGCTTTTATAAACTTGAACATTACTGCTATGCTAAAATAAGAAAAAAACAATTTACAAGGTATAGTAAGCTTGACGAGCGCTAACCAAATAAAACCCTCGCTTTGTCACGCAACTATTAATGTTGATATACTATTAATCCTTCGGCGATGGTGCCACGTTGGCCACATTAGGTGGCGCTGATTCAATTTCATCACACAGATTAAAATTATGGGTTCAAATCCCATGCCCACCACCTCACCCAGGGTGGAAAAGGTTCCAGTTCTTTCTAAATGAAACAGCTCTCCACATATGAGTAGCCGCTTGTGCAGATCCTTATTCAGAGCTACAGACATATAAATGGACTCTTGAATGGTTGAATTATAAAATTCTATGCAAATCTATTGAAAATCAAATTTTTGTAAACCACTAATTGTGTTTATTACAGTTGGACATTAACACTGTAGCAGCAGGAGGGGGATCGATGTTGTTTTTCCGTAGTGGATTGTTTGTTGTTGGTCCCGAGTCAGCTGGTGCTCATCCTGGTCCTGCTTGTTACAAGAAAGGTAAGCAGAGTAATATGAATAGAATCAATGTTTGCACGTCACAGGGTGATTAACATATTTGGTAACATGGGATAGGAGTTTTTTTGGACCTCCCAGAAGTATGCGCACCAGGATGGCGCACATCCTGAACATAGTATGTGTGTACCGGTTAGGATTCAGGTTGTGCGACATCTTGGTGCGCATACTTCTGGAGCACCGTTTTTTTTTTATATTTCTTCCCGGTAGACAGAAAAGGCGTTAATACAGCTTAATCATATGACGAACCATATACTCTCATTTGGTTACTAATCTATGGGAATAATAATTTAGTTATTTGCTTTAAAAGCAACGATTTGATCTGATGGTGGGGAGAACCATAACTGACCAGCGATTGCTATGACCACCAAACTATTTTATTTGAATGCTGAATTCATTTTGGGCAGATTTTTTCTCGCTTCATCTTTGTCCTAATCAAAGATGTTCACTGCGGCTTTAGTGAATTTATATATGAAAATGTTGTGAAACGAGTTCAGTTTGCCATAATTTTAAACATCACATATATATCGCTGAAATGTCAATATAAAAGTGGATATCGGGTACTTGAAGCTTTATTATGAATTGCCGTTCAAGTACCAGGTATAATGTTGATCTTATTTTCATTTCAGGTGGTCCCTTGACTGTCACTGATGCCAATCTATGTCTTGGACGACTTTTACCAAGGTAATGACTCTCACCACATATTAAAATTGCTATATGTTATTCCACAATAGTTCATCATCATAAATTAGCTACATAAATTACATAATTGTTGATTTGTTGTTTATGCTGTCATTCTTTTTTGAAATTCCAGTCATTTCCCAAAAATCTTTGGACCAAAGGAGAATGAAGCACTTGATATTGCTGTAACAAGACAAAAATTTACTGAGATGACCAAAGAAGTGAATCAGTTCATGAAGTCACAAAATTCAAGCCATACCCAACTCTCCATCGAAGAAGTAGCAATGGGTTTTATAGAAGTTGCAAACGAATCTATGTGTCGACCAATTAGAGCCCTCACACAGGTGAGATTTTTTCATTTTGTCAGTTTTTTGTGAGATCTTAATTATGATTATCAGTGGTTCCTCTAAATTTTCTACTAGATGACTTTTTTTTATGAGGAATTTAAAACCATGGACAAGGCTCTGTATAAGCAAACACAGCTAGGTAAGGAGCTGTTATAATTTGGGAGGACAGAAATCTTTACGGTTTGTCATTGCCTACCCAATTTATTATACCCCGGGTGTAGGTGTTGGCACATAATTTTGTGCTGCGATGGTATTACAGTTAAGCCTAACTACTAGACTATGTCGTTGACATGGTATGTGAGGAACTTAACACCCATACACACAAGTCTGTAGTGTTAATATCTGTCATCAGCTGAAATATGGGCCTAGCTTCCTAATAAAGCAATATGACTTTGAAGAGAAAGAATGACTTTAAGTGATAACGTCAGCAGGGTTAAATTTAATAATTGTTTTATCTAGATTTTAACACAAATTACCACAGTAAGTGTATATATATATTTATATAAATGTTAAACTGCTTTGATTGGTTCATCTCCTATTTTTCTGTTTCTGGGCTTTCTACTTGACCAAACTTTAAATTTAGTTTAGTAAGTAGACCCAATTAGACGCTGCATAAATTAATTTTAAACCAATTTTATCATTTGCATTTCAGGCGAAGGGACATGATACTTCACGTCATGTACTTGCATGTTTTGGAGGAGCAGGAGGACAACATGCCTGTGCTATTGCAAGATCTTTGGGAATGTCAAAAGTTTACATACACAAGTAATATCTTAATCCTTTAAGAATCCAGACCACCAAGCCATTTCGTGTGGTCCTTGTCAACACTCGGATTTTTGCCCATCAAGCATAGGATCGAATCCGACAGTTTATGTTTAGAAAGTCGCCCACGTGGGTTAAAATTCTCAATGTCTTTTTCTCTTGCCCTTAACTTTTTCACCGTTTTTCTCGGTGCCTTTATTACTGCGAGGCTATGTAAAAGATGCATTCTCTTCTCTTTCCTTTCCCAGAGCAAAATCTAAATTTTTTGTTTGGCCCGGCTGGATGTCTGAAGTTGCAAAAAAATGTTAGACTCAATCATTTTAGCGTTGTACATTACTCATCTCGAGTTTAAATTCCATGCCCATCCGGCTGCCACCCATGTTGCAAAAATTGGGTAGACAATACACATAAAAAAGTGAACAATCATTCCAAAATAATAGCTATGTGAATTTGATTATCTGTGACTGCTTTACAGGGCCTTGTTCGGAGCAGAAAGCACGAACAAGCTTCATATAAAAAGATTTTTGTTTTCATATTTATACAGTTAAAGATTTTCATTATTTAACATCTTGAACTTATATTTCAGATACTCTGGTATTTTATCTGCATATGGGATGGCACTTGCTGACGTAGTCCATGAAGCACAAACTCCTGCTTTATGTGAATATAGCAAAGGTGGGATGAGAAAGAGAATATGGTTTTATGGAATTTATAAAAAATGCCAAGAAATAATAGTACAATGAAGTTGACAGTGATTATCAGTTTTTGTAAATGATTATTGTAATAATAAGACAAAATTTGGACATTTCATCTCCAAATTTTATTGATAAATACAGATTTCTGTGCCATTTTAACCTTGAACAAGGTTTTTACTTTTATTCATGGATGAGATTGAGAGTGATATATAATGGTCATTGTAGTGTATATTCAAAAACCTAAGCCAGTCGTTCCCAGCCTTTATCTAAATGGCATTTAGCACTTTTATGACTAAAAAATTAAATTTAATTTAACATAACATTATTTCTCCAGAAATTATTTCAAATATGCACTAATGAGAAAACAGCGCTTGTTTGGCATCAGCGAGGTTTTGAAATCGTTATTAGACCTAGGCAATTGCCGTATGTTGTACATGCAAATGGTCTTATCGCTCTCTGATTTTAAAAATATCATAGATTTTTATGTTGATTATAATACAGATGGCAAATGACATGAATTGATACCTCAATTATGCACTTAACTTGGAATTGGCAAAAGGAATATGATAATTTTTAGGATAGAAATTTATATTTTATCCTTGGGAAGAGGAAATCCTATGATATGGCCGAATTATATCGCGAAACATGGCCTCTTACCCTGTTACCATCCATGCCGAGTATGGGCTAAGGTAAAACAGCTTTTTGTTTCAGATGCATGGATGTAATTTGATCTGAATTGACCCAAGCCAGTTGCTTTTTAAGCACAATTGGAACCTAGAAGATGGCAACTAATCATTTCTGATTGTTATCTTCTCTTTTAACAGAAAATGTATCGTCCATTGATTCCCAACTTGAAAGTTTGATTAAACAATGTACAGAAGAATTATTAAGTCAAGGATTTAAGGAAGATCAGATCAATTGTGAGCCTTTTCTGAACCTAAAATATGACGGTACTGACTGTGCATTGATGTGTTCACCCCAGGGTACAATGATGAAGAGAAACACTTCAACTCATGGAGATTTTCTTGCTACTTTTACTTCAAGGTATTAAACACAATATTATTTTCTAAATTTTGTTAAATCATAGTCAAGCCTAATGTTTTAAATCAGGGGTGTGCAACTTGTGGACCATGGGCAAAATGCAGCCCACAAGGAACTGAGTTTTAATTAAGTTTAATCTGGTTCATGCGAGTAATTCCAAACCTTTTGCGTTGCAAAATCTAAACCTGGGTGCAATTTATTATATTTGCAAATGACGTTACAATGCTCTAACAGCTAGCTTGTGCGAAGCGAACAACACAATTCACATTCCTGATTTTTTGTGCCTGCAATTACTAGAAAGTCTATGTTAAATATGACCCACAGTTTCACCCAGTTGTTTGTATCTGGCCCTCCTGTATTGAAGATTCACACCCTTGCTTTAAACTGTACCTACAACCATGCTTTATGATTGGAGGAATCAGTCCAGTTAGTTATTTAGTGTTTTCTTCAGGCGCTCTGCTATGTGATGAAGAATTTAGCCATCCTTTGACATATTATAATCCATCCTTATGAGTCTGAAAATTGCAAACTCTTCCTGTTTAATTTAGTGATTAATCGTTTACAAAATCTCGCCTCAAATAATCAAGTTACCACTTTATGATCAAATTTATATTTCACATTCAGGTACAAAACAGAATTTGGTTTTATAATCCCTGGTAGAAAAGTAATGGTGGAAGACATCAGAGTACGAGGTACTGCTAATTATGGAGTTGGTGATGAGAATAAAAAAGAAAAAAGTGGAAAACCACCAAGAATCGAAACGGTACGTTAATAAATACTGGTTTTGAAATCAGTAATGAAACGTTATATTACCCTTATTCACACCTCACTCTCTGAACAAATCCCTGTATAAGCATCTACTGCTACGCTGCTGTTTCTCGAACGACCATAATCTTCATGGATCGGCATTTCATATCAAAATTTATTACACCCTGGTTGAGATAAACTATGATACCAACGCATCAAAATTTTATGCTTAAATTGCTAGAACATCATGCATACAGCTGGTTACCTTCCCATTTTTTTAATTCAATGTTATGTATTTCGTGCATGGGTTGCAGGTCTTTTCAAGGGAAGTAAAAATTGGATAATAGCAGGATTTAGTTTCATAAATATAGGTAATTTACATCTGAAAAAAGATAATTTGAATTATCGAGATTTCCAAAAATATCTAATCAAGTACATAGCTTAGAATTCGAATTCATGATCACAGCCATAAAATAAGTATCGGTAACCCCTCACAAGCACACTGTCTGTCGGTACAGAGCTTGTTATAGTCAAAAAAATAAGAAGCTAGAAAAACTACGAATTAAAATCAAGTTTTTCAAAGTCCCATGAATACCACCGTAATGCAAGAAAACATCCAAATTCATAACTTTCAATTTTTTTATATTCCCTGAAATATTCATTAGCGTTAAATGTATCTGTTTTATCATTTCTTGAATTACGTTTTTCATGCAGACAACAAAATGTTATTTCACTGGTGGAAGTAAAGACACAAAAGTGTATTTACTTGAAGATCTATATTCTGATCACACAATCACAGGACCAGCGATAATCATTGATAAGAATAGTACAATATTAGTTGAACCTGACTGTACTGCGGTTATCACAGATGAAGGTAGGAAAAATTGTTTTTTTGATATAAGATTTTGTAATAATTATGATTGATGGATGTTTCCCTTAATGTCAACTCTTTTTGTTTATTTCTGTAATATTGGGCAATCAGCAGGATGTCAACTGTGATGTAACAATTAAAAAATGGCTTAGACAGGTTTTCACGATTGGTTGTAAAAATTACCGTATTTTAGTTATTTCGCTAGCCATCTATTTCTATTTGTGTTTCTGATATTATGATTTAAATCAAATAACTCAATTATCATTTTGTCTTCTGTCATATTTTTTATCTTCAATTTTCAAAAAATTAGCCAATACATGGGTAGCTAAGAGATTTTTCTTACCATATAATTCGAACTAAATTGAATTTCATTTATCATATACATTCAGGTGATATTTGCATTACCATTGGCGATGGGATTCACAAGAAAGTTGACACTGAACTGGATTCAATCCAACTCTCAATATTCTCACACAGGTAAAGATTATGTTATGTTAGGAAATAGAACTTAGCGGGCTGGTTGGTGTGACAGTAGCATATAAGGTTGGTAATCGATAAGCTTGACGCAGCATAGATTCGACTCTTGTGGAAGATGACGGAAGATTATCATAAGCACCAACTGTAATTAACACTGGAAGTAAATTACAAAAAAGCTTCATCATAGCATATAACTGCCAGTGACCTTAGCATTTTCACCTGTACCACTAGAACGAGTGAATGATTTGTAACTCCTTGTTATATATGAATGTACTTTCTCTTTCTTGATAGTGAAATACAGACACAGTTTATTCAATTCTCGTTTATGAAAAGCAAAATTTGAAATCTGTTCCAATTTTTCAGATTCATGAGCATTGCTGAACAAATGGGAAGAATCTTGCAAAGAACTTCCATATCCACAAATATAAAGGTTTGTATGGGGTTAGGATCAAGTATAGTTTGTTGTTTTGTAACCTTTCTTGGTTTTATTAGTCTCTTCTTCTTCGTAATTAATTGTCTTTACAATTTTTCAGTAAATTTCAATACCTGATATCGAAACTTTTACTTGCTCCGTTTTCAACAAGACCCACCACATTTTATATTTCGGAAATAGTTTTCTGTTGTTGTATTTTTAGGGATTGATATTTATTTGGCACTATTTGTGGTTGTTAAAATTATTTATTGTCTCAATCACCACATTTTCGTCAATCTGGGTTTGTCTTTGTCACCAAAAGAATAAGCAGTAAAACATAAATGAGAAAACTCTTACATGAATCGTACTATAGCCTAAAAGTTCAATTTTTTTTTTTTTTTCAGGAACGTCTTGATTTCTCTTGTGCATTATTTGATCCTGATGGTGGACTTGTATCTAATGCTCCTCATATTCCTGTTCATCTGGGTGCCATGCAAGAAGCAGTTCAATACCAGGTAATTCTTGAAATAATCGGCCGAAGGCGAGTTTTCCTTGCTGCCATAGTATGGTGGCTAACATATCCTATACATGACTGGACCGACATGGACTGGTAACCGGACGAGAGGCCGTGGTTCGCCATATGATTAAGCTGTCTTATCAACTTTCCTCTCCCCCGGAATAAATATGTAAATCCTATCCTATGATAATTCTGTCCTATCGAATTTGTGTTAATGTCATACAAAATGCTAACAAAAACAAACAGTCTTATACAATATAATAATGGCAACAGTTTGAGGTCTGTCGGCTGAGGTTAAAACAGACTCTAGTTTCTCTGGAGAGTACAAAAATATCTTACTCGAGTGGTCCGCCATCCTATTACACTATAATTCTCATAAGTTTCTATTGCTATTAAATGCAGATGAGGGCTCTTGGAGACGATTTGAAAGAAGGAGATCATATTCTATCAAACCATCCTTGTGCTGGAGGAAGTCATTTGCCTGATCTTACTGTCATTACACCGGTATGTTTTCTTATTTATTTATGAATATTAAGACATTCTTTGTGACCTGTTTGTTGCCTCTTTACAATTTATAAACACAAAAAATACATCTCAAACAAGTTTGCTTTTGGAAATTTGGACGTTGTTGATTTTAACTAATATTAATGAACTTGCTCAGAAAAAAGAACTTTACTATCAATTTATCAGCTTTCTATATACCTGTGGGCTTGTGGATCTGTATGTATATATTGTTACAATAAAGATAATCATTCTATGTGATTGAAGTGTCTGATCAGATGAAACATTCCACAAATATTTAGGTTGGGGTTGCAGCGAGACTCTTGAATCGCATAGATTAGTGGTTCTCAAACTTGTTAGGCCGCGCCCCTTTTTATAATTTGTCAAGTCTCGCACCCCACCTCAAAAATAACTAACGATAAGCTCCAATTATCAGATAGTAAGGCAAAAGTATGTTTCATTCAAAAAACACTTTGAAAATATGTGGATGGAATATGTGGCAAGATCAAATCTGACAAATTTTCTTATTGTTAATGAGCTTCACGCCCCCTTAAAAAATTGTCAATGGCCCCCTTGTCGGGCGTGCTGCACTGTTTGAGAACCACTGGCATAGATTCTTTTATGATTGTTTCAATGTCAAGTTTTTAATCTTATTTGACACTCTGACACTTTTATTTATACTGTGCACTGTTATTCAGTTTGAAATTATATATTTGACAGGTATTTCATCCGAGCAAATCAAAACCTATATTTTTTGTTGCAAATCGAGGACATCACGCTGATATCGGTGGTTTAGTTCCAGGTTCAATGCCTCCTAATTCCAAATCAATCCATGAAGAGGGTGCCGTATTTATTTCATTTAAACTTGTGAAAGATGGAATTTTTCAGGAGAAACGTAAGGAGAGGTTTTTGTTTTCTTTTTACCTGATTCATTTAATCATAATGCGGGCTGAGTGACACGAAGGAAGTGTGCAATATTTTTTATCAATAAGTTTATCACTCCATATACTCAAATTAACAGTGGGCTTGACACCGTGATCCACACAGCCCTGGAATGATGCCCGATGGCCTTCCAGAATTTACATCGGTTTCGCACTATATATGGCTATCGCTATATACCAATGGGCCAAAAATTTTGCTCAACTAGACTGGCGGGCATTTAAAGTGTGACATAAAAGTTACATTTTATGAACAATATTTTCAGTGTTACAAATGCAAGAGTGGAAAACAATAAGCCTTGTGACTAAACTAAATTTGATCACAATCTCAAAAAATTCCTTAAGCTATTTTTTAGCATAAACATTTTTTTTTCAGTTTGGTTGTGGCAGAATCAGGCGGGCCAGATTGAATTTTCTAACTGGACAAATTTCGCCTGCGGCCTGTAGTTTGCCCATGTCTGGTTTAATATGTAACTCCTTATATATAAATGTAATCTTGATAGAGGAATACGGTTCAGTTCCTTTCAATGACATAGTAAACTAGTTTTTTCATAATTTTGCCATCTTATAATGTTCGCAATTTTTGTAAACCTCCTACATAAAGACATTGATATGAAGGGTTGTACTCCGATTAAAACGTTATTGAAGAGGTAAAAAAATTTGGATCATGTTTTTGCATTTTAGTAATAACTAGTAAAACTGTTTTTGTTCATATTTTAGAGGTGTCAAAAATTCTAAAGACTCCAGTAAAAAAAATTCCTGGCTGCAGTGGAACTAGGAATCTTCATGATAATCTAGCTGATTTAAGAGCGCAAGTTGCAGCCAATCAGAGAGTATGTTTTGAATATATATTTTCTATACCATCTCGCTTAACAACCTCATATTCAGAGAATAATATTTTGAATTATTATTTGTCACAGTTGAATCATATTATATGCTAATCACAGTTATGTGTTTTATTCAATAAGCAGTTATTTAATAAATTGTTTGGATATACATATTGTTGCAAAAAGCGATCTCTGAGACAAATTTAACAACTATTTATAATACACAGTAGGTATGCAGTAATTTTTTGTAAAATGTTTTTTGACTATTCTTGTATGTTGCCAACATTTTCATATCTAATTGAATTAGCTTTAAATTTTCTTAAACTATCTGTAATTTTGTCGTGACTAATATATTATCGCTAACTTCTGGTATTCGATATGACAGTGAATGTGCCATTTCCCCTTTAATTACATTTGGTTGAAATTTATTCCAGGGTATCAAGTTAGTCACAGAACTGATAGATTACTATGGATTAGAAGTTGTTCAGGCGTACATGAAACATATACAAGAAAATGCAGAAGTTGCTGTTCGAGATATGTTGAAAGATATTGCACAAAAAAATAAAGAAAAATGTGAGTAATGATAATAGTTAATATCAGTGTCAAAATTATATTTTTTATGGTGACCTTCAGATAGAATGATGCACGATTATTTATAATTCTTTGCAAACAGGAAAATTGCATGAAATTGATTTAACCGGATCTTAAATTTGTAAAATTACATGTGTAATTAATCATAACTTTCGATAATTCAGTATACAATTTCTGTTATACTCCCACTACCGGTATATGTTGCGCAATTTGCTAGCTATGCATTAGGAACAGTTATCATCATGCTGCTGCCTTTTATCATGTATGGGCCATGAGGATTGTTGGACTCCCCAATGCCATATTTGGGGGTGGAGGTTTGGGGGGAGGGGGGGTTGTTAGGGGGTGTCGTAAAAATGTTGTTTCTCACTTGTCATATATACGTTTGGTTTCGAGTGATACAAGTGTGAACAACTGGGGCGAGGATTGTGAAGTCGGACAATTGTGGTACAAGTGGGACATAACATTTTTGGAGACAGGTCACAAGTTGCATCACAATACCTCTGATTGATTACATCTTTCTCGACCGTTCAACTTCATAGATTTGTAACAAAGTCATTAGATAATAAACTATTCACATACCCGTCAAATATGGATGAATTATACCTTGATGGCAGGCAGTGGTTTACCATATGATTTAGCTACCTTACTGACTTACCATGAAAATGTGAATTTTCTATCATTTTTTGAATTTAGACAATTCATCTACTGGTTTAACAACATTGGAATCAGAAGATTTCTTGGACGATGGTTCATGTATAAAACTTAAGATTGAATTGGATGGAGGAAAGGTGATAATCTTTCTTTCATAACTTGAGTTGCTTCATATATTAAAATATCATATAGCAGATTTTCATTTATTGAAATATCAATGTACCAGCAAAAAGAATCTGGTAATTTGTGTATATCAAATCTAAATCGATTGTAAATTAAAATTGATTATTAAAATTTGTTAACATGTTGATAAATTTTTATAAAGGCGAGCATTTTCTTGTTTTCATATTACGTCGATTGCTAGTGACTTTCACTCCGTACAAGTAGACACAGATATCTAACGATATGCATCGAGCTGCTGTATATTTGGAAGGACCGAAATCTTCCCGGTTCGGCATTGCCTACCCATTTATTACACCCTGAGTGAGGCGGGGGTCATGGGGCCTGCTCCCGAGATCATAATCTTATTGCCAACACAGATAGGTCTGACGCTTTAATTAAAAGCTAGGCCATCTTGTCCTTATTTGTTTTTAAAATTTCTCATGTTGCTGTTGAGAAATCATAATATCACAAGATGATTCAAACCTTAGCTTTGAATAAAGCCATAGACAAGTAGCCACTACCTCTTTTATTGCAAACTAGATGAAGTAATGGGTCATAGTGCCCACAAGAATTACAAACTAGATGATCAAATATATATTTTTCTCAGGGTACTGCACTCATTGATTTCACAGGAACAGGTTCTATGGTACATGGTAATTTGAATGCACCACGAGCTGTAACACTATCAGCTCTGATATATTGCTTGAGATGCATGGTGGGATATGATGTTCCATTGAATCAGGTAATTCAAGAATTCATTTTATGTCTCGAAACTATGTTTTTTTATGACATTTTCACGCCATCGCTGTGAAAAAGTTATGTTATCAAAATCCTTTTTACTGAGCAAACTAGACACTTGTCTATTTTTTTTTCTTACTCAGGGTTGTCTTGCTCCTGTTAAAGTTAACATTCCCAAATGGAGTCTTCTTGATCCAATTGAAGACGCAGCTGTGATTGGTGGAAATACTTTGACATCACAAAGGATAACTGATGTTGTGTTCAGAGCATTCCAGACTTGTGCTGCTTCTCAGGTATATAATAAAAATAAGGAGCATGAAAGACATAAGAATAAATGACCCAAATATTTTATCAATGCAATATGATAAGCCAGAAAAATTAAATTAGGAACAAGAAATTATTGAGTTTTATTTGTAATGGCGAATCTACTTCAATACCATTAAAAATTCTTTTGATGTCCCCTTTTTGGACACGAATTGGACCTATAGTGGATTTATTATTATGTTGTTGTTGTTCTTTTGTATTTTCTTCTTCTTTTTTCGTTGTTTTGAAAGAATCACTTCTCTATTTGATTGCTGTACCAATTTTCAGTGGTTAGTTTGTTTTGTCTCTAGAAGGCTAGGCTAAAGTATTTATTTCAAAAAATTCTGTGACTTCATGGGATCCGTTTTTTTGGGCGATTCGTGTTCATATAATTGAGCACTGCTCCCTTGTTAAGTTGTTTATAGTATCAGTTATTTTTGTGTTCTTCTGTGCAAAATCTACGAAAAGTGATCACTATTTCCAAGAATGAATTTTTAATTTCCATCCATGAGTAGGCCTAATATCCATTTTTTATTAATATTATTTTTTATTATAACATGAATTCACTCAAATTATCGCTCTAAACGAGACATGTGCAAACTAAGGCCTGCGGGTCAAACCTGCCCTTTGAGTAATTTAATCCAGCCAACCTGATGCTGCCACAACTGAACTAAAACCAAATTTCTATGTTTTAGCTAAAAGATAGATTAAGGAATTTGCTGAGATTATGATTAAATTTAGTTTTGGCATGAGGCTTATCGTTTTCCACTTTTACTCATGTAAGACTGAAAATATTGCTCATAAAATGTAACTTTATACGACACACTCATATGGCCCGTCAGTTTGAAGAGGGCAAAATTTTTGGCCCCTGGTTCAAAACCCTACCCACCCCTGCTCTAAACAGTGATATATTATTCATATGTTTATACGGTCTATTGTTGCTATGCTATGGATAAACTTGCTAACATATCACCAATTGACACTCCACTCCAGTTGCCACAGTTCAATATTTATTTATTTTCCTTTTCAGGGTTGTATGAACAATGTAACATTCGGGGATGCAAAAGTTGGATATTACGAAACAATAGCAGGAGGAGCTGGTGCTGTGAGTTGATTTCTTGGTTAAATTTCTGAATAAAATACATATATCACGGTAAACATATTTGGGTTGAAAATTCTTCAGTAAAATGTTAATATATTACGAATCTATAGTAAAGTTGGGACCTATTTTTTTCAGGGACCAACATGGCATGGACGGAGTGGAGTTCACACTCACATGACAAATACAAGAATAACAGATCCTGAAATCCTGGAAAGAAGGTGTGTTGATTTCTCAAAACTTTTATTTTGTCTAATATTGTGAGGGACTGTCCTGTCTTCGGGTTTTGTTTTTACAACACTTGACACATTCATGATTACAACAATTATGTTTGTTTTAAATTTGATTGACCAATGAACCTTTTGCTAACGATTTACCGTTTTTCCTATTAGATATGCAGTTATTCTTCAACGCTTTCATCTGAACCCTAGTACCGGAGGTCATGGTCGTTACAAAGGCGGAGATGGAGTTAGGAGAGAAATATTATTTCGCAAAGATCTTGTGCTTTCTGTCTTGTGTGAGAGGAGAGTGTTCTCACCTTATGGAATGGCAGGTAATGATGTGTTCTTGCAGTTACATTGGATCCAGAAGTAAGGAATTGAGTTGGCAAAGCCAAACCGAACCGAAAGATTGAATTCTCAACGAAAACTTGAATAAGTGTGTCTCGCGATGTCATTTATTTAGTTCAATTGAGATATGGAAGTTTGTGAATCACAATTGTGAAATATCCAGCAATCTCCTCGCACAAAATTAACCCTCGCAGGATTCCAACCTATAAATTGCACTGGGGAACAGTGGCGCGATGACAAGTGACAGAATTGAACTATGTTTTTGTATTCTGAAGGTGGTCAACCTGGAGCAAAAGGACAGAATCTATTGATACGTCACAATGGTCCTATGATCAACTTGGGTGGAAAGAACACACTGGATGTTCATGCAGGGGTGGGTACAGCATGAGTAATGTATCAAATACCAGTAACTCAATCCCTTCCTACAAAGTATATTTGTAAGTTTTTGTTAGATAATATGTGTTCCATGATGTTATTCGTAACCCTTTCATCAAAAAGTTTCTCCTGATAGTGATCTAAGTTTAAAACATTGTTAATTACTACTAGTTAGTGCATCGAACGACCCACAATTTTCCAGAGCCTTCTTAGGTAAGGAGCTACTGTAATTTGAAGGCAGAGGAAAGTTTCCTATTCGCCATTGCCTACTCAATTTATTACACTCTGTTTGAGGTGGTGGTCTGAGATTTCAACCTGCAATGCCATCATAACTTTGACTAACACTTCGACCACCAGTCTAAGTTATTTTCAGTGTAAAAAGATTAACATGATTTGAATGCCACTGGTCATCCATGTCTTGCATCTGTATTAATTAAATGATAGGCTGGTCTGTGTCCTGCATTGCTAGTGGGACGATATGTTCCCTATATGATCAAGGCATTTTATGGTCTTCTCACTCTCCTATTGGAATCACTTTTTAGGATGTTTTCCGCCTTTTATCACCTGGTGGGGGAGGTTATGGAACTGCAGAAGATGAAAATAGTGAACCTAGTGAAGCAAAACGCAGAAAACTTGAAAATGATGGAAATTCAACAAATCATGAATTTGTACCACGTGGAAGTATCTATGAATACCAGCAAACTCAACAAGCACATTAGGTTATTAATCTAGATTGAATTGTTTTACACATACATGGTGATCCAAACAAAGCGGAAACCATAAATTTTTAATTATTTCTGCAGAAATTAGGATAATTTATTTAACCTTTGAACTTCTATTTGTGTACGATTGTACCCAAGAGTTTCAGTAATCCAAGACGTTATGCACAAACGTTATGTTCTCTCTAGATTAATATATTCAAAATGACATTGGTTTGTTTTTCGTGGTTCGCCTATATAAGTTTTATGCTCTCAGTGTTTGAGTTATACTATACTACTTCTAGAATTCTATAATCTTGAAAAAACTTTTACTTTAGATTATGAGATTAAAAAAATTTGATACTCTTATGTAATCATGCTTTACCAGAATTATCATTTTTTAGGTAATTCTTGCATTTATTTCATTTTACTAGTGAAATTTAATTTATGTTTACATGATATATTATGACAATGCTATAACTAATTGTAGGCAAAATAGTACATTCATATCATTTATATGGTGTTAGTGGTGCCTATTCGTCATCAAAACCAATTATTTAACCGTTTATTTAACCAATTATGCTGGGCAGGCAGTAGATGTTTAATTCTGCCAAGAAAAAGAAGTGTTACTAATCGTATATATATAGGAGGATATATAAATAAAAGGAACGAAACAAATCACGAAACGGATATCGGCTTGTTGCAGTTAACGAGGGGGTCGCGAAAGACTCCAAGAGCCATCTAGTCAACGATATCTTATAGCTGAACTGAAGCTAGAAAAATAGCAACCGAACAATTCAATATTAAACATTAACCTAAATTAAACAACTCAATCATATAAAAATAAACTGATTCATTTCAAATTATATATGTGTAGTTTAGCAATTGTGATGGTTTCAAATGATTGAAAACTGTTCTCCGTTCATTTTATATTATTCAATCTCATGCAAAGTTGCTCTGGAACATCATACTTAGAAATAAAAAAGCAACTTCCGATATCTCATTTTTAATGCAAAAAATATACAGGGTGTTAAAAAAGTAACGCAAAATTAACAGAAGTTAAGATGAAATGCTACTTAAATTTAAAACATTTAATGACTAAAAGCTTTTATCAGTATTAAATTACGGTGAACTTCCATTTAAACATTTCACGACTGCCGTTTTTTGACAGTTACTTTTTTAACCTTGCAAAGACTAAGAATTTTACCTTAATTTTGCGTAACTTTTTTAACAATTTGTAGTTTAATTCTTGTAATTTGTAGTTTTTGTAGGTATTAATGTAGACGAAAACTTGTTATTGCATCGAGGACTGCTATCGAATGACAGCCCAACAAGCCCTCTAAGGAGGAAGCCTTTCAGATTACGATTTTATTCATATATACATTGCAACTCCAAACACATATAATTGTTTAGATATATTTTCAGTTTTCTTGACTCCGTTTCAGTTCTATTCACATGGTTTACTACACGTATAGTGTAATAATGGAATTTATATCCTAGATTTAGTACTAGGTAGATTTTTCAAATATTTGGAAGCCAAACTTGTTTCATGTATATGTTTCAGTATGTGCATGATTCCAATGGTGGTACTGATAGTCAGCAACGAAATTCGGTTTGTACAGGTTTTCATTCTTCTGGCCTAAATTCATATTAATTTATATCATGAATGTTTCATTTAATTATTTATGCAATTGATGGTATATTCATTCTAGAAAAGTTCATCGTTCTATCCACATTTGCCAAATAAATACTGAAATGAATATCTGTCTTGTGTTATTTTGTCAAAATTAAGATTTTACTTAACTTATTCAATGAATACACGATTTTAGTAGAGAGGAAATTACCGTACTCTCATTTGCTCTAGTAAAAGATACACGAATATTTATGTCCGCGGAGGGCAGATGTGTGTCTATCCACTTCCCCGACCAGGCCCTGCAAGAATTTTCCATTTCGTTTAATACCAATGTCTGCAAACAACCAGCCAAAATGTCGGGATTCTAACTTACGTCCCCTTGCATAGTAGAATCGGCAGTGTGTCGTCAACGCATGGGACGGTGAGTTGCATTTTCAAGTTTTTTTGCGAGTCACCATTTGGTCAATTTTCATGCGATATTGATAGCAATCAGTCGGCTCGGCAGACTCGGCGTTAGGAATGCGCTCGCCACCTGACCTCTTGATTCCCCTGTGTGGGTTCGAGCCCACAGGGGACAATTGTGTTCGAGAGAATTGCTGAACTCCTCGCCGCCGTAGAGTGGTTCGCGTAACCGCGTCCTCGATTATACGGCTACACATATCCAATTGTTATAATCTACTGACTACATGAGGAACTACTAAAATCATAAGTATCCGCAATACACTTCTAGTGCGTATCGAAAAAAGCGTACGTAATGAATAACCTGAAGTATTTATTATACGTTATTGTTACGTAATAAATACACGAGTTAGTTTCGAGGCGTGTCGTATTACTCGTTAACTCAATAAGTACAAGGAAACGATGTTGTGCGCCAGAAAAGTGTTACCTTAACCTCGAATACAATATCTGATACACTTTGTACCAATATATACTATAAACTACAGTATTTAAGTTAAGACTGTCAGTTCGGAACGTGATTAGTACTCGTCACGTTCTAAGCAAGTCAGTCATAAACGCTATGAAAATATTTGAAGGTTTTACGTATTCATTACACTTATGAACTGAACACTGAAGCGAACCCTCGTAATATCGGAAATTTTGAGCTCAACGGTATATATATGATTAAATTAATAAAATCCGACCTCTGTCAATTTGGCTGTCTGGAGTATTACAAATATATATATATATATATATAAAATATTCAAGTCAACATCAAATCAAATGGAAATAAAGCAAGCACAGGAGTTCGATAAACGTTTAAATGAATAAAGTACGAAAAAGATTATAAAAGCAAATGAAAAAAGGAGTTCTATATTTACATGTAATTAGCTCATTATTTTTTGTTTATTTTTAAAGTGTTATTTTACGTTAACGAAACTTTTAATTGTTTTTCTTCGTGAGCCATTGGGAAACTTTTGTATTCATTTTAGGCATGAAAAATATCCTATCGATCAGATTGAGGAATAAGCCTTGGGATTTGGATACTATATTTTGTAGCTAAAACCCTGGTTTCAAATTTAGCACATTTATTGTTTTATGTATCTAACATTTTTTTGTTTTGGATTTCATTAGTGAAGAGATATTCAGACTTGATGGCGTTGTCGAAATTTGAAAAGTGTAATAGAACTGGGATGTATACTCAGGTCTTTTAACGTCGTAAACAAATGCAAAAACGAACGTCGTACTCGTATAAGATGAGCAACTTCTTTAGCCAATTCACAGAGAGAACATACACCTGGTAATCAGTCTCCAAACATCGAATTCGTTATCTACGGTGCCTTCCTAGTAAGAACTACGTGAATCATTCACAAACTCAAAATGCTCACTTATTAGAAAAATAAATTTTCTAATATTCAGAAAATAGAGTTATCGTTCTGGGAAACAAGAAGACAGTACAATTGATATGTTGTTAAGTTTACTTTCTAATTACAGTGATAAATGGCTATCTTAATTGCAACATTTTTCGTCATGAAAAGCAATACGCGAGAGGTGATTAAATTTTGTAATATTTCAGTCTGAGCCGCTTTGTATTTTAGGAGAAACCTGTCTGGTTTAGAGGCGCGGAGAGCATTTTCTTTCGTTTTTATATCGAGATTAAGATAAACAGTAAGAGATGTGAATGATGAGATAGGCTATCCACATTTTGGTAAAAAAGAATTTGTCGTTTTGATAATTCCACGATTGTTTTTTTACAATTTATATATATATTATTGAAATGACACCATTGTTTCGTCAACAAAAAATAGGCTTAGTTCGACAGAAATGATATTCGAATTTGGGCGCCGATCTCAGATCATTTATATGGATGATAATTCGCTCAACAATTTTTTTTGGGCCCTAACTTAGCCTTAGAATAAATACAACGATCGCGGCGTGTGTTTTGTTTCAAAATTCTTCAAGCATATAATAAATTTGTCTGCATGTCATATTAGCCAAATTGGACGAATTACTATATTCCAATGATAAACGTGGCTCACAATCAATGAATACACGGAGTCATATTAATATTTAGGCGAATTTTATAGAAAGTAATTCTTAAATTGATACCAAAAGTACAGTTTAATAGGAAGTCGAGGTTTAATGCGACATAGCGTATGTAAAGCGTTCATAGACGACCAATAATGTCGCAATCATACTTGATCTGATGTTCATAAAGTCCTGTATTAAATGAAATGGTGTGCTTTGATTAAACGAATTAGAAATAAAAAACATAAATAAATACTGATTAAAATAAAACAAACTTTGTTGAGATATATTGAGAATTGACTTCATAACAAAATTGAAATTATAGCAGGACTTTATGTTATCGTATGTTAAGGCAATATATGTTGAAAGTGGCATAGCAATAAATCCTAAAATAAATTAAATATATAGACTGAACTCTTCATTTCAGAAAATAACTATAATTAGTAAGTGTACAAAGAACATTTAGGCTCGTACATAAAGTCTGCTACTAATGGAAAAATAATGTTTCGTATCATTGTGTTAACTTACTTCAGCGTAACGGCAACATGTGGTAAGTATTTTCGTAGGCGACACACTACTCAATTTGGAGAATTATTCGATTGAATGCTTCCATGTTATTGCCCATTACAAATTTGCTGATTCTGCTTATGTTATGGTCTAATAAACTTATTTATTTTTCCAATTCGTTACAACTTATTTTAACCTAATCTAAACAGAAAAAAAAGATCAGTAAGATAATGACGGCACAATAGCAAGTCAGTGCCTACGAATCGTACAAAATTTTACACCTAATAACTTTTAAATGCATAGTTAATAGTATCTGGAATATATCATAATGGTAGATTGTGCATAATTTTAAATAATGAATGCGAGTCGTGTAATAAATGTTCGTTTCTAAATATGTAATATATTAATGAGCGGATATAAATTCCCATTTTGTACATACGACAATTTGTATTCATTATAGAAATGTCAAGTCAATCTGGATTGAATGCAAAATCCATAAAAAATTCCAAGTACTCGGTGACTTTAAACTTGATTTATTATATTATTTCTTCAGTTTTTGCCAACACAGTGCCATGCGACAGTGATGGCTGGCTGCACACTTGTGATGATGGTTCGTGTATATTTGATAAAGCAGTCTGCGATGGAAACTTAGACTGTCCGTAAGTTTGGCTTCTGAAAACGTTTCAGAGTTCTATATATATTTATATATATATATATATATATTAAGTGTACATAAATCATTACTCCATACCATTGACACGCTCATTGAACCATGTTTTTGGAATGCATCATGTGTGATGTGGGAGGCAATGTCTAGCGAACGGGATTTAAAATTTCGAAAACAGGTTCCCTTTTGTATCGAACTGGCCTCAGTCCTGAAAATCATGAAGAACTAAAATTAAAAAATAAAATAAAAAAAAAAACGGGTTCGATGATTATCATAATATTTCAAGAACAACAATGCTCCATATCGTAGATGTTAATCATTACTGCATCAGCGCGTCATTTTAAAATAAATATATCAACTATTCATGAATATCATAATTATGTTGAAGCCTTAGCATTTACGATTCCTTAATCGTTTTAATTAATTACTAATGATAAACACTCATTAGTACAAGAGGGTAATTCTCAATTATATATACATAAAATTAAAATGCTATATGGCACCAAAACTCTAGCCGAATATAAAAATGAATGTACCGAATTTACTATAAAGGTGTGTACGTGAATTTTATTAAAAACAGCAAAATATGGGGTAAATATCCTACCCCGTAGGATCCAGAGAAACTTAATAAAGGGGGAAATAAATATAACGTCCTCTTGCGACTTCTTCTCTTTTTAGACTTTGAAAATTTGAAATCGAATATTCTGTTAGTTGCGAGAAATGCGCTTTATCCGCAACAAAAACAACCACTGAGCAAAACGACTCATTGTTCACTCCGTGTTCAATGAAGGAATATCTTTATTTTTCTCAGAGATGGCAGCGATGAAAAACCGTTTCCAAGTTTTGGACAAAACGTGACTGGATTTAAATGCACAGTAAAAACAACATTGAACAAATGTATTCTCCCTGATAAATACGTATGTGATCAATACAACCACTGCTTAGAAGGTAAATTTGAATACAAACGTTGAGGAGCGGCTAAAAATGAATTCAGTCATGTGGCATGGGACAGTACAAAGAATGAGATATAGGTCTATATTCATATTGTCTGTGTACATATTACCCATGCCACGTTCACGAGTCTACTCGAAAGTGATGAACTCGCGCGAAAAGCACTTATTTGAACTTAAAAGTGAAAAAGTCCCCTAAAAGTAAATTTTTCCACAACATGTAGATGAAAAGTTGCACAAAATCTTATATAATTCATCTTCTATGTTTCTTCGTCCGTTATACTGTAATAACCTCCATGCATTATGTTAAATTATGTTGCCATTTGAAGCAAAAATATCTACGTGATGTGCGTGATTTTTGTCAGCACAAGTAATAGGTAAGTCGGGCCGAAAAGATGAAAGTTTACCACAGTTTATCAACGGACCTAAAAACCGAATGCGCGAAAATTAATTCATTTTATTCTATACTTTCGAAACTGCACTAATCAAGTCTGTCTGAAACAAAGTGCTTTGATCTAGCAATCGATAAATCAAGAACAAACAAAAAAAAAGTACTCGTTATTACCAACGTATTCAAATTTTAGTACTGGTATATTCGATCGTCTGGAAAACAGACAAAAGTTGTCAGTATTCATAATGTCGTCAAGTATATAAAAGACAAACAAATAACAATATTGATGTAATGCATGATAATTTATTGCAAACTTTAGGCCTTACTTTGTTTGTAACATCCATCATGCTAAGCCATATTTAACAGTTTTATACTAAAGAAGTTTGAATACAAGAAATTCATTTTCTGCATTTTATGTTGGCAACCTCCTGAAAACATATAAGGCACTGGCCAAACAAAGAAAAGTTACAAATCTATGAGCTTAGTTAGTTATGGAATCCTTATTCGCTGCCAAGTGAAGAGAGGAATCCATAAACCTTGAACTACACGCTCGCCCGAGAGTGTTCCAAAACGTTGTCATGGAAACCGAGAAAAGTTTTCATGAAAGACACAGACACATAATACATTCATCAGTTTCTGTCGCCCAGTTCATAAACGTCGTCTAACTGTCGAAACTTGAAAACCTCGCGCTTCAATGAAACACAACGTGACCTGTCTGACCTTTTGCACCACTTTCGACCATCAATAGGAAGAAATTCTTCTGCATTCGGATCTTGATCAGTGCAGTAGATAAACGAAACGAAACCGTTATGTAGACATTTCAAATAACATTATGGCTTTTTTGTATATCAAAGCACCACCAATACAGTTTTTATGTATGTGTGAATGCTTCTCTTAGTTTATTGATATATCGTAACTTTTCAGATGAATGTGACTGTATGCACAGCTACCCATTCCGATGTTCCCCGGACGAATGTGTCAATCAAGCATATTTTTGCGATGGGATGGCGGATTGTTCCAATGGGAGAGACGAATTGCCATACAGGTATTAACAAGACAGAATACTGTAGGGCTCATTATATTTCACTACTACTATTGGTATTCTATTATAGATCATAAACAGGTATACTATTTTAGTTTCATTCACATATTTTCTATTTGCGGTCGACTATACTAAAGTTCCTCAAATTAGGTTAGACTGTTAGCTTTATAACGTTCCTAATATATTTTCATTTAACAGCAACAAAACGGAAGGACTTCGATGTGTAACAGAATACAACAACAGTGCTTGTTCTTTGCCTTATCAATATCGATGTGATGGATCAAAAAACTGCTTGAACGGAGGAGACGAATGCTTTTGTAACGGCGATGGCGGAAAATACGACGACATTTGTAAGTCCTGTTGTAATCGAGGCCTCCGCGGTTACATTACAGTACGTGACATCAATTTTCTCCTGTTTCTGTTTTAGCCTATTTCGACCAAACCTGTTTTCGCTGCTTAGATGGTAATGGAGAAATGATGCAATCCTATCTGTGCAATGGTTTCATAGATTGTGTGGATTTATCTGATGAGTGTTTATGTGAAAATCCAATATCAATTTGTAAGCAATTAGCCTACCAAGGTAAGGAAATAAGAACGATCTCGTATTGTACGCCGACACATATTACCCAGAAACATATTAACATTGAAGCAATAAAAAGTAACAAAGTGAATTTTGAAGTCCAGAGTAACCCACCAAAACAGAACAGAACCTGGAACATACTCGAGTTAGAACATAACTTTTGTGCAAAGCTGCTTAGACCAGTGGTTCCCAAACTTTTTTGACCATCGCCCCCCTAAAGTAGTTTATACAACTTCATCGCCCCCCTGCACTACAAAAAAATATAAAGTCAGAAACGAATTTATTACAGACCAAATAAGGAGACAAATCATAGTTTATAGTGTTTTTTAATGAGATAGATGAGCTTGGTGTTCTTCAGCGAGTTTTTTTTTATATCTAAAATTACCCCATTTACTGATGGAAAGGTGATTTCATTGTTCTAATAGCAATAGTAGCACGGCTGAAAACCCCTTTTTCACCATATAATAGGTCGGAAATGAAAGAATCCAGGGTCCTACCTCCTCAAAAACCGCCGTGTACTCTTGCCTTATAGCATTTCACTTCCTAAATTCACCACATTTCACATTAAAATAATAAGAACAAAGTTAATTTTCCAAACTTATAATAATGATTTTCGTACATTTCATTCATTCGTACAGCCTGATGACCTGCACCAAAATATTTCGGAAAAATCCCCGATTCTTCATCCTATCACGGCCTCCAGTCCATAATTAACCAGCCATTTTTTTGGATTCATGAACTCGGATGTGGAAGAAGCCGTGACTGACTATCGGCTACGGCCCAGGGGTCGGCAAATTTTATGTCGATCGCAGGACAAAATTCAGGGTTGCTAGTCTTTTGCGGGTCGCATGTATTTTTTGAGAGGTAAAAACGGAACACACGCGAAAACTGCGACAATCGTGAACTCAACTCAGTCGTCTTATTAAAAAAATTTTACAATGACATTTAATGTGACACTGTCTTGTTGCTGAATCACGCTGGATAGCTTTACGACGCCAAGATTGAAACATTTTCTAAATGGGCATCACCAAACCCACTTCTTTGCTTGTTCTTTGTAATGTTCATTTTCGAAAATAATGGTTTGCACAAATATGTACTTCCAAACATCGAAGTGAATATTTTCGCACGATTTGTGAAATTTTGATAAATATATATTTTCTTTGAGAAGATACATTCTTACAAAAATCAAGCATGATGAATCTCCCGAATATGAATATGAATTTTATTTCCTTATTGCTTTGCAATATATTCGAATATTTACTGCGCTATTGAACCCCTGCACTCAGCATCAACTTTTCTGCGTGTTTCCATTTGTCTAATTATAATTAAATTGTAGGCTCGTTAAACGAGTGGCTGTTCACTAAATTGTTAGGATATAGTATAATTCACTCTAAACGTGTCTCACGATAAATTCTGTTACGTAAAAAAATGTAATTTACTCCTCGAGCGTAGATTATAAATAAAAAATTTTCATCGTCAAAACCGCCGTTTTGATATTTCCCCGGACATAGACTTCCTTGTTTACCTCGTGACATTGGCCAATCAGCAAGATGCAAAAAACGTAACAATGCCCCCTTTCGCAGGCGCTCAGACACTCTCACTCGGACAGATTTTCAGGGGTGGTCGTGAGCACTACCTCATTTTCACGTTTTTGAATTATATTCGTTAGTATTTAGTTGTTTTTCGGAAATTTAAATATAAATCAAATAAGTCAATGATTACTTTGTCTTTCTATGAGTTTCAGTTTAAATACAGCAATCAAAAATTAGTGTAGAAATAGCTGTGATAGACTAGGCTAAAATTCTTTATCGGTACTTTTAAAAAACAGATTGTTAAATGGTGTGTATTAGAATGGTAGTTTGAATCAAATACCCCATTTTACAGGCCACAGCTCGCGAAACCACTCTTAAAATAAGCTTCGAAAATTTTAAAATGGTAAAGTATGGAAAGAATTTTCCGCGGTCAAAGGTCGGGGAAAGGTCCATTCAGTGAATCGTCCCGGGCCAGATTATTTTACTTCGGCAGTATTTTGCCGACCACTGGGATACGCAAACTACCTTACCTTACTGCAAAGACGAGACCAGTAATCCTTTCGCGTGTGAATATCGCCCACATGATTCAAGTCTGCGAATGCACACAAAGTACAGAATTAAGTGCGCCGAACATAAAACAGCTTTCGCGGAATCGCCCCCCTATCGCCCCCTTAGACTTTTTCGCCCCCCTCTGTATCGTTTTCGGGGGGCGATACCGCCCACTTTGGGAATCACTGGCTTAGACTACTGAAACATTTGGGTACAATCATACACAAAGAGCAAGTTTAAAAGTATTTTTTTCATTTTCATAGAAGTAATTAAGAAATTTATAGGTTTTTTTGTCATGTCCATGAATCCCTTTTCAGAAATTTAAATATTGTATTTTTATGATTCATTGATATATTTGTCTGACAGATGATTGTGAGTTCAGATGTCGAACAACAAACGACAAGATCAAAAGCAAATGCATTTCGAAGTCACAAGTTTGTGACGGATCACGTGACTGTACCATGGGTGAAGATGAAAAATATTGTTCCCACGTAGAAGCAGTCAAAAAAGAAATACAACTCAGTTATAAAGAGGATATGCCTGAATTTTGGTGTTGTAACGGTATGCACAATCGATGTACTTTTGTTGTGTATACGTTTCATGCGTGTATTTGCGCAATTTCTACTCAATAGTAAATTGTAAACGCGTCAATTCGTGATTGAAAATCAATAACAAATCACTAAAAATCTTAACGTGTGAATTGACAAGTATTTTTGGAATGCGAAACTTCATTTACTATTAAGAATTCCCATTAACTGATCAATTTTGGAAAATAATAAAAGATTGTAACAAATCTTCTGTCTCGATATAAAGACTGATGTAACAAAGCAAACCATGTTGAACAATATAAAACTGTAGTAGAGTTCGTCTTTTATATGGGTATTTATAAAATGATTAACGTTCATTGTACAGCTAGGAAGGTTAGTTATTCTTTCATTTATTATTGGACACGTAGTGGACATAACGATCGTTTCAAAATTTTGTTGTTATTGTTATTATTTGTCTCCGTCAACACGTTTTGAAGAAATCGCTTTTCTCTTCGAATACTGGACCAATTGCTTTGAAATTTTCAGTGGTTAAAGATAAAAATTTTCTCCAGAAGACAATTACTTTTTTTTCGCTATGACGTCATCAGCATCATCAAATTATGTGACTCTACGTGTCCATATATTTGAGCATAGCTCTCTTGTTTGGATTGGCATTGCATTTGAAATTCACGTACATAACGCCAGGGCCAGCTTCAGCTTACTGTAGCCAATGCAGTCACATTGGGGCTCGCGATTATGAGCCATTACTTGGGTAAAAGATAACAAGTTGAAGACAAAATCGTTTTCTATTACAAAAGCGAAATCTGTTTCGCAAAGGGCTCCGTATTGGTTAGGCCCGGCGCTTTATAACGAAACGCGAACGTTTCCATCCAGTGGCCCGCGTTTCCGTGCGTCTGGCGTGTCATATACAGCTTGTACACCCTCTTATATATATATGTAAATAAAAAAATTATGCACATTTCTAACCGAGTTTAATTCAAATTACAGCCGGATATCCTGCTGATTGTTTGTACGAGCAAACATTTACAAATGCAACTCATGATGGCTGTGATCAGTTTTATGAATGTCCACCCGGTAAGATTCAATTGTTGCTTAAGGAATTTACCGTGAATAAAAAGACATGGATAATTTACCACCTTTGAGAAATACTATCAGTTAATGCTATTTTTTATTATTTGATCTTTTATTTTATTATTAACTAATCATAAAAAATTAAAAATACACATTTGTTATCATACAAAGATAATAAATTATTGTACATATTTCTTAAAATTTTCCATTTTTGATCATGACTTTTTAATTTTTGGATTCAATGACAATGACAAAAATTCTTATTAATATATAAAACACAGTTAATCGGTACAGTTGCAGCATTATCAAACTCTAATCAGAGGGAATATACACGCATAAGCATATAAATACAATCAATTACTGTACATATATCTTAAAATTTTCCATTTTTGATCATATTTCTTAATTTTACCATTTTTTTTTTAATGAACCGTTCAATTTCCCTCCCTTTATACAGATATGTGATAAAAACATTGAACAGTGGTTCTTTTTTTGTATCTTACAACGATATAGATAAAACCCGAGAACAAAAAGGATACAATTACACAATTCGTTATAAAAATTACCAACATATCCCAACATGCAATCTCTTTTGGAGAAGTTAAAATTTATTCCTATTTTTGAATATATCCACATGTTCAGCGGTTCCCAAAACTGTTGAATAATTGTACAATCATATGAAAAGGGGCTAGCAGTTTCAACATTAGACTTACAGAAATCACATAATTCTGATGAAACAGGTTTAAATTTATACAATCTGTTGTTTAGTACTATCTATTATGGCACCATGAAACATCTTCACATGAAAAGATTGCAATTTAGTTTTAATAGTACAATAAAAATTATCCATATACAATTTTTCTAATTAAAATCACTCTCTAAAAAAATCAGATATGCCCATCCGTTTCTTGATTTATCAGGGGTTATAAATTCCATCAGGTTAAATTTTGTATAGATACGTTTATTTACTTATTTATTTTTGTATATTAAACTGAAACGTATATTTAGTTTGCAGTGTTCCATCTT
This sequence comes from Styela clava, assembly GCF_964204865.1. Classification (NCBI taxonomy): domain Eukaryota; kingdom Metazoa; phylum Chordata; class Ascidiacea; order Stolidobranchia; family Styelidae; genus Styela; species Styela clava. Next base: position 12,241,371 of record NC_135262.1, on the reverse strand, counting down.
GTGGCGAACACATTTATTAACGAGCCACATTCGTCTTATCAACGACAGTCCTGTGAATATACAAGAATAGAAATTGCCACATTGCTTATATTGATTAAGTCAAAAGCACTAAGTAACTATATCTTTAGATCCAAAGTACTTTCCATATTTGACCTACGCAATAAAATGCGACAAGATACCGACATGCACCGGATTTTATGATGAATGTCTGGGATGTAATGATTCAACTCCACGACCTTACTGTGCACTGGATGAAGTATATGGATATGTGTAAGCCTATTAACAAACTAGCAGTTTGTACAAATATTTGACAATATTATTTTTGTCTAGCAAAAGAAGATTATGGGACATAAGTGCGCCTATGAATCGTTTTGCAAAATTGTTGTTCTGGTTGGTGTTTTCTTTGTGAAAATCACTTCTGAATGAATCAATTCTAGATATTGATTGGCTGAAGGGTGATAAAAAAGCTTTTAAAACTGTTACTATTATTTTTCTCCCCTCCAAACTTTTGCCGGGTGCTATAGGGCCATTTGCGTATATTGCGCCACCACGTGGCATTCCGTCAGGCTAGTCAGTCTATTTTTTTAAAGACTTCACCGGCACCCAAACGAAGTCAATTAATGCAGTGGGTAAACGGAGAATTGCCAATCTTAGGCCTTATATTAGTAATTTGACTTTCGTGCCCCTCTATGTTTCACGATTGCTCTATTGTGTTTGTTCGCAGTGTGCCTAATTTCAAATATTTTGTTTATATAGATGCCCCAACCACGAATCTCCTATTCATCTCGGCCCAACTGAAGTTTGTAATGGATCACCAGCATGCAATATTACCCATCCGGTGGAATCTGCAGATGAGGTCGATTGTCCTGGCAGGTAAGGTATCTGAAGTATTGCTAATGCGTTGGGTAATGATACAAATGTGTGTGGACGTTGAAAACTAAGTTTACATATTACATATTCGAAATTATTCAACGTTTTATGATACAATGTCCCTTATCCGAAATGTTTATAAGCAGCAATTGATACGTAAATAGCTACTAGTTTTTGTAACGGGAAGAATCTTTTTAATTCGGCATTACGAGCCCTTATTTTTACACCCCGGGCAAGGTTGTGGGCATGGGGTTTATGGTCATTAACCTGCAACGCATTCATAGGTATATCAAACGCTCTAACCACTACACACACTATCTTTCGTTTCAAGATATTACTGCATGGGAAATGTCGGAGGCAAGAAATATGTTAGTATACCACATACATCGGTATGCGACTGTTCTGTAGATTGTTGGGATGCATCCGATGAAGCAAATTGCACTGAGTTTAACAAATTCTGCTGCAGAAGCGGTGGCGAATCAACCTCTCTGAATAAGGTCAGTGATTGGTGGTCAGTAGCTGCACTAGAACAAGGAAGTACTGCATAGTATAACTTTGTATATATGAAATATCGTAATTTACTTCTATCAATATTCAGGTATGTAACGGAGTTGACGATTGCTCTGATGGAAGTGACGAATGCCAATCTTGTATAGACAGTCCGTTTGCAGACGACAAACACCTAATCAGTAACGTGGCGTTGAGGGCATTCGTTTGGATTATAGGTGCATAATTATTGCCTAACTATAAACATAACAATTCTATTCTTCGTAAAAGCACATGTATCTCATAATAAATACATATCATTTGTTTGAAGCTTATAGAAGCGAGTATGTATATATATAGTCGCATAATTTGTCATGACACAACTTTGAGGATAATTTTGATTCGTCAGGATTGACTTCATCAGCTGGAAACATCTACGTACTTATTCAAACTTCCATCTCATTGAGAAAAGGAAAACAAAATGATTACGCAAAGATAACTTCGTTTCATGTTATTGCACTTGGCATTGCTGATTTATGCGTAGGAGTGAGTATTATTTTTCATTGCTTTTTCCATTATTGTGCGAATGGTGCTTATGTGAATTTTTAATAATTTTTCAATTCAATTTTACGTTTCAGTTATATTTAATGGGACTTGGAATCACCGACGCAGTTTATGCTGGGATTTACTGTTATGAGGAAAAATCTTGGAGAAGTGGAATGCATTGTAATATCTTAGGTGTCCTATCGATGTTTGGACTACAGGCTTCTGTGTTTATGCTGACATTGATGACTATAAACAGACTACTTATGGTATTCAGGTAATTTAACACAATTGTATCATATCAGTAACAGAATTATTTTGAGCGTGAACTTATGGATCGTTATACCAAATTGCCGGTGGATTCGCGTCATTGTATCTTCGCATTGCTTTTTTGTTATGTTTTGTAGCAACACCAAGCAAGTTTGAAACTTATTTTCAATATTTTTCAGGCCATTTAACAAGCCGAGCCTGAAGACCTCACTGTTTTTTGTTGTTTTATCAATAATTGTTGCATTCCTGTTGGCGATTATACCTATTGTATCGTTTGCCGAGGATTACTTCATCTCATATGTAAAGTAAGTGTAATAAAACTTTTTTAGTATTTCAATAAAGTATTTCAAAAGTAGCATCAATTGTAATTCTATACAGCAGAAGTGCGTACTAGTGAACTAAATAATTTTTGATCAGGTTTTTCAAGAACCCATTCCTTCAAAAGCAAGTTGACCGAACACAACTCAGTATTTTCGCCAACAAGTTGTCGTCGTATGAAACTTTCGGACAAGATTTTCAGAACGTCATGGGGTACGTGTTTGCACGTTTTGATACTTTACGCATGTATTTCTAGGCAACTACTACTGCCTTTCAGGGCTGAGTAAGCGAGACTTGTTTAATTGTCCGTTGAGAGTGCTATTCAACTTGATACTTTCGAGTCACTGGCGTCAAAGTACGTCGCTCCAAATCGGGACTCCGGAGAGGTTCAAAATATGAATCCGGTTCCAATACATGTATGACTAAAATATGACAATCTTCGACTTCACGACCCTAATTTGGGGACCTCCCTGTTAATGTACTTTTCATTTTAGGCAAGAACAAACAACTTACTCATGGAAAGGCTTATTCGTCTTGATGAAGCATTTGAACAATTCCTTCGAACCACGTTACCAATTTGGATATTATTCGAGTCACGGCGTTTGCTTGCCGAAGTTGTTTCCAACACCGAGCGACCCAACGTGGCAGTATTCGATTCTAATTATAGTGATCAATTTTATATCGTTTCTGACTATCCTCGTTAGTTATATATCTATTTATAAGTAAGTATAATTAAATTAATTTGGGTTTACATTGGTTTATATATTTAGGGTGGCTGAGCTGTACCAGAGTATAGCATTAAATAGTTTAGTTCTGGTAATAGAACAGCAATGTGAAAAGTTAAAATCCTAAACAGGATTTTATAACCCGGGTCCGGGAATCAAATTTGTTATTTACAATTTTTTTTATTTGTTGGAAAAATTGTGGTTTTATTTTCGTATGAAAACTGAATATTGCAAATTATTTTAGACAAACGCTTAGAAGACGAAGAAGTGTTAAAGGTCATTGTCGGTCTGATCAATCTATTGCAATGCAGAGAAAAATAACTCGTATTATTGTAACGGATTTCTTTTGTTGGGTTCCAATATGTTTGATTGCCTTTTTGAAGATGACAGGTAATTGAATATATATATATATGATACAAATAATTTTAATAATATTCCTGTGTACGGCCATTATGTTATTATAATTATGCTTTTTTGCGATACATAGCGAAATCGGTACCAGAATTTAGCAAAATTTGGGTATATATATATATTCAAGTTCTTTGGCCCGGCATTCGGTAATCACCGTTTGCTTCAATTACCGGACTTTACCTAATAAAAGTGCTAGATGAATATTTTGATTTAGGTCCACTAATGCATCCGGGAAATGGCATTTAAAAAAAGGTAATAATGCGCGCGATTAGCTAGGTAAGCGACAGAATATAGAGCACTGCCTAACCGCAGAAATAAAGCGGGGCGCTGCGCCTTCAATGGGTTTTGTGACGTCATATTTTAAATTGGGGCGTTTGAATGAGTAAATTGCCGCTTAGATTCGGCGTAATCGAGTCACTAAGTACGATGCTGATACGAGCGATGACATGTAAATTACTAGGTTAATTTTATATTTTTAGGTGTACCAGTGTCCGACGAAGTCTATGCAGTTGCAGCCATCATGATTCTTCCAATAAACAGCGCCATTAATCCGTTTTTATACTCAAACCTACCTGAAGTTATATGGACTCGAGCCGGGAAAGCTTACAACAAAATGTCAAGCGATACCGGACCAAGAACATACGAACGCGAAAGCGACAGAACTTAAAGAAAGTGACGTCAGGATGTAGAGTTTTCAAGTTCACGCCAGAGAACAAATTGCTCAATCTAGTGCGGAAATTCTCGTATGGTGATATCAAAGTCTAAATTTTTTGTGATTTAAATAGCAAAAAATATCATGAATATACGACACTACAAAAACTATTCTAAAGATGAATACCTCCAAACGTTAACCAAGTGTAGACTATATATACTATCGATGAAATACATGAAATGAGTATAGTTGAAATATATATTTAACAATGACCATTAATAAGTAAAAATCAGGTAAGGCAAACGTCAGGCTCTCCTTTATAAGTGTTGCTGTTTGGTCTAGTGTAGTTGTTCGCGTGGGGGACCAATGAGAGTGCTTCTCATTGTGTTGAAACCAGAACATTGCATAACTTAGCAGCGTTACAGAAAAATTTCTGTATTATTCCAGCTTTAAATATACTGCAGGGGAATATGTAGTATTGCAAAACTACCATTATATTCAATAGCTGGATAGCGTAGATCATTTTAAGTCACAATTGGATACGGTTGTTCGGCGTCAAAAATTGTGGAACAAAGTCGAAGAAGCGTTGCTTTACATTTCAAATTAAAAGGAATGAACGATGAAAATTTAACTAACTAATATGACATATAGTTTGTTGTTTGAGTCGCATTGTTGATAAATGTCATGTAGTTTTATTCAGATGCAGTCAAGTATGATGATATGCGACCAAAGGTAGTCGTTGAATGGAAAACCTCAAAACTGAGCAACAAAATATGTAAACGACGACAATATATTTCATACGTCTTGGATTGAAACAGACAATAAGATATGTTACAGCCTATAAAAGTACAACACACTAGACCAGCGTAAAGAGAAGTTGAAGCATTTAACTTGACCTGTTCTTTGCTATATCGCGCACAAAAATAGTATTTTCCAAACATAGTTATTACTGGATGCTATTATTGGATGTTATTACTGAAATTGAAAGCACTTTCAGTCATCTAGGCTTTTAAAATTTTACTATGAAGATAACTAAATGATGTCGGATTTGTATAGACTTGTGTCTGTTCGATTTCAAGCAACAAAATCAACAATAATGAAACAAATATTTTGCATTCTAACCCATCACACTGATATGCAGTCATCCGTGGCCGTGAATGACGTAACTGAATTTCACTCTCTCTTGCCAAAAATTGTTCAAATCTACCAAGCATGGGTAAACACTAACGTATACTTATAATATATCTATTGAAAGAGAGTGGCCATGATTGCCCCAACCTCGGTGTCCTCTGTAGCAACCACCGAAACGCCAGACCTCACTCAATCTGATTATATGGAAGATAAAACAAAAAAATGTGACATGACTGAAGAGAAATACAAATGACTGAAGTATGGGAAGGCAGAGAGCAAGCCAAATTGTTCGATAAGAAATATAGATACCTAGATTTAAGAAAGCAAATTTATAGATGGTGGAAAAGCTGAATGTGTACGCCGATTTCATAGTGATAAATATTCCGAATCATTAATTTGATATGAGTTGCAGATATAACTTACACTATTTCTGTGAAGTTTTGAAGAATTTTCATGATTACATGAGTAACAGTATATTAAAATTCTAGAAAAGTTTCAAAGCCTCAAAAATATATATCAGGAGAAGCGTAATTGGTGACATTTACACGAATATTTCTTAAGTTTAAAAGTAGGAGATAAATTGCTACTGGGTTCAACAAAAGTATGAGAGTTATTTAAGACAAATGCACTTGATCATAACGGGTAAAAATTGCTATGAAATTTAGATAGTAGCTAGTCAACCCAAAGATTTATGTTAGTATTAGCTGTCTTTATCCAAGACTGTAGTGTTTTCTCTGATATTTCCTACTTTAATAGTTTATGAATTTCAAATTAAACAGAACGACAAAAAAGCGGAAATCTCGGATGAGTTTTCATCCTCATTAAATTAATAAAAAAAAAGTCATTGTGTAAAAAAATACGTATACATCATTATCACGATGATAAACGTACATACAACCACATTCAATTTTGTCGGTGATTTAATCTACCATTCCAACCAATTATTAAAAAATGGTCTTTGAAGAAGAATATGCGTTTAAAATTACACAAAAGAGCAAATTTGAAAGATGCGAAATCTGTTTTTGTTTTCAAACGATATTCGGCGGGAAACTATATATATGTGTCGGTTTACCAACTTCCCACGAAAAGTTTGAAAAATAACACACAATATTGAGTTACAGTGGGCTATGTTGAGTGATAAAACACTTGGCCGGGATTGGAAAATATATAAAACACAAATTCCAGTACAATTACTCCGTGAATCATTCTCGATTCGGTATGATTTTGTTTCAAAAAAATTGATTGGTCGACGACTCTTTGTAACTATATGACGAGCCTTTGATAAGACGTAACAAAAAGCATCTTTTCATCGCCGTTTTTGTCTTGATAACGACTTCTTTCATAGGTGTAATGTTACTGCATATGAACAAAGGAGATACAAACGGGACTGTATTGTTTTTTATTGATGTCTCCACATTCGCAACGCGATAATTTTAGGGTGTAGATTCAAACGAATGTAATCGTTGAGAATGGTCGTTGGAAAGCAGGTATCTTCGCTTCACAATGCAATCTTTGTCGGGAAAATGGGATATTTGCAGATCCGCATAAGGTTTAGAAATATGAACATATATCATGGATTCTTCAGAAGAATTTGGATTCGGCGAATTGGCCGGAGTATGATTTTTGCGAGGCCTGCTCTTGTTAATATACTCAAAATCGCAAAACCCTACTTTGCGTCAAAATGGGCAAGTTATGAAGAAGTTGATATATTCAAAACAGACGAAATTAGCTATAATTAGGGAATCATAGAAGCACTCTATGATCAACAAATTCCTCTAAACGACAGTACTCTAGAGAATTTACGTGTCCAATTTCCGTACATTTATCTAGAAGAATCAGTCGGAACATATGATCTCTGCCTGACAAGGAATTTTCCTATTGGGGTAGCAATAAAAAAAAATTACCATTCTCTTACTTGTTGACATAGCTGCATGCAAGGTATTTCTGTTGGGTGATTTCTAAACTAGACGATGTTGTCGCCGTAGCAAATCGTACATGCAGCCAAAAGAGGTCAAGGGTATAAGGTGGTAGAGGTCCATTGCATTTATTTCGTATCTTAAATTCTAATAATCTCTTCTATGAATGTTTACTGGTTTGTGGTGTCCGGCAGGTAAAAGTGCCATGCTTTATGATGTCGAAATAGCATTGCACTTTTCCCGGCCTGTTACCCAGATACCTAGCATCAATGTAAGCAATAGAAATTGCTTCAAGGAATTTTCCCAACTTTATAGCAATTCTTCCAAATGTCGAAAATTGCTTGATTTGGAGAATTTATTAAATGTAAATAAATGTAGGAGACTTCTCTCATTAATGATGTATATATATATTGGCAAGTTACACCTTAATAGTGAAATTTTTATTCACAAAAAAATCCTGCGATCCTGAAATTTGAAATAAACGTAATTTCTGAGAAAGATAAGATTCGATAGAATAAATGATTAAGGGCATTTTGCGTAGATCAGATCGAATGCAAAATTTCAATTTTTGTATAATATTGCACTCGTCCCGGTCTATGTACAACAGCTCAAACTCTTCAAAGAATGTTTCTTTCTTTCATTTATAGTTAGTGATGAAATCGACGAATAGATTTAGTCCGTAAATACGATATTTTTTATTTCAGGGCCGCGCAAATACGACATCAACAACAACAACAGGATTTTAATTGCAAATTTAGAATAAAAATAATAGGCCTTTGCAGTTACGTTATGGCTTAGCGGGTAAAAATCGTTAGGCTTAACCAGTGGCGCAGCTAGTGGGGGATGTCGGGGTCGAACTTTTATGTTGTCGACGCAACCGCGGGTCAAACGCAAGAAATTTAAATTAATAAAGCAAGACATTTCAAATAGGCCTGTATCGCTAACAGATTAGTTACTTCGCGCAACAGAAAAATCATTATTCGTTGAAAAAGTCGGCCCTTCAACAAGTGGTGTAATCGCGGCGACTGTTTCAGAAGGGAATGGGGTTTTTCGATTTTGAATCTCTCCCCATTTGAAAACGCCTTCAATATAGTAAGACATCAGGGACTGCATATATAGATCCTTGTTCCGAGCGAAATGCGTGGTGAATGAGCGTGGTATAAAAAGCACGATAGAAAATCGATCACCATGAACAAATCCCCTTTTCATACAACGAGGCTCAAGTTTTATCGACAAAAGGGCGTCGAATGTCTGATCATTCAAGAAATGAATAATCACACACGCACACGTCTAGTCACGAGAACAGGGAAAAGTAGTTTCTTTCGTATTAAATAACCAGCGGAAAAGATTACTACGTACGAGTTTTCTTTGTGTTAATTGACGGAGAGCTATGAAGATCCGAACCACCGCCGATCGCACGCGATCAAGAACCGACATTAGATACAACTTGTAACCGACGACTGTATTATATCTGGACTCAACTAGGATGTACATTAATCTTGAAAGAAGTTTCTGAATCAAAACTCTAATATCCAAGCAAAATACGATTATGGCTTCTCGACAATTTATTTTGCGTATCCCTTTATTTCATCCACACATTCTATATCCAATACATTTTTATTACGACGGTAGCTTTAAGAAAACTCGCAACTCGATACAGAGAGAGTGTTTTTGGTGGCCAGGCGCGCTTTTTTGTTAACCTTGTCTCAAGTTATGCTGGCCTTGCAGGTAACTCGGCATTTTGTTTGTCCTATGTTGTTTTGCTTTATGCCAGAGCGAAAAAAGTAAATTGATTGATTGAAGACCGCAGCGTAATACCCAGTACATGGTTCATTATCCGGTTAACTTTTCCCCACTAGACTTCTTCAACGTCTGTGATTAGATACATCGCGTTTCAAAATATACGTGATGGTATCGGTGACGAGACAACGCAAGACTATCGAGTAATCAACACAGAAGCTCTCAATAATTCCAGCCCAAGTACCCCAATAAATACTGTCAACAAGCGTGATTTTAACTTTTAATAAATATACAACTAAATTCGGCGAACGATAACGCCTAAACAAAAAAAAGGGAGAACTTTTTTAAAGAGTATCATTGGTTTGATGGTCTACTGAGATGGGTACAATACAAGAAAATCATCTGTATTCCAAAGAAGAAGAAAAATAAGTAACAAGATTAATGACGGTGCAAACGTGGACAATTAAGCAGGTTTTCTTTTTGAAATATGACAGCTGGAGTGGGTGTGGTTACATAAAACCACACAATAGTATAAAGACCGGATTTAATTTGATTTCATGAATCACCGCACCAGGTAAATTAAAATCATTGAAATGATTCAGTTACTGCACTACAAATAATTTTTCTCAAGGCATCTTATAAAACACATCGGCACAGGAAAGGGGCAGAGAAATTTAATGGGACCTCCTGAAGTATGCGCACCAAGATGGCGCACAACCTCAACTCGGGTTGTGTACAAGTTTAGGGTTCAGGTTGTGCGACATCTTGGTGCGCATATTTTAGGAGTGTCATTTAATGTGAAAAATAGAAATGCAGTCATTTTTGAAACTTCTATTACACAACTATGCACATTGATAGTGTCATCTTCCAGATCCACTCACTTCTGACTGCGATTTATCAGTGCTCCCACTCTGAAATAAAATGTACAGACAGATAGTATAGAAATAAATACATTTTTAGTTTTAAAAAACAAATTTACCAAGTAAATAATACAGAGGTTTTAAGAAAGAAAAAAAGTTACTCCTGAAGTATAATCACCAAGATGTCACATAACCTGAACCCCTATCTGGTACACAACCTGAGTTCAGGTTGTTCGCCATCTTGGTGCGCATACTTCAGGAGGTCAGAAAAAAAATAATATCACAAAAAAGCATCTTTTGAGCTGAATTTCTAATCAAATTTAAAGACATATTCCCCAACATAATTTAATAAAAAAAAATTGATGTTTGAAAGTAAAAAATATGAGTTCTCATTTTTTCAAAACGGTTTTTATCATGGTTAGTCCTTTTGACCTAAAGACCACGAAAATATATTTAATATAACTATAGTGCAGACAGATCAGCACAACAAAGGTTACAAAAATGATTCCTAATTATTCCATGCTTCTATAATTCTAATTTAAAAACTGGGTAGTTTTTGCAAACTTATATAGCAACCATGCAAGAGATAGGGCTGCCTAATCTACTCTTATCTTCTTCTGTACGAATTTTATTACTGTGGTGTCATATTACCGGTAGTCATATCTTAATGAACACTGAACCCTGGCCATCACACCCCAACAAACAGTACTTTAACCTTGATTATTAAGTTATTCACCTTATAATGATACCTGAACTGCTAAGCTATTATGCTTGGTATTACACATTCATCTGGCAATAAAAACCACATCACACTTGAACTTACTTGCTAATCTTCCTCCAAATTCAAACAGAACTTCCACTTGACAATGTTGACATTGATGTATCAGATGTTCCCTGTATGTGAAGACTACAAGGCTATATCCCACTCACAAATCCTCTCAATTAAATATTGAAATTGTGGACAATTCATAGAATCTTATACTTCAACTCGACATACCCACAAAAACTTACGAAGTCGTAGTTACTTCATACTGAATCTCTCTACTTTTATTAATTACCTCATGTACTAATCTACAAGTTACCAACACTATTCATTGCTTCCATTCACTGAAAAGATTCACTACACATAAATTCTATATGAGCTAAATGATTTATTTGATATCTAGACAACCTATAACACATCATTCCCCGCTTTTTATTCCAGAACCATTATCCACCTATGCTACCTACTCCTACATTTGACATAATTTTCTAACATATATACAGGGTGACCAAAAAAACAGAACAATAAATGTCTTAAATACATCGAAGAAAACTTATTTAACACTTAAATTTCTGTTCATGTGAGATTGTGCCAAAAAAATTCAGTAATCTAGAATACTTTTTTAAGAATATGTTCCAAATGACCCGAGTTCTGTTTTTTGCATCTCACCATATAATGAAATTTACTATCAACATTCAAACCATCACAACATTAAATACCTTTACCTCATCAATGATTGTTAACAACACATCCATTGACATCAGAGTTAGCCAGCAAGAAAAAATACAAAATATAAGTACTTTGAAAAGTGTGACTCAATTTAACATTAACATGAACTCAGATTGAATATGCTGAAACTAAAAACACTCTAATGGACAAAATGTAAATAGTTCATTCAAACATACCTAGAATGGTGACTGTATAGAATACAGCTGCATAGCAGAATATTTCGTACTCCCGTAGCATGTGTACCAGGTTAATTTTTATTACGATTTTCCTTACTTTAGTTGTATTACGAGTTCTGGGACTGCCTGTGTTAGCCAAGTGAATATACCCCTTGCCCATAGGCTTCAGTCCCTTTACACAACATAATGGTACACACACTTATGGAGCGCCAAATTTTTTAGGTCTGAATCTAACAATGCCTTTAGCATTTGTCATTATCAATTCATTGTAAACTAAGCATCATTTCGACTCACTTGCACATGGATATTGTTTCTTAAAACAGCAGATCTTAAAATCATTGCTTTCACTCTTTGTAAATATTCAGTACCAACTTGAACGGTCTTTTCAAATGTTAAACTTCTTTGATCAGTGTCTTTAGCATGTAGAATCTGATAAAGATATAACACTAAATTACATATGGCATTATAAATAGAAATAAGACATCAACGCTCAAATGTATAGACGAATGTATCGTAATCGTACATCATTGGCAGAGATAGATCAACCAAATTAATGACAATGAAAATTTAATAGTCCGTCCGAGTCCATTTAGGATAGGAAAGGATGTTATATGGGATTTTCTCATTTATCCCGAAGCAAAAGAACCCATTTAAACGGGTTTATCATAAATGGCAAACCACGGATACTAGTCTGGTTAGCAGTCCATGTCAGATATAAAAATAACTAAACAGTTTTTTGTTTCAGTTATTTAAGCATATGGACTTGATGATGGAGGAACCCGTAACTGTCAGAGGTTATGTGAACCGCCGTTCGATAGCGAATTCTTAAAGCGCATAGTCCTTGTATGCATTGAATAGTCCAAACCAAAGATACAATAACCATAACACAGACAAGATCAAAACATAATTTACATAACAAAATTTCTTGTTTAAAAATTTAGCAAACTGAGCACACATTCCAAATGCATGTCAACTAAATTTATTTGAAATGGTATTATTAATGAAAACTGGATGCATGAAAACACCACACAAAGAGACAACTAGTGCGGAATTTTTGCCAAGCATTTATGATAGCCTTCAAGATAGAAACACATACCTTATTCTCTGAGTCAATTCTTGCTTGTATTTCACCATCTAATATAAGTTGCATTATTTCGTTTTCTAAATCAGGCAATGAAGAATTGAAAGCATTAGCCATCTTTCTCATATCGGCCATCATGTAAGGACTGAAATACTAGAACAAAAAATATTCGTTAATGTCATCAGATTTTATAATTTACATGATAGCAAACTCGATAATCTTTCATTTATAGCTCTCTATTCAAAACTGAGCAACATACTAAAGCGAGTACTCCTGTAGTGTGTGTACCAGGTTAAGGTCGGGCCATAATTTTATTCCGATTATCCTTATTTTAGTTCTATTATGAGTTTGGGGACTGTCTGTGTTGGCCAAGTGAATATACCCCCCTGCCCATGGGTTTCAGTCCCTTCAACAACTTGATGTAAAGTAGGTGAACAAAATGAGTGACTTCCATATTGGTACATACACTTCTATAGAGCCCAAAATTGACTAGTAAAAAAATGCACATACTTGAACCAAAGATCGATTCCTGATTTGCGCATAAAGTCTGTCGACGTGAGGAGAAAGATAGATATCCAGTCGTAAATTATCACGAATCGATTGTAACGACGATAAACATTTACTGTAGTTTGATTCATAAAATGCAAACACAATGTCTCGAACTTGAGGCTCCAATTCAAGAAGTAATTTGAAAGAACTGTAATAAAAGTGAAAACAAAATATTCCTTGATACATAACTCATCGCATGAACACAAGAATATCAATCTCGGAGAGGAAAAAAATATGAGTAATCACCAGCCAATCGCATGAAATCACGCAAATTTCTGGAAGAAGTTTCAAAATGTTTAAAAGTCCTGATAAAAGTTATTGAAAATTGGTATTCACACACAACCATATGAAGACTAAATACGATAGCCTATACTTGGGTAAGACAGCTTAGTGGTTAAAGCAGGGGTTGGTAATCATTTTTCTCAGTGGGCCAGTTACAAAAAATTGACTGGGTTACAGGGTCAGAGCCTTAAAACTCAATATGGAAAACTATAAATAAAAAAACAATTTATTAATAAAAGCTAGTCCAACAGCTAGGTTTAAGTTATATCGTGATAAGAAGCACAATATAAAATAGGACTAATGATGACGTTGTTTTCTTCGATAACGTGAATTTATATCCATAAAAACTATGGTCATAATTTCAGCAAACACAAGTGGGCTGAATAAAACACTTCGGTGGGCCGGATCCGGCCAGCGGGCCATAATTTGCACACCCCTGGTTTAGAGGGTTAACTTAACTAAGTTGCCATTGCACTTCAAGATCTTCAATTCAGGCTCTATTTCTACGACTTCAGCCAGCCAGAGTGTAATAAATTGGAGAGGCGATGCGAAAAGAGAGTTTCAAACAAAATTTGGTAAATTATTGTCAAAAGCCATGACCATAATTTAAATCGTAAGTAATGGAGAAATAGAATATCTACAGAATACCAACCTGCTATTTATAACTAATTTTTGAAGTTCTGTTCTGGTAAATGTAGCGAGTGCACATAAACTTCCATACACAGCAACATTACTGGCAGAAAGCAACTGAAATAGAAAAAAAAATCAAATTTGAAAATATCAGTTTTGAACCTTGTTGATCAAATTCAAAAGGAGGTTTTAAATATGATTGACCCAAGCTTCAGGATTGCAAAATCTTTTACATCTGCAAAATATGGCTTCACTTATACATTTTATAGATATTATAGAAAACTTCGTTTGTCTAAACTTTCTTTCTTCGTTGCCCACAAAAGTTTTTTGACGTTCTATTTACTCAGTCTCAAGGTCTCATCCATGCAACGTTGTTTTGGGCAACTTTGGGCAAGTAGGTATAGAACTAAAAAACCAATTTACCCGTATTGGTAGATCTGCATTATGGATGATTTGGGGAATAAAAAATTGTCAAAAGCTATTTCAAGATCGGCAGGCCTGGCGGTTGCTGGATAGCGCTAAGCTTTGGCTTGTACTTCTCTCTCTTGCCAACGTACTTCTGATCACCCAGGTATTCAAAGCGTACCCCATACCCAACATAGACTTGTAACTGGACAAGAGGAACCACAGTGTGATTCATCATAATTATAATTGAACAAACCATCTTATAGGCTTTTGTACACATTATGATAAACACAAGTATCTTTTCCTAGAAGACACACTCAGAAACACAAGATTAATTGTGGCAATGCTATATAATCTCACTTGCTTTAGTTAAAAATAACTAAATTTCAAGAAAAATTTAAAAAAAAAATACTGAAAGTTACTATGTATAATGAAACTGAATTTTTCAATTTGAATTGAACTTGAATTCAACTTTACAAACGCTATCATAATATATTTGGTTTATTGACCTTCAAGGATACAGCATTATAATTTCAAAATTCCTAAAAAATCAATGTACTCACCTCTGGGAAATCACAATGGTCAACAGAAACTTGTAGAAAATGCTTTGCCGCCAATTTGTATTTTTCTATTGCCAATTCAGCTAGTCCTGCTGCACATCTGTGAAGGCAAATTTTTATCAAATTTTGAAACATGAATATTTATTAAAATGCAGTTTGTAAATGAGATAAATTATACAGAGTCAAGTAATCGGTAGTCTATTTTTTCAACATGCTGAAAATATCCACTAAACATAAACAAATTGAACAAGAGAGCGATGCCCAAATATATGAAAACAATGGCCAAAAGAAGGTACACATAGTACGGGTATGTAATATGTCACAGTAGACTACCAGTAGCGCAGTCTTAGCAACTTCACTTGACCACTAACGCGAACGCGGAGCCGCCACAAGGTGTGTAGTTTTTAATTTTGCTGACATTGTCGAAAACAAAAAATAAATCCCATACAGCCCACAGAAATTTTTTAAAATAAATAAAAAAAGCAATATCTGTCAAGTAAAAATTACAATCTATGATTATAAGTTTGTAACCATTGAAAATTTCAAAGCAATAAATTGGTTCAGTAATTTATGAGAAAAGCGATATCTTCAAATGGTAACTGCAAGAACGAAAATAAGAATACAAAATGACAAAACGAACCATAGGTCCACTACGTGTCCAATAAACTAAAAAGGCACATTTCAGGGCGAAGTGGGATGCAGAAAACCAATACTGGTTATAGAGCAGTAAAACCCTTACAGAAGTCCGACAAAAATGACAAAAGAAAAAATTTGATCTTTACAAACATCCAGGAGACGTGGTATACCAAGTAGTCGCACATTTAAATAAAAACGACTACGAGCACCACAAAACATGATCAGCTATGCTTAGAGATGGGCCGTTACAATATTTTGTTTTATACATCAAAAGGTTAACATAATTTACTAACTTTAACTTAGCAAGTATTGATTGACTATGGTTGTCTCTTTCCTTATCGGCAAATTCTCCTGTTGCTTCTGCTTTGTTTACATAGGTTAAAACATGGGACCAATTCTGTAGATACACACTGACCTATATCAGAAAAAAAAGGAGCATTGAACATAACTTTAAAACGTTACGATATAAACGAGTTTATTTAAAATTGAATAGCTAGGAAATGGAGACAAACACAAATTGGTTATTTATTCTGGTTGTTCAAGTTGATGCAAAAAGCCGAGATTACTGAAACATTTGGGTACAATCATATACAAACGGAAGTTCAAGTGTTCCAGTGTTAAATTAATCTTCTTTGTTTTTGTAGGGGTAATTGAGAAATTTATGGCTTCTGTTATTCGGGGGTTACCCTGTATTAAATTTGACACTGTACCAGGCATACGAGACAAGTTATGATTACTTGCAGAGAGTATGATTTAATCAATTTACCTAACTACCGTAATTTTTAACGCACTCAATTTGCGCATGATGGCCTAATAATCAGATCGATGCTCAATGAGCATAACTATTATGTTTGGTTGCAGCCACAGGACAATTTTCAGTATCAGATTCCATGTTCACCACCCAAACAAAGGTGGAAACAAATGTGTAATACCCAACAGGATAAGTTCCCTTTACATCAGTGATTGCTATTGCGAGTCTTTTCAGAGTAAACATGTAAAACAGCCTATATTTTGTTATGGTCAAATGTAGCAAGCTATTGAAAACTGCAGTTTGCTAGTTTATTTATAGCTTACACATTAGCATTATTAGTGTTACCTGTATAACATTGAGACACATGCTTATGATATGTTTCGGAGATGTACAATAATCTCGAGCTCTGCTATAACACTTGAGCGCACTCGGAACTTCTCCCATATTTAAATAATGATTTCCTAAATCGTCATGGCCGCGTCTGAAAGTATGAATAAAAAAATCATCCAATGTTGTCAAGTTATTAATGATTAACAGACAACAAAAGCAATTTGACAGCTTTTTAACTCCGTGTTGGGCAACAGTTAAAAATATCTGAAATATTAGATACAAAAAACTCATTTTAATTGTTAGTTAAATTGGCATTTTTAAACCATTTTATAATCAAACAATTTCTAAATATCATAACTTTATTAAATATCCCTATTCAATTTGAGCATCATCTTATGGAAACAATAAAGATTCTCTATTATCGTACGCTTAATTGTGTACAAGACAAGGTATGAACAAAATGAAATGGTGATTCGAAAATCACAAACTATATTATAATACTTTTCAGAACAATCAAAAAGAAAAATTAGTATACACTTTGTGTCTGTGTTATTTTCCTAAGCACAAAAACAAAGAATCTTTAAAGTCATATGGTCCTGCATAACACACAGTCCTCAAGCACACAGAACTTATCAATTATGCATTATCAAAACTAGGAGTTTCTATTGGCATCCATATGTGCCGTTTCATGGCTGACACCCTAACAAAGCGAAAATTGATAGTAAAATAGATACAAATGACTAATTAATAATCTAATGACTAAATATACCAACATGTATTTACAAGATAGCAATGCCCAAATGCGTAAACACAAAACAGGCATTTTCAGACAAAAGGACCAATGTTGAAAGACTGAAAAAACCTTTTATTAGAAAATATCACAAAAACAGTGGTATTTTTTACCATGATTTGGAAAAATATTATTTCCATTAAAAGTGAGTTAAGAGTTTGAAAAAGAAAAAATATATATTCAACTCATTTCCTCCTATTGGGTTAAAGCCCACGAAAAGTCGAATCTTTATATGGCCATCTCAATGTCAGCTAAACCTTATATGAATTGTTCTGATTATTGTATGAAATAATAAAGAATTGCATCGAATATGATAGGTTTCCATAAATCATGAAAAGCAGGAAAACTTAATAAGGAAAAGGAGGACTCCAACAAATATTGGAACAAAAATACTCACTAAAGATATTGAAATCGATTTGTCCCCTAGTTCCGCAGAAAAGCAATATTTTTACATTTCAAACAAGAAAACCAATAACAATTTTTATAGATCGCTTGGACAGAAAATCAAAACTCATTGGATAAAATTCGAATCATAATCTCAAACCTTATACTTTCTTTGATAGAATTATCTTTATAATTTTTCAGATCAGTATCAAGTTTCTCCAGTAACGTTGCTGCCTTCTTTGCTGTTAATTCCATCCATGCTGTGTCAAGCGATGGAATTTGATGAGTCAGCTCTACTACTGCATCAGGAAGGAATGAAGATTCTCTGAAGAGTTAGAAATTTATTTTTTATTAATTCTTGAAAATGACGAAAAACATTATTATTAACTGATGTCATTATTCAACGATGTCTATAAAATTGGATAAAGAAATAAAATGCAGTCGATTTGATTTAAAGAATCGTAACCTACAGAAAACTGTACAGTACATTGATACAAAACAGTCTCTATTTTAGGTCTCTTTTTTTACGCTTGGTTTAAACCCATTTGAAAAATATGATAAATTTCATAGAATTATATTCTTCATATGACAACGATGTCAATTTCCTATTATTAAAGTGAGCTTTAGGACAAAAAAGGCGAATGTTCAATTTTCGAAACATTTTTATTTGTGAATATTGAGAAAAAACATATGCTCAGTGATATTCATAAGTTTCGCAGTTTTGGGCGAAGGCAAGCTACACATTCAGCCTAACAAATACCTTATTGCTTGAGCCAGCATTTCATGAATGTTATGATATAATCCAACATTAAATGATTTCTGAACGTGAGCTAGAGCCATTCTAAAATAAAAAACAGATATTATTAAAAAGCACAAATGTATATTATTATCAAAAATACATATTTAAATGAATTCACTTTCTATATTATTTCCCAATTCGCACAAGTTTATGGTTTACAATTGATTAAAGGTGTCATTGGGTTATTAAGCACACTGTCAACAAATTGCTTAGATTAGGGTTTCCCATACATACGGTAAGGCGCACCGACATATAAGACGCAGCTGATTTTGCAAAGGATTGAGTTACTGTACGAAGCTCATTAAGGAAAAAAACTCGATATTTTTAATGGTTATTGTATTTTATTCAAAAAAACGTAAAGCGGTGGTTTCTTTATAAAAATAACAGTACCGTTACTGGTTTTTTAGTATAGGCCAGTGGTACTCCATGTCTCCCTTCCGAAGGCTTTCATGCTCGGCAGAGTGAAAACACCCCGTGGAATAACCTTATCAAGCAATGAAA
Source organism: Styela clava (assembly GCF_964204865.1). NCBI lineage: Eukaryota > Metazoa > Chordata > Ascidiacea > Stolidobranchia > Styelidae > Styela > Styela clava. Next base: position 12,222,083 of record NC_135262.1, on the reverse strand, counting down.
CTAGGAAGAACGGGGAGTTTTCTTGTATAGTGAAAAGTAAAAACAGTTCAGCGCCTAGAATTATTAAGGGCTAATAAGGCCCCCTCCAACTGCTCTGTGGCCCCAGCAGAAGGCCATGGGGCCCCAGGTTTGGAACCACTGGTATACGCAAGAAATTATGAAGCATTACCATGATCCATACATTAGCACCGGCTTGTAAGGAGCACAATCGATTTTTGAGAAAAAGGGGAAGGGCCATATAATACAATACATAGAACAAAGAGCATTCTATCTACCTGTATGCTTCTACTTTGAGTGAAGGAGCATGTTTTGCAATAAATAATAATCTTTCAGTCTTCATCAAACCAGAATAATTTGCTGTGTACATTTCCAAGTCCTAAAAATATAGACATGAACAATTACCAGTAGTTTGAAAACATTGCACTTGTAAGGTAGGCCATTGATCTTTTTCAAGAGTACAAATATATGAAAATTTTGTGACAGTGTTGCAACTTGTTTAAGATGATGCCCCTTAGTACATCTTCGATAAAGCAAGAGAGCCTACTGCAACGCAAATATAGCTAAGACAACACACCAACAAGTAATTTTTCTCCAGAAAATGAGATTCATAAACCTTTCAGACTCGCTATTATGACACATAACAATTACCGGTAGTCGAGTGGAAAAAAATTTTTTTTTTTCATAACAAAATAATACCAAAAAGAATTATAGGTCCATTCATTTATAATTGTCGGTTGTTCCTGATGCATGGACTTGATGGTGGTGGAAGCCGAAACTGACCAGTTACAACTTACATGAACCACCACATATTATATTCCCCAATGGGATTCGAACATCCCAAGCCGAGCAGAATAATCAGATGTGTGATGGCGATTGTATTCCTGACGCGTAGCCCGATGCACCAACCACAATGAGGTAAGATCAAATTTCAAAAGCTGAACTTCGCTACAATTTCAGACCACTCCAGAAAATCAAAGCCCCAATCACAGTTTTGCGGCAAATCCAGCCATATCGGTGGTGACCATGACTTGAGAGTATTTTTTTTGCTCATGAGTGTGTGAATTCATCAAAAGCACAATAATTGGAAAAGACATTAACCAAAACAAACCAAAGTTGGGTTCTCCACAATGAAGTTTTGATCATCATCCTGTTGTTCATTTATATCATGTTCCTGTGGTTCAACATCAACTTGCATCGGTTCGATACCAGCCTGAAAGAATGTTACAAAAATGATCAAAGTAAGCAGTAAGTAAAGCTAAAGTAAGCAGTATCAATAAATATATTTCAAATTCAAACTACGATGATCGAACAATCATTTTTCCAATAACATAATCGTAATATTACTCTTTGCTTTCAACAATGGAAGTTATAACAATATATTCTCACTTCTATCAAGAGATTATCCCTTTGATTTTATTCATTTACATCCTTGAGTAGGCTTATTAAAAGCGGATTAAGTTGTCTTAAATCTCTTAAAAGCAACAAATAATCTCATGCAATTGTGATCCATTTGCTACAAATCTACAATCAATTTAAGTATAAATTCCATCAGTAACGAATAATAACTCAAATTCATTTTCAAATGACAAAGAACAAGGCGTAGAAAGAATAGAATTCAATTATTATCAATATTATTATATTTTCAGAAGCCTTCAATTAAACAATTTTAAACCAAAACCATTCTCTTACGCTGCAGAAAAATCACAATCATTGACATGTAATTTGAATTCATAGCATAATATATCAATATACTGGGTGTCCAAAAAATTTGCCCGATTTTATAGTAATAAAAATCAAAAATTTCTTCGTCTTTGTTTATTAATAGTTCTTATTTATCATACAATATAATTTATTTATTAAACTTGCAATCGCTATTACAATAAAACTGAGAAAATTTTTTAATTGTTATTGCCGTGGGGTCGTGCGAGATTTTTTTGACAGCCTGTAGAATATTCGGAATACCCATCTCAACCTGTCATACAAAAATTGTTGACTAACAAAGTTTCTTAATCCATAACCCTAGATGTATGAAAAAAAGACGTTCTCCATGATTAAAGTAATATACAAACCTGATTCATAAATCCCATCAACTGTAGCGACATTTTTCTGCTTGTATCAGATAAACTATACTTAATAATATATAGTTGTTCTACTTCTACATAACAAATATCTGAAAAGTACCAGTTAATATTTAGCAGTATGACATAAACAGGGAGCGTATTGAGTTATTCACATCCATTTTAAACAAAAAAAAAATTATTTATAAAATCAGCACAAATACATACAATGAAGAAATAAAGAAGGTTGGAAAAGAAAAGAGGAAAAATATGACTTTGAATGGCTTAGTAAACTGACATACTAACAGTGGTATCATAGTTAGAGATCACAGGTTTAAACCCTGTATAGTCTATCCAGATCAGGGTGATCCAAGGTTTGTCAGCTTCGGGGGTCGCAAAATTATTTTTGTATTATTCACGGGCAACAATAGTGCCAAATATAAATAAGCAGTACAATACAAACAATTTTATTGTGCAAACACATTGATCATTATTTGTTGCTAATCAAGCCATAACAAGCAAAAACCACCGAAAAACTTACTAAAATGTGCAAAAGTCTTTCTATATCTACATTTGGTGTAACATTTCAAACTCTTCATAACGGAGAATTATTTAACCTTGCTAGTAGTCTCAGCTATTCATAACACTAGTCAATTCAGTGACATTAGTGATGTCGCCTTGGTTTGGACCACCCTGGTCTAGATACCAACCATCAGCATATCCCCAAAATGTGATATGCGACTAAGGTAATGTCAAAGTGGAAAAATAATAAGCTAATGGTAAATTGCTGTTTATGATAAGCCTTATTAATAAGAGCAGAAAATGTGGTGTGCTTTATGAAAGTAATGTCCAAATCCTTACAATTCAATACAAAGGCAATGATATGAAATATCAAAATTTTACCACCAAGGCAAATCAAAGGAATAATAAGCATTGAAGCTCTTGATAAATGAAACTTGATAAATAATATTGTAGAACGCAGTGAATAGTATCTGCACTAGATAACAGTTGAATGAAATTAATAGGCCTATCATATTAGGAATCAATACTTTAATCACACTTTCAATAAGGACAATTCTATAAAATATCTCTACTTCAAAGGACGAAGGGGATTTTCGAAAAGAGCATGAATATATTTTGAAGTGATATCAAATATTCATTCAATAGCATTGAAACTAGTCCAAAACTGTTTACAATACAAACACAGAATTGGAAAGTAAGAGAACAATAAAGAATAGATCAATCTGCATAGAAACACAAAAACAAAGACAATTTTTGTTATCGAAACATTCTTTTCACGGTTGAGCCTACACTCGCTGATACGGGTGGATTAATATTAGAGTCACTATTGATCCTGTGGGTAATTTTAAACAGATACGGTTGTATATCTGGAAAAGATGTGTCAAATACGAGATCCACGTCGGATTGTGTTGGCATTTTTGGAACAAAGTCATGACGATTCATTGCCTCAGTTACACAGAATATTTTCTCTGCTAAACGTGATCCAATGTTTTCTTGAGCGACCTGCCGTTCGCTTTCTGTTGTTAAGAGTTTTTCTGTAATAACTAAATTCCATATTTCCCATGGAATTGATTCGTCCGGAAAAGGCCACCTATTTCGTCTTTTTTGATAGAATTCGATTGTAATAGTTCCTGATATTGTAGTTGCAGACGCAGACAATTCAGCTCGTTTTTTGCGTAAGTCTTCACCGAAAATGGATACATGTTTTGATACTACATTTGCCAGAGTTTCTGATGAAACACGAACGTATGTGAAATCGATAAAATCGCAATTTATATCTTCCATTCCGATAGTACCAACAGAATAAGTCCCTTCACGTTTGTAGCTAAATTTTCCCGTCGATCGATGTAAAATAATTGAATGAAAAATGGACAAAACCGCTTCTTCTACTTGACGAGACTCAACGAGAATTTCCAAACTATGAGACTTGGCATTCATAATTTATTTTTATGCTAAAATGTTTTCTAGATCTAAACAAAAAGTATATAGCATATATTTAAAAATTAATAATAGGATAACCAACAATTAAAAGGCAATAAGGCGAATCAGTGATTAGTAACATGCTACAGCGATATAACGTATATCCTCGCATATAATCCGAGTTTAAAGAGACCGAAAAAAAAGTTTTCAAACTAAGGAGTCAACTATATGCCAATAACTCTGATCGCACTAAAAATTAGACATGTATGTGTGACAGTGAGGATGAATTTGAAGAAATTTCAGACTTCTTTACTGTATGTAAAACATAACAATAATGTAACGAACAGTTGGGGTTACGTGAAACTAACAATGATGGTTATCATTTTCATCAATTCTCTTTTGCAGCCATTTGCTGTGATAGATGCATTCGACATGTTAGGATTAGCAGGGTCGGCTTATATGCTTATTTTTATAAATTCACTGTTTTAGGGGTTCAGCTTGTATGCAGGAATATAATGGTATGAAAGGCAGAAAATTATTCAATGCAACATGATATATGAAACATTACAGCACACAAAAAAACAAAAATAATGAAACATTATAGCTTAGAAAACACACACCTCATATTAATATTAAGATAACAACTTTTGAAACTGTTGAAAAAACTGATATATTATGAGGAAACAGAATAAAAAAAAAAAATAGTTCATTAAAATTGAAGCAGATATCTAAGAAATGACTTATTATAATTGAACAATTATCAAATTTCTATACTGAAAAATAATAGTTGTAATCCATGTTGTATGCTGTGATTGATTGGGGTCTAAAATATCAAAATGAACGTTCAAATATATTTGAAAGTGATATTAATATTCCAATAATAATTAGTCGGGAGAAATGTATCAAAAACTTGTTTTTGGGCAATATTGACATCCGCTAGGTCCAGTGGTTCTCAAACTTTTCAAGTCGCGCTCCCTTTTAAGAATTTGTCAGGTCTTACGCCCCACCTCATAAATAACTGGTAGCTATCAATAAGCTGCAAATAACTGATAGTAAGGCAAAAGTGTGTTTTAAGAAAAAAAAGGTTGAAAAAATGTGGATGGAATGAAAATATTCAAAATAAGACGGGTAAGATCAAATCTAACAAATGTTTTTATTTCCCTCAAGAAATTGTCTACGCCACCCTTTTTGGTGTTTTTTTTTGGGGGGGGGGGCTGCGTCTTACCATTTGAGAACCACTGCGCTAATCAGATTAGTATTGACTTTATTTTAGTTCTGGACTGTAACAAAAAATTAGCAAAAACAGTGTTTATTTTAAATATTCTTAATAATAAGCACCAAATTCAATTTCTATCTAAAACCCAATTTGGTATTTTATGTCTGACAACAATATTTGAGCAGGTTAGTGAATCAATGAAATATAAGGTTATGGGTTATGGCCATTCCTAGCTACATGGAAGAGCTACAATATAACATCCATTCGAAAAAAAATTAAACTAACACATAAACAAAGAAAATTTTGGTCCATTTTAAACGCTGGATTGGGTAGCAAATTTCATAAACAGTTCATGCTTGATGAAGATTACACAGTATCTGCAATTCTATTTCAAGAACTATGGCCAATTAATTGGCAAAGATAGCAATTCTAGAAAAATTTTTTAGAAAATCTATAAAAAAAAAGAATATATCTTTGGATACATTTTTTATGCAAACATTACATCATTGTTAGTTTACCCTGACCCACAACTCATTACCGGTAATATTGAACTTAGAGAAATATTATTTAATAATAGATAGAATTATCATTGGTCACAAAATAATAAAAAAAAGATGTAATTAGAAACGTTAACATAAAAATGTAACAGAGATTTCGAATTACACTTTGAGCAGAGATGCAAAAAAAGAATCGAAAACGGTACAAATTTAAAATTTGTTACTTCCTGGAAACTGTAAAAAACGGGAATCAATTAAATTATACGATTTTAACGTCGTTTTATTGCCGAATTCAAACTTACTGACTAGGAATTGACTCCAAATATTTTTTTATAAATATATTCAATATTGTATACCGGTATTCAAAAATATTATTTGAATATTATTATTATTATATTATTATGATATCCATTATCGATGAAGTATTCGTTAAAATGAACAAAGATTGTTTTAAATTTAAACATAATAAAGTATGGCATAATTATAAAAAATAGTTTTGTGATTGGCATACTAATCCAAAGTCTTCAGTCTTGATCATAATAGGTTGGTCTATCAAAAAACTCATCAACTAGTTTGCGAATCAAATCTGGTGTTGCATTTTTCCCTTTTTTTTGTTTCCATAAATACAACATTTGAAGCTTTTGTTCCTCTGCCTGGCGATAGTCTTCCATTATGCTTTCGACATCATAATCTGATAATCTCAATCCTGACGAAGATCGAGCGAACTTTTTAAACTCAGTCATCTTCGGAAATCTCTGAACTATTTCATCCTGAAATACATCTTCGATTCGTTCACCGACGCGTCTTGGTTTAATTTGAGTTTGACCTTTGTTCGAAGGTTGTGGAGCGCATGGTCTCGTAGATCTTTGATATGGTACAGCTTTATTTTGAAGTCCATGGCTACTTTTTTCATAATGTTCGTGTGAACTTGTTTCTTGTTCTCCACTAAAAGTCCTATTCATTATGGGTTTCTTCGAGTTTGGTCCTTGGATTTTCGGATCATCCATGCTTCGTGGTGTTGGAATACTATCTGCTGCATCATGACCTCCAGAAGCCATTTTTAGAGTCGATTTTACTGAACTAACAAGCAGGTACCGAACCCATCAATAAAACTATTACAGAAATTAATAAATAAAATGTTAAAATTCCATGAATTGCGAATAATAAGTATAAAACAATATCCACCCTTGGTGTATTTAATAAATAATCTTCATCTACTCCAGAACTTCATACAGCTTTCTTAATGTGTAACCTAGTTTATTTTTATGATGTTTAATTTTAATGTATCTGGGATGAACAACAAAAAAACAATAAACATTAAGTTTCAACATATAAGAAAATTTTTTGACTATTTCCAGTAACAAGTAAATAGTATAACTTTACAGCATTGACAATATATATTTTAAATCTGTTCAAATTATATAATACATAAAAAGTAAAATAATAAGTTTTTTTCTAATTCATCATGATCAGAATACTCTTATTAATAACTCTTAAAATAAACGTAGAATGTTAGTCAATCCAATAGTATCATATCAAACTATTTGTTTGACATTGATATTGTGGTCCAACTGGAAACTACATAGATATTATTAAGTATATTAAGTAAAGCAAATAGATACATCCAAATATAATTTTAACCCATTAAATACTCCAGGCTCACTACATATACGACGAGTATACCCATATATACCATCACAGTGAACAACTAGCTAACAATATCATATAGCACATAGTATAACAAGGAATGTTTTCATTAAAAAAAACATCCCAGTCAAAAAAAAACTTTGGCCTGGCATCAATATATCATGTTTGAGCATACGGTATATAACAAAAAAATATTTCAAATGTTACAAGGTTCAGAACCCTTACTAAGTTGTTCTTTATCATATGCCTGAAAAAGACGTCAATGCTCGCTACATGATTCATGACTAAAATTACATTGCCCTGACTTATTGAGTAAAGATAACACTAGGAATGTTTTATACTAACATTGAACAATAGAGATTAAATACAAAGAAGTCACCAGGCAAAAGCTACAAAAAAATAAAAATATGAAATAAGTGAAAAGTTACACTGACAGGTTTTTCGAATTAAAAATTAAGGTATAACTAACATCTATTACATTATCATTATTTCACAAAACCACCTATTTTTAATTTTAGGCCAATTTGTGTCATGATCCATAGATTTATAACCACTATAGTGTGATAATAAGTGGTCATAGGAATGATATAAATAAATTTAAAAGCTAATTACTGATGTAGCTCATAAAAGCTTATTTGTGTATTCATTTATCATGGTGAATAATAAAATACAATCACAATTCACAACAGTTCAATTGCAACACAAGTTGATAAAAAATTGCACAAAACTGATGAATAATACACTTAATTGTGCAGAGAAGCATTTCGAACAATTTTATTTCGATTAGGTAATGCGAAAAATATAATATATGTTACTAAAAAGTTAAAGTTAATTACAATAATTCTCAGTGAAGTTTATTAGTACAGTATTACTTATTATATTATTGCTTGATCACAGCTTTATTTTTTATAAATAAATATATTTGCACTGACCTTTTGTTGATGAAATTGATAAAAACAGTGATAAATTTGTACCGAAATATTTGTGTATAAAATCCGAATAACTTAAACTTTCAAAAATGTGAATTAATGTCATTAAAAAAGTTTATTTTTCAATTCAGATGTTTGAATATTACGGTAACTCTCCCAAAAAAAATTTTTTTTTTGGAAATACAATTTTTTATATCAAATCTTATTGCAAGATACAACAATTTTTGCTTTACATTTACCAATTTAGAATATTTCAATTCAAAATTATTATTAAAATCTGAAAATACCAAGAAGTAAATGTTCAGATATGGAAGGAGATAACTATCATGAGCAACCTCTCTCTACTATAAGCAGCATGATTTAGAGTTGATCTGATAACATAGCAAATTTTATCAGTATTTCAATATGAGATAAATTTGAGAATAAAAAATGGAGCCACGAAAAATAAAAAATGAAGGAACTACGAGATAGCTTACTACAAAATAACACTTTTCACTAGTCTAATATGGAATTTCATAACAGATTTATTATTTACAACATAAAGGATAAAGTAACACTACATCTTGAAACTTGAGGGCACCAATAAAAACGAAATTCAAAAAAGTTTTATGCATTTGCACCATAATATTGAAAATAAAGCATTATTAATAATAAGTGGAGATGTACGGTAAATAATAAAATCATTTATCAGCTTCCCATTTTTATACTCAAGCTATATTTCTCTTCTACTCAGTCTTTTCACTATATTATATTATTATTTTGTCATATTTCCTAAATATAAACAACAACAAAATTCATGCAATATACGAATTATTAATCTTCATAAGTGAATTTTATGTGAGAAATAGGGGAAGAAAACACAAACTTATTTCAAAGATGACTTTTCCTCTGGACTTGCTGGATTCACAGGTGAATTTGATTTTGTCGAACTTGAATCAGATTTGATATTGAGAGAAGTTGAAGGTCGTGTGACAATCCACGATGGAACTTGAATCCCAGTAAATACCTCTAAAGATCCGAACCACATAAGAAATCCTGGAACAATCGGGCCATTGCATTTTACTTGCTTGAACGTATGAATGTGTCGACGTGTTTCGGCATTATAAAAAGACAATATTCCAGTAGAAAGATTGAAGTAGACTCCATATCTATTTGGTGTTTGACCTGATGAATCTAGATTTTTAACTTTATTGTTATGTTTCGCAACGAATGTATTCTGAATCCAGCTGCTGATATGTATACACCATGATGTTGCTGTTTTTCCCAGTTGATCAAATCTGGCAAGCGATTTCAAGGTTATTCCTACAGAATACGTTTTGCAGTCAGGATGAGGTGAAACCTCAAAATAAGCTTCTTCGTCACTAAATGCTGTGTCAGCAAGTACAGTGTAAGACTCTCCAGTGAAGCGATCTTTAGGTTTAGCTCTTCTAGGAGAAGATGAGGTTACACCTTTCGCCGGAGACGGCGAGCGAGTCATGCTAGCACTTTTTATTCTATTATCTTGAGAAACTTTATTTGACGAAGCGTCCCATTCCACAACATCATCTGAAATCACTTTAAGATTTGGATGGGAGGCGTCTGGATTGAGAGCAAAATGAAAAGCTGGAGTAGAGATTGACCCTACTTTACTCCATGTACCCCCCATTGCCTTATTCCAAGCCTGCACACGGAACTCAAGAAAAGGTTGATGAAATATTAACCCTTTTATATCACATTGCATTGAACGAACACATTCAATAGTGATCCATGGAATATTTTCTCCGCTAGTTCGAACCTGTCGATATTGTACGACGAAATAATTGATAGAAGAAGGCAGGTGAAGACGATCTGTTTGTTCGCTGCATAAACTTATCGGCATATCAGCAGATAAAAAATTGTCTTCTTCTTCCAAAATTGTCCATAGGCAATGAACGATATTGTTTTCCGCAAAACATCCGGCTTTAACAATTTCGGGTTGGCTTGGAATAGGTAGAAATTTCAGCTGATTCAAAACGTTTTGTTCCCTAGCGAAATCAGCATAAAAGAAGCATTCTGGTTCTGCATTATCATCAAACGGGCACAGCGAAAGCCGAAATATAGGAGACATTGTTACACGCTCTTTAATACGAAGAGCGGCTTGTGAGAATTGATCGGGTGCTGTCAAATCTAGGGCCTCATTGGACATTGCAATTAGATCTTCAGCATCATGTTTTGCTGATTCGAAAGTTTGTAAATGCTCTTGCAACGGTTTCATTTTCTCTGCTAATTCAGTTTCAATCTCAGACATCATTCGAGTTCGAGCTCTTTCGAGACTTTCTGCCAACATCTGGAATTGCTCGTCCAGTTCTAAAATCGAATCTTTGTAACAATTTTCGAGTGTGTCAATTTTTGAATGAAGTTCCCGTGCATATCTATCCACTTCTTCATATTTTGTTTGTACAGTTCCAGTAATTCTCACCAATGCTTCTTTTTGTTTATCCATCATATAAGTAATATTAATAATATGGTAGTATCTAAGTATGAGCAAAAGAAAATTCAAATATATATTATACACTGTACAGTATTACGACATTTTTATCAACAGCATCCTTTTACCAAAAGTGAAAATGTGAGAGAAATATCAAGCACAAATAATATTAAGCAATAAAGTTCATAAAATACAATTATTGAGATGTGATTATTTTACCTTCCATATTTTTTCTGCGCACGATTGCCTAGTGGTTAGAGTTAGAGACTTAACTGTGTCACGTTCACAGGTTACATATCTCTATCTTCAAATCCCATGTCCACCACCTCAAAAAAGTGCAAATAATAGGATAGGCAATATTGAAACGGGGAAATCGTATTCTTCAGAAACATCCTAATATGCCAACGATTATTCAAATATGTGCAAGATGGTCTTCCTTTAGGAATGATAAATACTTATTGTCATTCATTTCAAACACACTTTTTCAATACAGTTAATGCCAAACGAAGCAATGAACAATAAATCCCAGTCAAGAAATACAAATAAGCACAAACACATCTGATTATAGATACATAATAATAAGTTATTGACACTGCAAGCTTGTGAGGCTGGCCAAAAGCCATGTGAAATTTACTAATTTGAATAATCTTCTGAAAAAAAAAGATTTTCACATCTGAGAAGCATTCAAAATTTATACAAATCAGTGTGAATACTATGGGGACTGAATTTAAAGGCAGAAATGTAGAGCAAATAACAGATATTTTATCTGGTTTTCCTGTTGTACCAATGTTTGTTATAATCTGCCTAATCTCTTCAATAGTCCAATTCTTGCTTGTGGATGCGACAATAACATATTATTGATGAAAATATTGTAAAATAATTGATAATTTAGAGTACTATATTAGATATGGTACTATATTGAATTTCCCAGTACAACGAGAAAGCAGTTCACAAAATTGATGAGACAGATCAATCATCTATTGAAGAAAGATCAGGCTTATTTTAGACTACGAAGGCAGGTAATTAACATAAGAAAATATATAATTCTCTTTGAATGAAACAATGGAAATATCATGCAGTGTAATGCGGAGATGGCCGAACCCAAATAATCTACCACTGTAATTCAGATATTGAATATATTTTAAATTAGATAAGTATATTTAACAGAGAACATGTTGAAGTTGATTCATATTCAATGTGTTCAAATATGGAAAAACAAAAAAGTTTCAATTGATTTTCTATATCTTAAAAATTTTTATAACTTTAAAATAAGGCCTGTGAGACTTAAATTTCTCAATAGCTTTTTCGAAATTTACTATCCTTAATTAATTCTAAAACCAAGAACTTAAAATCCCAAATATAATTAATTTTGAATTGATTCGAAAATTTGATTTAATTTGAACAGTGAATATGTAACAAAATTTTGTTGGGAAAAAACTGCTATATGCCAAATTTATCCCTAAAAAAGTCAATTTAACAAAAACAATAGTAATTTTTATACTCAGTTCTAACGAAGTCTTAATTATTCATTAAGCAATTCAAATTCCATTTCAGCTGAATCATCTTGAACACTTCTTTACACAGAAGTTTATGTTACACTATCATTTGAGTTCCTTTTACAAACGTTTTCCAATTTTTTTTTACAAAAAATGAGGAAGTTTCTTTTATGGTTTTCATTAATAGACTAACTATCCATGGTTTCCAAGCACGATACTTCTAAAACTTGTTAGATTTACCAAACATAAGGCAGTTCATTCATTTCTATTAGAAAATTATTAATCTCCAGATAAGTGCAATACTATATGGAGGCAAAACAAAAACACAGAAGAATAACAGACAAAAAACACAGTTATACAATAAGCTGTAAAAATCATGAAATTATTGCAATAAAATGAAGCAGCAGAAAAAACTCACAACAATTGAGTTAAACTGGAAACCAGTTTCCAAAAAAAATTTTTTTTATTCAATAATAACAAATTGATATCAAATTAAAATTATTTAGGCTTTAGCAGGCTCGTAATTGAGTAATCTTTTCCCAACAAGATAACGTTCATTTTTGATATGATCGCACAATCGACGAAACTGCTTCGCTTCAAACATGAGAAAAGAAACTAGTGCAAAAAAGGAAATGAGACAAGGATATATACGACGTAATAAAATATTTGAAAAATCGTGTGGCAAACCTAAAACATATGTGGCCGAATGAGCAATCACATATGGCACAGTTAAAGATAATAAAAGACTACACATAATGGGATGAATAACATCAACGTACATATCACGAAGACTGAAATTTCTAGGTCCTTGATGAAAGACCCTCTCTATAGCAATTCTTATTTTCCATTGGGGGCCGAGCAAGGTTAAAGCAACTGCTAACTTAACTAAAAGAATTCCAAGCACCCAATCTTGCCAAAGAAAATTAAGAGGAGATTGGTGTAAAGGTACTCTCAATGGAATTACGATTACCAGCTCAAAAAGCAATCCGAACAATAGTGGAAATAATCCAAAAACAAAACCCCCAACAATCGCAATTTTAGAAATCATTTTAATCAATGTTTTACACTCTGACCAAATCGCTCTTGAACCCCGAGGAAACCATACCATTGATAAGTTTACCAAATGTCCCATCAGCCAGCATGTATATAACCCCAAAGCTGTAGGATATAAATCATGTATAAAATTAGCATTTTCAGTACCTAACCACAAACTAAATAAATATCGTCCAATTCCCACAGGTACGACCATTACTGTAAGGCTGATCAATGAAAGCGTTGCACACATTAAAAGTAGCAAAAGCACAATTCTAGTCACAAAATAATTTGGGCGAGTATAGGGTTGATGTATCTCGCCATCTAAAGCCATCTGTTGTGGTTCTGGGTGTAAATTTTGCTGCTGAAATGGCACAACTGGAACTTCTTCTTGATTTTCATCATTATTATTTACCGCCCGTTGAGGTTGAATTTGATTTTCATTTTGAGCTCTGGCATCGCCGTCAGTATCACCAAGAAGATATGACTTTACACCTAGTAAAGTACCAACAACTTTCGCCCAAATCTTTATTATTGATTTCAACCATTGCCTTGTCTGGCCTTGCTCTAGTAAAGCAGGTATGATAACTTGCAGTAGGATAAGTTCAAGAGATAAATCACTGATTGGAACATCTTTACGTAAATTAACATGATATGGTAGAAAGTTGGGTGAATAACGAAGTATCATTTGCACTGGCAAATAAATCATCATTAGAACTGCAGATCCAAATATAACGACTGAAAGTAAAAATCTTCGAATATGTCTGTACAATGGTAAGTGGATCATTTCTTGAATCGGGTTGAAATCCGGATCGTTTAAATTGCGTAGGAACCATAATGCGCCAGGACGCAAAACTTCTTTTAAAAGCAGCATGAATGAAGCTGTGTAAAATATATAAATCATTCCTAATAACCAATGGAAAAAAGTCGACGTTCCAGGTGAATTTATGTAATTAGTAACTCTTTCTTGAACAGTTGTATTAAAAAGCTGTAGTGAGCAAATGTCCAACCACCATCCACATACAAGTGGGAAAACACCCATTTCAAACATAACTAGCAGAGCTACTTTCAATACAATATACAAAATCCCAAGAACTCTTCCAGATCGTTGCATTTTCAACAAAAACATAGCAGCATGACACACAAAAAATGCCACGGTCAAAATAACGTATCCGAATAAAGTGGTGAGGAATCCTTCGAATCGTGAAGCAACGAGGTAAACATCAAGGTCAACCGCTGCAAGAACAAAATGTCCAAGATGATACGGACAAAATGCAAATACAAGAATGAAAAGAGTGTTGAGTGAAACAACCCAGAATACATGCTCGAGAAAAACTAGAGATCCATCGAGTCCCAACATTCTTTCCCACGTTAATTCTTCCGCAGCTCTATCCCATTCAAGTGCATTCCAATTGCCATCATCTCCTTCATTTTGTACATCCACTTCATTTTCCTCCAGATCTTCAACTTCAGCACCATCCAGCTGAATCTCTTCTGGTTCCGCATCTTCCTCCTCCTCATCTATGTCTTCAGAATCATCCGATTCATCCTCTTCTTGTTCAACAATATCTTCAGCATTCGGGACTCCATGTTCTATGTTATTGTTATCATCATTTATCGCAACTTCTGCATTCGGAGCTACAGCGACGTTATCAGGACCGTTTCTATTTAGCCAGCCTGGCATGCCACCATTCATGATTTGTTCGCGAAGCCACACTAATCCGATGAAAGAAGCCATCGTGCAAGCCACGACCAATGATCCACATAAAATATCCTGTCCTACATTTTCAGTAGAAAGCATATCCATTGGTAAGCTCAGTAAAGATCTTACCGATCCGGTAAAAAGACATTTATAAATTCGACAAGCGGTTAGGGGGACAATACCTAACCAAGCCACCGCTACCAAGGTATAATGCAACCATGATCTTACAGCCATGAATATGCTGCGGAATAACCCATACACGAGGTCAGTTACTGGCAGACGAGTGGGCATATCAGCACTATAAATTGGCTTGAACGAATACTTATGCTTGCACAATTCACAATATTCTTTTTTGCTGTGGCGAAGCCATTGTACCAAACAGTCCTGATGTACATATCGTATACTTCCAGTACAAATACATGGATGATAAAGTGGTTTGTCTTGGGAACCTTCAGATCTACATACACGACAAATATAATCGCTCTCTTCGACAGAGGCCATGGTTTTCTGATCTATCTGAGACTTGTTTTAAATAATTCCCAACATAGATATAGACTGGAATAGCAGCTATTTTATTGAAGATTCAGAAAGAACTATTTTGTCATTCTACAAAAATGAATCAGAATAATAAAATTAGAGGAAGGTTTTTTCAATTGCTCGCTAGTTATTGAATAAGTCGTGTATTATCTTTCGACACGTTGTCGTATATTATCATCGAAAATGATTACCGTACTCTTCCATTTTGGTGGGTGTTGTACTGTCACAATAACGTCATGAAAGTATCTCAGAAATGCGACCTCCCTATTTCTTGGGTAACAGTTTGCATAAAAATGCACGCAAGCACAATCCATTTTGTGTTTGTCAGCTTGTGATTGCTGCCCTGCCGCCTGTCCCAGTTCTGCCTAAAAAATCATTAATCTCAAAAAATCTCTAACTGAACAATTCGCAGATTAATATTTTTTATTGAAATTTGGTGAAAGGAATCAGTGTGATGTAAAACAAATTGTTAAGCTAGCTTACAGGTACCGGTACTGTAGTGTCGCCTACATACTGACATAGTCTACAACCTCCAAAGCTTTTTGCGAAGGAGCGATAGTCTGTTCGTAAGCCTTTCCACAAAACGCTAGAAGCAGAAGGCAAGGTTTATTAACCACAAGGTGTCGGTAAGGGAATGAAGAGAGAGAATTTATATTTTCGTCAAACCAGAAACATGATGATACAAATAATAATAATAATAAAACAACACATAAACAGTTTTCGGTAAATGACTGGATGATAGCGATACGGCTATATACGGTCATATTTGGTTAATTATTTTCAACTCCTGGCGTGGATTTCCAGTTTTATAAAATGGACAAATATTTACCAATCGAATGAAATATAATTGTCTATTTTCTAATATCGATTGATTGATTGATCACCACAAATATCATATTTCTATAATATACTGCGAGTGCCCATTTTGATTCAGATTTTTCTTATTCTAGTTCTATTACGAGTTCGGGGATTGTGTGTGCGTGTTAGCCAAGTGAATATATCCTGTGCCCATAGGTTTCTGTCCCTTTACACAACTTGGTGTAGAGTAGGCGAACAATATTAGTTGTCTTCATATTGGTACACACACTTATGGAGAGCTCTTTAGTTCTATTTATATGTACAGCTCGGGTACTACGGAACCAGGTCACGCAATGATATTGAGAAAATACGCAAATACAAAAAATAAGGCCAAATACAGGTGGGGAAGCGATTCCGATAAGCCATCTTGGCTAATATTTTGTGGGTGTTTTTGACTGATACGTTTGCCCAATGACATTAAACAACATTGTTTAATGTCATTGGTTGGCCGTAATATTAACCACGACTTTCGCAAATATATAAAACTGCCAAAATTAGCACCTTATGGTGGGCTGGGATATACTAGCGTTTGATACATGATGAGAAACGAATCAAGATCAGGAGAATATGCGAGAAAAATCAACGCAAATGATTGATTTCATGTCAAATCCAATCGGAAATCCATTACGCGCCTCGGAAAAGTTGAAAGTCTATCGTCGAAACGAGAGAGCTTTCAAATGGTCCCACGGAAACGAGAGAGACACCAGGGCAACATCAATCGAGGTAGCCATGGGGATGGATAGGTTTAGGTCAGGATGAAGTGAGTTACGAACTGTTTAAGGCGACAAAAAATTTCTGACAATAAATTGAAATGACTCAGGAAATAGGAAAATAATGTTTACCTAAGTATTGTCTTTTCTGCTTATTTCCCAATCAGGATGAAGTCAATAATGAGGTAACAATTGAAATTTGTGCCGATGATCAGACAGATATTCAATTCAATTAGTTTATTCAATGACATTAAACAACATGATAGGCAACTCTGACGTCACTCCATAAGACTACAGGCGAAACATTATATTTCATGATACGCTCCAATGCACATATTTCTCGTCGCCTTTCGCGTCCGTTTTCCGCTCGCTTTTGCTACTCGGCGTCTTTTTTACGTGTAGTACCTGCCTTTTTGCGCCTGTAACGAAACAAAATAATCTCTATATCTAAGAAGTTTTGCTTACTTGGAAAGCTGGAATAACAGGCAAGCTGTAAAGAGCAATTCTGGACATCATAGACGTTTTTTTTTTATCAGAGAAGATTACAAACGCGATAGCGGAAAGATTTGTGTGGAACATTTTGCCGATAATGACAAAGTTCAAAGTTAGTAATTTTAATGTTTGCGCTTAATCATTGAAATTTCATTTAAAGAGGGTGTCATACAAAACTGTGCTGCGATACAATTCCATAACACAAAGTTTGCACCTATCGAACTTGCTTTTGTAGGTGAATTTATTAGACATATTATATATTCAGTTAATCGTAGGTAACATTGCTGGTACATAATGCATCGTAGATAGGTTTGTTTAAATTTAGGAATTTAGCTCATAGCCCACTAATTAATATTATCTTCTATGCAGGAGGTTGCAGGGCTGAATTCAACTTGCAGCCTTACCGATCACCTGACGATGCTCATTTAGTTTGGCTCGAGCAAGTCTTCTTGAAATGCTTGTGTGGATGGAAACTACCTATATTTTTTGCCTTCCTCCGATTTTAGACAAATTTATTCTGCGGGATTTCGCATATAATTCTCACTGATTGTTGGCTGTTTATAATTCCTATTGATTGTGAATTCTGATTATAACAATGAATTGAAAATTTTTTTACCTAATTTACTGGCACCTTTTTCTTGTCAATACTCCAAGCTGAGGTAATAAACATGACAATACATTTATGTCATCTGGAAGCAAAATATGCACACTAATTAATAGTTTGGCACATTGAGATAATACATCATGACAGAAAATACAAGTTAAAGATATGTATGACCATCACATGGTAATTAAAATTAAAAAAATTAATAGGGGCTATGGAGTATGAAAAGTTCAAGACAAAGAAAAGAACAAATGTTCATAGCTCATGAACTCTCAATTTTGCCTCCATTGCTTTGTGAAGGCCAATATATTTCGAGTGGCTGAATTGGTTTACCTTTATGATAGCAACGATTTTGTATTTCATATAGCGAGATTATTTCAATTTAATTGAAGTGATATAATTTCCCAAAGCAATGCTTGAATCGTCTAGAATAGATCAGTGGTGTCAAACTCATGGGTTTTCGAGAGCCGCATTGCATTTTGAAAATTGTAAAAAGAGCCGCAAACAGTTTTTGATAATGTATACTTAAAAGATATTTTTAAGATAGTTTTAGTTTGTGACATATATTGTGATGCAACTAAACAGTTGGATTAAGTTTTATTATTTTCTTCAATTTCAAATGCAATTACATATTAATATTTGCATTCCACTATTATTGCAACATTTGCAAGTTACAGTATTTATTATAAAAAATCGTAAAATTCTATGTACAACCATCAAAATCATTTTTGAACAAGCTTTGAATAAAGAAAGAAGAATACATACACTAAAAATAACTTAATCTAAATATATGAACCTAAAATTAACAAAAATACTACAGTTTAAACTCAATGTTTTAATAATTACATTTGTCCTGGCGTTTGGCATCTTTTTTGTGCCACCAGCATACTAAGGCCAGTTCGAAATGATTTTATAGTACCAACTCTAACTAACGAGGCCACATGATCATGGGTTTATCTGGATCTTTACGAATGTTTAATTAATTCCAGTAATGCAAAAAAGTTACTTTTATCATTTCATGTATAGATCAGTAAAAAAACAAATGACAGATTTTTTCGACAAGACATTTGCACTACATTGCGTGGCATAGGATTGCTTGAATTATTATTGATATTGATTTTTAGTAACTAAGTCGTTGTATAATTATATTAATATACAAACACATGGAAATTTTCTGTTCGAAGTTGGTCTTCGAATTTGTCATATTGACTGCTGAGCTTATTGTGTTTTTTGATTGTATTGATGGGAATATGACAAATTAAACAATGTGCTTCAGAATTTTGTGAAGAGCAGAAATGTTACAACTCCCATTTTCTTCGAAAATGCCACTTTCTTCATGTACTTTGCGTTTAATTTAATTACTCAAGTGTTTTATTCAAGTATTCTTTTGCTAGCTTGATGTGTATTCTTAATTGGGTCAAAATGTGGACAAAACAAATTAATATTCCAAAACTACTTTCAGTAAATTGTTTTCTGTGTGAAAAATCAATTTCACTTTAGAAGGTTTGAAAAATCTATTACATTTAGATAAAAAAAAAACTTCCAAAATACTATTACAATTATTGTTAAGCGTTCGAGAGCCGCACTGGAAGTTCTCTGGGGCCGCGAGTTTGAGATCCCTGGTCTAGATTGAAGTTGTTCAAAAAATATATGATAGTATTTTATCATGAATGATGATTATACCCCTTCCGGAATTTCTTCTATAGTACTACCAAAAGTTGATGAACCAAATATAACACAGGTGCAGTGAGGTACCCGTAATCCTCATTTCCAAAGCTGTTTTAAGTATGTCTGGCGTGTTTTGTGCCTTTTTACAAATAAGACCGCTTATGCAATCTTACGCTTTGGAATTTTTAGTTATTTCCCTCAAGCCCTGCAGGATGCGGGGGCCATAAACAACTCTACCGGAGGGTCAAATGTCTTTGCATGCCTCCATAGGTTGTTTTTCTATTGCAAACATTATATTTCTTGGAATCACACTGTCACTGATATGTCGCCAGACTTCTGATATCTCCCCGTCTGCTATAGTTGTCCTGTGAATAAATAATAGGAAATTGAGATTAGACGAATAGTTGAAAGTTTTGCTTTATGTCGGCTTAATTTCTTGATTGATATACTTACTATTTCTGCTATTGTCTCTTGTACTGCAAGAGTCTCACAATGCTTAGACAGGTTTGTCCACAACTTTCACATCTGAAGAAAGAGAGGAGATTTATTAATTTTCGTTAAGAATAAATAAAGCAGTCTATATGATTTAGAATGGAAAAGCTAATAAATCCAATATCTCATGTTTTAAGTAAAAAATATTTTACTGAATTTGGTATATAAACCAACTAATAAAAAGGGTTTAGTCAGAAATTTACAAGCATTCGTGGCTCCAAATACTTGAGAAATCAGACTATACAATATAGACCGGTATGAGTGAAATGTTAGGTGAACTTGTTAACACTTTGATACAATACGCAAATAAAAGTGAATGCGCAATAGTATGTTACAATGAGCAGCAATCAACAATGAGTATATATCCTCACTGATTAAAAAAATCTAACTGGAGGTGCATGAACTATTTGAAACCATAAGGGGTAAGTAAATATGTAATTTCGGCAAATGGGCAACTACGTACCGTACTGAATTAATAACTTCGTAGTATTTGACAAAGGCTGGCTTTCCCACATGTACCTAACAGTGCGATGCCCGGGTGTGATATACAACAATAGTATTCACCTTACCTTTTACCGATTTTATTTTACCCCAACTTTCAAAAATATCATTAAAATCGACAACAACTGTCAAAGCAGGCACGAACACCATTCGTGCTACGCCTCGAAAGCAGCACACGTCCGCTCGTTTTCGTCTCGTCAAGTATGTGCATTGGAGCGTGCTATTGAATACGATCTTCGGACAAAAATGTCGGAGTTGCGCATCATGTTGTTTAATGTCATTGGTTTATTACACCAGATAATATAAAAACATAAACAAATCAATGAACACAGGTAAAAACGAAACTAGCACAGTAAATATATGTTTGAATACCGCAATATCAGCCAAACAACATATATTATGAATTAAAATTACAAAGGCAATATTGCCAAAATAACAGCCACCATGTTTTCCCTAAAATGATACCTAACCTTAATTTAAAAACAATATTTTGATATAAGCCCTTTTCCTAAATAGGACCTAGTCGATAACGTGATATTTTTTTCAAAGAAACCACACTTTTCCCGCCTGTGTATAAATCATTGTTTGAATAATCCTCGTTTGTTTGAACTTGCGCTAATTTGTTTATTTATATATATTATCTTATTATCATCCTTTTAGATTAGAGTTGACGCCATGATTATTTTTTCATATTTTTCCTATTTTCTTTTTTTTGCTCTATATATATCCACTTGTGTCCTTTCCATATTATGGCCTGATGAAGTTTTTCTGTATAGAAATTTGAAACGTCGGCAAATTACATCGTTTTGCTAACACCGGTTGTGCTCCATTTATTATCAACATGAGTTTACCTGGTGGCAATCATGCACCACTGTCGACTTTTATGTTTCTGACGCTTGTGAGATTCAACGTAGCCCTTCTGGGACGAATCGAAACCGGCAAAGCGAAAAGTTTGATCATTTGGCGTCAAGGCGTCGGTCGCTCAGACAAATAATAGACTATCGCACTTATCAAACCACAATATGACGGCTAAGAGAAATTGCTTAATAAACCAACGCAACATCGTCTTTTCGGTCCCGGCAAAGCGATTGAGACGTCAGAAAAGTTGTTTTTCAGGGGTCAAAGTTCTGGAAAACATCCGTATTTAATAGCTCTCCAGCTCAGGGTTGTCATATTGGCTTTTTATTGCCCAATTGAACGTTTTGGCTTTTTTCTAGCACGTTTGACTTTTCAAGTCCAGTGTAGGCTATATTATTAAAATTATATGAAATGCGATATTTAGCGTGCGACTATTGCCTAGCTACTTAACAATTGGATTTCCCCGAGCTTCGATTTCCTCATTTATTACTTTAACACTTAACCGTAACCAATTAGAAATAAGTCAGCAATGATGTAACACTTGGAAGTTCAAGTAGAACCATGTAGGTATATCACATACAGACATACTAAATCGGCACCATGTATTGTATATATACCAACAATGGTCATTTTATCATGTGTCTAATTGCTCACACAAAAGCTCAATATAAAGATGTAGAACGTGCACTTGTTGGAGCAGACAATTACCGTCTGGCAACGGAGTTCAGTCATTTTTATTGCTCCTAATAAATATATTGAAAAATCAAGAGAAGAAAGGTTAATAAACGTAGGCTACTAAAAAGATATTTGACATTCACTCCAATTAATCAACGCAAATCGTTGATGTCATCGAATGAACTGTTGAAACGATCGGGTCGACTTCATCCGGTGGCAAAAGTCCGAATCGAAGAAACGACCTCGATCCAAAAAAATCCCGAACACGGGCTCTGAAGTTCGGTGAATGGCGGTGCCAACCTTCCAGATGATTGTTGGTTCTTATTTCT
Organism: Styela clava; assembly: GCF_964204865.1. Taxonomy (NCBI): domain Eukaryota; kingdom Metazoa; phylum Chordata; class Ascidiacea; order Stolidobranchia; family Styelidae; genus Styela; species Styela clava. The sequence continues at coordinate 12,199,396 of NC_135262.1, read as the reverse complement.
ACTAGAGATGTACCGATACCACTTTTGTCGCCGATACCGATACCGATCCGATACCAGTCAAAAACGCCGATACCGATACGCCGATACTACAAAAAGTCCGATATTACCGATATTCCGATACCGATACTATGTAATTAATACTTGATTAGGTGTGCTGTGTAAGACAGACGGGTTAAAACAATGGTCTTAGAGCGTTGTTCATAGTTCACATTATTTCAGATCGAATAAAAAGATGTATCACATAATATGAAATTAATGTTCGGTATCCATATGCTTTAGTATTCTTGGTGTTCAATTAGAAAACTCACAAGCCGGGATATCCAATTTGAATTTAATGTCAATATCGCGACCTTAGAATATCGTTATTCGTGTTTAAAAAAATATCGAATATCACCCACCGCCGCCGCCTACGTTCAAATTAAAAGCATTTTACAAATATTTTATTTCGTGGCTAATCGTAATCGTCGACGCCATAAGTCAAAGCCAACATGAAAGAATATCAATCAGCCCCGACCAAAAAAGGCCTACCTATAACCGTCAAGGATGTTTATTTGCTTCACTATTTTATAATATTTTACAATTGCTATCATATATTTTGAGACAGTCTAGCTGGGGCTAGCTAGGCGGTCATGTCAATATATCTATGAAGAAATTGTGTAGTTAAACAAAATTAAAATTAATACCTGCGTAGAGGGATAATTGTGTCGGAATTTAGTTTATCGATGTCGACGCACTAAATGACACTCGTACTTGACGACAAACAGTCAGAATTTATACCCGTGCCGAAAGTCCATGTGCCGTTAATAAGGACCCCAATTCCACTGTATGCTTAAAACTGAGCGCCTAATTGTGTTGATATATTTCTTCATAATTACTATGTAATATTAAAAATGTCAATATAAAAATTTGACAGCGAAAATAGTCACATTAGTTGAGCTAGTTTGGCTGATAAATAGCTAAAAACACGTGAATCCTATTCTCTCGCGGGGTGGGGACATGTATGTCATAGCTCACGATCTCTTGAGACAAAAAATAAATTAAAAAGTAGTATTCCAACTTATCTTTGAAAACATTCTAGACCATATCGAAAAGGTAAATATATCGGAAATATCGGCCTTAATCCAACCGATATCGATACATGACCGATACCGAAAAAATGGCCGATATTGCCGATACCGATATCCGATACCGATACATCGTAACATCTCTAATTTCTACGTCGAATACTGACCAATCATTGGGAGTCCAGACACTGTTGTATAGCTCGTGTTTTGAAAATATTCGGCAAAGTTCTTGAGTTTGCATCTTTTCTTTCAGTGATTTGAATCTGGACGTAATAAACATAGGTGGTATATAGCACAGCGCCATGACATGCTTGATCAGGTCTCTTGTTCCAGCGTCCCTAAAACAAAATAAAAACATGTTAATACAAAAGAAGTGAAAGATGTACAAAGACATATATAAATATGGTTAACCACTCACTTGTTGTATAGGCGAGCCAAATTATTGTGACGCACATTCTTCATGATGGCCTGAGTGAAGTGATATCCATGCACGGAGATTAGATAAGGTGCCAGATCGGTGATAATGAAGCCGCGCGCCTAGATTACGCGCCGAGTTCAAAGCCTCATTATCGCCGGCCTGACACCTTACAAACGTAAATACTCATTAGCCGAAGTCGTTTTCATTACAGTTTTATACTGAAACGAGAACGACTAACGGTATATTAACTCCACAAAAACTACGCAAGAGTTCAAGATGACTCCAAATATGTGCAAAAGATGTGACGACAACGTTTCCATGAAGCAGGAGGGACTCATCTGTGACGTGTGTCGAAATTGGTTTCATCGCAAATTGTTTAACAATTCAGGGGACAGGCAATGACAAGGGATGTACAATGACAGTACATGCTATTAAAAAAACAGGACGTCACGTTTGAGTCGAAGTGCCTGGACTGCTACCAGGCCCACGACACCCATTATGACTCCAACCCGGTTGTTATATCCCAGCAGATGGAACCTAGCCGTCGGCTGGTAGACTACTCAGGTGGTGAGTTGGCTTACAACTAATATCAGTCGGCACTAAGTAAATGCTATGCAACTCTTGAGTCTGCGTTTTGAAAAAGCAATGTCTTCTCCTCGAGCATCGATATCGCAGAGCGATTGCTCGACTGGTGAGTTGTCTGCCTCTCGTTGCTCGGTAGTCGAGTTGTCTTCACCTCGAGCATCGATGGCGTCACGTCGCAGAGCGTTTGCTCGACTGGTGAGTTGACGGCCTGTCGGGCGACTGCCGTAGGCGAGTTTAGACTACTGCAACCATAGAGTACTGAGCTCACATTCATTAATATTTAAGTGTTACTGTGAAGTCTAAAAGTTTTAATATATTTGAAGGTGCTCCTTCAAAACATTTAATACCAATAAAGTTCAAAAAATTAAACGAACACAGTCCTATAAGTCAACAGTCTAACTCCGCTAACGTTACTCCAATTTCGTCTGTAGACTGTATTTGTATTCATACAACATGATCAAAATAAGCCACTTATACAAATAAAAATGCTTTCTAGAGCATATTTATGTATTTTTCTCAACATTTGAGCACTAAAAATATCAAAAACGCATTTCTATAGACCTAAATCACCACCGTAGAAAATGCCAAAAGACGGACAACTCACCAGGCCTCTAGGTAGTCGAGTTGTCCGTGTAGTCGAGTTGTCCGTCAGCCTCTTCATGTGTTGTTCATTTAATGATTATTTAACATTGACATTCCAGCATTCAGACTGTTGATTCTGAAACTGATCATTAAATCTATATGCTTGTGTTTAGTTTATTATATAATTAATAACAACAATAACTGAATATTTGTGCAGTTGTGTTAGTTTGGTGAAAGGAACTTTGCTCTTCTGCTTGATACAGACTGCCGAGATGGACAATGCAGATCATATTGGGAGGGCTTTTGCTCAACATTATTATTCAACATTTAGTGCCAATAGGCCAAATCTTTCGCCTTTATATGTAAGTTGAAAATAATAATAAGGACAATCTAATACTTATACTATAACATTGAATTTAAAATGGTTTACGAGTCCAAGCCAAGTAGACCAAGTAGTCTACTGATTCAGTGATTCTATTCACTGTGTCTGTGGTGAGCTTTTTTTACCTGTAAAAAAACTAGTGTCGACCTATTTATTTTAACGTCAGTACAGTTCCGGTAGTCATTAAAGCATCAGTTTCCGAGCTGGGGATTCTAAACCTCATTTCACCCTTTGAATCAAACATATTTATCAGTATGCCAATATATGCTTGAAGAATAAGCAGAAATGATATTATCCACACTTAACTGTAGATGGCGATTTGTAGTGTTATTTTTGGCACACCCTGCGAAACATTAGGAAAATGCTTGCCATCCTTCATTACCCTGTGTGTGTTTGACATATCGGTAATAATACAGTATAATAAAGTTGCGCAAAATACTATAAAAAAGCGCAATTTAGTAACGTCTTCATTGAATTTCTTGGGAAAAAATAATCCGATTTACGAAGGAAAAAAAATTTAACCGTAGCATTCGAGAGTTTTTAGCAAAAAACGGCAATTTGGGTCATGTGACAACCGCGATTAATTTAGATTATTATTGAGACAAGCATGGCGCAATATGAAGCATTTGACGTGGTCCCAGACGCCCCTCGTTTGTGAGACACATATAGTGTGTGTTTTATTGAGCCAAATGGAGGGAAATTCTTGGAATTTGGATAGTGTTCTGTACTGTTTGATAATTATGTTAGAGAGGATTGCTGGAGTTTTTGCCTCGCTCATTCAATCAAGTCTATTTATCCAGTTATCTGAAATTTTACATTTATCTAAACAAATAACTGACTAACTAATCCCATATCCGACTAGTAACGTGGTAACATGACTAGAGTCTTTGCTTTATGAATAATCTGTCATATCGGCTTTTCTCTTGCTCGAAATAAATATGAATATCTGACCCTAAGTCATAATTTGTCGACTCGAGCAAGAAGGGTTTATTTCAGTCGCATAGCCCAGTAGCCCTAACAGAATTTCAACTCAAGAATTGATGTAATGGTTCAAGTTTCAAATTGAACAGGTTTTTCAATTTTATTATTCTGTTGCCATGATATCCTGATAATCAGTTTTCAGATTTAAGTATGTCACATTACTGCAACCGCCATTTTATTTACAGAGTGACTTCAGCTGTATGACATTTGAAGGTCAGCCAACACTTGGGACTCAAAATATTATGAAAAAACTTGAAGTGAGTTTCGAAATACATATGACTGTATGAATATTCTTAGGTATCTATCATCCCATCAAATTATTAAAAATATTATCTATGTATTGAAACCAGCTCATTGGTTGGGGCATTGTGATAAGCAGAAACCCTTACTTCTGATTACTCTACGCGATTTTGAATCTTGTGAGGAATAAATATGTGCGAGAAGATTGCTGAACTTCTTTCTATCATACTGTAGCTTATATAACCACTGGTTGGTTACAGCTTTCCCCACCACCGAGGCAATGGTTCGCCATATGTTTAGGCTTTCCTCTTCACCAGAATGAATCGGAAAATCTTAGTGATTAGCACCACCCCTATATTGTCATAATAACTTGCCTCAGTTGATGGGTTGCAATGAAACTTTACAACATAACCACAGCAATTCCATAAATGTCACGGAGTCACACATTTATTCAATTTTACTATATCAAGGTCTTGGTGGTTTGCTATTTTTAGAATGCCAATTGGTAGCAGTAACACTGATGTATTTACCATAATTCACTTTCAACCAAATATTTTTCAAACGACGAGACAAAACAAGTGATGTCACGGAGTGACAAAAAGTTGAATGCATAAAATGACTGCGATATATCAACCAAATTTCGTCAAAAGCTTCATGACATATTAATTATAATAACTTGTCTCTGTATTCTAGAGATATTAATCTCTACATTTATGCAAAATTTATTGTACAACAAACATTTTTCAGGAAGCAGCGTAATTATATGGCCCAACTAGTAGCATGTCACTCCGTGAACTAACGGAGTGACAAAAATTCCTTATCATTGAAATGGTATTGAGAATGTTGAACACAAGTGCACTAACTTTAATAATCTATAGTCTCTGTATTCTAGAGATATTAATCTCTACATTTATGCAAAATTTATTGTACAACAAACATTTTTCAGGAAGCAGCGTAATTATATGGCCCAACTAGTAGCATGTCACTCCGTGAACTAACGGAGTGACAAAAATTCCTTATCATTGAAATGGTATTAAGAATGTTGAACACAAGTGCACTAACTTTAATAATCTATAGTCTCTGTATTCTAGAGATATTAATCTCTACATTTATGCAAAATTTATTGTACAACAAACATTTTTCAGGAAGCAGCGTAATTATATGGCCCAACTAGTAGCATGTCACTCCGTGAACTAACGGAGTGACAAAAATTCCTTATCATTGAAATGGTATTAAGAATGTTGAACAATTAGTTATATTAGATCAAGATTGGGTATTTGTTTGAAATCACAAAACATTTAAACAAAAAATTGGGAAACATGATATTATTTTGTCGTTCTGCTTGTGTATCCCTCATATGAATATGCTAAACGAGTGCACTAACTTTAATAATCTATATAGTTAAGTAAAAAAGCTATGTTGCACAGACAACATGAACGTGGACAACACGATTTTTGTTATTTGGATATGTAATTTATTAACCATAGAAAAGCATTTTCTTTTGCGTTGAAGTCTCTCTTGTTAGGTAGTACTTGTATCTGCTTGCAAAGCATACATAGAAGCGGTAGGCGCCAAACACAGTATTTTTAGTCTGCATATTCAGAACAAGAAGACAGTGATAAATATGTCCCTCCGTACACTCATTATTGCATCATTTTTGCTTTTTCCAGTTTTATGATATAGTTGGCACGAAAAAATAATTATTGGTGACAATGAGTGATGCACTGGCGTTTTCTAATTGGAAGTATCTTCAATTTTTGACAAACACATCATATTTCTTTTACATTTCACGATATTTTTACCATCCTATGAGTCAACCCGATAAATGAATATAAACCAAAATCCAGATGTCGATGTTAAAACTTGAGATTTAATAATATTGTTTGTGAATTTTTTGAATTCACTTACTCCTTTTACAAAAATGTCTAATTATATTGCAAAACAATGCATTTTGCCATATTTATTCTGCCATTTCAACAGATTACATATTTTTTCAATTGTAGTCTACAATATGTTTGTTCATATTGTTCAAACCCGGTACATGTTAGGTCAAATATTTTGGTCATCGATAGTTTTAAAAAAGTTGCCATTGCCATTCAAGTTTCATTGTGGGTAAGATCCAAAGTAAGTAGAGGGCAGAGCGGAAGAATTTGCAGTTTAAACCCAATATTATAGTACTTCGCGTACAGAAAAATAATATTTTCAAAAAATGGCATACTTATGTCACTCCGTGACGTCACGGAGTGACGAGAGATCTCTTGAAGTGCTGTGAAAGAACAAAAAGCAACTATCAACTGCCAAATTGGTAAATTATTGGGCCCTACCCCCAAAGTGACGTCTCAGTTTTTGAGGCGAATAGTTATTGAAATATATCAGATATTAAAATAAAGTTGAAAAATTGTCACGGAGTGACAACACAAGGCAAATTCCCATCAGCTCTGTTTAGCTCAGTGTTGCCAATAGTGCACAGTGCAATATTTGTATTAAGCACAGATATCAGAGGTAAAACTTAACACATACTTTGGTTGAACAAATACATTTTATTAAGGTAACATAAATAGCACGAGAGCTTATGTTACAAAACTGAAGAAAATTAGGCAGAAAATCATCAATTATTCCGCTGAAGAAAAAACAATTATTTTGAGCCGTAATTGTACCTTCTCATGCGATTTTAAAAACTTCAAGATATGTCCTACACTTTCTGCAGTTCAACATTTCAATTAGGCAAGATATAAATTTTACCAAATTTTCAACTAATTTATGGAATTTCTGACTACCAAAACACCTTTCTTACAGAGCCTCCCATTCAAATGTGTACAACATTCTGTAACGACATGCGACTCCCAGTTTGTATATGGTGTTGATGCGGGACGGGCGGTTGTGGTGACAGTGATGGGAAGACTGCAGGTATGCCTTTTACCGTTACAGGAAGAAATATTACTAATCCCATTTTCTGTGTACTTTTGATATTGGAGTCATATTTGTATTTTCAAACACTGGAATTTCAGACTTTTACGTTGACAAGCTTCCTAACAAACAATAAATAAAAACATTCTTGTTTAGTTGTAGTCTTAATAACTTTACGTCAATGCAAAATGCCAGGGTGTTTTTTTTTCAGTCAGTCACCTAGAAAACTAAATGATAAAAAATATTTTCATATTTCAGACTGATGATGACCCTCCAAAAGATTTCATTCAAACTTTTTTCCTTCGTGCTGTTAACGACAGTTATATGATCTCAAATGAAACGTTTAGACTTGTTCTGCACAATCAATAGAAAGAATATTCATGAGAGTAATATTTTACTAAAAGTCGATTTAGTATCTTCATCATTGAGGCTCAAAGTCATGCATGAAAACGTCACATAAAATGCTGATTGAACTTTATTTGATCACAAACTTTCATTAGGAATTTAGTGGATTCAATGAATTTTCGATTCTCCACGATAATTATGTACAAATTTCTTTGATACTTGCAACATAAAATTTGTTTTTGTAATTCAATTGTCTTTATTGGTTAACAAGAAAAAAAAAATATATGGATTGTAGTGATTTTACATTAATTAATGTTGTTTATTTTATAATTGCAGTAGCTTTTGGGGAACAGTCTTGGCTAGTGTAGCTATCTGATGGGCATCTATGTCAAAGGATATTCCATTGTTAGTTTTTCATAGCCTCGATTCAACAAATTGACATTTCAACATCCCCCAGTAACCACCAAAATTGATGTTTGTATTGTTTAATGCTTTGGTAAAAAACTGATTGATCTTCAAACCAGCAGCCTTTGGGGATTCCCCGGACAGTCTAGGCTTGTGATCCATTTAAAAGGATATTTTTCTCTGCCTTGCTTCAACAAACTGACATTAGAACATACCCTAGTAACAAATTGTTTAATTTATTACAAAAAACTAGCATATTGACCTCTTCATAGCCATCTGCGTGCGCATCCATTAAGGAGGGTTTTCCCAACCTTGCTACAACAAACTGACATTAGAATATACCCCAGTAACAAATTGAATTTTGTATTATTTAATTTGTTAAAAATGTTTTACAAAAAAACTGACGTAAAGGCCTTCGTATCCACGCTAAATTTACTTTGATGCTTGGACTACAGGCAAAAGATGGTTCATTCAATGATGTTGTATTATTCTTCATCAAATCTGTTCTTTCAGTTTAAAAACACCAACTTCTTTATCTTGCAATACGTTCACAGTCAATTTATATAACATTGCACCAATAGGTAAATCCTTAGCAACCTGAGCCAGTTCACTTTGAGGATTAGGAACAAAAATCTCTCTTGTGATTCTGACTGTACCGCTGACAAGTGAAGTCAATGTCATATTTTTTCCAACCATCACCTGAATATTATGCACAGTTTTAGACCTAGTACAAAGATTCTACAAGTAGTATCAGTTTCGTTAGTGGCCATCATAGGTTGGAATTATATAATGAAAATTATGTGGACTGCTGCTTGTCGCTGTGTCACAATTGAATAGCTAGTCATTATTCCCATACCATCCACCCCTTTTACAACACCACAGAATGTTCAAATGGTTCAACAACGAAAATTGGTGACATAAAGTTATATCCAAATTCAGTTTTACTATTAGGTTCATGTAAGTTAGCATACATATAATAAACACCCATTTTTTTCACCGCTTCTAAGCAAAATAAGCACAGAGTCACTCACGTTTGATCCTGGATAAAATTTGAATCTATGAATCTGAGCTGCAAGAATATATCCTGAATGAACGTAGTCACCTACGGAACGATTTAAAGCAAGATAATAAATGAGCGGGTATAAAGAGAGGGTATCGAAATATCAGTCATGAGTGCCCTAGAAAATCTAAGATTATAACTGAATCTAAGAATACAACTACCTAGGATGTTCACAACAGGGCAATTCCATGAAAATAGGGACAAACTAGAAAAAAATAAAAGTGATCAATCCTGCATAAACAACCAAAATTTTCATAGAATATATCTTGGGAGTTTTGTGAACTCAATTTATAACACACCTATAGGGACAAATAAAAATGTGACAGTCATGGAGTTGTGATGCATTGACCCCAATTTTCGGCATCATAATGCATTGAAACAATCTTGGGGTTTTAGCCTTAATGACTTATCATGAAAAACCATAAATTATTTGATATGTTGGAGTAGCCAATAAACCACCATTCCCAATAAAATATTTCAATTTTGTATAATACTCATTCTTGGCATCATACGCCGCAATATACTAGTAAAAATTATAATGCAACGAAAGTAACGTTTTTTTGGCCTTTTTTTTTTTATTCAGCTAAAAAAATACTGTAAATTGCTTTTAGCAATATACCATCTTCCTATGAATAGCTACAAATACAATATTTGCACATTTTTATTTATCATGGTTGTATATATATTTTCAATATTCAATGTCAAATTGTGTAACGCAAGTAACGAAACAAGAGAAATCAAAATTTAATAAATCAAAATGGTCTTAACCATGAAATATAATGGTTTTGGATATTTAGTTTTCATTTACCCCGGTAAATACAAACATTTACCGATCAATCCCACCTTTTGCCATAAGAATAGCACACTTTAAAGAGGTAATGAATATCGGAATTGCCATAGTTGAAGATAATTTTGAGATTGATGGTATTTTTGGGAAGATGTTAGTCATTTACTTTGATGTAAAGCAACAATATTCACCTAATTTTATAATATTTTACAACCTAAATATATTCTCCATTGACATGGGAAAAAGCTGTTGATTGGTGACAATATCTTGAGATATGTGCCACATCAAAATTCCACTAAAAAGCTTCTGTTCATTTTCAAAACAAGTATCAGTTTTAATGGGTCTTCTATGTGAAAGTAGTCCCTAGTATTTCCATATCTATGGTGTCTATGTTACAGGTCCAAGGCCATATACAACTAGAAACACTATTACTTGAATGCTTGTAATTGGCTTTAGGTTAAATCAGTCTGAATTTAAAAATTTGCCCAGATGTAACGAAAGTAACGCTGGAAATTTGAATTGCCTATTTTATTTGTAGAATTTATCATCTAGTCAAGGATTTATTATTTAAAAATTTGAACTCACGGAAATTGAATGTCAAATATTGACTTAATATCAAATTTGCCATCAAAACAAAAATCGAATCATGATTGTAATTTGTAACGTAAGTAACGGACCATTTTTTCTTCCTAATGAAAATTTTGCTATTCAGACAAAAGTTTTTCACCTAATTTTTTATGGTTTTACAATTGAACTATATTCTCTAGTGACATGGCAAAAAGTAGTTAGTTGGTGTTAATATCTTATCTCATTTGTCCTCTTTCTGTAACGCAAGTAACGGTGTTTCGGGACATTCCTATGTTAAAGTAGTCCATAGTATCGCCACCTCTATGGTGTCTATGTTACACCCCTAACGCCATCTACAACTAGTAACAATGTGACTTGCATACTTCTAATACGTTTTAGGTTAAGTCAGTTTGAAATTTGAAAATTTGCTCAGATGTAACGAAAGTAACGCTGGAATTGCCCAACATCTCAAAAGGGGGAGTAGAAATTTGGAATGAAAAAAGGTTAATCTCTACAAGAACCCACCATCGTCAACTTTAATTCCTCTATATCTTTTCCTATTTATTTGTTTCTTATTCCTTGTGTTACTTTTACCACCAGTCGATGCACAGCAACTTGGGATTTTTAATGTTGGTGCTGAAAAATATACTTTCGATAAATGCCTGTATTTGAAAATTGAATGATTGAAACAAATTCTCGAGAAAAATTTTGACTTACAAGCTGAGAATTGATGGAGTTTCACCCTTGTTAACCTTCTGATGCATTCCATGATCTATATATTCATATTTAATATAGTAACACTAAACTACAAGAAAAATGATAATAGAGTTGGATGTGAGAGGGTGGCAATGTCAGTAAATGCAAGTTGCCAGTTCATTGTCCTTATATTTAGTTACCACGTCTTACAAAATAATATTTCACTTGTTTTCTCTTTGAGTAAAATGTAAGAGTTGAACGAACACCATATAAATTTCAATGATATAAATAGAAATACACAGGTGTCGAATGTCGATGGTTCTTGAATGGGAGAGTGTTGTATTTCCAGAGTTTTAATTAATCGCAAAGACTGTAAATGGTTATTCATTCAGAATTTATACTGTAGTATTGTTTTTAAACAAACCTATTTCCTGTGAAGATTGCACTACGTTGATTACCTATTAATAAGCCTCTGAACCAGAGGCAGTAACTAAGGTCCATTTAAGGCAGTGAAGTATGGAATAAGTTAACAGAACGACGTCTAGTAGGCCAAGTAGGGTGTTAATAATAATTGAGTTCGCATAAAATTGTGTAAAAATAAATGGTCTGTGCGAGTCACTTTGTTGATACACTTTGTTCACAATTTTCCCGTATTAAAACTAATCATATATGCGGTGATCGGTGACAAAGATTTATCTAGCCTCGAAGATGGAGAAGCAGTATTGGAGAACCTATTGTGAATTGAAAAGGCCTTAACATTAAAACGATATAAAGATATCTATATGCAACACTGAGTGAAATTAACAATTATGTGCTGCAATTAATAACTAATATCCTTCCACATTTTTGAAAAGATGGTTGCTAAGCAACAGAAGACAAATTACGCTTTTGATGAAATACAAATCACTTAGCATTAAACTCCGATCTTTAACAATTTTAGTTTAACTGCATTGCAAAAAAGTTATATCATCGCAAAAGTTCTTTTAAGCGTGGATTTTTCGTAAATCTTTTCATGAGTCTATGAGATGGCTTGAAGCAAAATTGTGATCCGAATATTGTTATAAGATATCCAGAATATTCCAATGTGAATATAGTCTTGTTCTTGGGAATTCTCACTAATTTGTTCTCCTTGGTGCAGATCAAAAATATGTTTTTTGTTTCCTGAAAAAATGAGATAAAATAACTTAATTTAATAAAAAAACGGAAATATTGGTATGCATATTTAACACACTGAACAATCCTTTGAACGAATTACCAAGTCATCCAGTTATCATAATCAGGAAACATAATAATTTATTCTATATATTATGAGGTCAAAAGTTGCATGTGTAGAGTGCAATCACCAATTAGTATTGAATCTGTAAATACCATTGATATATGATGAAATCACATATTGTGCCAGTGCACTTCAAAACAAGGACAAAATGAGTTAATAAAAAAGGTTAATAATACAGATATATTGGCACACCTGAAGGACTGTTCCACTCAAACCCAAATGAGATTTACAAGGTGAACCTGTCACAGACAGATCTGCTCCATGATAATCTGCTTTCAACAAAACTTCCTGTGCGTTTTTGTTATCCAAAGATGGTTTGGTTTCTCCTGGTTTTAATGTCTGATAATCCGAGAGTAAATCTGTGATGTATTCCATCCATAAAATACGCAGTTTTTCATAATCTTGATAGTTTGAATTTGTAGGTTTCGCCAATATGCGATTCTTTATTCTTCTCTTATTCTGTTTTTCACGTTTTCTCTTTTTAGCTCTCTTTTGTTCTCCTACCAACATAATAGGCTTGTTTCTCAAAGATGACTTCAAAGTTTTCAAATCTCGCTCTTTTATTTTAGGAATAGTTTTTTGAATAAATGCTTCCACATATGAATATGTTCCTTGCCGAGACATGTTTAAGGTTTAAATATCAACACACTGCAATATAAGAGACCCAAATTGTAAAATACAAATTTCCTGAACTAGGCTACCTACTGCTGCACAAAAAAGCAATAATCATGATGTCTTTCCAGGAACAAAGATCGTGATAAAGAAAGCTAGAAGTTAAAATTCAGAGAGAAAAACCGATGAGACGACTTTATCATATAACCAACACCGTAGCCTCTCGTCCTGATAACAGCCCAAATATTTTGTTGCTATTGACATTTCACTCTCTACAGCTCTATTTTATTATAGCATTACCGGTAAACCCACGGTAATCAGTAGTTTATTTTCTCACCATACTAAATGCACACTTGATATACAAATTGCAATAAATAAATAAAAAGGCATTTCAGGGTGAGGGGAGCCACAAGAAACCAAATTTGGTTATTGAGCAGCGGCACCCTTAAGCAAGTCTAACAAGGAAATAATAACGGTACGAGTAGCCTACCGTATGTCTCTAAATTCTTGAAAGGTTACAACTGAAGCGATAAAATTTAGTGAAAGTGCAAAACTACTGGTACCGGTACCGGTATGGGTTGTTCGTTCACAGTTCAACTACAAAACCGTACGGTACCGGTACGTCTTTCTGCATACCAAAGCTGCAAAGTCCATGCATCTGCCAGCAGTTTGGGCTACCCGCATTTTGCCATCTCTATTTTGAAACGCATCGAACGTAGTTCGCCATCCCTTTTGCAACCATTGAGATTTTGACTCATCGACCCTATTTCAGTATTTTGTCATTCCTAATTTGACACCCATCAACCTATTTAGCCATCCCCAATATGACTTTTATGCTATCATATCACTACTATAGAGTGAACTAGGTCTATCCACATTTTCATTCATCCAACTTGACAATTCTGATTGGGCAATTTGGCATTAGGTGACTCTGACTATAATCAGCTTGACGATATCTTTCGAGGAATACTTTTATACCGGTAGTCGGTACACATCTAATAATTCCTGTTAGTTAATGGGCCTTTTCTCGACCTTTGACACCCGCAAATTTTTTCCTATACTTCACCATTGCAAAATTTTCGGGGCTATTTTAGGAGTGCTTTTGCGAGTTGGCGCCTGTAAAATGGGGTATGTGTTTGCATACAACAATCTGTTCATCTGATTTATATTTAAGTTTCCGAAACACAACTAAAAACTAACGAATATAGTTCAAAAACGCGAAAACGAGGTAATGTTTACGACCACGCTCAAAAATCTGTTCGAGTGAGAACAGTGTCCGAGCAGATGCGAAAAGGGAGCATTGTTACGTCACGTTTTGCAGCTTGCTGATTGGTCAATGTCACGAAGTATACAAGGAAGTCGATGCTCGGGGGAAGGTCCATTCGGTATTCAATGGATGTTTCCTCAAGCATCAATTTCCTTGTTTACTTCGTGACATTGGCCAATCAGCAAGATGCAAATAGTGACGTAACAATGCTCCCTTTTTGCATCCGCTCAGATGCTTTTCTCACTCAAACAGATTTCCAAGCGTGGTCGTGAACAATGCCTCATTTTCGCATTTCAGAATTTTGTTCATTAGTTTTCAGATGTGTTTTGGACATTTAAATATAAATCAAATAATTTAATGATCACTTCGTCTTCCTAGAAGTTTCAGTTTAATTGCAGTGATCAAAAATTAGTGTAGAAATAGCTGTGATAGACTAGGCTAAAATTCGTTATCGGTACTTTTAAAAAAGAGATTGTTGAATGCTATGAATCAGAATGATGGTTTGAAACAAATACCCAATTTCACAGGCGCCAACTCACGAAACTATTATTAAAATAAGCACCGAAAATTTTACAATTGTGAAGTATAGAAAAGTTCCTCGTTTTTCTCGCTTTTCTCCTTAACAAAAAATCGCTTTTCTCCTTGATTACTGGACCAATTGCTTTGTAATTTTCAGTGAGTAAAGATTATATTTTTCGCTAGAAGGCTGTTTATCGTTTTTTGTGTGCTACAACACCATCAAAATTTGCCACTATGTGGCGCTACGTGGACATATATTTGAACACGGCTCTCTGGTTTTATTGGACACGATAGTGGACATAACGACCGTTTCAATATCATGTTCTTGTTCATATTCTTCTTCTTCGTCATGATAAAATCGCTTTTCTCTTTGAATATTGGACCAATTGCTTTGAAATTTTTAGTGGTTGAAGATTGATTTTTTCGCCAGAAGGCTATTACTTTTACTTATTTCGAAAATTTCTGTGGACTCCAAGAAATTCGTTTTTTTATGTGCCAGATTTAAAAATAGCGAGACCTTGTGACGTGTATGCTGGCACTCCTTTTCATGTTCTTTTGATCACATGCCATTGAACGTCGGTGGTTCGTAACGAAATCTTTGCTTTGCTAAGATCCGAGGAATGGTGAATAGTGACGTTCTTGATGTTATATTACAGTAGTGACTCGTTGGTGGTGATCGTTGGTGTTACTACAGTTGTGAGTCGGACCATCTTGCAATTTCAATTAACGCTGTCACAAGACAGGAACTTCTACAGCGCGGTGACACTGAACCCACTCGTAAATACGGGGCTTGCATTCACTGTTATAACTAATGTCTTTAAATGTTGGTGCTTTTCTGGGAATCGGTATACGTGTCCATATATTTGAGCATAGCTCTCTTGTTTGTTTCAATATTCTTCTTCCATTTTTACTAAATAATTGATTTTATGTCTCGCTTTTTTTTTCCTTTTGATCTTGTTATGTCTCCGTGATTGTGTGTGTGTGTGTGCATGCGTGCTTTAATTAGTTTCAATACTTTGGGGTGAGCGAACACGTACTATTTCTTTTCACAATACTTTTCCATATATTACCTGTCCTGTACGCTTTAACCAGGGGTCGGCAAACTTTTGTCGTTCGCCGGCCAAAATTGAAGGTTGCAAGTCATTGGCGGGCCGCACATATTTTTAGAAAGTTAAAACCCAAGGGAATGACCAATGAATCACATTTTTTCACATAGATTTCAGTTAAATTTCAAGCATCGCGCGAAGACTGATCATTTAAATATTTTCTGCACCGTTAAACCATTTACACTCAGCATCAACTTTTTTACGTTCTGTTGCCATTTGTCTAATTATGATCAATTATAGGCTCATTAAAGGAGTGATTGTGAATTATATACTTGTTACCTGTTAGGTTATAATATAATTAAGTGTCTCAAAAAATTCTGTTACGTAAAGAATATATTCGTCAATACAGTTATTTTGTTATTATAATTCAGTGAAACTTCGCGGGCCGGATTATATTGTTCCGCGGGCCGAATCTGGCCCGCCGGCCGTAGTTTGCCGACCCCTGCCTTAAACCTTACTTGAGGTTTTGTTTGCTCTCCCGATTCTATAATCAGTTTTATTTATTTTGTTTCTATCAGTTATTTTATCGTGTATTATGCTGATTATGGAGTTATGCGTTTGCAATCGATGTTTCCCCGACCTTTGACCACGACTAAAGTTTTCCTATACTTTGCCAGCGCAAAATAAATGATGCTAATTTTGAGAGTGGTTCCGCGAATTGACGCCTATGAGCTGGTTTATTGGACACTTAGTGGACATAACGATCGTTTCAATATTATGTTGTTGTTGTTCATGTTGTTCTTTGACACGTTTTGAAGAAATCGCCTTTTTCTTTGATCACTGGACCAATTTCTTTGAAATTTTTAGTGAGTAAAAATTATATTTTTTGCTAGACGTCTATTACTTTTATTATGTGGTGCTACGTGTCCATATATTTGAGCATAGCTCTCTTGTATGTTTCAAACCATCATTTGGATTCAAAGCATTCAATAACCTGTTATCCAAAAGTACCAGTACAAAAGTTTAGCCTAGTCTATCACAGCTATTTCTAGACTAATTTTTGATTACTGCAATTGAGCATAGCTCTCTTGTATGTTTCAAACCATCATTTGGATTCAAAGCATTCAACAACCTGTTATCCAAAAGTACCAGTACAAAAGTTTAGCCTAGTCCATAGGTTCTCAAAGTGCTCCGTACGGAGCCCCAGGGCTCCGCGAGAGAAACCCAGGGGCTCCGCGAGATATTCGATTACTTTTCAAAATACTGACCAATTTTGTAACTGTTCAAAGAAGCAATAACAGCTTGATGACATTATTTAAGGCTGATTTAAAGAATACTATTTCAAAATAACATAAAATATATATGTGATAAACTGCCAACTATAAATAAATTGGAGTCGTATTTTTGCGATCTTGGGATTTGTCAAACTTGATTTGTTCTTTCGCACTTGAAATTATGTTTAAGCAAGATATCGCCGATTAAAAAATCACAATGTATGGGCAAAATACGAACAATCGAAATTTATTTTATTGCATTCGGCTCCGTCGGTAGTTTCAGAATGAAAAAAGGTACATCGCGGATCGCGCGCACAATTGATTACGTGCGGCTCCGTCGGTAGTTTCAAAATGGGAAAAAAAGGTACATCGCGCGCATAATTGACTGTGTTTACTACGATGAAAACCTAACATAACACCAAATTTTGTGATTTACAATCTCTATTAAAGCGTTTTCAATCTGAAGAGAGTCTGCTGAAACCAAACGTATGATCTTCCATTTTAAGATTCAGTTTTAATATTTTAGAATGCCGTTTTTCAATCAAGAAATTTGAGTTGCGGATTTACCTCTTTATTAATTATTATTTTTAGCATTTTGTCGCCGATGACTATAATGTGGTAACATGTTTTTCACAATGAACTCATAATTCCCCACGAGAACAAAAAAGCAATTAACGTCGTCATTGTGTAACAATAAATGTATATGCCGAGGGAAATTTTTGATTTAGGGAGAATACACACCGGCGTAAAGATGCATAAAGATTCAAAAACAGGCCATGCTGACGAAAAAAATCGGCGATTGTAACAAAATGAAATCGCACACGTTATTAGCGGCTTTTTAGGTCTTTCAAAAATGTCAAAAGGGAAAAGATTTGCCCCCTAATTTATAAATATGTTTGTCAAGTGTCAAATTTACAGCTTTAGTATATATAATTTGTGTTTGAAATTTAGATTTATTTATGACTTGTGTTAACCCTATATTAAAAAAGGTTCAGCATTTAAAATGAGTAAAGTACTTTTAACTTGCTCAGGAATATTAATCTGAAAGTAACAATTTTAACATTTATTTTGGGGCTCCGTAAATAATATTCAACCTTTCAAGGGCTCCGCAACACCAAAAGTTTGAGAACCCCTGCTAGTCTATCACAGCTATTTCTAGACTAATTTTTGATTACTGCAATTAAAGTAAAACTTCTCCGAAGACAAAATGATCATTGAATTATTTGATTCATACTTAAACTCGCGAAACGAAACTAAAAACTAACAAATAGCATGCAAGAACATGAAAACGAAGTAATGTTTACAACCATGCCTGAAAATCGATGGTCTGAGTGTCAAAAGTGTATGAGCGGCTACTAAAACGTCTATTGTTACGTCACTTCTTCATGTTAGTTAGCTCCTGTTACGGGAGAAAACAAGAACTCGATGCTCTGGGAAACATCCGATTCCATCTATCCTAGTGAAAAAGATGTCTGAGCTGCAGCGAAAATATAATTTGTTACGTCACTGTTGATATCTCCAACAAATAAATATAAACAAGGAATCGTCGCGTTCAAGTCAACGTTCAATCATAAAATGATATATCGCTGGAGTCTAGCGTGTGCAACGGCGACGCAACTCTCCCCGGAAAATCAATGTTGCACCAATATTTCCCCAACAGTTTTTATACAAATAAATTCCGAAATACCTTTACCCGAAAATGTTTATTCAGCGACATCGAAAATTGTCACCAGGTCAGGTCACCATGCATCTTTTAACATTCAAATAAAACAACCAACATGGTGTATCTATGTTTATCCATTCAACATCCAGCTAATTTTAGAGACCTCGTTGGCAATGAAATACTGCGAATTGTAAAACAGACCGAAATTTAATTTGGTTTCGGTGTGCAGTGTTCGTCATTTTACGTGCATCCAGTAAGATCAGCAATTCGTTTGAATTCATTCAACCCCATTCATGAAGAATCCTTAAATCAAGAGATGCTCCGTGAAACAAAATATATTTTTCCACATTATCTTGAAAGCAACAATCGTCTGCTCAATGCTCATCCTGCTTTAATGTTACATGAGCTCAAACATTTCGCCCCGTCAGTTTTACTATTTTAATAGTTTGGCCGGTAATTCTGTACAAATGCATTTGTATACCACAAAAATGGGCGCTTCGGAAGTATTCGTACCAAGATGAAGCACAACCTGAACCCTAACATGCTACGCTACACATACTATGTTCAGTGCGCCATCTTGGTACGAATACTTCGGAAGCACTAGAAAATGTGCTATTGAGTAGCACCCTGCGCATCAATATTTCCAAGAAATTTACCTTGTGTAGCAAACAATGCCCTGGTCTGTATTCGACAAAACAACATTATCTGAGAACAAGGGAGCCGAAGACAACTACATCGTGTGCGAAGTTAACGACTCTCTACTAACACATCGGCTACAGATATATATTTCAAAATGATGAATAATTGGATTATTATAAATAAGCATGTAATCTCGTTTTTTTTCATTCCGTATTTAAATTATTGCAGCACTTTATATTGCATAACACAAAATTAATTACATAAAAAGCAAAACTATAAGCTTTTGTTAAACATTAAGTCCTCCCGTTACTTCTAAGCATGCTCCATTGACGTATGAACTTTCATCTGATGCGAAAAATAAACAAGCATTTGCAATTTCTTCGGGTTTTGCCAATCTTCGCATCGGTATTTGTCTCACGCCTTGTTCTATTTTCTTTGGATCGAATGATTGTGCCATTGGTGTGTCGGTTATACCCGGTAGCACGGCATTACACCGTACTTTATGTTTCGGATATTCCAATGCGATACTTTTTGTCAATCCAACTACTCCATGTTTTGAAGCACAATAATCCGCATTCCCGAAATATCCTGTTATTCCTGCGATACTTGCTATATTCACCAAGGAGCCTTTAATATCAGTTGCATCTTTCAATGATCTCAAAAATTCTCTAGCCATAAGAAACGATCCTCTCAAATTTATTCTGATGACGTCATCAAAATCATCATCTTTCATATCCAGTAGTAGATCGCCACGAATAATACCTGCGTTGTTGACTAGGATGGTGCTTGTTTTGGACAGCTTATCTTTTGCTTCTGCAAAAACGTGTTTGACTCTTCCGGATGAGGTCACATCAGCTTCAATGGCGCAATGTAAGTTGCCATGGTTCCTCGGCAGTTGATCGAGAGTCTCAGATACAGCGTCACGGTTGATGTCAATTACTGCTACACTTGCACCTTCTCTTGCAAACACCTGACAAATTGCTCTTCCTATTCCACTTCCGCCTCCGGTTACAAGTGTGCTTTTTCCTACAAGTCTTGCAAGCGACATGGTATATGAAAGATACCTATACGCAATTTTATCTGTAAGTACTTTTATTTCGTGTATAAAGGTACACACCTAGAATATCTAAAAGGATTTTAGCTATACATATTCAATCACAAACTTGCTTCGCTGATGGAGATAGAAGCACGCATATATTTACCCGCTAACTTAGAAAATACACATAATGACTCGGCGTAATTTACCCTTCTACGAATTACAAAATATCTTCACTTTTTGGCATTTTCACCTCAACTCGACCCCGATCAAACCTAAGAATCACTCAAGTATAACGTGAAAAATAAATAAATCGCAGTTCTGAGGCTGAGATGACAATATTCTTGTTATAGTACACCAAAAAGAACTGACTTTGTAAATTTTGCTGCTAATACGACTATGCGAGACAAGTCAGCTTATTAAAAGAGCGACGGATATATTTACTGATACGGTTGATTGCTCATGGTTTCATTAACCCTGTGCTGTTCATAGCATGTGCTACAGAACGTCGAAGCCGGATGCTAAGGGTAGCTGCCGCTTACTGTATTTATATTTCAAACATTTGTCTATTTTTGTTCGCGTACTTGTGATTTGTGATGCCAGAAATGATCTTTTTTTGAGGACGAATGCGTAACGCGTTAATGCAAAGAAATGCGCGGACAAACATACTTTTAAGTCGACTGTCGTTATCGCATGCCAATAACGTGACATTTAGGATTCAATCGTATATTCTCTATTTCGATTAAAAATTTAGTCTGCATTAGACCTTTCCCAGACCTTCGACCCCCTAAAAAAATTTCCCATGCTTTTACTTTATTTACCATTGCAAAAAATGTCGGGGCTATTTTAAGAGTGCTTTTGCGAGTCGGCGCCTGTAAAATTGGATATGTGTTTCAAACCATCATTATGATTCACCGCATACAACAATCTACTTTGTAAAAGTACCGGTAACGCATTTTAGCCTAGTCTATCACAGGTATTTCTACACTAATTTTTATTACTGCAATTATATTAAAACTCCTAGGAAGACAGAGTGATCATTGAATTATCTGATTCATATTTAGGTTTCCGGAACACAACTGAAAACTAACGAATAGAGTTCAAAAACGCGAAAACGAGGTAATGTTTACGACCACGCTTGAAAATCTGTCTGAGTAAGAAAAGTGTCTGAGCGGATGCGAAAAAGGGCCATTGTTACGTCACTTCTTGCATCTTGCTGATTGGCCAATGTCACAAAGTATACAAGGAAGTCGATGCTCGGGGAAAGGTCCCATGGAATCGCCTCATTAGTATACGAGAAGTACAAGTGTTAATTTTAGAGAATGGGTCGGAATATTCCAAGCCACAAAGTGAGATTGCTCATGTTATGTATTACACAGGGTAAGTCCAGAAAAACGGAACCCATAAATTTCCCAATCACTTCAATGTACCGTAAATGGAGTATATTATTTAGGGTTACCATATTTTTTTGACTTTAAAGCGGGACGCCTCCTGTAACCTAACAGTTTCCGATTTTACTACGTAGGCCTACATTTAAGCCCTCCCGGATGTCTTCATTGATCATATTGTCATCGAGAGTTTATGCGCATATTCTATGTCTAAAACTCTAAATATCGGGTTCAGTCCGGAAAATATAAAGGAATAGACGCTTACGATACAAATGATCCGAATTTAGATTTTTTTATGTACAGCAAAAGGAATAAAGAATAATGAAATAGTCTGCCGTTTTCAACCATAGAAAATTTACTTATTCGCCCAAGCATACTCTTCTGTAGATAACACCTTTAAAAAAACGTTGTTCAATGTTGCATTCACGCGAACGTCCGAACATGACCAATTAGAATTGATTTCACATGTGATACGTTCGCTAGCAATGTTAGCGGGAAACAACGAAACAAACAAAATAACGCATTCACCTTTAGTAAGTAGGCTAGCGTTGCGCTACACAGCAACAACAGTAACGAGAACATGTTCGTGTATTATGCTGGATGGCTGAACGCAAAAGCGGGACTTTTGGCTGACTTGTCGGGACGGTACTGTCCCGCCTAAAGCGGGACGTATGATAAGCCTAATGTTATTTAATCTTCTTTTACACTTGAACTTTTGTTGGTGTATGATTGTACTCAAAAGTTTCAGGAATCTTGGACGCATTGTACAAGGGTCATATTCTCTGTACAATATGATCCAAATTGCCTTATCGACGTTGGAGACAGAATTGCATCTGTTGTGCAAAATTGTCAATCACTTCACCCCTCTATTTGCCCAATCACATTATGTACGATATTCGCCATTGAGCTCCTTCATTTTTGTGTTCAATCCAATATGGACTGGATTGATTAAACCATGCTTGGTAATGGTTTCTAATGCCGTGCAATTTACGGATTGTAGCGGTCTCTATAAGACTTCCTTCGGAGGTGCTGTGTCCCAGTTAACATTATTTTTGCTGTCAACGTGTCTTGACAGCAGAAAGTACGCTGCAGCAGCAAACTAGGTGAGTGATTGACAAGTTTGCGCAACGGATGAAAGTCTGCCTCCAACGCCAAGAAGGTCATTTGGAACATATTTTAGAGAGAAAATAACTTTTCACAAAGCGTCTCATTTTTCTGAAACTTTTGGGTACAATCATACACAAACAGAAGATGCAAACAAAGTGTTTAAACAAGTGCAAATAAAATCAAATATATTATATTTCATGGAAGTATGTTGTAACTTCATTGGTTTCGTTTTTTTACTCACTTTGTGAGTACCTTTAACTCTTTTTAAGCCTCAAGCCCTGCCCATTTCATGGGTATTTTTAAACTTATTTTTTTATGTCAACCATTAAGCCCTAAAACTTCACTCATGGGTTTTTAAAAGCGTCTTCTAGAGTTCTATTCAGCAATATATCTTTAAAACACACCACTCGAAAAAAATTTTTGCAAAAAAATTTCAAAAATTTCTAAAAAAAAAATTGGACTTTGAGATATTCTCTGTACAGTAGAGGGTTAATAATTAATTCCTAATTAATTAATTTTTTCTTCAACGTTTTCGTCAAGTTTTTCCTAACATAACAATACCAAAACGACTATTATAGCATAAATGGTTATTACTCTGAAATTCACAATTGTATTTACAGTATTGTCAAGTTCAAGGTCAAATTACCGATACTGATGACGTCACAGCTCTTATTATTACTGCACAGACCACCCCCAATGCAAAAAAATTAAATTTTTTCGACGGAAATGCGCCTAGAACGGCGTAAACAATCTCATACGCGCATTTACGCGTTAAAATTACCATTAATTTTACGTTTTTTTTACATACAAAAAATCTCCATACCTCTGCCAACTATGGAGCATTCGAAATCATATTTATCAAAACAACACAGCGCCAGGGATGGTCAGGGATAGTTAGTATGACTGAAAATACATGCTAAAACAATAATAAGTCGTTATAAAGGAGTATTTCCTGTCTGAAGGGAGTCACATTTTTTAGACGTCTGACAGGTGATTTTGAAATCCAGGCTATTTATACGATTCGCACTTTGCGTCACGGCTGGAAGGTTTTATCGCTTCTCTCATATCAGGGCATTACGTCGATAAACAGCTAAGAGCGATATTCACCCTATAAGTACCGAAATTTAGAAACTATAGAAAAGTACACCCATATGGGCGTTCCGGCTGTAGAAGGGTTTTAACACCCATCTTATCAAAATATGCACACAGCAAACCCTCGTTTTGACCTATAATCCTGACCCTTCGTGAGACTGGTGTACGCTCTCCGGTTTCAGAATATTATATCTGAGCCGTAACTCTACTAGCCTTCTGATTGTCGATGGTGAGAATGATCTGCCTGATGATGTACCCGTTATTGGAAACATAATTTTCGCATCGAATCCCGTCGGCTAGTAATTTTTGCTTCGAATCACAAAAGCAATGCTCAAAATATTTATACTGTTCTCCATGACAATCATTCTCCAGGAGTTTACCCGGCCTCATTTCGCAAAATTAAATAAACTGAAGCGAAATCATTCGCACCTGGATCCATTGTGACATTTTCGTTAGAGGAACCAGGTATTGGTTCAAAATATGTTAGGTAGATTAAGTGGGTGCGTAAGAGGCCCCAATTTTCATAGGCCCGGCGATTGCATAAAAATATTACCAGAACGGTATTTTGAACACTTGGAACCAGAGTAGCAAAAACCATGAGGTTTTCCATGAATATTCGACATCCAACGGTCCCAAAATAACCTCAACTTTTTTATTATCTGCATTGAACAAAACATAATATCGTCACGCTAATAACCGAATTGCGTAAGTCATTTTTGGCGATTTTGAGTTCTTTTTTTTATAAAATAGGTAGTTATGTAATGCTGCGCACCTGTCTGTTAAGTCAGATTTTATTTTAAGAATTCCGAAACCCATAAAAATGGAGATTTAGTATGACATGCACATTTTTGCAATTGTTTCGTCATAATGAATTATCAGTGTTACCGCAGGACTGTTGTGACGTCACAAAGGTAAAATGACCTCGGCGAAGTATTTTCGAGTTTTGCATCTCGGATTCTAGCTTAGCGCGTATAGTTTGAATGGTGACCGTACATTTGAACCCATGTGTATATCCGCGGGTTCAATCAATATCCAGGTGCTAAAACCCATGGGTTAAGTTAGTATGGGTACAAATATCCGTAAAACCAAAAAAAATTCCATAGGTGCAATGGCATGCAGGTGCAATTGTCGTGGGTTCAAATGTACGTGGGTTCAAATGTAATGGAACCAGTTTGAATTTATACTACAGTATAGGAAGACGTGCACTTGTGATATTCACTGCCCGAGTCCAATTCACCTTGGTTGGCTTTTATATTGGATGCATTGCTGTTTTATTCTTTATATTTATTCTTAATCTTATTTCGGTGGGTGTGCAGAACGTGTTATATTGATGAAATTATATTTTTAAACATCAAAAAATATTGTAATTGGAACTGATTAGCTATTTTGGGGATTGGACATTGTAGATACTGAGAATTACATTCGTTTTTGGAATGTTCAGTTTTCAGGACTGGTGCATATAGTAAAGTTGCAAAATTGCGTATGTCCCCAAGTCAGAGACACATTTGTGCCTAAGTCACAGTGCGCCATTATGACGTCCCTAAACTGCGTCATACAAATTAACTTGAATCCGGCTACGATCAAAAAATTGAACCATGGCAAATTATTGACTTTCAATGGCATAACAATATCATTAGAGAGTTTTTCACGTTTTTCTCAAAACTGCTAAAAATGACTTACGCAATTCGGTTATTAACGTGACGATATTGTGTTTAAAGTGAAATCATTATAAGTGATCCAACAACGGCAGAAGAGTGTCAATCGCACTTCACGTTTCATATTTTGCCGTATAATAAAAACTCGGACCTCCAGAAGTAAGCGCACCAAGATGGCGCACAACCTGAACATAGTATGTGTGTACCGGTTGGGATTCGGGTTGTGCGGCATCTTGGTGCGCATCCTTCTGGAGCACCAAAAACTCAGTAAACGATGTCGCATGATCGCATCATTTTCTCAGAATGTTTGACATCAATACATATATACTTATTCTGATACTAATTATATAGTTTGATGAACTCATTATATTCAAATTGCAAGCGAGTGGCATTCGATTCCTGACCCGTTTACAACGTTGCGTTCGTGACGGTCTGACCAACCGCGTGATGAACTGAATATAGCGTGTATGTAAAACTCATGTAAAAATAATTGAATAATGTTATATATAAATTATAAATTTATTAAATATGTAAATATAAATTAATTCACAATATATAAACGAAATATATGAGTTGCAAAAAGGTAGGATGATTGAATAAAAAAATACGTTCGTAGGAAAGTTTACAAATAATGATTAAAAAATATTTTCAATGTCAAAATCTATCAAATCGCATTCATAATTGTTCATATCACATAGGCCTCTCAAAGTAGGCTATAAAAATTATCGCGATATTCATGAAGTATACGAGAAATTTTATATTAGGATTTTACGGCAGGATCCACTTTGAAGAACGGCAATTTTCGTTTCCACAATGTACAGTGATTAGTTAGTCCTTAATGACAAATTCGAGGTAACTGTGCACATTCCATTTTAGTGCCTGTAGCATCATTGTACGTGTAACTCTCCTCTTATGCAACTTTGCTCTTATAATTTCTTGTTTTGTTTGAAGGATTATTAGCCTCAGGCCAGTTGTTTTAATTGTACAGTCGATGAAGTTATTTTTCGACTTGTCCTTAATGAGACTTTTCAACTCCAGCAATTGATTCTGCACATGTTGCAAGTAACTTTAATTTTCTTCCCGCGATTTCGTCGAGACACTGAGTATGAGCTTCTCTTTACTGAAAAATACATATTCAAATTAATATATTTTAAATAATCACTGCACAGTCTCTATTTTTATTTACATTAATACGACGTATGCCAAGGATCATGGCAATGTTAATCACCGCGTTTCGAAATGATCAAGTTTCGATGAATGTAGGACTATCGATAAGAATAGCGCTTTTCTTACATTCCATTCATAATGGTCATATTATGACTACATAGATTTCAAACATACCTCTTTCTACGACGTCACCGTTTTCGTCTTCTGGAATACTACGTTTTGAAAGCATTGAAACGTGGCATCGACTTGTCATTGTTTTACATCTTGATTGCATTATTAGCCCACACGAAGACGTAACTCTTTCATAAGTTTGTCTAAAATTAAAAAATATATTGTCATCGACCAATATAAAATTGAATTTGTACGATCAAGTAGGTCGCAGTAACAATTTAAATATGCAGTAAGATATAAACTGGAAAATGTAACGTTGTGCATTCACAGACTGAGATAGAACTGTAAAATTTTCTGACTTATAAAGACAAACATACTATTACTACATAGTTAGATAAATCATTACGATCATATTTTGGCTAGCTTAACACTGGTTCATCATTAATTTTGTTTGTACAGGATGACGTTTTGACAAATATTTACTGATTGTCATGCAAAGTGAATATTCATATAGTAAAAAAATAAACGACAATCTATTGTTTACAGTACCAGACACAGCAACTCATAATACAGTGTATTAAAGTATTAGACATTATAAAACATGAAATACCTTATTCTTTGCGACCAATCTGTATTCTCGTTGTTATTTTGATCTGGAGTCTCGGATTTTGGCGCATCTGGAACTTGTTTGTGACATTTCGTTTTACGATTTCGCAACAATGATAATTTTCGTTCCAAAAATTTTATTTTCTGTATAATGTTCATTTGATTGAAGTGTGGCCTGTACGACGGTGCTGAGTTTGAGGTAGATATAGCCAAGGCAAGTAAAAGTAGGCAAAGCAGAAGAATGTGACTGCGCGGTGTTGAAGAATACTGGGCCATCTTGATATCACGTATACTTATTTCAGACTTGCTATTAGCGCTGTAGTTTCTCATAAATCTGACTGTAAGACGAACGAGTTAGGCTTTTATACTAAACTGTACAGCGATTGAAAACGAGAGAAAACATACATTCTATGAGGCGTGATTCAGACCACGATGTTGCGTGTTTGGAGAGTGTCGTAGACAAGATTCGTAAATATATTTTTAATGAAACGTCTACTGAAATGAGCGATACTGTTAAACTTTTAAATAATTTTAAAATCATTTAAGTCAATGCCGTGCTAAAAATAGAATCGTTAGTTTAAGTAAGTGATGTATATATCGCAATAGCTAGACAAATAGTAATTCTGGTTTGGCTTAGTTGTATTGTATTTTACCGAAAATGATCTCACTAAAATATTTAAATAAGGCGGGTCTGAAAGTCAAATCCTATAAAACTTTATATCGGTAATAATATGGTAGATTGCGTTATACTCGTTGCCAGGGTATGAAACAGCAATGAATTCTATTTTTATCGAGATGTGACTTCCCTTCCAACTTTCATAAACGGGATGATTTGTCCAAATTGTTATAAAGTTATTCAATAAAATTTCGAGAGAAATTAATGTTTAGAAACGTATCACGTGATACTAAAATTGTTCATACTTTCATTATAGTTGTCATAGATTTTTAAAAAAGATAGGAATTTCCGTCTTGTTGTTTCAGTACAGAAACATGGTTTACGTTTACAATCTATTTTGGCTGTACAATGTTTAAATTATCTGAAATAAAATAAAGCATGTGGCTATGTTTACAGTGCGATCATAACCAACAGAAGAAAATTTTAAACTTCCTGCATGTTTTATCAGCGAAAGTTCAATTGTAAACTTGAACATGATGTACACCGTTGTTTAAATATATTATTCCACATTACATCGCTCATGTAGTAGATGATATAAAGAAAAAAATATTTTGAATCTTTATGATTGGATTTTCCACATCTAACTGATATTCCAAATGACTTCACTGAATTCTGAATCAGTGTGTTTTGAAGAGCGCCTCCAGGTGGAAACTGTTCCGCGCTACCTTTGTGTGATGATTTGATGTTTGTTTGGCAACACTGTGTTTTTGAAAATATAAAATCCAACTTTTAATACTTTATCCTTATAACGAATATACTACAAAAATTGCAAAGCAGCTATATGTGCCCACGAAAATTAAGCTTATAGCAATAAAAATGAAATCTGGATAATATATCTCCAAAATAGTTTATATCTGAACACTACAGCAGTATTTGTAATCTTGCTTAATAATTTTAATAACAATAGCCCGGCCCAAACTTAAAATCCCAACAAAAAATTGAAGGCGAACCAGAATTATTAAATTTGAAACTCTATAAAGTAGGTTCAAAATTCGAAAGCAAATCAAATGACTATCTTTATTTACATTTATTATTCGTTTTACAGTATCATAGAATGGTTTGGCCTTGCTTATAACTATGATAAGTGAGAATCGTAGACGCGTAATTCAAAGAAAGAAATGTGATGCAATTAACTATAGATCGGGATTTCTGTCTGTTCATTTCAAGCTCAATTACAAACATCTCTTTTGTATTTGCATAATTGCGCGTAATTACTTTCGAATGGTGTATTTTCTAAGTGGCTGCTTGAATGTTCAAGGACTCTCAAGTGCATAGACTGGGGATAATTTTCCGGAAGCAAAATTAGGCCGTTTATATTTAAAAATGGAAGTTGAACAAGAATTCAAAATCCCAATCTGATTTACAATCATTTATATATATATATATATTTTTAAATATACAGGAACTAAGGCAATGCCGGGTTCACGAATTACAATATTTTCATTCAAAACACGTCAAATGATTATTTTAATATTCATTCACCCAGTTTATCTACAAAATATGCAATTTGCATTAAATCACATAGTAATCTATGATGGATCAGTAATATGACAATGCTCGTTTGTTCTTTCAGGAACGTGTCAATCCCTAGCATGTATCGATGATACACCAACGGGGTGATGGCCTGAACTCTCTGACACGCTGTTGTTGCTTCAAATTGAGATCATGACGCATTTATCTCCAGTGAATTGTGTCTTTTTGTGACAATCACTTGAAGTAGTTCTTTGTTTTTAAGTTATAAGCCATTCATGATTCAAAGTCACTGACGTATATTTACCAAATCGACACACGTGATTCGTTTTTCAACAAGTCAGAAATTGTCATAAAACCGCACAGCATCAATGACCCATCGGTGAATAAACAAAAGTGTAGACATGCTGTCTGAATTGACAGGTAGTCCCGAAATATCACGATTAGAGACGTTCCGCGTAATATTTGGTCAGTCAGCCAGATTGCTGCATTGTTCCAAAAGCAAAAAATCGGTTCTTTCTAATTACTTGAGACATTTCATTTTTGAAAATTATCGCTCTTGTAAAAATATCCAAATATTTATAGGCAAAAGAGCAATGTACGCAAAAATGACATTCACAACTTGGAGCTTTCATTTATCGTAAATATTTTATATTTATTTTTTTGTCGGTTACCACACGACAGAAATCAGCATTTTATTCACAATGCTTTTATGACCACTTAAAGTCAGTTCATGTTTATATTTTGGTAACCATATTGCACTGGAAAATTCTAGTATTATGGTGCATTATTTTGAGAAAGTATGAGCTAATAAAAAAAATAGCGAATTTGCATTTTAAAAGACGCTCTGCTTTCCACAAATCGGTCGTTATGGTGGTCACACTGATCATTTCCAGAGCGTGGACATAACTCCTTGGTATCCTCATCATGGATGAAACAATGTGAATCGCGTAAAAATTTCCCGATAAATTTTGCTGGGGATTTATTTTCAAAATATCCAATTTCTTGTAAATTTTGCAATACTTGAATCGAAGCTTGCGTCATTGGTTCCAATCGTTGAATACTCAGTCTTGGTAAACAACTGAGTCAAAGCGTGCCCATTTGAGATGTTTGAGTATATTATAAAGAATATCTTTGAAATCCTTTTGTGATTATTGTATGACATATGACGTCAATCAATTTAGGCTATCGATTTCTTTTTTATTAATTCCGTAATTTTCGTTAAATCCACACCCGATATGACCAATGCTTTTTAAAGTGGGGAGATTTGTATTTTTCAAGCTTCAAAAGTGTCGTCAACATCGACAGTATTCGTGCAATTTATCAGTTTGTATGACATCAACCCCAGAACTGAAATTAATGACGAATTGGAGTTTCATCAGGGTCGTAGATTAATCAGGATCGTTACTTGGCAAAAACAAAATTTTGAATATTCGTTTTAAATCATTCTTTAATAAAAAGGATTATAATTACTTTGATGATTAATATTATATTTAATCATTTTTCCTTGCCAGATTTCTGTATATTTGCGATGAAGTCGACCAATGCTGTCGCGACCTCTATATCTGCCAATTGATTTAGCCTATTCATTTACTCACTCGTGACTGGAAAGATCGAGCCCAGGCTCATCCCAGGTATAACTAAGTGATTTCGTAGCGAAGCAAAAGCATGAAACCTCCATACATAATGCTTATAGTTGCTGTAAAATATATTATTATATATATATATATACTCTACTGATTTTTACAACATGTGGAACAGATGTGTCCAAATAAAGAACGAGTACAAAATATATATATTCATAAAACTATTTGGATTTTAAGCCAGATTTTGAAAGAAAAATTCCAAATATTGTAAATCAGATTCGAAGGTAAAATATTTTTACAAACGGAAACTAATTGTTTTGATTATGTTACTACTGACGTCATAAACAAAGGTTTTGGAATAGAAACGTGAGTTCTCACATACGATATTAACTCAAAATATTCGCTTTCACTATATTGTACGTAATCATTCGAGAAAATATTTCAAATATGTTATAAATATTCAAAACAGACTCGTTTGACTGAAAATTTTGTTTTTCTGTTCGAATATGATTGACAAAAAATGTTGACACAAGGGGGGACATCATGCAATTGGTCATTCAAAAATGTGAACGGTCAGTTTTTAAACATGACTCAGAGCACGAAAAATTACAGGGGAATATTAATTACTTAGGGGTGTTGAAGATCTTTCGCTGGTAGTTCTCATAATCAACCTGTTCGGATGCCATAAGCAAACAATTTCTATGCGTCAACCACTGCAAATGATGCAAACATGTATTCTATAATAAGGTGGACTTCAGTTGCAATTGAGGCTACTTTATCAAATATCGATTTACATCAATGAAAATGTCTATCTATACCAAGTTCAACATCTGAGAAAGAGAAAATTCCAAAAAACAAAAAGGAGTTGATATGGCACTTCTTTCTATTTAAAATTGAAACAGTGCGTTCTAACGTAAATTTCTTTTACTTCTAATTAGTAATTTACTAATTTGAATTCACTATTTTTATACAGACAGGGAAGTTTTTGGCTTCCCCTTTTGTTTCAGTACGTGATTTGTGGGTTTGTAATCTTAAATCTTTGGAATTTTCTTTGGGAGTAAAATAGTCATTCTCCTACATCTTCAACACATGAAACTTCCGTTTTGAATAAGGAGGATTTTCTTCTGTTTAGAAACGTGGTATCGCGGTTGGCTTGGGCAGGAGAATAATATAGAGGAAATTCGATGTTCCCGTTTAACGTTTTTCGCGAATATTGATGAAAAGCAGTACATCCAACCTGGGTTGCAGATAAATCAAGAAAGAATGTAAATGTCGAATAGAAAAAGTTTGGTGAAACTATGAGTGACGAATGTGTGATTCCGGATAATGATAATTCTCCTATTTCTCTAGTCACAGCCAAAACGTTTTTGTCAATATATTGAATATAGTAATCGTACTGATAGTAATGTCACTGATACCCAAGAGCGACTGTGTTTAGTAAAAGCCGAGTAGTTCGGATTCCCGAAAGATTACAGGATTAATTTTCCCTGTATGTGCCTGTAAGCACTGAGATATTATTCCAACGTTGGGAAAGCGTTTTGGAGAAAAAGACGGTACTCGATACGGTATTACCACATGACAATAAATATATCAACTATTTAGGCGTAGTTACGGATTTGTGCAAAGATCGGGTAATCTCTTATTACACTCCTATTGACATAATACTTCTTTAAAATATAATCAATTTTGAAATTCCATTACAGCGTGCATTAATTCTAGTAGATGTTGTATCTATAATTTCTATAAAAGCAGATAAAATTAGTTACAAACATTAATTACGATAAAATCAAAACGCTATATTTAGTTTTAAAATCGACCACATTCTCCTAAGCACCTGCTCGTATAAACAGTGCACGACACAATCAGTTCGGCATGTAATGTATGATGTACGATACGTTCCTCTCAAAATAGATTGTTTGACTTATTTTCAGTAGTTCTGACGTCACCGGAGCTTGCGTTGTTTACTCTGAATATCAGAACTTTAGTAAACATTAAACAAACGAAACTGCCGGGCCATAATTGAGTTTAGATTAATAGATTCAGGCTTACTTTTGTTATAACGTACAATCTGCCATTTATGGGATTTGGATAACACAAACACATGGGTGCTCCCAGACACAAAAGCAGAGCTCAAAAATAATTAATATTGTTGTATCAGTGTCGCACAATTTTTTTTTTATAATAGATTCATTTTTTTTTTCATTTCCCTCAAATGCACTTTCCATCAATTTAACATAGATAAACATGTAAACGTACGAAACAAGTACAGGACGAGAAATACAGTAAAAAATGGTTAACAAAATTTGATTCAAATATTTAAAATTTGATGTACACAAATAGCTAGCCAACTAATGTAGTCGAATGCATAAATATGTATAGTGACCTGATATATATAAATTAATTGATATATAATACAATTAAAACGTATGAATAACATTTAAAATAACCTTCAATACCGATACGATTTTTCCGATTTTGCCTAAAAACATTCCCTCTCATAGTTTATCAACAGAAACAGTCTCACGATAATTTCAGGTAGTTTCCTGTAAACAAAATAGGATGGTTAAGCATGTACAATTGTTTATGCATTTCTGCCTCGCCTAAAATTATCTTTACTTATTCCCTAGTGTTTATATAATGGGTTAGTTAGAATTTCACTTAGATTTTAGTCGCTTTGGGCAATCGGAATTTTTGTTTATGTTCAATGATTGTTTTTGTTTATATTAAGTCCATTGTTGTATAGCTTTCAGCATTCCGACGAAATTCAAATTTTTAACTAATACTAATATAATTCTCAAGTAGATAAGCCGATCAATGAAAGGCTTGTGTAACCTGAACTTGCAAATAAAGACATCAAAATTCCAAATTTATCATTAACGGGTCATGCCCAGTTTAAGCAAATTAGCCTCATAGGCAACAAGTGATTGTCAGGATACTTACTTGAAATCGAAAAATTGCTAATAAATTCGTTTTTTTGTTCAAAAGGCGTTTAGCATCTTTGTTACGTACACTTACAGACACTTTTATTTGAATTAATTATGTTCCGGTATTCCGATTCGCGCTTCAGTACAGCAGCGTTCCCACTCTACTATCGGAATTACAATCTTTTCATGACTTCATCTATTTACTTATGCATGAACCTAATATTTTGATCACAATTTCTTCAAGGCGAGGAAAACTTACCGATTTACCCGCAGGAAATTCGTAGAATTTAACAATTAATAATATGATGTTACAAACTATAATGTAATGTAAATCTGAGCATATGTGGGTTATGCATATGTTTTTTAAGCATGCAGCCAGATAGAAATTCAAGATGAACATCGAGAACGCATGATGGATTGAAAAATCATAAACTAACTTGAAATCATTAAAACAACTCTTTATCAGAAACGAAGAAACATTATTTTAACCAAAAGCGACCTGTAATGCTCATAACTTATTCAAGTCAAATATTTACTTATAAATAACAAGTCGGATATAATGGTAAATAGAAAGTAAATCCTATGTGTATTCGGTTTATTTTTGGAGCCATGATGCGCTAACTTCTCCCCAATGAAACAAGATACTTTGTTTATTTATCTAAAACTGTTATAATTGGTGGCATGTGGCAAATAATATAGAACTTAGAACTAGGTCAACCAATAACCTCAGCGCATTTTCTGATAAATACAGCAATTTAAACAAACCCTTGGAATCTCCCTGCTGTCGAAAACTAGGTTAGTTGTTTGAATTCCAGTATGTTTATAGTGTTCGACAAATATTTGACTTAAAACTTTACTTCGCTTTCATGATGACATAATCCGACGCAGGACCTATATATAGCACCGGGTTTCTATTAATTGTCTTGCTAAAAATATCACAATTTTTATCTTAATGCAATAAGAATTAAAGTGAGAATAATTAGTATATACATATAAATATGCATGTATTATATACCAATGTATATATTAAAATTTCTTTTTAGTTTTATATTATATACGATATGTTTCTCTTTAGCTGACATGTAAACCGCACCTACAGATTTCAACATGCAATTAATTACGTAGACTTGTCGAGAGGTTGTAAAATTATACTTTCGAAACTTAGTATGAAAGCATATTAAAAAATTCTCCGGATTTATTTAATTCCGTGGTAGTCATCAAATTTTTACCAAAATCCATAGAAGTGAAACCCACAATAATCAGTCACGACAGTGATTTGAACCTATAATATCAAAACCTCTAATGTCATGCTGTAATAGATTCAGTTTTCAATGTTTTTTTTTATCAGACGGCATGGCAGACATCACCCGGAAACATTTGTGAAACACCAATATTTAAAAAGCAACATTACAATTTCGTTTAACTAGTTCCCGAATGTGAAAAAATGCTCATATATATATTTATATGAGCTTATTTAATTTTGAATGTTTTGCAACAATCTTAAAACGTAACTAGAAAATAATAGGGCCAACTTCCATCTATTTTGAAGCCATGCATTTCAACTTCTCTTGCAGTATACCAACCAAAGCAATGGTATTTTCAACCAGTGTCTGGCAGAGAATGTGGTTACTTTGTATTAATAAAATGCGGTAAATACTGAAAAAATAACAGAAACAGGCAACCCACAATAAAAACTAGATTGGTCGCTTGGGTTTCAGACTGTTTATAATGTATATAATTACTCCACAAAATGACACAATTTGGTTTGAAAATCAATTTGACTTATACTTCATTATAAATCCCGACGAAGTAATGAAGCCACAACGCTTTCTAGGAGGTGGAATTCTATATTTGTTTTGCTGAAAATGTCACGATTTCTTCATAATTCCACGAAAAGCGATATTGAAAATTTTAAATTACATATAAATATACTGTATATGAAATAAATATGTTAATTATATACTATTAACAATCTATACGCATAGATATTTTTCTACGCAGCTCTGAACTCCCATGGAGTAGAAGTGATTCTAAATGATAAATTGAAAAAAGCAAATTGTTGTCTAATACCATAAACTTAATCCGGTAATCCAAAGAGTCTGTTGTTTTCTAGATACATTCCTACATTACGTTTCGAAACATCGAAACCAGCTTAAGAATTCCCCGAGTTTATTTGATTTTACGGCGGCATCTAAATTTACCAAAATCCGAAGAGTGAAACCCGCAATCATGTGTTAGTCATTCGAAAATCATTCTCCGTCCTAGTATGACACAGTAAACCTATGTTATTATAGTATTAGATGTGATATATTAATTTTTGAAGTTTCAGCAGGTGACAAACATTACTGGACAAAGTATCCGCACAGTAATAATACCCATTATTAATAAGCAACATTCCGATTTCGTTCATGTAGATTCCCAATTGAAAACTCGAGAAAGTCGCGTTGCGTTAGTATTGCGCTCTCAAGTGACAGTGGTTACATATTGGGGATTTCCCTTTTGAATCCTGACTAACTCACGTTATTGGTAATAGTAACCAGTGCTTTGCAGAGGAGGTGGTTACGTAATATTATCCAGCAGAAAACCATACATATTTGTTAGGTACAATTCTCGCCCAGAGCATGCTATCTACATCAAATCACGTAACACCAAAAAACTTGCTGCCGCATAATGTGGAGGTTAAAATTTCATAATTATATGGAATACGAAACCATTTACTGGGTACTACCAGGTGTTATTTCGAAAAAGAGTGTTTCTCGTCATTTGATGGTATGTAGATGCAATTGATCTGAACAGAATTGTTCAACTTCAAACTATCTTCTCCAGCCCTGTTTTTCGAAACTACAATTATTCACATTAATGTTAGTGCGTTAGCACACTGTAAATCATGATATAACCGTAACTAGGATAGTGTATATATATATATAATAAATAGATCCGTGAAAACAAGCATGAAATAATGTTTTCGTAAACAGTCGTATGTGAGGAGGACCAACTTTTATGAAATTTGCAGACTAAGTATTACGCGAAAACAACGTATGTGGAAGCAGAAATCAACATAATACCAATATAAAATGAATATTAGAATTCTCTCGCAGTGAATACTTTTGCTACCTAAGCATCGAGTTCCTGATTACCAATGCAGGATAGAGTAAACGGGCTAACTTCTTTAAGTCTGATCAAAAAATTATTATATCAAGCCCGAATTTGAAAACAACTCGACTGATTGAATAGCATAATTTATACACGGTCGGCATAGAAAAAGGTTATCGTGGTGATATCGTGATGTTGTAAAAGTTTTTTCACATGCCCTACCCTTGAAATCCCGCATTCATCCCATGGTGTGATTTAACATCCTGCAATTATACTTGTCTGCCCGAAGTATATTATTGGTTGTGTTTTGTATCAACGCACATAAAAACAACAATTTAATGCAAGCAGTTCTTTTATATTTCGATTGACAGGTAAAAATTGTTATTTAGTGGTTGCTTACGTAAATGTAACGAAAGTTGAAAATAAACCACAGGAGAAATCCCCAGTTTTTCCTGATAATAATAACAGATTAAAGTCATCGATATAACCTCGCAACAGTGTAGTCTATTTTCACCAAAAATTTGCCCAAGGCTCTTCCTACATCCCGAACATTTAATCATACAAAAACGTCGATAAACGGAGAAATTTGACCACGTTGACACACTTGAGAGAGGATTGAAGATGCAACCAAACGGTGATCACGATTCGAGAAAAAAAGGTGAATTTTCTCTCATATCAACGATATAAAGCGACGGTATTGATGATTTTGACAGATATTTTATTTGTCAATCGCCAGAAATAAAAATTTTTTGTAAAGGCAAAAAATCACGGACACGTGGTAAAGTTTTTGAAATAGAACAATTCGAATTGAAACAAAAATGTTGAAGAGTACATATTTTATTGCTGTACTTGCAATGACAGCAGTTGTCATCGCATGTGTGTCTTCTGCGCCAATGTCGGTCAAAAGAGCTGCGTTGAATCGATTAACTTTGGCACGAAAAATGAAACTTTTGAGACGACAGATAGCAGCTGAAAAGGAAAGAATAAAAACAGAGGAAAAAGAGTGTGACGATAACACCAATGCTAAAGCTGAAGATGAGCCAAGTACCTACAGAGATGCCCCGAATAGCAGACGAATACGCCGAAGGTAAGAAAAACTTTCAATTGAGTGAAATTGATGACAAACCATCTGTTCGACGATATAGGCTCGATTAGTTAGTAATAATTAGTATTTTATTGGTTGCTAGCTAGTACTTTACTTCCAAGTAAAATGTACTTGTTTTGTTTTTGATCGAGGAGGGTAGAAAAGTTTTATTCAACATTTTATTTTGATAGCCAAAAATAACTGATTTCATTACTGGCTAACGACTTACAGTATAAAGAAGCAATTTCATTGAAAACCAGAAAAACCCGAGCTAAAATTTAGTACATTTCTAAACGATTTTATTTATAGAATATAATTGTCTAAGTGGTAGTGTGATAATTTGTGAAAATGTTTTCAATTAAACAATTTAATTACCTAATTTATAAATCGTACTTCCTGTTAAAAAAAATTGATAATTTCTCACGATTATAAATGATCTTTAATTTTACCACATGAAAGCAATATGCTGGGATTGCTTATCCACGTCGAAACCATTCAATTACAGGTTGATAACCTTACATTAAAACAGTTATATCCATCATCCAAACGTGGCAATATGTTAATTCAGCATACATGGGAAAATCAGAAAGAAAACGAATAAATGAAATGTTGGCAAAATCCCATTAATTTTGATTCAGATTTATTAGTAGATCAAATTTCCGGCTTGTTAACCACACGATGTCTCGAAGCGGGACAATTCTAATTTTCCTCCAAAATTCACGCGAATTCGCGGTTTTCATATTGACACATCACCCCGCGGCATCAAATACCCGAGCACGACCTTGTCATAAGCCTTAGTGCTAAAAACAAACACAATTAAACAATGCATGAGTATCCCACCAAGCTAAGTAAACTATATATCTTCGGTTTTTCAATTTTTGTTGAGGCATGTAAAAAATAGTTTCACTTTATCACGAAATTGACATACTCAATAACATACTTGTTTTTTTTTCTTGTAGAAAATTTCTGAAGAAGTTAATGGCATCATGTGCTCCAAGTATCCGTCAAACGTGCAAAACAATGTTTTCAAGTTGCAAAATACAAACGATATTCAAAAGGAGCATCGAAGACAATAGCGAGGTTGCACTGAACAGAGGTAAAGATTCTGTTACTATTGAATTATATTCGTAAATTTACATTGCGTTGGTTGGGAGTAGTATTACTTTTAGCCGTACCATAGCAAAAACACCTTGCCATATAACGACATAAATATATATGCAATATTGAACTCTTGATTTTATTGTTTACAGTAAAACGATCAAAGCACAACAAAACACGCGGAAAGGGCAAGAAGAGAATTCGCGTTGATATTTCATGCGAACTTTGTGAAAAACTCTGTTGGAAGTGAAGGAACCAAAGATACGAGAGTTTTTAACTTTCTGAAATTCCGTTTACTCTAATATTGTGAAGTGCAATTCAACGATGATCAACAGTTTGGGTTTGTTCAGAGATATATATCGAATCTTAAAATTGCATCTTTTTGTCGCCCGGGCTTCATGTGAATAATGGGTCAGGAATAGCCATCGGTGAACAATCACTAAAGACAGATGCTAAAACGCATACAACTAAGCTGTCACGCCTGTGAACCGAAATCATGATAAATCTATAGCGATCGATTTTTGTGTTATTAAAGTTCATTCATATTTATTTACATAAATGTCTGATATATTTTGTTGACAGAAAATTTATGAATGTTTTTTTTTTATTATGAGTGTAAGTTATTTTATTTTTAAGTTGTTTATTTTATACCACTGAACTTTAAATAAATATGTATAACAATTTGAAATTATGGTTTTAATATTTAAATTCCGGTGTTGGATATGGGTCCCTAAACTATAGTTCGTATATTTCCACCCATATTCTACACCCAGGGTATTTCCACCTGCATAATTTTGCACCCAACACAGATATCGTACCCATATATTTACACCGATAGATTTTAGCACTAGCATATAAATTCGGGAACCTTTGCGCCGACGTACCTTTGCATCCACGAACGTTTGCACACGGACATTTGCACCCGTAGACAGTTGCGCCAACGTACTTCTGCATCCACGAACATTTGCACCCGTAGACAGTTGCGCCGACGTACTTTTGCATCCACGAACATTTGCACCCGTAGACAGTTGCGCCGACGTACTTTTGCATCCACGGACATTTGCACCCGTAGACAATTGCACCGACGTGCATTTGCATTCACGAACATTTGCACACGGACATTTGCACCCGTAGACAGTTGCGCCAACGTACTTCTGCATCCACGAACATTTGCACCCGTAGACAGTTGCGCCGACGTACTTTTGCATCCACGAACATTTGCACCCGTAGACAGTTGCGCCGACGTACTTTTGCATCCACGGACATTTGCACCCGTAGACAATTGCACCGACGTGCATTTGCATTCACGAACATTTGCACACACGGACATTAGCACCCGTAGACAGTTGCACCGACGTACCTTTGCATCTACAAAATTTGCACACACGGACATTTGCACCCGTAGACAGTTGCACCGACGTACCTTTGCATTGACAAACATTTGCACCCGTAGACAGTTGCACCGACGTACCTTTGCATCCACGAACATTTGCACACACGGACATTTACACCCGTAGACAGTTGCACCGACTTACCTTTGCATCCACGAACATTTGCACAAACGGACATTTGCACCGACGTGCATTTGCATTCACGAACATTTGCACACACGGACATTAGCACCCGTAGACAGTTGCACCGACGTACCTTTGCATCCACGAACATTTGCACACACGGACATTTACACCCGTAGACAGTTGCACCGACGTACCCTTGCATCCACGAACATTTGCACACACGGATATTTGCACCCGTAGACAGTTGTACCGACGTGCATTTGCATCCACGAACATTTGCACACACGGACATTTCCACCCGTAGACAGTTGCGCTGACGTACATTTGCATCCACGAACATTTGCACTCATAGACAGTTGCACCGACGTGCATTTGCATTCACGGACATGTTCAACCCACTAATATTTGTGTTTCCGACAAAATTTTTCCAACAAATATTTATATATATATATATATGTATATAAATGTTTATATACATTTATAACCGCTTACAAATTGTATGTACAATCTTAGTTGCGTTCGACAAGTTTATATATCTATTTCAGTTAGTTATTATTACACTTGTGCATATATATGTCCTTGGTGTAAATATCCATGGGTGCGAAATTCGTATGTACAGATGTTCAGGTGTGCAATTTTCTTGGGTGTAATAGTACGTTAGTGCAAATGTCTATTGGTTCAAACGCTACGTGAGCCGTGGGTGAAATGTTCGTGAGTGCAAATGCCTAATGCTTCAAACGGTGGATGAGAATGCAAAGTTGCAAATGACCATAAATACAACGCCCATGGGTGCAAATGCCCGTGAGTGCAATTGTACATGGATTTAAACGCCCATGGGTGCAATTTATATGCGAGTTGATAAGTCTGTCTGTGCAAATGTTGCATAGCTCGGATGACGTCGTCAACGAAGTAAGCCATGGGAAAAGATATCGTTAGATATCAGCGACTTCTTGTACCTGGCCATGTCCCGATCGTAAGGAGCGAATAAACGTCGAAAAAATCATCTCCCACAACAAGAAAATTGTGGGCTAGTCACGCACTGGCCTCAAAAAGTTAGCAGGATGTCACCGCATTTTTTTTAATTGCGATAAGTTTCCATGTTTTTCTCTTATTTTTAAATAAATTTAAAACTATGCTCTCGGTACCGTGACAGTTCAAAACAATTTGAATAATTTTCAAATAAATTCAATTGCACAAAATTGAAAATATTCGAATCACAAAAAAATCAAAAATCACAGGATTTCGCCACAACTTTCAATTGCGATAGGTGTTTATATTGGTCTTCTATTCGACAGCAAATTTATAGTCTCTTCTCTAGACCGGAAAAGTTCCAATTAATTTTCGGTTATCCTATAAGTAAACACAATTGTTTACATAATGAAGAATATTCCAACATGAAAGAGTTCGAATTCAATTCTCACTCACCATAACTATTTGATACTATAGGGTTGTGGTATTTTTCGACCGAAGCAGGAATGTTCGAAAGCATATTTGAAAGGTGGAAAATACTTTCCATTTTATATGGAAACACGTTAATATTGATAACAAGTTAAATATTTAGCTGGCGTGATAGGGATCCGCTAAGATATATTTTTTTTGTAGAAACGCAGGCATCACTGACTGACGCCAGTGGTACCCTGTTAGGCTATTACCCTGTTATATCTTAAAATAGATGTGCGAGTTCGGTCAGGATTGCTCAAACGAGCATGTGAATGCTCATGACATTTTTCTAGTTGTTTGTGTTTATAAAATAGTATGAACACAAAAATAACAAACCGAATTTGCTTTCCCAAGATTCGACACATAGCAAAACGATGACGTAGCCCAGGGGTGTGCAAACTGCGGCCCGTAAATAAAATTTGTGCGGCCCGCGGAGAAGTGCGAATTTTGAATGGTGCGAATTTTTTTGCTTAGTTATTCTGGTACACGCGAGCAATTACAATCTCTTTGCGTCACAAAGCTTTTACCAGTACCTACGTGCCATTGTCATATTAGCAAAACTAGCAAGCAAAATCCTTTTGCAATATACACAATCTTATAAAAACGTATTTCTCAGCGAATTCGTTTAAAGTCGGTGTGACAATCAGTTTGAATAGCAGTTTTCTTTATATTATTAAATTCAAGAGTCTTGCTGCACACGAATTTTCTTTATTTTCTCGTATTAACTCAACAGTTCTGCAAGGACCCCTAACAATAAGATCAATAACGAAAAGAAACAATTTTTTGTGCTTGCAACTACAGTAGAAACTCTAGCTACAAAATTAATTAGTTCCGGAATAACCTTCGTAGGTAGAAAATTCCGTAAGTAGGGACGCATTTTACCTGTAAATGCCATAATCCATTCTAAGCCTCCACAGAACTAAACATAATATTTGTATAAATTACAATAATGGTTAAAACACGTAAAAAATTCATGTTAAAATTAGATTTACTGCATAATCAACAAAAAAGGCACACATGGAAAGAAGAAAGAACAGAGAAATACCGAATAAAAACTACGAACCGTTTGTTTACCTTTGGCGTTGGCCGACTAGGCTAAACGAAGACCGCGGACAGTAAGAGGACGGTGGTCGGAGGTGGTGGGAAGAGGCAGCAAAAGTTGACAGCTAAGAGAGTACATAATGTACGAAAATGAGCACACACACACATAAAATTCAATATTTTTTTTTCCATTTTTTTGTCTTAACTGTTACGCGCGTATCATCGCCTTCTCACTGAATTTCGCTAGCAACACGTTGTACGTACCCGCGGGTAACAAACGGGCAGGGGATAATTTATTGCCGCACCGCACATGGCTGCCTTCGATTACGATAAAAAATAAAATAATTGTAAAATATTTTAAATCAAAACGTGGACGGCGGCGCTAGGATTATAGGATATGTCCCCCTTTTGGGCATTCTTATAAACACGAAAAACGATATTCGAAGGTTGCGATATCGGAATAGGACAACCATTCTTCAAGCACTGCATAAAATTAACCTAAAATAAACAAATTTAGGTTTTCGGCCTTTCGTATGTAAAAAATCTTACGTTAGCCGGAGCAATATTTTCGTATCCAGAGCCTTTCGTAGGTAGAGTTTCTAGATGCGGTCCGCGGATTCACCCAGTTACTTGTATCTGGCCCTCCTGTATTAAAGGTTGCACACCCCTGACGTAGCCTATTACCACTCAAGCGTAGTGACGCAGCCGTGAGCTAACTACATTCAACAACCATGATCTAAATCCTATACACAATTTGTAAAATTTAAATTTATGATATCAGTATCGTAAATATATTATGACATCATAAATTCATCATAATCAGAATTTTCAAAAATTTGCGTAAACAACGAAATTTTAGTCACAGGCAAGATACGTGTTCTAATCGCGCAAGTACAATGGATAAGTTCGAGAAACAAAAGGCTGTATTACAACGTAACGGCGCCAGAAAACGTGACATATTAATACTTATTTCTAGTCACGATTAGGGCATTGTCCAATTACTAAAAATAAAACATCACTGATGAATAAAATTATCATTCCATTTCTTAAAATAAACAGGTCTACGATAGGAAAATTTACATAGTTGTTATTTTCTTATATTTTTCAAATATTAAAGGCTAATAGAACGATGAAAACTGTTCGAATA
Organism: Styela clava; assembly: GCF_964204865.1. Classification (NCBI taxonomy): domain Eukaryota; kingdom Metazoa; phylum Chordata; class Ascidiacea; order Stolidobranchia; family Styelidae; genus Styela; species Styela clava. Next base: position 12,154,843 of record NC_135262.1, on the reverse strand, counting down.
CGTTAAAGGGTATCTTAATTTTTTAAAGTTCAAATAGTGTAGACCAGGGTGGTCCAATGTTGTCGGCTCCGCGGGCCACAAATATTTTTTTGCATTGTTCGCGGGCCACAATAGTTCCAAGAATAGGTAAACAGTCCAATACAAAACAAACCCTTTTATTGTGCATACACATACTTATCAGACATAGCCATCCCAGGCTAATAGAAATCCGCATTCGATTTTTAGTTTCTATGGTGCCTATATTGTAAGCATATATTCCCGACCAAAAAGATAGAAAGCCAGATAATGAATTATACTGCCAAGCGCATCATTCAACTTCGCTAGTTGCCCGAACTAGCCATAACATTAGTCCATTCAATGACAGTAGTGATGTAACAATATATCAAAAGATTTTTCTGATTAATTTTATTATGAAAGAACACGAAATAGGATTTTTTGATTACTCTCCGAATGTGACGCGGGCCACAGATAATAGAACGGCGGGCCACATGTGGCCCGCGGGCCTGGGTTTGTACCACCCTGGTGTAGACTCTGCAGCGGTTCTCAACCACCGACCGGTGCCGGTCCACAGCAACCTTGCTGCCGGTTCGCCAAATATATTCCAATATTAATATATTTATACGCAAATTGCAAAATATCATTAGTTTTGTGATTTTTTAACTCTTATTGATTCGAAGTATCGATATTCGCCTAACAACTACACTTGGTGAGACGTCCTCTGCCAATGTCAAGACCTGGATGGATGTTCGTTAAGTCTATGACCTCATAACGGATTTTACGTGGAAGAAATTATCAACTGAATAAAAAAGCTCTTATTCGATGAGATGTGGACAGCGAAGCTTGCATACTTATCGGACATATTCCGCCGCTTGCACGACCTTAACAGTTTGCTGCAAGGCAATCACATCAACATATTTACATTGCGTAGCAAAACCGATGCTTTCAAAGACAAACTGGTGTTTTGGAACAACAATGCACAGAAATGCGATCTCGACATATTTTCATGTTTACATGACGTCAAGCTGTTTGCTGTTACAAGTCAACACCTAAAAGATCTAAGCATCAATTTTGGAAAATACTTTCCAGAAAATGCGGATCCTCGTCAGGGAAACTTTTGGATTGTTGTTTTATTTGCAAAAGATATTAATTCTTGCAATTTTAACACTGTTGAGAAAGAATCGATGATTAATTAAGAGTTCCTGCGATACCACGTTGATGTATAAGCATGAAGAGTTGCCATTTTCACAGTTTTGGATATCTCTTGATAACGAACATTCCGAACTCAGTGACAGAGCCATTACATTACTGATGATTTTTTGTACAACTTACCTTTGTGAGAAAAGATTTTCAACGTTAACTGTCATCAAGACCAAACACAGAAATCGTGTGAAAGTCAGCCCTCTACTTCGCCTTGCAGAAACTTCATTAGAACCGCGTTTTAACACGTTTAATATCAAAAAGACAACAGCCAATTTCTCATTAAATTGGATTGTCTTATTTTGCACCGCCTATACCTTTATCGTAATTGCATTCTTTTGATTATGTTTTGTGTTCATGACATTTTTAGTTAATTTTGAAGGTCCGACGATCCGCAAAATTTATTTTGAAGTTTTACCGTTCCGCGAACTGGAAAAGGTTGAGAACCACTGGTGTAGAGTGTTTCAAATTTATTTAATCGGCTGTATTTAATTTATCAACTTTTTAAAAGTGAACATTTGGACCAATCAGGATTAACTTGATTAAAAAACGAAACAAAATTGAAGCTTAAAAAATTTGAAACGAAATTATGGAACAAGATTTTAAATTTAAAAAACGGATAAGATTAATGATAGTTTAAAACTGAACGTGGGTGATTGGGCATAGGTGTTATGCACTCGTTTATTGGTAAATCCGGCCCTGAAGAATACGTAATACATCATTTGGCAACACACGGATTGAAGAAATTCAGAATGTTGCCAGTTGCCCTATAGCAGTTTAAGGGAATATTCGGCAATTCTAACTAACGTAAAAGCTAATTGCCTAGCTAGACACTCGCTTGACATTGGACAACGGCGGAGTGGTTCAACTATTGTCAAGTGGAGTTAACTAACTTTAGACGCGCTAAAACAACAAATAGGTATAACGAACGCTGGCGTAGAGGAGGCATAACAAATTGATTGTACAGCCAAATCACAGGTCGTGCTTTATTTGCGTAGCTGACGTGCATTTGAAACAAGACAAATAAGTTGATACATACATCACTCCATACCGCAGAAATACTGGTACCAAATACCATTTACAAAAAGGCTCTGAGTGAATAAAACGTCTGTTATGGACAATTTATAGCTAAATGTGATGCCAAAGTAACATTATAATACTCACACGCAACAAGATCACTTCTCAGCCATCGATTGTTTAAGATTAGGATAACGAGACATGCTGCAAATCCATATTGGGAAAACTCGTAAGAGGGCTCATATTTTAGAGTCCCTACGGAACCCGAAGGGTACAACCGACCTTAAAATCATGCATTGGAACGTCTGAATTAGGACTACAAGCTATATAAATTCAATCGATTGAATGACTCCATCAAATCCAACATCGAATGGATTGATATTTCTTAGTTTCGATAAAAATTATTTTCGAACACAACTGAAACATCCATTGCAGTCAGAAATTGAGAATAGGCCTACTTCCAAAATGGAAATATTGTGTTTTTTGAATATTTTTCTTGTTTTCGTTTGCTAATATAAATCTGTAAACATTAAAATTATCAATTATTAGTTATTCAATGTACACGGTTCTTATACAGTGTCACAGATTTTACATATAGAGTATAAAATAAAAATTTTGTTTATACCAAAATGTTAAATCTACTTCAGTACACGGTTAAAGGAAACTAAATCAACCGTATGTAGTTTTTGGACATATAACTAGAAGTTATGGAATTAATTGAACACAGTACACCTTGCAATACGTCTATTTATTATCATGCTTATGTCGGCAAACAACATTTTACAAATTAGACTGAAGTGTCGAAAAAACGCTTCCGCGTATATGTCACCTGCAGGACACCCGTGGGTATACCAATGCATTGAGATTTAATGAAATTCAAACGTCTATTTATTATAATTTTCATGACGGTGAACTCTTTTATTTAATAGGCAAAAATCTGTTTTTGAGAACGAAACGTACAAGTAAAAAGAATGAACGCGTCGGCTTTGGTAATACCAATGCATTGGGATTTATTAAAATTTAAAACTTCCGAATCAATTTGTATATATCTACATCATCCTGACATTCATTGCTTCATTTTTATACCCATGCATTCGATATATGTTCCGAATTGATGGCAGGGATTGAATTACTCTTTATTATGACTCGTCGCATGCAATGCCATGGTCTGAGTGCCCTTTTCAATTATTTATGATCTCATCACCAAGTCCCAGTTGCTGTATTATTATTGGATTTATAGCGTTGCGACTTATGGTTCGTCATATCGACATCATAATGTTAATCACAATGTTCTTCTGACAAAAACAATGCCAATTTTGATGAAATTTCTGCATAGTAAATTGAAAACTTAACTGAGTGTAGATAAAAAGAACAATCTTATGTAATTGAGTCTCATATCATAGTATGAGATACCGTTGTTGAATACAATATTGTTTTTTGTTATTGCCTGCCACTTTTTTACCAGTCTTGTTATTTTTTCATCGACCAGATATACTCCACTGCTACATAGACTGACAAGATATGAAACAATACTACTTACCCTCATGTTGCATCTAACAACCAAAGTTGCAAATTTCGAATTTCGTCACACTTTATTTCGTAAAAGAGTCAGAGTTGTGTGTTTGTGACAACGTATTTGTTTAACATTCTTATTGCTGCCTACTTTCCGGTAGATTAAATCGGTTTAATCTTGGCTAATGTCGTAGCACAAACAAGTCAGTTGAGATCGATCTTCGATGCATGTAAACGTGACGCGTTCGTCTAAAACAAAATGGCCGCTGTTCAGTCTGGCGCGCCACAAGCTCAATTCAATCACGCATGACGGAAAAAAGAGTTAACTGTTTACTCACCGCTCATTATATATACCAGCCAAGCGATAGCTTCTTCCCAATGGTCAAAAGTCATCACAATATTATCACTATTAGTTATCCACTAATGGTGAACGGGACATGATCAATATCAATATATATTCTAAAAAGTTCACAAGACTAAAATGATATTTTAGATGCAATTCAGGAATATTATGTTTATTCTACACCAAAGATATATAAATAAATTTTGGATCAGTGCTCAGTGAAATTACTGATCTACTTATTTGTAAAATTATTCGAATTCTTATTATTTCATGCCTTGGATTTATTTTTTCTAGTTTCCATCAGACATCAAATTAAAAATAAATGTGCCTTAATATAATTAGGACAAGTATACGTACTTTGCCTGACAATTTGTATGTTGTAACTTTTTACGTCATTCGGCATTAACATATTGTAGAGTGAGTAGGTACTCATTTATTTCACAACACTTATTTTTAATTGAAATATGGTTTCGACAGGAGGCTTTGCTCAAAAAGTCCAAGTATTTGTGATCAACGTGGCACATTTTAAACTGACAATGTGGAAAAAATTAAATAGAGAGTTTTTTGGATGTAAAAAACTCTTGCTTGAGATTATTCTTATTCAGAACATGAGGATCATCATACAGGTTCGAACATACGTTTATTCAATTGCTCATGTTTTTCGATATCAGTATGTAAAAGCGGTTTAAATTCGATGTTTGAGCACCAACATTTTTCCGACATCGAATGGCAGTACGTTCATTTTCGTACCCGTAATAGTCCATTTAAATGGTTAGTGCCGGGAACGAGATTGATCACAGAATCAACAATATATAAGTCATTTAAACGCAGAAACTAAAAATATTGCAGTCATCGGTGGTTAAATGTCTTGAGTGAAAAGATGAATTTTTCAAATTTGACTTCGCGCGACTGTTTGAGGAATAAAATCTTATTCGTTTGTCGGGGACGTCCGAGTCGTTTCAAAATGGCGGTATACAAAACACTGTTATTGGACGGTGAGTCATCGACTGCGCACGTCACATGCGTACTTTATCGACATGGTATTTTAGTTTACGGGCACAATCTAGCAACGCCTGCAGCAACCTACATTGCACGTATACAGTTTTAGTACAACTATATAAGGTATTTATATCGAAATGACTCAGCTTTTCCTAATATTTTTGTTCAATTTTTGTAACGTCTCCCAATCAGTCAAGTTTGAAAAAGCTTTAAAATCTACTAATTATTAGAAATCAAACAATACTTTGAAAGTATGCTGCAGTTAGCTAAAACGAATTATCCATGATAAAATATAACATAGATTAATGCGTAATGAGGCAGTGCTAAACGAGTTTTCATGAAGCCTAACTATGGGTTACTAGATTAAATCTATATAAGTTCCTTATAATCTCGTATTGATTAATTAGTACGAAGGAAATACCATAATTCTTCCCATCGAATGTAAATTGTGCCAAGTTGAAGATTTGTTTCAGTGGAAGGGAACTTCAAAAATGTAATAAAGAAACAAAATGATTGAACGTCCGCCATTTTTGACACTCGCTTTATCGCGTGTGTGCGCTTTAGCGCACGCTTTACGCTCGTTTCGCTCTCGGTCAATTGTGAGGTTTTATTGTGCGGGGCTGCGTTGTGGGAAGGCGCTTTCTGTAGTTCGTATAGAGTTGCTGGTCTATATAGTACGTCAGATATTGTGTTTGCAGAATCTGGTTGATTTATTTTGTTTCTCATTATAGCTGCGGCTGTCATAGCATTCAATCATATTTATACCCTTGTTCGTATTCCGCCTAGCGAAGACACATTGTGTATAGGTAATCATATAAATGTCGTTTATAAAATAGGCTTCGATACTTTAGTATTTGTTACATGCCAAAGTCAGTGTAGCCGTTTTAACATATATGATTATATTTATGTTAGAATTTAGATTAGTGAAATGTAATAGATTACTTTATTGGTAGATTAAAGTCAGTGGTCGGAAGTTGTGTGCCTAATGGCGTCGAATTTTGACTTTCCATCAAAGAGTGCTCAGATGCTACTTCAGAATGAGCGTAACGGCGCCAGGAAAGCAACTCGCCGTGGTCCATTTATAACTAAAATGACCGAGAGTAATAGAACTGGGGGCAATACAAATACTGCCACCAACTCGCCATTAGGTTCAGACCTTATGACAAACGATGGTTCTGTTCTCTCAAACAATATTACATTGGATTTATCTGTACTACTCGGCATGTGTGGTTCCGGCAGTTTACCGTATCAGCTAACACCCAACCCCGCTGGATCTATTTTACCGTTCGGATTATTTCCGTTCGGATTAGCGACGCCCGGAGGTTCTGGCGTAAGGAGTATTATAGACCCTACATCAATACCTTTAGTCGCGAAGACACCAACAAAAAGGACAAATGTTGATCTAGGGTCCATTGCTTCTGGCAACACGCATACAAGTGGAGACAAAATGGCGGCCTCTCAGACAAGTTCGTTGAATCAGACAAGTAGGACGGCAAACAGCAACGATGCCATCCATACAAGGCAATCATTTCCAATTTCAAACGTAGCGAGTAAAGATCACGGGTTTGTGCAAAATCTTGGATATCCACAAATGTCGGGAATATTCTCTTATAATAAAAATAGGCTAAATGGTGTCTCATTGAACAGAATGCGACGTCAAATAAATCAGAATAATGGATGTACACTTGCTAGAACAAGTCCAGAAACCGTTTCAACAACATCCGCAATCACAAACACGGAGTCAAAAGTTGAAACGCGCCCGCAAAATCAGAAAATTGCCACAACCTCTAAAAATCTTTGCTACAGAGATGCGGAAGCCGCAGCTATTTTATTAGGAATGGCAAACTCTGTACCGATTACGACACATCAAACTAATAACAGCCGTAATAAACGAGCTGCAGAGTCGGATATTCAGTTCGTCACGGCCAAATTAGGGCGGTACGAGGCATCGAGCACCTCACCAAAAACAACCAACAATTTATCTCCCGAAGGAGCAGAAAAGGTGACTATTAATAGTTTGAAACCACCGTTAAAAAAATCACATCCGTCGCCTTCCGTCAAATCTACGTCTACATTTAAACACAGTAGGAAAATTCCAAGTGCAAGATCCATCTACGATAATAATTCAATTAATGCAAAGAAAAAGAAACAAATCTGCTTTTCTGAAAAGATCTCTAACCAGTCTTCATTCAGGCGCGAACGCCTTCACATTCGTCCAATGCGGAAGAAATCTGATGCTCTTACCTCAGTTGTGTCTCATTTGCCGTCATGCATATGTGCATTTGATAATCCATCTCAAATTAAAAATGGGACGATAAATCATAGAACAGAACCATCAAATGCACAATATCAGCATATTGCTACTGGAGGATTTAATTTCAAGAAAGTTATTTGCAAAAAGTTCGGTCGTTTGCCGAATCCATCTGGGATTAGTGAAAACTATCAAACAGTGGCCGAATTTTCACTCCCTCACAACATTAATACGATGGTAAATTCGTCAAGTAAAATTAATGGGGTGAAACTGACAAGTGCTACAAAATCCCTCGGGTATAAAGTGGCAACCTCAACCACCCCGACATCATACAACGTAATGAAACAAGACATGGTAAGGGCGGGATTACAACTGCATTTCAGTGCAATGGAAAAGTCAAATAATGAAAATTTTATTGCGACTCATGGAGTAACATCACCAGTGAAAACCTCGTGTGCCTTAATTTCCAAACAAATGCAAGCCAGTAAAAGCATATCATCTAACGGTTATGATATCGCCAAAACAAATACCTTATTGCCTACCACACTGATTTCGGCGGCACCACTAACCAAACTTACAAACGTAAATAAAAAAATGCCGGCGAAAGATTGTGCGTCTACTCAGCATAGTTGTTTGGTAACGCCATCATTTAGCGACCTCCGCCAAAAATCTGTGGAAATAATTCCTATTTCAGCAATTACGAGAAAATCACCTTCTTTTTCCGAACAACCCAGGATAACGACTCAATCGGAAATTTTCGGCTCAAATCTGTACAGGATTCGACAGTCTGGAATTAGTGGTTCAAACGAATCTCTCCACTCGGCTAATTCGATTTCTCAAGGAATAGACAGTGAAGACGACTTCGATTCATTCAGTTCTAGTTCTGAATCCGATTGCTCTCAAGATTTCGAGTCTGGATCTGAAATTTCCGACACAGGAATTCAACAGAAATCGATGTTATTTCAAACAACCGCAACCCAACGCCCCCCTTTTGTTCTCAATAAACCTAGACTTCTTCTCGATACCTCACAATCGTCTACACACAATTCATCTACGGCGATCAATGTGTCATCTTCGAACAAGAATCAAAGTCCTAAGGTGAAAATAAGACTTCCTACATTTAACTTTTTGTCGTGTGATCCAAAAATGGTTTCTCGAGGTGATACTGCTGATATTGAGACGAGTAAACCCAAAGTTCCCGATTTGAAATCATGCGGAGAAGAACGTGATGAATTGTTTAAATCTAAATTCATTCGCGCTTTAGAGAATCCCGACCTGAAAGAAGGACTTGCGGTCGACGAGAAGTCTCTCAGAGCTTTGCTAGGAGAGGCAAACTGTTTCTACCATAACAACAAAAAATATGTTCTCAAACGAGGTCTGACTAAATGTAAACCAAAGGTTGGGTTCATTGCAGATGTTGCCGAAACAAACGGAAATCTTGTTTCGATTAAAAATATAAAAGATGTAAACGATTATAAAGCTGATGAAATCACAGTACAATCTAATATTGAGCCACGCGTCTCGGTGACTGCGATAAAGAGATGCGAACATAAACCACAGTCAAATAAGAAGCAAAACAAGAAAAGAAAAACATTCCAACAAAATGGAACGGTCTTTGATACAACGAGCCAATTGAAAAAATCAAAATGTAAAATGGATGACGTTGTAGTCTCCGTGAATGACGAGTCTTACAACAAACGCCACAGGCGAGCACACGAAATCGATAAATTGGTATTTCAAGGAGCCGGTGGTTTGACACCTATACCTGACAAAGCGCTTCGAGATAGCGATGTATTTTCAAATATTAAGTTGCGACGACGCGATGCAGTCAAACGTGGCATTAGTGATGTTGGTGGAATTAAAAATAAGAACTCACTGAAATTTGCGAAACGCAAACATAGGAGGGAACTAATAAAGGCGACAGATGAAAAGGTACTTACTTTTCAAAGCAGTGATAATTCTATAAAAAGAAGGCTTCGTAAAATAGGGAAAACGAATAAGACCTTTCTTAGCAAAAGACTGGAAGGGTCTGTTGCATCAGGTAGAAATCCTTGTGTACGAATTACAGCAGGTGCAGCCAGGCCACAGCTGGATACTAAACCGCATGAATTTGACAAAGTTTCAAAAAATTCATTCACTGACCGCATCGAGGTTCATCCGAGCGAAGATATTATTTGTTCAGTCGCACCAGAAAGTAAACAGTCATTAGTCGACCAGGCACCGGACCGTAATGGACCAGATGATGCAACAGCAGACGAAATCAGGGGAGATAAGGATAATACTTCACAGGGCACACGTAGCAATGTTCAACATTTTCATTCATCTTCGTCTAGTTGTTTGACAAATAAAATCCCACAAGGCAAAAATAAACGAGAATACATGAAAAACGCTGGATACAATGCCAAAAGCAAATCATTGAATTCCATTGACGTTGCAAAAGGAAGTACTTATGACGCCACATATTGGAAGAATGACAGCGTACGATCAAATAGTCCATTGACACTGAAACCGACATTGCAAAAACGCAGACAAAGATCAGTTAAAGATACGGTTCCGTCTCATACCAAATCAATAACAAGGACGTTTAGCAAAAGGTCTGAGGCATTCAATCTCGTTTCGTGCTTTCCCGTATCTTCTGCATTAACTCTGGACGCTGTATTTGGCGACATGCAACCTGCCTTTACTTCTAAAATTAAAAAAGGATCGTGCAATACATGGAAAATAGGTAATTGCGCTAAAAATTCTAAGCAACAACTTCAACGCGAAACCTGGCGAAATATGACGATTGATATGTTTTGTAACAGTAGTAAATCGTAACATATACATACAAATTTGTTTTATAATACATGTATTTACAATGAAGATTATATAATGCGTCGGTAATCTACTCAAAAGACCTACTCGTTATTTTCGTGTCGGGTTTTTCCTTATTTTGCTGCCTATGAAGTTGCACCGATTCGCTTATTTCTCCCCGAAAACTTCGTCAAATTTAACTTACATTCCACGTTGAAACATTTCGGAAAAGCCAAATTTAGAATGTTATAAAAACTTATTTAATTGTTATTTCTAGTTGTATGTAAATTAACTGATTAATGCTAAGTCTCTTAATAGATATACTTCTTCAATATGAGACTCTGTAATATAGTTCCTTGCAGTGTACGGTTGCAGTTGACAAATATTTGAATATGCTATAAAATCGAGAATTTTTGAGTCGCAATCCACCTACATTTTGTGCTAATTAGCTAACAATTTCTTACAATATGATGCTATAATGTCTTGCAATATTTTTATCCGTGTTGTGTTACATATTTCTGTATGCTTTTATTACCAAACATTGACCAACAAGGTAAGGTATATCTACGCGTCGAAAAACTGTTGGTCTAAAATGAAATGAAGTTATAGTAAATTGGTCGACGTTTACCCAACTAGCACAATTACATGTCTGGTAATGAAAATTTTGCTTCTCATATGGGCAATTTTAATCTACTACTGGGACGTTTCTATTTAATAGTCTTATTGTTATAAACCAGTTTTTATTTTGTACTTTATCGTTTTTGTCGAATTTAATAGCCGGATTTATAGTAAGCTTATTTATTCTAGTGTCGAGCTTCCAATTTAGTAATTATCGACAAATTTCTCTTTTGTAGTGTTCTATCTCACTTAGATAATTTTATTTCATTTTTAAACTACTTCGAATAATAGTTCTAGCCAGAATATGGCATTGTGCTATTATGAACATCAGCTTGAAGTTTCGAATGGTGAATGTGAGCATCCGCCATTTATCGCTGTTATATATCATGTTTGCTAACAGCTTAGTATGCGTTTAATGTTTGTATGACATTTGTCTTATTCTGTTATCATCACTGAACAATGTTGGAACTATAATGATATATGAAACATAACATAGTGTATTGTGTTCAATATTTATATTTGTAATGAGATTAGTTCTATAATTGGTTTTCTTTCGTTCTCACAATTTCGCGACTTTCACAGGTTTAAAAAGCTCCTGTATTGTTTTGAATATCATCTTGATTCATTTTAACGTATCAGGCGTATATAGATATGAAAATTAACAGTGTATATTACGGTGTTTTGCAAACTATCTTTGTCATGCTTCAACGTGTTTGTTCGTCAATAAAATTGCATTGTCAAATTATTTGGGAAAATACTTAGGTTACTCCATACTGTAATACAAAAATATGAAAGTTACTTTAACTATCACTAAGTTTTAATCAAATTGCTCATGACAGAAATATCTTGATATTGCAGCTTTACTGTAACATACTCATATAAAACATTGTGTATAAATTTCATAGAAATACCATAATAATAAAGTAATTTTATCGCATTTGGCCAATGAATTGAAACCAGCCTATTCAAATTTTGGTCAATAAATGAAAACTATAATCAACTAAGCAGAATATATTTTGCATACCGTTGATTAGATTGTTTCAGTTTTAATATGCAAGTATTTGTCTTGTTTAATTTTTCAAAAAGTCCATCTCAACTTTGCGCATCGTAATGATTTTACCTATGGATGCAACTTTCAACATATATTTACTCATATTAGTTTTAATACATTTTGCACTGTCTGTCCCAATTCAGTTTTCTTTTCGTTTTTATTTAGGTTTCTATATATACAAGTATTTTATGCGTATGTAATACAATTTGTCCTCATTCGTGCCTATAAAATGTGCTTATTTATGAAAACTACATTAGAAGACTAGCAAAATAGATGCACTAAGCTGGCCTAATAGTATTGGAGGCTAGATTAGGTTTGCGGGATTGTGGTGATTTGTATCGGGCGCACACAATGCGAATTTGAATAATAAAATATGAGTGTATTAGAAATTGTATGGATGCATACATCACGGTAATGTCAGCGATACGGGAATAATAAACCGAGCGAATATTACCGTAGATAATTTACTCTTTCTGTGAACGTCGTGAATGTCTGTAATCAGGATACTTATAAAAAAAAAGCTATAGTCAGTCAGGAGTATAGGGATGTATTTATGGTTCCAATCAGTATTTGAATTACTTTATCAATAGGCGGCTCATTGGGCTGTTATATATACAGCCGGTTTGAATTTTAGAGATGCTGAACAAGCTATATACTCCTACTATCTACTAATATGGATAAGTGGGGATAGTGACGTATTTTAATATAAATATCAACCAAAAGTGAAATTATACGATCACACTATTCCTGGTAAGCCCAAATAGGGTATATGCATACGCATTGAAATGAATAGCGTTTGCAGGTATTTTATTTGAGGGTTTTGGGTCTTGAGCGCGTTGGCTAAATTTGTTTTGGAACCGAATTTGAATGACAGTTTGATTCCGGGTTTTACGATTTTTCTATTTGCAACATGGTTAAATAGTATATATGAGCAGGTTAAGAATCGTTACGTCCACATTTGAAATAGTCATTTATTAGTCAAGTTATCAGAGTTATCATACAAAGTTCACTTCAATTTAAAAGCCTGTTTCAAGAATCGAAAATTTATCCATTCGAAGCTCCGATGCAAGGCCACAGTAAAATATACCGATTCATCTAATGCTAATACCAATAATTATTCATATCAGACCCAACGATCACTGATGATGTTGGAAATATTTAATTTCCCATTTTGATTCACCAATTCGGTTTTACCACCAATTGTGCATTACTGTAGCTTTCGTGTGTGCGCTATATGCAAATACAAAATTAGTCGCAGAATTTGCTTGAAAATGCTTTTGGACGCGTTTGGAAGTAAATAATAGACAAATTATGCATGCTCAAATATTTGACAAAGTTAGATAATATATGATTTCACAAGCTAGCATACTAATAATTGAATTCCCCTTTCGAAGCATTTTATGATATCACATAACTTTCAAACGAGATAATCGTGAACATGGCAGGTTAACAAAGCTCATGGTATACGGTTTTGTGTTTTCTATTTAATGATCAAATTTCTTACTTTTTTGCAAATAGCTTTGTATATTTGTCCAACAATTTTTTTGGAATCGTTCGTTATTCGAATTTAAAAATTAGGCAATTTGAGTTTGATAGTAATTATAGACTATAGTCTTCCCTATAGGGAAGAAAATTCACATTTTAGAATATTTGTGTTTTCCTTATTCTACGTATATTCCATTTAATACGATGCGCAAAAAGTCAATTTGTGACAAATTCAACGCTCTATAGTTTTATCTAAGGGTCCAATTAAACAGTCAATTCACATCGAAATATTAATTTGGTGAGCTACTTATTTCCATTGACTGATAGAAAAATTTTTCGTCTTACCTAAATATTAGTATTCTCATTTTCGCAGTGTTATCACTGCATGCAATCCACGTAGGTGCTTCGCTAATAATAATTTTGTGGTGTTCAGCTGTTTTCGGTTGATAGTTTTTAACTGTTTCTGTGAACACTCAGGCCCGAGAAGCTGAGGTAAAACTGCTTTGTTTAAGCACTACGTGACCTTTAAGGATAACTTGTTTTTTTGTCTATTTTATTTTCAAAATGGCGATTATAATCAGCTCGATCATCGAACTTGACAATAACATAAAATACCCCCAGGCTAAAATACATGTAAGGATGCAAAATCGTGGGAATAAGCAGCAGAACCGCGAATTTCCCATTACAGTGAAACTATACCTACAGCAAACTCAGTAATTTGTTATTTAAATAAGCCTAAACACTAACATAATCCAACGATAGGGCAAATGCTGATGAATTATTACTGAACTCTAAATATGCGCATTTATTGATACCCGTCGAAGTATTTAACTCAATGGGAAGGATATATCACTCCACGGGGTAATTGGTTTAAATCATTCATAATACGGACAAGTTCCAACGAAAAGGAAATAACAAATTCAAATCAACTATACACATTGGTATTTCATTTGAGATAAAAGAACGCTAATTTGTATTTAAAATTTAATTACGATAGAAATAAAATCCGATCACAGAATACGCATATAGAGAAGAACCCGTTCAAAACTGTCTTCAATTTTCAAGGTCCTTTAAATTTTAAAGCTCGTGGAACAATGTGGATTAATAACTGAACAACAAAATTCAAACAACGAGTTTCTCACTCTAAGTAAGGCGTTAGACAAGAAAAGATGACAGGTATAAGAACCCTTAGCCCATTCTCACAAAACTAGACGGAAACTAGTAACAAAGTCCGCTATATTATTTGATCAAGACATGAATACCTTATTTCCAGTGAAACGGAATAATCGTAAGAACGGAAAAAAATTTGTTTTTGCCGTTCGGGTTGATGTGAAAACACAGAGCCCCATTTTTCTATTTTCAGGATAATATTAGCAAGATATGTTTCAATTGTTTCCAAATATTCCCTTAGGACTTACTTGCGGCCAATTTCATGAACATGTTCCAGTAACGCGAAATTCCGTATTGACAATTTGTAAGCGATTTTTAGTTAACTAATGATGATGTCTTGAAATTACAAAAATATATTGCATAAAAAATTAAACATTTAACGATGATATTTTTGTTCTATTTAGAATACCGAAAACAGGACAAATGCGTTTACTAATTTACATTTGGATCTGTAAATGAGTAAATAAATATTCACGTAGATTTGTCGTCAATGTTTTTAAACCCTGAAAGATGTTGCACGTAAGCTCATTCACTCATTCTGTGAGATTAAAACTGGCTCAAACTATGGAATTCACGTAAAAAATCTCCAGTAAACTCGTTTCCTTGAAGCCCTAATGTATGATGAATATCTGAAGCCCAACCAATTAAATATCGATTATAATTTGGCTGCGTATATGCTTTGTAAAATGATTGCTTACGTTGTGTTTGAATCCGTACCCAAGCACCAATTCAGAGCTGTTTATTTCTCATAATATGGGTTAAATAATAATTTTCATACAAATAATGCTCTAAATTATATTACACATTACACAATGTGTCCAGGTTACTTTACTTTTTGCCAAATATAGGAGCAAGAGCACAGGAACAATCACTGAATCTCTATCCACCACGATGTGTTACAATGGGAGCCTTATACAAATCTGCCAGCTATTCACCCTCAACCGAGATTGGCCTTTGTTAAATTACTGTTGTTGTATAACTGATTTATCTCTCATCCATACTCGTAGTTTTCAAAAATAGCAAATTCAATCAGGACTGTTAAAACCGCCTGTCTATCCATTAGTAAAGATTTAGATCGATAATTGTTCAAGTAAAAACTTCTTGAAAACAGTTAAAAGGTGATTGAGTAATCGTCTGACTTTATTACACTTTGCCCCACTGGCGAAGAATTGAAATAAATTAAATTAAAAAAACTAGTCATACACATTAAAATCGAATAAATTTTCAAGCACATTTCTGGAATATCACAACTCAGTGACCAAAAACATATCTAATAGACTTAGGATTTCCAAGTTTGGAGTGCAGATTGTAGTCTGCAGATCGGTATAGCTGGGAGTAAATCTGCACACAATAAATAATAGATCTTTTTAGCACTGCTAATTTCCTGCGCTGGTCCATTCTAAATTAATTCTGCCAATGAGTCGGCTTGACAATTGGTTATTTTAACATTTTTTGAAACTTTTTCTACAGGCTGAAGAATCTGACAATACAAACCTACATATGTAGCGAAATAATAGCAGTTTGATACCCGAAAGGAGGTCTGAAACCTATTTAACCAAAGATTTTGACACGCGGTATCTGCCTCAAATTGTTAAATTAGTTAAACCGGGTTGGGAGAAGGTCGCAAACTCAATAGAAGTAATTTGCCACATAGAAAATTGTCACAATTTGTGCGTGAAGGAATTATACAATGACTAAAGTGGAATCAGGCTGGACTTCGTGTGTAGGCTGTGCTTCGGCCGGATAATTGCTTGGGTTCAACGCCGTATTTTCAAATAAGTTCGGGCCTAAGTTGATATGATATTTTGTCGTCTGGTCAAGCGGAAGGAAAAGATGATCATACCGAGCGGAGGTAATACATTATATACCTTTTTCTTAAATGGCGAAAACTTATCAAAAATTGCATACTGTAACACAGGTATTTTGAATGTTTTTTTTTGTCACAATAAGCTGAATATACTACTTGGAATTTTTTGAACAATAGACAGTTTGCATAATTCAGGATCAATGGTACACATTATTTTTTACGATTTTGGTGGAAAATTTATGGCAAATCTTTATTTTATAATATCCCTAATTTTGTGTAACGTACCAGCTAGAATTACCAAATTTATTACATCATCCATAGAACGAAAGCATTTGAATATACTGGGTGAGGATGGATAAGAAATGGAAAATATTGAAATGCAAAAATATTTGGGTTTTTGTATTTTTACTGGATTACGAAATATATTTGAAACATTCACCGTAAGCAAATTTCAATACGTAAACTGACAACAAGCGGACTGTAAGGCGGCATTCACGATTGAGCTATCGGCTTCTTCCATTGACAGATACGGTCTGTTGAACATAAGTATTTTAACCCTGTCACGACGTTTTGCGAAAGGTATCAAGAAAAATAAGTTTTGCGAATTGAAATAGTGCACGAATATGATAGTGACTATGATTATGTACGCCTGGCGATATGTTTTTATTTATGCATTACTTAATTTTTGAATATGCTATCAGAAACATTTTTAACTTCAACATAGTATTGAAAGAGTTAATTGGTACGGAAAAGCACGCTCCTCAAATATTGACAACGCTCGGTGAATGAAAAATGAACGGTTTGCTACAGAAGATTGCTGAATTTCTAACTCGTCGCCCTTGCGATGCCGACAGAAGACGAAATGTATGGCGCACGTACCGTTAACAAAAATGGCCGATTGGTCGATGGGAAACGAAGGTTTATGTGAGTCATTTGTTCTTACTAAATTGTTGCGATGTTTTAGGCTATTTCGTAGTCTTCATCAGTCATACAATTTTTGTTTTAGCTCCTTCACGCTATTGGCTATAACTATGGTGATGAGTGATCTTCAATTCCGAAATAGTTTTTGTATGGGGCCCTTTGCCTTTGCACAACTATCAGTAAACAAATAGTAACCAGGATTCGATTATTTCCATCGACTACTGTTTTTTTGAAACTGGCTCTGGGGTATTTAATAAGAGCCGGTGGTATTTCATAGTCTAACTGGCTTAGTGAAAGTTTTCATTCTCTCCCAAATAAATCAATGATTGCGACTACCGATACTCAATACGAGTTACGCAAGACTGTCTCTCACAAGAACAGTAAATAAATTAAATGAATACTAAACGTCCAAAATTAGAATATATTTAGTAGCAATGTTCATAGTTGCATAAAGAGTTATTATAACGGATGCTATATCCCCAGCGTTTTTTTGGAAATAATTTATAAACTTTTTTTATAAACTGTTTATTTTTTGTATTCCCTCCCACATTTGGGAAGAAATGTTGGATCAAATGTTCATTTTTCTGCTATTTGTTATGTAAAATATTGCTGGATCTTGCATTTTTTCAAAATTTTAGTTTGGTAAAATCACAAGAACTGCGTTAAATTTGTGTAAGTCAAATCCCATGCTTGCTTGAGCGCAATATTGAACTGGAATTCATGCATTGAAAAGTTTTATTGTAAAAACACAAAAGATTATGCGTGAATAATGTTTTCTTATCTCAAAGTACCCGCAACTTATTTCAATAATATCAAATTCTCACCTGTATATATTGCAACAATACTAAGGCAAATATACACGATCGCTACGGATTACTTGCGAAATGCCCACTGCGTGTACAAAGTTACAATACAAAGTTATAATACGGGAAAAACGTAATTTATACATTCTGGGGTGTTATTTTCACTTGTTTGATTTTGCCTGAAATTTTTCAGAGTGCTTATTTCCTATTTAGTGGTTGTAATAGGTCGATTCAGCATATATATAAAGGGTACCGCCAGTTTCAAAATCAAATCGTGCTGTGGAGTCCTTTATTTACAACACAGTGGCGCTAAATTGCGAAATTTCTATTTTGTATGTAACAACATTTCATATATGGTATATTATATATTACTAATATTATCAGTCTTGAAATAGCCTTCATTGACAGGCAAATCAGTCGACTGTAGTAGCTTTATAACGTGCATTTCCTTTAAAATCTGGCATGTTAAATTTGGAAACCGTCTTTCCACTTTTGCTAAGCAAAAGATCCGCCGGCTTTCACTGAGCACGAGATTCGCTGATATACGTTCGCGGACCGCCACAAGGTATGCACTATTTGATGACGTCATAGCACACAATGAACGAATCCCATAGAGCTCACAGAAATATTAAGTAATAGTTTCTAGCGAAAAATACAATCTTTAACCACTGAAAATTTCGAAGCAATTGGTCCAGTAATAACAGAGAAAAGCGATTTTTTCATAACGCTAGGAAGAACAACAACAGAATAATAACAAAACGATCCGTAGGTCCACTACGTGTCCAATAAATACCAACAAGAAAACACATATTAACAAAACGGTTCATATGTACACTTTGTCTCCAATAACGAACATGTGAATTTCTTGCTGGAAAACTTCACTTGTGTTTTATCAAGTTTTAATCATATAAATTCTGATAGAAAGCTTAGTTATCTAAAATATATACTTACTCAACCAATATGTATATATTCTGAAATTTAGAAGATTTATTTGATTTAAAATCGTTCTGACAAACATTCGGTAGAATCCCGAAAGGTTGTAATAATACATCACTAGGTACCACCTTCGTGGATCGCGATATGACATTATGCCCGATGTGACCTTCTTGATTTGTGTCAAGACTCCTTGTTATTCGAAATGGCATTATCACTGGAATAGTTTGAAATTTAGCAACTAAATTTTTTAAACATGTATCCATTCAGTTAGTCGTTTAATTAACTTTACATCATAATAAATTCTATAACAGCAATAAAAGATGATAATGAAATTTTGTAGGTTTCACTTGATGCACTCGCTCGACTCATATTATAAGTAGCTGTAGCTGGGTAGCCACCAAATTTTCCAAATTCAATTTTTTACGACGTGGAGTTAGAGACTGGAGTCACTTATTTTCAAAACACCGATTCGGAGTCGATTGTAAATTTTCAGACTCCCAGCCTTGGTTTCCATCATGCCAAATGCTTGTTTTGACTGTTCTCATGTAATACTGAACATAGATAATCTGAGACGTATCTACGTAGAATGGCGCCCATGGCAAAGTCTAAAAATGCGCCCCCTTGATAGTTGTTTGACAATTTATAATGACTCTTATTGAATTGAGGTACTTGTACGTTAATATTTGAGTAAAAATACGAGTTTCAATTATTCCCATTCTGAAATTATTTCATTGAAACTTTTTATGATTATACTTTTTTTGCAGTCTTTGCGCCCTGCTCAAACGGCGCCCATGGCACGAGCCATGCCTGCCACACCCTAGATACGCCACTGTAGATAATTGGGCCTATTAAAACTGCGGCCCGCAGAGCAATTTTAGCGTGCACTAAACCATTGGCAGGTATTTGTATTTAATGGCAGAACATTTTTGAGTTATTTTTAAACTATTCCAACTGGGAATAGCTCTTTTCCCAATCCCGATGTCGGGATTGATATTTGGTAAAATCACGAATTTCAATGTTGTATCTATAAACGTCAAGACGGTGCCAATACGGGAATGATGTCCGTGATCGGTACAACGGGAATGAATTGTCTTGCGCAGACAGGATCAAGCCGATGAGATGAGTTGCGCTTTTTATCTAAACTTCATACCTTAAGCTCGCGTCAAGTAACTCTCCATTTGGAGAGACGTTTTGTGCCTTTATTTTAGTAAAAACACTCATCTATTTTAAAGCGTTGGCCATGTGACAGCAGTGAAGAACCGCAGAGCTGACTTAGCGCGGCGCTAATTCATCATGCAATGAGTGTAAAAAAGATGACCGAGGTAAACTGGGAGGAAACGTATTTCCTTGCCCACAACAACGTTAAACCACAGTGTCTGGTGTGCTTTCAAGTGATATCTGTCACAAAAAAAATATAATTTTAAGCGACATTACGAAACAAAACACGAGAAAAGACACCGAAAATACCACGGTATTTTCCGGGAAACTATTCAAAATTTAATTCTAGGCTTTATATATCTTCCTTAAAACTGATTAGAACGGTAAACTCTCTTTCTTAAATATATTTAAAGTCAGTAAACTCGCGATGTTTTGATCACTTTTGGGTTTTCTCTGACTGCGGCCCGCGAGACATCCTCAAAAGTTTTTGCGGCCCGCCAACCTCGCAACCTTGGACCACTCTGATATATATGAACATATATATATATATATTGTGGGAACAGCGGATTCTTTTTGAAAGGATTGGGAGGGGGATTGATAGTCTTTGTACCATTTTAAACAGGAATTTTTTTGACCAGGAAGATGCAAAATATCACCAAATGGCGCGAATGCGCTGAAGAATAATGGGGTGAGAGCCGTAAGCAAGCTTGATTCTAGTTTACTAAAGGGTGTGGTAAGGTTACGAGTTAGGACGTGGTATAATAATGTGATCAGCAGCGTTTGCTAACATCAGGTGTGCGCAATTGGAATTAACTGCATATTCAAATAGATGTTATGAAGGTCAAGGCTTGGATATAATGTCGAAGTGTCAGAAGACGTGACGTCATTCTCAGCCGCGGCGGGATAACTCTACGATGGTTGTGCTCCCGCGATTTCTACATATAGCGTAGCTCCATAAATGGTACAGTTTTTGACGCACGTATATCGAAAGACTGGGCACACGCGTCCGTCGTGAAAAGAGAGTATTTAACTATGAATGTTCGATAAACGTTTAATCCATAAACGGGTAATCCATCGACTCCGCACTTTGAATATCATAATCAGTAAAATGGCGAACGAAAAACCCACGGAGTGAATGTGCGCTCGACCTACCATAACGGCCGAACGTTCATGCACATTTGCGCATGAATGTGCCATATCGATTTCAGCTGAAATGCCGATTGGACTCGTCCATCTTTCAGTTTCTTTATTGGAATCAATGACGTACTCGAAAGCAGAGCATTGCTGTTGCTCGAGAGTCTCTTGCAAAAATAGCGACTTTCCGGTTCATTGAACTGGTACATGCCCGCACCAAACCAGCTCGGCAAGTAACCATTTTCTTTTCGGATGGAGATAGATTGATGCGAATGCCGGCGCTGTTTCGAAATTCGTAGCTAAAATCCATTTTGACAAAATTAGTTTATGCTCTGTTGGCAAATAACAGCTTTGGCTAAAGGTCTTCAAGGTTTTTAAAGACCCTATAGTAAATGTTATTTTGGGACAGTTGAAAAAAAATCATGCTCTCCGACGTACGACTGCATAATTCCAGCTTCATATTTCACAAAAACTCATACCCAAATTTCTGATATCCGATTTGTTTCGACTAGCTTATAATATGTTTGTCACCAGCACACTGCAGTCGCTGAATTTTCTGCGCATGAAAATGTAGCGAGTGGTATTTGAGTCGAGGCTGGATTACGTCAAACATGCATAATTTATGCTCTTTTGGTAAATCTTCTTCCATTAAACGATAGCACGTCTTCATACAGAGTGACCTCCAAAAACAGAACCGATAAATTTTTTAATTACTTCTACGAAAATAAGAGAAAATTTATTTTGAACCTATGTTTCTGTATGATTGTACCCAAAAGCTTCAATAATCCAGGACGCTTCGCACAAAAGTTATGTTTTTTCTCTCTCTAGTATATTTTCCAAATAACCTGTGTTATTGGTGACTTTTTCGAAAAATTTAAAAAGAATGGCTGTTATTACATTTGTGGTTTTCATGGAACTTTCCCAACATAATTTGTGTTCAGGATGGTCTATATCTATGATATTTCAGCAAAGTTTAATTTGACAGACTTTGTATCGTGTCATGTTTTTCATTTACTCGCCTACGGTGATGATAAGTATAACGTGGTTCAAAAACTGGCGCAGCATTGTTTTGGATCTGCTAATTTAGTTTAAAAGGTATTCGAATTAGATTTTAAGTTGTGGCCTAATTAGTACAAACATGAGAATATTTATATTGGCATGTTGGAAAGTTGAATTTTTCAAATTAGACGAAATTTCTGACTAGTTCGTTATTTCAATATCATCATTTTTTTGTCAATAAAAATTCACGGACTTTATCCCCCTTGTCTTTTATTATTTTCTGGGTACTTCTCACCGAAATAAAATCTTCGAAATGCATGATTTTGTGTGTTCATAATTTCATAACACAAAATACTATACTAAAGAACAGTGTGGTGATTTTCGGTCAATTCACCGCAAAAATCTTGTGAAATGGGTTCTCTAAAATTAGCAGTAACTATCCGGTTGACCGGATAACTAAAATACGGAATACCCGGATATATCCGTTATCCGGATAGTATAAATTTTAGGTATCCTAACTAATCCTACTAAATTGTATCACCTCATTTCTTTTGGTTTGCACAACGTTTCGAATCATATTTCTCTCGTTTTGTTACTGAAGAAGTATTTCTTTACTATAGTGTTGATTTTCTTTTCTATCTTGTTTGGCATTGCGTATGTTCGAGATTTTGATAAAATTTTGAATTTTGTTAACAAGCATCTTCTTTCAAATATTACATTTATTTGCATCAATTTGTATACTTCTTCTTTCATACTGTTCATGCATTTGCCCAAATTATCCCTGCTTTCATTTCCTCCTTCAAAAGTATAGCCCAATATATCCATTTGCTTTACTTTCTTATATTCCGAGAGCTCGTTGAATCTTGTACTACCAATTTTAGGCTTTTTGTCCAATGATGCTTTTCTATTCAGTGATAATATTATGTCATCGCAATACCTATTTCTTCAATTTTAATATTTCCAGTACCGGTACCGGTATTCTTATTCCTCCTATTTCCTTCTTAGAAATTCCTTTCTAATTTCTTTGAATAATGTCATTAATATCCCCAGTGCTGTTATAAATGGATATAAACTTAATGAGTCACATTGCTGTACCCCTCTTGCATTACCAAAGCATTGACTCATTCCACTATTGATGATAGAGACAGTTTCTTATAGGTTATTATGCATAGCTTACACCAATACCTATTTTCTTTTTCAAAACAAACTTTTATAATACTTATATTATATACTATACATATACTCAAGATATGATCAAATTCTTATTCGAAATCCAAGGATACTGGAAATCAGTCTTTGTAATCCGCTATTAAATACTGTATATCTTTTCGCCTTATTTGAATTGATGTAATGTATTCTATATGTTATGTATCGGAGTCATTCAGTCTGTCTCTATCATTACTTTTTTTCTACCCGGTGGTCACTTTCCTGACCACGGTTTCTCGATCAGTCGACTTAACGTTTTCTGCCTGTGGCATTCATATTATCATCCTTTTCTTCTTTCATCTTAGTCCGGCAGATAAGGGGACCTTTTTGGCCCAAGTTTGATTTCAGACATAAAGGTTTTTTTATTTGTGATTATTCATCTTGGGATCATTGCCCATCATTTCTACATGGGTGTGAGGTTTGCAGCCTTGAGCAAATTTTTTTACGGCTCGATATTTGTATTAGGGTTTTTCGTCAAACCTGTGCATCATAATGACGCACAACCTGAACTATAACCTGTTACAATACTATGTTCAGGTTGTGCGCAATCTTGGTGCACAAACTACGCAAGCACCAAATTTACTAGGAAATAAAATCAATAACTTTTAGGTATTTATTGAGCCCAGCTTTGGGTCGCGACCCATATACAGTATATGGAAATACTGTCGAAACATACGCGTAAATTAAGAGTACTATTTCAAAATACCCGTTTTTGTTGCAATTAACAAACAATACAAGCCTGCTAATGCAGTCGCCAGTGGTTCAAGTGGATATACACCCGGTGGAGAACAGTCAATTATTTGTTAGCGAGAATTGTTATGCAGCGGGATGATCACGACGACGCAGTGAAAGATAATGATATCACGAGAACAAGAATGAGAAAATTGCTTCATTTTATAGTATATCCCTGGGAAAGAATGTAGTTCATTCTTATGTTCCATGCCAATGCTTTTCAAACTACCAAAGACTCTCAACAATTTTGCTTCTTCTGTTCTGTAAAAGTACATTGGTATTATATATTCGCATTTCCATCTATTTGTTCGTGCTCCCAGATAACCGATCAGCGGCCTCCAACGAGGACGGGGTCCCCTTTTAAAAAAACCTGTCATAAACCAAAAGAGGCGACCGTGCTTCTCTTGCCTGTTGTCATGCTGTCCCTGCCCTCTGGAATTCAGCTACAACAAAAATTTCACGAAAACGGATTTTTAAATTCCATGATTTTATTAATATTCTCAACAATGAATGATATACGGGTGGTAAAATGTCAAGTTATTCCAACAACATGATCATGTTTTGCAATTTGCAACCAATATTTTGTATGTAACTTTGTTTGAAAGAGCCCCAAGACCTCTAACTACAAATATCAAAAATGTGAGGCCAAAAAAGTCACACTACAACATTGTCAAATGTGCTGTATTTACGACAGATAACAGGTTTACCAAAAATTACATGAAAAATGGTAAAATAAAGATCAATTCAGCAATATATACTTGGTGATATGCATCTGTTGATGATTTTATGTGTTTGTTTCGGAAGTTTAATAACAGAATTAATTGTGGTTGTTGGGAATGTTTTAAAAAAAGGTTGCATGGAAAAAAGTTTTCACAAAATGTCAAGGTTTGATAGTAGTTGAAGTAGAAAAAATAATCCCATGTTTTTTTTTTCATTTGATAACCACGCCACAGAACCTCCCCGATAAGTATACGCAGCAATTGCGAGAGGCAGAAATGCCAAGATGGGATTTCATCGCATTGCAAACCAATATTAGCAATTCTTATATAGATTCGCGCATTCCCATCTGAACAGCGTGGAAAAGATTATACCCATCTACACACTTGAAGAACTATGTCAGATGAGCGTCATATTATCGAATATCAGTAAAGGAATAGTGCAATGGGAAAAGACATATAAGGCGGAACTTTCAGTAGTATGCAATCAAATAATCTTATTGTAGAGTATATATTTAAAAATATTTCGTCACGCCAACTGCAGTTCGAAACTTTTTGTCTCTGGCTGAGCTTAGATACCAATTGGCACTCATGTAAACTGGTAAGACTGTAAGAGGCACACGATGGAGCAGATACTAAGAGTATCCATCCCCCAGCTGTCATTTGAGTGGGTACTGCTGTTTTTATTGCAGATATTACTGATCTTTTTGTATTAAAGATTTACTGGCATCACCGATTTGAGGATGTTGGAAACCAACACGCAATATTACAAAACTTACTTTCAACACGCGGTTTGAATGAATGAAAAAGCTGAAACTAATATTCTTTAGAACAGGATACAAATTCTATGGAATGAAATCATACACAAAAGCTCGTCAAAAACCTATAGCTCAATAATCAAGTGGAATCTGATGCATGTGCGCAAAAATGTGCGCGTTACTACGTACAACCGAAGCACGCAGGAAAATGTGTGTGATGTACTAGTATTCAAAACGTTTGACTCAACTATGTTGGCATAACAGGTGCACATCTCGGTTCCGCATACGCATACCTTCTATCTGCACAAGGATATACTAATTTTGCCAAAGTCAATGCAGCACTGAAAGGTTGCGGTTCTTCCAAAAGAAAACACGTTACACATCTTTAGATACCATTGGATGGTTTTACATGGCCTGGTCAAATATTCCAATCCAATTTAACTAATAAAATATTTCCCAAGTCCCTAAGCTTAAACTAGGAAAACGAAATGCGCGCGGCAACGCAAATGTAGTTTGAGAGCGCAATAGAAGGTGGCTATAGATGCTGTCGATGGATCTTGGCTTGTATTAGTGAAATAAACTACCATTTATTCTACTAAAATTGAATTTCTAACATTGTAAGGAGATTTAATGTTACTATGTATGCAAAACTAAACCATGTAGTTATGAAATGATTGTTTTTAACAAAAAGGCGCTCCTGAAGTATTCGTACCAAGATGGCGCACAACCTGAACATTGTATGTTTACCACGTTATGGTTCAGGATGTGCGTCATCATGGACCGAATACTTTAAATCCACTTAAAAAAAATTGCTCAACATTATATACTCCACACCCACCTGGGTATCATTATATATGTCCTATACATTATATCTAAACAATAAAAAAAACGTTACGTCCCAAAACAATGTTAAAGGCCCGATTCTGCCGGACTATCTTATCATAAACCTCGTTCTCATAACCATGGTCTATGTCTCTGGCATTTATTCACTCGACAGGCCAGGAACGTGCCTGGCCACGACTTTTCTTTCTATCGACCAATGAATGGTATGTTATTTCATTATTTAAAGTCATAATCACGGCTCATTCTGGCATTTATTCTCCCGACCGACTGCTGCTCTTTCTCTCGAACTATCAACCAGTAGTAGTCCCCTTTCTCTCAAACTGGTTCTTTCTGTACCATTCCTCCTCTAACCCGGACATGTGTCATTTTATTCACTTTTTTTTTCTTATTCTGATTAATCTCGACCGGTCTCCTCCCTCTCTAGGTCAGAAGCGTGCCTTTTTCCTTGATTACTTTTTGACCTCCCAGATGTAAGTGCCCGTGAACATAAATAGGTTTATAGTCCAATATTGTTATTCATTGCAAATCTCAAAATATACAAATTAGTATCAAATGTAATATTCAAAATACAGGATGAGGACAAAATAATCAGACTCGCTCTTAGTTGAAGAATATTTGTTAACATTTTAAACATCACACCCTAGGAGTAATTTCTTACAAATTTTTATACAATATTTATGTTCTATTCTTTCTTTTGTTGTTTTTATTCTTCGTTAAATTTTTTCTTGTTTTGTTAGGCTTCTTATTGCAGGGGCTGGCCCAGCATGCTTTGTCATCTGAGAATTTACCTTCACAGTCTTCGCGAACGAAAGTGTTGCATGTTCTCTCTCTGAATTTCTTTCCTTTCCCGCAAGTTGCATAACATGACCCCCATGGTCCCCACTCCGTGAATTTTATCACTGAAATACATTTGATTAATTTGTTGTGAAACTACATTTAAAACGAAGAAAACTAGGTCAAGAAAAAATATCGGCTTCAGTTCGGGAAAATTTATTATGGTCGGCAGCATTTTAAGTCGCACGTTGAGTTGACATGCTTTTTTGAAAAAGAAATGTACAGATGGATCATTTTCCAAAATGTTCTTTGTTGTTACTAGTAAATCGATTTTATCCGGAGCTATGGTACAATCAAATACGTAGGCTATAGTACATAATCAAAATGTTTCTGACTTTTATGAAACCTAAAATTATAATTATGTGGCTGATATTGCGACACTGCGTTACATTCGATATGAAAGTGAAACAATTGTTCAGTAAATTCAGTGCTCTGCATAGGACGTTCACCTTCTGAAACAAACACAAGATAAATGGAACCTATCTGAATATTCTGACGGCTCTATCGATTGCTATTAAGAAAAAATATAGCCCAAACAAAATATAAGCCTCGCCTTATTTTTTTGTTATATATAAATTAAGTGATTAAAATATGAATAAACCAAGAGAAATGAATACTACAACTGTTAATTTGAAGACGATTGTCAGGGTATTTTATACGAGCATGCCCTGCGCCCTACATATTGAAAGTTACTATGAAGTAAAAAAAAACATAGAATAAATAGACTATAGAGTACGATTATGATAAAGTTAGGTTACGATGCGACTATCAACGCGCATCAGTAATTTTTTTGCATTCGGTTGATACCTGTCCATTGTCTGAACAGAAAGGAGACAGTGTATTCGAGTGTTTTGACAAATGCAATATATTTGCATTGTGGCGCATTTACATGTAATGTCAGAAGGTTTTTCAGTTTGATAAAAAATGATATCTATATATATAATGTTATAAATGAGAATAAAAAAGTACTGAATTATTGCATACGTACTTGTTGCATTGTTAAAGTGTCTTTCGCGCATTTGATTCGAGCAAAGTTTCCCAAATGCACACGTGTCGGTCTTGTGGCAGCCTGTACATCCCTTGCCCTTCTTGTAAGGTTTACTGAAAAAAAAAATCATTCGTGAATGTAGACTTAAACAGTGATTCTTTGTCATTCAGTATTCGAAATATTTTTACGCTATTCTCTATAGTTAAATCAGTGATACCTGATAATAATTTTCAACTTGTATGCGATTTATCACACGTTCGTTGGCTTGTACCAAATTAAGAGCAATTTAATCTACGTGCCGAACAGGTTATAATAATAATATCAACTATAAGAAGGTTGTAAACATTACTTATGGTATGTATATTCATTTTTAAAAATAATATTTTATTACATTGAGATAGGGATTGTACACAACATTGTTGTCAAAATATTTCGATATACTGAAAGACGAAAATAATCAATGCTTACGAGCCCGGCATGTTTCCTCCTGGTGAGTAGTTGCAGACAAACAGCGTAGCCCTTTTCCATACTTCGCCACCTACATCAACATTAGCACATTCCGTTGCTCCACATCCTACTCTAAACGTGTCGGCCCAAACGAGCTGGTAACATTTTTACATTATTTGTGGTTATTTATTCAAAAACTTGATGAGTTTTTCCAAAACGAAATTAATTATTTCGATAACATTCAGAATATAAAAAATACCTATATTGTTGTTTGTTTTACTTAGCAAACAAAAAATTTGAAATAACCTGGGTGTAATGGCCACAGACTTCGAATCGTTGACATTTGTTTTCATTGTAATTAAAAAATTCTTTCTCATCATCTAAAGATTTCACCGCTCGGGCGGCATAATTTTCATCAAATTTCATTCCTGTTGATATAAATATATTTTCTCCAATCCAGTGAAATCTCGTGTGTTGAGGGTTCTATAGCAACAACAAAAAAAGATCAAAACTAGTTCTCAACTCCTGTAAAATATTAGTGACTTTGTTCAGAATAGTTAAACCTACGAATAATGAAAAGTTCAACCACAATAATTTAATGAGTAATAATGAATAAACATACCCAAACGTAATACATTTTGTATCATCGTGAACTTTATTGTGTCCCAGTATTGAGTAATATCATTTTAAAACAATATGATATAAAATAAAGCTATTCATTTTACTAATAAATATTGCCTGTAGTGAATCTGTCCACATATGGACAAATAACGTGATTAAGTGACAAAATAAATGAATTTTTTATATATATATCAATGATCATGTTTTATCCATGTACACAGTTTCTATATTAAGAAAAAAAACTTAATAACTGCACCTACTTTGTTATGTTCCCATGTGCATTTACGTGAATAAGCAGTTGCCAGTGATTCAAGTTCTTTGTCCCAGTGTAGTTTCCTCATGTTACTTGCTGCTGGTTTAACAATCCTCCTCGCTTTGTTATGAGCTACAAGACAGCTCCTTTTCTGGGCTCCTAGAAAATATACCACTGGGCCATAAATCATAATTCTATGGCGCTAGAAAATCTTTATGTTTAAATGAAAGTATAGCAATCAACATTACTAGTTAGTATTAGGTTCTTCACTACACTTGGCATTTTTCTTGGCTTCCTTCTCGCTCGTTTTTTCACAAATTCTTTTGGGGGATTGGTACTCCATCTGTGAAATCGGAACAATAGTTTTATTTTTAGTGTTTCAAAAGTTTTGCTGCACGCTAACACCAATAAATTTCTTCGATGTTTGGTCTAACCAAAGCCAGACATCTGCAGACAAACAATATTCAATATGTATATTGAAAAATGTTTGTCAAAAGAATTCTGACCTTGGTCATACAAACAGTAATAAATCATTCGCATACTTCACTTCCTCGAACGCTTCTTCAAATGAATTATCTGTGACTTGCGTGAATGCTTCGTTTTTTGGAAGAAAAGAGTTCAGCAGATTTGAGTACCCTGTTTTATCTTTCCATAACTTATGGGAGACATCTCGTTCGTCGAAGTCATGGTCATTGAAGAAACGCTCAGAATCTTCTGCTTGAGTAAAAGTCGAATTTAATATTGGCACACATGCGAATGCCAAAAGAACGATCTGGAAAGTATGCATTTCCATGCTTCAAATTTGATAACGTTCTAATTTGAAACTATTTTTTGCAAACCCATGAATTTATATTATCCTCAATCGAAATTAGTGCCAAGTCATCGACGTCGGCAACACACGATATTAGACAATTCTGCGAATTGATAAAATCAGAAAATTACTTAGAAGAGTTAGATCCTTGGCAAAATCACTGAACATAACAGTAAATAATTGTAATACTATAATTCTACGGATGAAATGAATAACATATACACAGTCCGTTATTCGTTACATATCAGTATACAAATTGTAAACGGGTATTTGATATATATATATATCATTTTGAGGCGAAGTGCATATTTCATAATAGCTTCGCAGAAATGAGTGAACAAATGTGTGTAACGTTGAAAGCCAAGTTAATCGACCGTTAAAATGTAGCTTAGAAACTATCACGAATATATGATCGAATTTGCGTTTCAAAGTAACTCATGTCAGGACGAAGAATCTGCAACTATAAATAAAACATGTGCCGTGTTACCCCGAAAATAAGACAGGTTTTTATTTCAATTTCAATTCGAAAAATAACACTGGGGCTTATTTCGGGGGAATGTGTTTTATATTCATTTATCCAAAACAAAATTACAGTAGAGAATTACGAGATTTTCAAATTAAAAAAAAAAAAAAAAACGTGTAGGAAAGATTTCTTGCTATCGACTAGGTCAGGGATGGCGAACCACTGACCCGCGGGTCTCAAAGTGACCCACCGCGTTTGTTCGTGACCCGCCAAGGCACGAGATGCTAACATATCAGTGATACAAATTAATAAAACCGGCTATAAATTAATCTAACAATAACTAAACTATTTTAGTGTACCGCCAGTTGGGCAGTCAGGGCTGCGATCGCTCATATGCAAATTGTTAATTTTCTGGCCGTTATATTAATTTTCAAAACCTAATCTTGGACGCATGTCTGCACCGCTTTGTACCGTTATTCAGCTCTTGGCTCTGACATCGTTTATGGCATATAAATTCAATTGATCTGTTCCCTCTTTCGAAACGTCTTGACACTTTCGGGGGTGAATCTGCAGACCGTTATAGGGGTTATACGAGAACTAGATGCTACTTTGCATTTTATTAGTTTCTCGCCTACAATGCCGTTGAGAAAACAAAATCTTTCAGACTTGGAATAAAAACCTAGAAACCTGAAATAACAATGGGGCAGTGTAAAATGGCCTTAATGTGGCTGAAAGCTGATCGAATTCCCTCCAAACTCTTTGGAACGGTAAAATAATTTACCGCATCATCCTGAACGTTTTTGGTAATTCGTATGCGTGTTTTCGTACTCTAATTTCATAAAATCGAGTGCCATAAAAGTCCCTAATAGAAATGCTGCATAAGTAAAGCCTAAAACTACACCAACAGAAGCCTAGAAGATTTGTTTCAGAAGTTTCTTATAGGTGCAAACATTGATTAAATATCTGTGACCCACTCTCTTCGGTTCCGAGATAAAAATATATATTTTTTATCCCATCCATTGAAAAAGGTTCGCCATCCCTGAACTAGGTCTTATTTTAAAGGGAGGGCTTATACTAAAACCTTTTTTTAAATTCAGGCTAGGTCTTATTTTCGGGGATACACGGTATACTATAATTCTGCGCACTAAATGAATAAGATATCCACAGTTTTATTGGTTGCATATCAGTATACAAACTGAATTTGATATGTCGTTTTAAAGCGAAGTGTACGTTTCTGAATAGCTTTCCAGAAATAAATGACCAAATCTGAGTAACGTTGAAAGGCAAGTTAATCAACCGTTAAAATGTAGCTTAGTAACTATCACGAATATATGATCGAATTTGTTTGTTTCAAAGCAACTCGTGTCAGGACGAAGAATCTGCAACAATGAAATAAACATGTAGTGTCGAGTTATTTTGCTTAATGACGCTTTATTTCCGTTGTATGGACAGTTGACATTTTGCTGGGCATCAACTCATTTGCCCTGAGCTAAATCTATCTTAGAGTAGAAAGCGAAGACTGCTGCGTGTAATCCTAAATATGGAATTATTTTTAAAAACGATAGGGCAATAACTTTAAGTAAACGTGAGATATCAAACATTTGAATTCAAGTCAGTACTATCAGGATTCCGGAATTGAGACGCTATATCTGATGAATGGGATATTAGTTTGACCTGACCTAGTTTCAGCCATACTAGCTACTTATTTGAATATTTTTTGGCAATAGTCGATGCAAAGATACGCTTGTATTTTCATACTCATTCAACTTTGTTTAGAGAAAAGTCCTATGCTTTCGAGTAAATGTGAAAAAACACTTATGTGATAGCATGGTACCACTAACGTACACAGAGCTGAACAAGTTCATTATTCAGATTTAGATACAAATGAACAGCGGTTGACAAGAGATGTTGAAACCCGACCCGCAAAACCACCCCTTGCCTCCGCCACTGTGTATGTTGGGTACTCTTTCTCATAAATCTCCTGCATATGATCTTCTGATCTGATCTGAACAATTAGTATAGAACTCTTGATGGTTTTATTGGCCTGTTTTCGTAATTTTATCTTTTTGGTCCGTTTTTATGTATTATTGTCATGTATCCTAATTTCATGGCTGTCTGTTGGGTAGCTCAAGTACTCTTTCTCGTAAATCTCTTTCATTATTTTCTAACAATTTGTAAAGAAAACCAATGTATACAAAATAAATCGACTGGTCCAGAATGTTTTTGTATTCCTTTTCCAACAATTTGTACAGAAATCCTCAAACCCGTTATGAATTTTGCCTATGTCAAATTAGTCTCTTATCCTGTTCTTATGTCACTATTTTCAAACAATTTCTTTTTTATCAATTTGTGCAAAACCCCTCAAATCCACCTTGGATTTTCCTATGCCAAATTCTCATTTCCTTATCCCATCACTCGGTCTGTCTCTGTCATTACTTTCTCTCTACCTGGTGGTCACTTTCCTGACCACAGTTTCTCGATCGGTCGACTTGACGTTTTCTGCCTGTGACATTTACATTAACATTTCCTTCTTCCCTCATCCTTTCATGACCTGCCGGTTCTCGACACTTAGTCCTCCTATCGACCACAACCTGGTATTGTTATCGACACTCTTAGTCCTAGGTTCTTGCCCGTTCCTGCTATTGACCAATGAATGTTAGTGATGTCACCTATTCATTTCAATTCATAACCACGATCTATGTCTCTGGAATTCGACCCGTAAACGGGTGGTCCCATTTCTCTGAAACGTTCGGTTCTGACTGTTCATAACGCCTCTGTTTGTTCCCCTCCTTCTCCTGCCCATCCCCAATTTCGGCCTGTTTGCGCCACTGTCGACCAATGTATTTTCCAACCTTGGCCTGTCTGCTCTAGCTAGGTCTCTAATCCTACAACCTAGTGAGATTCGAACCAAACCTTGCATCTGGCCTCATGCTTACCAAACCTATACGCTTATTTTGCGCCAATGATACTGATGAGTGTCGTCGTGTTTAAAATCTTACTCAATTAACAGGTTTGATTATATATATATTTAAAGCCCTACTATAATTATATATATTTTGAAATAGAATACTATACATTTTAATATCCTACCTTATACTAAAACGACATTACATATTGCACATATATGATTAAAACAATTACAAAACAAATAGATTGAAATAAAAACAATTAGTCTATGAAGTCAGAAATGACGAGCCGTTAGTATAATAACTATTTCCGTAACTAATATTCAACCACACAAATGTAAATGACCATAATCATGAATAAATTTATAGGGGTATAGTAAGTTTAAGTATTGTTATTTATTGCAAATCACAACATTATACGAATTAATATCGCAAATGTTGCAAAAGGTAAAAATCAAAATACAGGATAAAGACAAAAATAATCAGATTCGTTTCTAGTTGAGGAATATTTGTTAACATTTTGAACATCCTACCCTAGGAGTAATTTCTTACGATTTTTTATACAATCTTTATGTTCTATTATGTCTTTTGCTGTTTTTATTCTTCGGTGAATTTTTTCTTGCTTTATTACGCTTCTCATTGCAGGGGCCGACCCAGCATGCTCTGCCATCTGTGAATTTACCTTCACAGTCTTCACGAACGAAAGTGTTGCATGTTCTCTGTCTGAATTTAATTCCTTTCCCGCAAGTTGCGTAACAGGGTCCCCATGGTCCCCATTCCGTGAAGTTTATCACTGAAGTACATTTGATTAATTTGTTGTGAAACTAATATTACAAACATTTAAAAAGAAGAAACTAGCTCAGGGAAATATATCGTGTTTAATTCGGAAAAATATATTATGATCGACAGCATTATATGTCGCACGTTCTGTTGACATCCTTTTTTGAAAAAGCATGGATCGTTTTGCAAAAAAATAGTAAATCAACGGTATCTGAAGCTATGGTACAATCATAATCAAATTTTCCCCGACTTTTATGGAATCTAAAATTATAATTATGTTTCTTATAGTGCGACACTGTCATCAAAGTGTACCAACTATCCAGTAAATGCAGTGCTTTGCAATGACCATTCAACTTACGAAACGAACACAAATTAAAATTTAATCTATCCGAATATTCTGACGGCTCTACTGGCTGCTAATAAAAATATAGTTTAAACAAAATATAAAAGCTATCCCTTTTTTTGTTTGTTTTGTTTTTAACAAAAAAATAAATCAAGTGATTAAAATATGAATAAAACCATGTGAAATGAATACTACAATAGTTAATTTAAAGACTATTGTCACTATCTTATACAAGCAAGCCCTGCGCCCTACATATTGAGAGTTACTTTGAAGTAAAAAAACATAGAATAAATAGAGTAAGATTACGATGAAGTTAGATTACGATGCGACTATCAACGCATATCAGTGATTTTTTGCATTCGGTGGATAACTATTTATTGACTGAACAGAAAAAAGACAGTGTAATCGGAGTATTTTGACCAGGGTTAGGCAAAGTTTTTGACTAGAGGCGAAAAAATGTGCCCAACTAGACTTGCGGGCCATGTAAATATGACGTAAAAGGTTACATTTTATGAACAATATTTACAGTGTTACAAAAGGAAAATTGGAAAACAATAAGCCTAGTGCCCAAACTAAATTTAATCGCAATTTCAACAAATTCTATGAGCTAATTTTAACTAAAACATCAAAATTTGGTTATAGCTTGGTTATGGGCAGCATCAGGCGGGTCAGATTGAATTACTCAACGGGATGGATTTGGCCCACGGGCCGTAGTTTGCTTTGCCCATGTCTGATTTAGACAAATGCAATATATTTATATTGTGGCACCCTTATATGTAATAGCAAAAGATTTTGAATGATGTATGATATCTATATATAATGTTATAAAATAGAATAGGTCAAGTTGGGACTGCAAAACCACAAGTACAAAATTATTGCATACGTACTTGTTGCATTGTTAAAGTTGCTGCCGCGCATTTGATTTGAGCAAAGATTACCAAATGCACACGTGTCGGTCTTGTGGCAGCCGGCACATCTCTTCCCCGTCTTGTAAGGTTTACTAAAAATAATTATTCGTAGATGTAGACTTGACCAGTGATTCTTTGCTATTCGATCATCGAAATACTATTGCGGTATTCTTTAGTTAAATCAGTGATTCATAACCACATTGAATGGCATATAACTTTTATGCGAATTAGAATACGTTGGTTTGTACCAAATCAGGAGCAATTTTCCCTACGTGCCGAACAGATAATAATAGTATCAACAATAAAAATAAGTGTGAACATTACCTATGTTTCTTCATTTTTAAAAATATTATTTTGTTACATCGCGGTTGAGATTGCCTACAACATTGTCGTCAAAATTTTTCGATACATATACTGGAGGAACTTAATCAAAGTAACGAAAGCTTACACGCCCACATGGTTTCCTCCCGGTGTGTAGTTGCAGACAAGCAAAGTAGCCTTTTTCCATATTTTCCCACCTACATTCACATTAGCACATTGCGTTGCTCCACATCCTAGTCTGAACGTATCTGCCCAAACGACCTGGTAACATTTTTACATTATTTGTGACTTTTATTAAAAAACTTGATGAGTTCAGAATTTTTCGCCAAGATAAGGTTATTTTCTTGTTAACATTCAGAATATAAAAATGCTGATTGTTTTACTTAGCAAACTTGGTTTATATCAAAAACTGGGAATAACCTGGGTGTAATGACCGCAGACTTGGCCTTTTTGGCAATTGTTTTTCTTGTGATTATAAAATTCCTTCTCATCGTCGAAATATTTCACCGCTAGGGTGGTATATTCTTCATCAAATTTGATTCCTGATGATATGAATAAATTTTCTCCCACCCAGTCAAATCTCTTGTGAGTTTTCTATAAAAAAAAAAAAAAAAACAGGAACAAATTATTTCTCAGCCCCTGTAAAATATTATTGACATTTGCTTTAAATAATTGCATATGAGTAATAATTTGCTAAAAAGTTAAACCACAGTAATTTGATAAATAATAATGAATAAACATACCTAAACGTATTACATTTTCCATAATTCACTTTATAATTTCACTTTATTGTGTCTCAGTATTTAGTTAATATTATTTTAAATCAATATGATATAAAGCTATTTATTTCACTAATAAATATTGATCGCTAGTGATTCTGACGTGATTAGGTGACAAAATTAATGGAATTCTATATTTTAAATCAATGATCATGTTTTATGCATGTACACGGTTCCTTAAAAAAACGTAATAATTGTACCTCTTTGTTATGTTTCCACAAGCATTTTCTAGAATAAGCAGTCGCCAGTGCTTCAAGATCTTTGTCCCAGTGTAGTTTCCTCATGTTACTTGCAGGTGGTTTAACAAATTTTCTCGCTTTGTTATGAGCTATAAGACAGCTTCTTCTTAGTGCTCCTGAAAAATATACGCCTATTACAGTATGGCGTAGGCTAAGTAATATTAAAAGTTTGATCAGAATGTTGATTTTTATCGCCGATTTGAAATTGAGTTTCATTGTTTGCCTAACTTTTCATTTGTGAGTAGACCTACTGACAGCGTGATCTATGTACGTGCGGTTTCACTCCATTAAATTGCCGCTAGAATAAATCTTTGAAACCACTGAGCAATAAATTCCTAATTCTATGGTCCTAGAAAATCTTTTTGTTTTTAATAAAAGTAGAGCGATCAAAACATTACCGGTTAGTACTAGCTTCTTCACTACACTTGACATTATCTTTGGCTTTCTTTGTGCTCGTTTTTTTACAGATTCTCTTGGCGGATTGGTACTCCATCTGAAATTGGAACACTAGTTTATTCTAAGTGATTCAAGAGTTCTTGCTTCACGCCAATACAAATATATTTCTGTAACGTTTTGTCTGTCCAACGTCAGACCTTTTCAGACAAATATTGTTTAATATGAATATTAAAAAATTTTGGCTGATGAAATCTGTTCTCGTTTCTACAAACATAATCAAATCCTCCACGTACTTCACTTCCTCGAACGCTTCTTCGAATGAATTTTCTGTGCCTTGCGTGAATGTTCCGTTTTTTAAAAGAGAAACGTTCAGATTTGAGTACCCTATTTCATCTTTCGATAACCTATGAGGGACATCGGGGCCGTCTTCGTCGAAGTCATGTTCACTGAAGAAATGCTCAGAATCTTCTGCTTGGGTAAAAGTCGCATCTAATATTGACAGAGATGCTAATGCCAAAAGAACGAACTTGAAAGTAGGAATTTCCATGCTCCTAAATTGACAACGTAGTGATTCAAAGTTATTCTTACTTTACAAACGCATGAGTTTATATCATCCTAAATCGAAACTACTGCTAAGTCATCGACCTTGACACAATACACGATGATAAGCAATACTGCGAACTGATAAGATCGGACCGAGTTCACAATAGTAATTGATGTAGTTCGTAAAATATTAAATCAATAAAATTTACTTAGAAGAGTTTAGATCTTTGACAACGTCACTATAAATGACAGTAAATATACTATAATTCCACGGAATTAATGAATAATAATATATAGTCTACACAGTTTTTATTCCGTTCCATATCAGTATACAAATTATAAACGGGTATTTGATATCATTTTTAGAGCGAAGTGTACTTTTCAAAAAGCTTTGCAGAAATGAATGAAATCTAAACCTAAATATATGCAACGTTGAAAGTCAAGTTAATCAACTATATACCGCTCAAATGTAGCTTTGTAACTATCACGAGTGTATGATTTATTGTTTCACAGAAACTCATTTCAGTACGAGGAATTTTCAACTATGACATGAACAGGTATTGTCGAGTAAGTCTGCTTAATGACGTTTAATGTCTGTTGTCAGGCCAGTTGACATCATTTTTGCTGCACATATATCTAAATATGGAAATATTTTGCAACGGATAAGGTAATAACTATAGTAAACATGAGACACCAGACACTTACTTCAATTCAAGTCAGTACTTTCAGGATACAGATATTGAGACGCTATACTCGATGAATGTGGTATTAATTTGAACTGACGTAGTTTAAGACAGGCATACTAGCTACTTTTTCAAATAGCTTTTCGCAATAGTGCATAGTTGGACGATGCAAAGAAATGCTTGTATTTTTATTTTTCATTCTTATTCAACTTTGCTCAAAAAGAGTCTTAAATTGCTTATATAATAGCATAGGACCATTAACGTACTGAGAGCTTAACAAGTTCTTCATTGAGACTTAGATATAAGTGTACAGCGGTTGACACGAGATTTTGAAACAATTCAAGTCTTCAATGTTGATGAAATATATACTTTAGAGTGAATTTCACAAAATCGGAAATCAATGTCTATTGTAAAAGTTTTGTACACAGGCGAGAACCTCTACTAGGATATGTAAAATCTTATCAGTAGTGGAACAACTAGGTTCGTATCTGGTCGTTCGCACACAATTCCAAACTCTTCTTCTATTTTCTCCTATCTTCATAAGCATACAAATCAACCCTGTATTTACTTAACTTCAAAATAATCGTACCTCGCGCAGTAACTGATCTCAAAAGTAATTAAAGGAAGACTTGAAAATGAATTCCATTCCTTCTGTAGTGTAACCGAAATGCGGAGTCTATTTTTCCGCGGCTTGATAATGTTGACGGTGGCTGGAACTTCATGAGCTCAATTATTTATTGCTGACACGCACTCATATGCAAGTTGGCCAGCGCTTATATATATATATATGTTCACCAACGGTACCTTCTCTTGTATCCTAATATTCGTGCATTAGCATCTTTTCTCTTAACAAGAGATTATGCTCAAATATGTGGACACGGACACCGAAACTTGATATTTTATCATCAATTCCCCAAACATTACATGCAAGTAGTCGTATTGGGAAGCCGACAACTCGACTACCCAGGTTAACGGTAACCGGTCATAGCTTTTCCAGGTCCTGTCGACTTCTGTGACAATGATTCATTTTTCACGATTCAGTTTCAACGTAAATTAGAATACCAACTGATCCGAGTCACTTCTGTATTGCCAGATCAGGTCCTGCAGTCAACCGTTCCTCATAAAAAAACTTCCCACTTTCGCTAAGCACGAGATCCGCTAATATGCGTTCGCGGAACCGCCACAGGGTACTCATATTTTGATGACGTAATAGCACACAAAAAACAATTCCCACTGAGCTCACAGAAGTATTTGAAATAAATAAAAGTAAGATCCGTAATATCGTTTCGATAATAAGACCTACTCATAATATATACCAATTATTTTCATATTGTACACGAAGTCGAACTTGTGGATAATTTTGTTATAATGTTGTTGTTGTTGTTGTTGATAGTATTCTATTCTTGTCATGAAAAATCGCTTTTGTCGTCAACTACTGGACCAATTCTGGTATTTCATCTTATATTATATAAATTGCAAATTTCTCCCCGGTTTCTTAACCTTTTTATCACATGGGCCGGCTCAACAAGCTTTTTGTTATCATATCAGAATTGACCTTCACAGTTGTCAGGTACGAAAGTGTTGCATGTTCTCTTCCTGGATTTTTTTTCTCTCCTACGAATTGCCGAACAAGAGCTCCCCACTCCGTGAATTTTATCACTAGAATTTTCAATTTAAGTTGTATTGAAACTAATTTTACAAACATTTAGAAAGAAGAAATTGTAAGTAAAATATTTCGGCTTTCATTCAATTTGTGAAAATATATGTAAAATCAGGGGCTTTTGTGATCTACTTATGCGTTACGCGACGTTGAGTTGTCACGCTTTTTTGACATGGTATGCACTTATGGATCGTTTTGCAAAATTTTCGGGGTGTTTTGTCACGAGAAATTTTATTACTCCGCAAATAAGGGTTCAATTGTAATTAAATTTTCTCTGATTCCTGTGTATGCTTTGTGGAGAACGTACGCAAAATATTGAAATATTCAATTTGATAACAATGATATTTGAATATATTGTTACATTATATTCGATTTTCAATGGTTAAATTTGGGACCAGAAATAATCAAGTAGAATATTATTGCATACGTAGGCTACTTGTTACATTGTTAAAACTGTCGCTTCGCATTTTATTCGAGAAAAATTTGTTTGATATACAAGTGTCTGGTATGATAACTAAATCGTATCACCCCATTTCTTTTGGTTTGCACAGCGTTTCAATGGATATTTCTCTTGTTTTGTTACTAAAGAAGTATTTCATTACTATAGTGTTGATTTTCTTTTCTATCTTGTTTGGCAGTTCATAGTTGGACGATGCAAAGAAATGCTTGTATTTCAATTTTCCATTCTCATTCAACTTTGCTCAAAAAAGAGTCCTAAATTGCTATATAATAGCATAGGACCATCAAATTTCCTTCCCTACAAAGTAATGCCCAATATCTCCATTTGCTTCATTTCTTTTATAATCCTAGAGCTCGTTGAATCTTGTAATCCCAATGGTATGGTTATTGTGAAATTTAATTAATGTGGCTCGTTCAAAATATACTATTTTTTCATAGCGCTATCCAATGATGCTTCTCTATTCTGTGTTAATGGTATGTCATCGGCAAAATCTATCACTTTACCTTCAATATTTCCAGGTATTCTTAATTCTCCTATTTTCTAGTTTCTTTAAATTGATATCATTAATGGCTCTAGTGCTATTATAAATAAATATAAACTTAACGAGTTACCTTGCTGGACGCCTCTTGCAATAGTAAAGCTTTTTCAAACCAAACTTTCCTAATACTTCATACATACACTCCAGGTCGACAGAACCAAATCCCTTTTTGAAATCCCAGGAGACTAGTAATCTGTGAATTTATGAAGCTCGCTATTAGATACTGTATATCCCTTTCTCCTTTTTTGAATTGATGTCATGTTTCCCAATTTTATGTATAGTTGGTACTCCTTCTCATAAATCTTCTGCATATGATTTTTTCTTTTATTATTTTCCAACTATTTTTATAGAGCTCTTTTGGTAGGCATATTGGTCTGTATTTTGTAATTTTATCTTTCTTGCTCATTTTTTGTAGTAATGTCATGTATCCTAATTTCATGTCTGCCTGTTGGGTAGCTCAAGTACTCTTTCTCTCAAATCTCTTTCAATATTTTCTAACAATTTGTACAGAAATCCTCAAATCCATTATGGAATTTGCATATGACAAATTCTCATTCTCTTACCCTGTTCTTAAGTCACTATTTTCGAACAATTCACATTAACATTCCCTTCTTCCCACATCCTTTCATAAACTCGTTCTCTCGACCGGTCAGTACCCTTCCTTTCACGACCTGTTCTCGACACTTAGTCGTCCTATCGACCACGACTTGGTATCGTTATCGACACTCGTAGTCCTAGGTTCTTGCCCGTTCCTGCTATTGACCAATGAATGTTAGTGATGTCACATATTCATTTCAATTCATAACTACGGTCTATGTCTCTGGCATTCGACCCGTAAACCAGTGGTCGTCCCATTTTATCTGGAACGCACGGTTCTGACCGTGTTCCTAACGCTCCTGTTTGTTTCCCGAACCGTTGGTATAATAAATATTTCCGTAACTAATATTTAACCACCCAAATGTAAATGACCGTAATCATGAATAAATTTATAGACGACAAGTGGTTTGAATATGGTTATTTATTGCAAATCACAACATATACCAATTAATATCGCAAATGTTACAAACGGTAAAAATCAAAATACAGGATAAAGACAAAAATAATCAGACTCGTTCCTAGTTGGGGAATATTTGCTAACATTCTCTACTTCATACCCTAGGTGTATTTCTCATATTTTTCTTATACAATGTTTTTTCCATTTTGTCTTTTGCTGTTTTTATTCTTTGGTGAAGATTTCTCTGTTTTATTACGCTTCTTATTGCATGGGCCGGCCCAGCATACTTTGTCATCGGTGAATTTACCTTCACAGTCTTCACGCACGAAAGTGTTGCATGTTCTGTCTCTGAATTTAATTCCACTTCCGCAAGTTCCATAACAGGATCCCCACGGTCCCCACTCCGTGAAGTTCATCACTGAAAATACATTTGATTAATTTGTTGTGAAACGAATTTTACAAACATTTAAAACGAAGGAAACTAGGTCAAGGAGAAATATCAGCTTCAATTCGGAAAAATATATTATGATCGACAGCATTATAAGTTGCACATTCAGTTGACATGCTTTTTTGACAAAGAAATGTACATTTATCGTTTTTCAAAATTTTCTTTGTTACATCTGGTAAATCGATTTTATCTAGAGCTATAGTACAATCGTAATAAAAAATTTTCTGACTTTTATAGAACCTGAAATTATAATTAAGTTTCGTATATTGCGACACTGCGTTACATTCGCCATGAAAGTGAAACAATTATTCAGTAAATTCAGTGCTTTGCAAAGGCCTTTCAACTTGTGAAACCAACACAAGATAAATTGAACCTATCCTAATATTTTGACGGCTCTACTTGTTGCTAAGAATAATAAATACAAAAACTAAACATATTTTGTTTTAAACATATATATATAAATGAAATGATTAAAATATGAATAAAACCATGTGAAAAGAATATTGCAATTGTTAATTTGAAAACTATTGTCAAGGTATCTTAAACAAGCATTGCCTACGTCCCACATATTGGAAGTTACAATGGAGTCAAAAACCCAAGAATAAATGTTTCGATTACGATGCGACTATCGACGCGTATTTTTTTTTTTGCATTCGGCGGATACCTATTTATTGACTGAACAGAAAGGAGACAGTGTAATCGGAGCATTTTGACAAATGCAATATATATATTTGCATGGTGGCGCATTTACATGTAATATCAGAATATTTTTCAGTCTGATGAAAAAATGATATATATATATAAATATAATGTTATAAAAGAGAATAGGTTTGGTTGGAACCGAAAATCCACAAGTAGAAAATTATTGCATACGTACTTGTTGCATTGTTAAAGTTGTTTCCGCGCATTTGATTCCAGCAAAG
This sequence comes from Styela clava, assembly GCF_964204865.1. NCBI lineage: Eukaryota > Metazoa > Chordata > Ascidiacea > Stolidobranchia > Styelidae > Styela > Styela clava. The sequence continues at coordinate 12,111,056 of NC_135262.1, read as the reverse complement.
TTTATCAGATACACACGTGTCTGTCTCGTGGCAGCCTGTACATCCATTGCCCGTCTTGTAGGGTTTACTAGAAATAATTATTCGTGAATGTAGACTTGATCGGTGATTCATTGTCAATGGATATTCGAAAAATTATCACGTTATTCTCCAGTTAAATCAGTGATTCCTAATCATATTGGATAGCAGATAATTTTCAATTTTTATGCGAACATGTTGGCTGGTACCAAACCATGAACAATGTTCTCTGCATGCCGAACAAGTAATAATGACAATGTCAACAATAAGAATAAGTGAAAATATTACTTATGTTTCTTTATTTTTTAAAATATTATTTTGTTACATCGAGGTTGAGATTCCACACGACATTGTCGTCAAAATATTTTGATATGCTGGAGGAACTTAACAAAAGTAACCGAAGCTTACACGCCCGCATAGTTTCCTCCCGGTGTGTAGTTGCAGACAAACAGAGTAGCCTTTTTCCATATTTTCCCACCCACATTCACATTAGCACATTGCGTTGCTCCACATCCTAGTCTGAACGTATCTGCCCAAACGACCTGGTAACAGTTTTACATTATTCATAATTTTTATTCAAAACATTCAGAATATAAAAATGTTGTTTATTTTACTTAGCAAACTTGGTTTATGTCAAAAACTTGGAATAACCTGGGTGTAATGACCGCAGACTTCTCCTTTTTCACAGTTGTTTTTCTTGTAATTATAAAATTCTTTCTCATCATCGAAATATTTCACCGCTAGGGCGGTATATTCTTCATCAAATTTATTAAATCCATATGATATAAATAAATTTTCTCCCACCCAGTCAAATCTCTTGTGTTGAGTGTTCTATAAAAAAAAAAAACAGGAACAAATTATTTCCCAACCCCTGTATGATATTATTGACATTTGCTTTGAATAAGTGAACATGTGAATGATGAATTGCTAAAAAGTTAAAGCGAAGTAATTTAATTAGTAATAATGATTAAACATACCCAAACGTAATACATTTTCTATAATCGTGTACTTTGTGTTTCAGTATTTATTTAATATTATTTGAATCAATATGATATAAAGCTATTTATTTCACTAATAAATATTGCCCGCTAGTGATTCTGACGTGATTAGGTGACAAAATAACTGGAATTTATTTTTATTTTAAATCAATGATCAAGTTTTATCGATGTACACGGTTTCTATAAAAAGAAAAAAACGGAATAATTGCACCCACTTGGTTATGTTTCCACAAGCATTTTCGTGAATAAGAAGTCGCCAGTGATTCAAGCTCTTTGTCCCAGTGTAGTTTCCTCATGTTACTTGCAGGTGGTTTAACAATTTTTCTCGCTTCGTTATGAGCTACAAGACAGCTTCTTCTTAGTGCTCCTGGAAAATATACGCTAATTACAGTATGGCGTAGGCTAAATTATATTAAAAGGTCGATTAGAATTTTTATTTTATTGCCGATTTGAAATTGAGGTTTATTGTTTGCATAGCTTTTTCTTTGTGAGTACTGTCAGCGTTATCTATGTACTTCAGGTTTACCTCCATCAAAGCACCTCTAGGATATAGCATTAAAACCACTGTGCAATAAATTCATGATTCTATGGTGCTAGAAAACCTTTATGGTGTTAATAAAAGTATAGTGATTAAAACATTACTGGTTAGTACTAGCTTCTTCACTACACTTGGCCGTATCTTTGGCTTCCTTCTTGCTCGTTTTTTCACAGATTCTCTTGGCGGATTGGTACTCCATCTGAAAATTGGAACACTAGTTTATTCTAAGTGATTCAAGAATCTTGCTGCACGCTAACACAAGTAAATTTTTGTGATGTTTGGTCTAACCAAGGCCAGACAAACACTATTCAATATGTATATTGAAAAATCTTTGTCTGGCAAATCCTGACCTCGGTCTTACAAACATGTTTAAACAATTCACATACTTCACTTCCTCCAACGTTTTTTCAAATGAATTTTCTGTGACTTGCGTGAATGTTTCGTTTTTTGGAAGAAAAGCGTTTAGCAGGTTTGAGTACCTTGTTTCATCTTTCCATAACTTATACGGGACATCTCGTTCGTCAAAGTCATGTTCATTGAAGAAACGCTCAGATTCTTCTGCTTGAGTAAAAGTCGAATCTATTATTGAAACGCATGCGAATGCCAAAAGAACGAACTTGAAAGTATGAATTTCCATGCTCCAACATGGACAACGTAGTGATTCAAAGTTATTCTTACTTTACGAACGCATGACTTTTATTTATATCATCCTCAATCAAAACTAGTGCCGAGTCATCGACGTCGACACAATACACGATGATAAGCAATACTGCGAACTGATAAGATCGGACCGAGGATACAATGGAGTAGAAAGTAAAATATTAAATTAATAAATTTTACTTAGAAGAGTTAGATCTTTGGAAACGTCACTAAAAATGACAGTAAATATACTATTATTCTACGGAATAAATGAATAATAATATATAGCCTACACAGTTTTTTTTCTGTTCCATATCAGTATACAAATTATAAACGGGTATTTGGTATCATTTTAAGGCGAAGTGTACTTTTCAAATGCTTTGCAGAAATAAATGAAATCTAAACATAAATATAGGCAACGTTGAAAGTCAAGTTAATCAACTATACTGCTAAAATGTAGCTTTGTAACTATCACGAGTGTATGATCCAATTTGTTTGTTTCAGAGAAACTCATTCTAGTACGAAGAATCTTCAACTTTGACATAAACATGTATTGTTGAGTAAGACTGCTTAATGACGTATTATGTCTGTTGTCTGGACAGTTGAAATCATTTTTGCTGCACATTAACTGTTTTGCCCTGAGCTAAATCGATCCAAGTAAGAATAGAAAGTGTGGACTGCTGCGCGTATACCTAAATATGGAATTATTTTAACTAAAAGTAAACACGAGATACCGGACCCTTCAAGTCAGCACTTTCAGGATACAGACATTGAGACGCTATATGCGATGAATGTGGTATTAGTTTGACCTGACATATTTAAGACGGCCATACTAGCTACTTTTTCAAATAGCTTTTGGCAATAGTCCATAGTTGGACGATGCAAAGAAATGTTTGTATTTTTATTTTCCATTCCCATTCAACTTTGCTCAAAGAAGAGTCCTAAAACGCTTATATAATAGCATAGGACCATTAACCTACTGAGAGCTGAACAAGTTCTTCATTGAGACTTAGATATAAAAGGACAGCGGTTGACACGAGATGTTGAAACAATTCAAGTCTTCAATGTTGATGAAATATATACTTTAGAGTGAGTTTCACAAAATCGAAAATCAATGTTTATTGTAAAAGTTTTGTACACAGGCGAGAACCTCTGCAGCCTACATATGAGAACTAGGATATGTACAATCTTATCTAGTGGGAAAACTGAAACATATTTTAGACGTAAGGTTCGTAACTTGTCGTTCGCACACAATTCCAAACCCCTCCTTTTTCTATCTTCATAAACATACAATGAATCCTGTATTTACTTCTAAATAATCGTATCTCGTGCAGTATATATTCTTGGAAGAAATTAACGAAAACTTGAAAATAAAACCCTTTCTTCTTTGATGTAACCTAAATGTGGAGTCTACTTTTCCGCGACGTAATAATGTTGACGGCGGCTGAAATCTTTCTAAGCTGGATACTTTATTGCTGACACGCGTTCACGTGAGCTATGTTGGTCAGTTTTATGTATACAGCCGTGTTCATCAACGATACCTTCTTTTGTATCCTTATATTCGTGCATTAGCACCTGATCTCGTAACAAGCATTTTGTTTCGATAATTAGACCTACTCATAATATAAATATACCATCACCAATTATTTTCAATATATATTGGATACGTCCAGTGATGAGCTGGAAAAATCTTAACAACCGGAACGCACCTAATTCGCAAAAATGCAATATATATATATATAGATATTTACAACAGGACGCGGACGTTACACAAATTTTTGTCTGTCCTAAGATAGAGCCGAAGAACTGCAATGAAATATGAGGAAATTATCTGAAATATGTCTGTGTAACATTGAAGAATAATTGTCGGGTCGGGGAAGCATCTATTACACATTACTCATGTACTAATTATTTGCGTGATGTGATGTAAAAAGAATTATGATGTAACCGTAAGTTAATGACTAGATTTAACCAGAGAAACTCGACTTTTTGTACCAAAATTTTATTTCATCAACAGGAACGCAACTGCAATAAAATGTCCAACAACCGGAACGCCGTTCCGGGGCGTTCCGGCTACAGCTCACCACTGGATGCGGCTACAGCTCACCACTGGATCAGCAGGATTAGCAGTAAATGGTTGAATTATCCAGCGTGACACAGTTTTTTTTTTTTTTTGCAATTTTGAACTATGACAAGACAAAGTAACCTTGCAGCCATCACAACAACAGATTTCAGTAATGATAAAGCGTCTATGGCTGGACTAAACTGCCTTTTCATAAAGGAGAATAACTCATGACTAGAAGACTTCGCTTCTGAATAAATGGATCCAGCAAGTATTTATTATTCTCCGCCCAGACATTATTATTATTAACTGATTCTCCTGTAAATATTAGAAATCTAGAATACAAGACTATAACATGTGGGTATGCGTCTCACGCGTTTAATTCCCTACTTTAAACCACCTTTGTAATAATTGTGGATGAATGGCCTCCAGAGAAATTTCCATTCTGCACTACCTTCATTTGTCATAAATCTTTCGGCATACTCTGTTAGTCACGTCATGGAGTGGTGTTTCAAATTATTGCCATAAGTACGATCAGGCATCAGTGGGTTGTGGCAGATAAAATACGCACAAAAGAATAAGTACACCTCACAAAATTCCTTTCTGTCATGCTCTTTTTGTAGTCGAAGCGTTGTGATATCAATACACAACACAAGTTTTGCAATAATTCTTAATTTTTGATAATGCGCAATAGCCGCCCTTGTTACCTTCCCCCCTCTCACACTCGTTTCGTCACTTTTGACCACTGGGGGGCTTTATCGCCCGCTTTGAGAATCACTGACTAGCTTATGCGATGTATGGCTATAGATCGTGTTGTTTCAAAAAAAAAAACGTACTATCCAATTGATTTGAAATTTTCAATAGGTAATGCTTGTTATTGTCGTTCTGAAGCTTTATTTTTTTATTAATTTCTGTGGTCTCTGTTGGATACATTTCACTTCGAAGTTCATCAAAATTAAAAAATTCCCACCCTGCCGTTGTTCCGGGATTACGAAAGCAATTATAGCGTCATCTCTACATAAATGAATGAAACAGTTTGGGACAAAATCCGAAGGCAGAAAGAGTCATTGATTATATATGAATATATAAAGCAACATAAGTATAATTTAGGGCAGATAGTCGCTCATACTTTGGATAAATAAAAAACGCATTCGCTGCTCGATAACCGTCTCGTGTTTTTCCACGATTTTCATTCCTCAGAAATTTTTCCTCGTAACTTAGGTTCGATAATTTTTTTTTCCACTGGTTGGAAAAAATAAACTTAAATTGGCTTGACAAAATAGAATATAAATATTTATAAAATGTTTTCTGAGAAATACATTTAGGGTATAAGGTAGACAATGTTGCCAATGTTTTTCAATTATGAACAAGTCTGATCATTTTTGGGACTTTTGTCCTTATCCTGTTCTTTTTTTTATTTTTTTCAGAAAATATAAATATATGTGAAATTAGTTAAACTTCATATCCTCAAATCCTCTTATTAAAAATGTTTTGGAAATAAAGGTCACCACTTGTGGCAGAATGAATTTGTAGTATACGTTGACAATGTTCAGTTAGTTTTGCTAACATTATTTAATAAGTATCACTAAGCCCGATAGCATAATTCCAGTTAATCGATCATTTATAACTTACTCTTTCCATTAAATTGACCATAAAGTATTCTTAAACCTAATAAACTTTTCTTCTTCCGACTTTGAGTTATGACTGGACGAGAAGTTGCGGCTTGTTATGTGATTGAGTCTACTTTTCTTTTGGAGATCTCTAGTATTAGTAATTGTTATCATTCCATTCTTCATCTTTTCACATTTACGATAAATTTACTCAACGCTTCGATCAACCTCATCAAATCTCATTTCTTTTTTATTTGCTTGTTTCGTGCATTATAATCTGTTGTTGATCACAACCTTTATTTTCATTTCTGTGAGTGCCTTGTCACGAAAAAGGTAATTGAGAGATTCAAAATGTGACACGTGGTTTCACTATGAAGTGTCAGACGACGTCCACTCACAAAAAAAAACAGATACTGTAAAGATTGACACACCAGATGTTATAATGTAGAATTGTTACATTTGGTCAATAAAAATAAACGGCGATGAATGGCAGAATTGTATGGTGGCATACTCGCATAGGCGGAGGGAATATTTATGCATTGGAATAATTTCAGGCATAAATTGAAAATGATTAAACGACAAGTTGAATAAGTACAAAACAGATACACTGGATATAGTATGAAATATCATTGTTTAAGGACGCGCCAGAAGTTTCAAAATGCTCGATAAAATGGTGTTCTGTAGTGGTTTGCGGTCTTTATTCTTTTGCAAATTTTTTTCCTTTTTATTCTGCTTTTTGCATGGGCCGGCCCTGCATTCTTTACCATCCGAGATTTGACCTTTACAGTCTTTACGCACGAAAGTGTTGCATATTCTCGTTCTGAATTGCATCCCTAACCCACAAGTTGATTGGCAGGAGCCCCAAGTTCCCCACTCCGTGAATTTCATCACTGAAATACATTTGATTGATTTGTTGTGAAACTAATTTTACAAATATATAAAAAGAAGAAAACTATATCAAGAAAATATATATTATTCGGAAAAATATATTATGATCGACAGCCTATCCACTTGCAAATCGCGCGTTCAGTTAAAAATCATTTAAAAAAATGGACATATGAATCATTTTCCAAAATTTGCATACGATGGATAAATATTTATTGACTGAAAAACGACAGTATAATCGTAATGTTTTGACAGATGTAATACTGTATATTTGCATTGTAGCACATCAATATGTAATATCAATTTTAACAAAGAATTTTCAGTTTGATTAAAAATGATATCTATGATGTAACAAAATAGAATAGGTTAAGTTGGAACCGAATATTCACAAGTAGAAATTTTTTGCATACGTACTTGATGCATTGTTAAAGTTTCTTCCGCGCATTTGATTCGAGCAAAGTTTATCATATACACACTTGTCTGTCTCGTGGCAGCCTGTACACCCCTTGCCCGTCTTGTAGGGTTTTCTACAAAAAATTATTCGTCAATCTAGACTCTCTAGAGCTGACGAGTGATTCTTTATTGTCAAAAATTATTACGTTATTCTTTAGTTAAATCAGTGATTCCTGATATATTGGGTTGCAGATAATTTTCAACACTTTTTCGGAACAATGTTCTCTACATGCCGAACATATTAATATCGACATAAAGAACAAGCGTAAACATTACCTATGTACATTCATTTTAGAAAATGTTATTTTGTTACATCGAGTTTTAGGGATTGTACACAACATTGTTGTCAAAATATTTCGACACTGAAAAAGCTTGACAAAAGTAACCAAAGCTTACACGCCCGCAGAATTTCCTCCCGGTGTGTAGTTGCAGACAAACAGAATAGCCTTTTTCAATATTGTCCCATCTACATCCACATTAGCACATTCCGTTGCTCCACAACCTACTCTAAACGTGTCTGCCCAAACAACCTGGTAACATTTTTACATTATTCGCGGTTGTTTATTCAAAAACTTGATGAGTTCAAAATTTTCCACTACGATAAAGTTGATTTTTTTGATAAAAAAAACATAATAAGAACTATAGTGTTATTTAATTTATTTACATTATTTGCGGTTGTTTATTTAAAAACTCGACGAGTTCAAAATTTTCCGCTACGATAAAGTTCATTTTTTTGATACACTATTTGCGATTGTTTATTCAAAAACTCGATGAGGTAAAAATTTCCGGCTACGATAAAGTTGATTTTTTTGATAATATAAAACATAGTAATAACTATAGTGTTATTCGATTTATTCACAATAATTTGCGGTTGTTTATTCAAAAACTCGATGAGTTCAAAATTTTCCGCTACGATAAAGTTGATTTTTTTTGATAAAATAAAACATAATAATAACTATAGTGTTATTTGTTTTACTTATAGCAAACATGGTTTATGTCAAAAATTAGAATTACCTGGGCGTAATGACCACAGTCTTCGCCTGTTTGACAAGCGTTTTCCGTGTAATTATAAAATTGTTTTTCACTATCGAAAGCTCTCACCGCTAGGGCGGCATAATATTCATCAAATTTAATTCCTGATGATATAAATAAATTTTCTCCCACCCATCGAAATCTCTTGTGTTGTTTTGTCTATAACAAAAAAACAATGCAAACAAAATACTTCTTAACCCCTGTAAAATATCAGTGACATTTGCTTATAAATTGCAAAAAATATAACTTCATTAATTTAATTAGTAATAATGAATAACCATACCCAAACGTAATACATTTTCTATAATCATGCACTTTCTTCTGTCTCAATATTTATTCAATATTATTTGAATCAATATAATATAAAGCTATTTATTTCGCTAATAAATATTGTCCGCTAGTGATTCTGACGTGATTAGGTGACAAAATGAATGGAAGTCTTTTTTTTCAAATCAATGATCATGTTTTATCGATGTACACGTTTTCTATAAATAAAAGAACGTAAAAATTGCACTCACTGGGCTATGCTCGTACACGCATTTTTGTGAATAAGAAGTCGCCAGTGTTTCAAGTTCCTTGTCCCAGTGTAGTTTCTTCATGTTACTTGCTGGTGGTTCAACAATTTTTCTCGCTTCGTTATGAGCTACAATATAGCTTTTTCTTAGTGCTCCTGAAGAAAATACCCTTTTACAGTATGGCGTAGGCTAAGAAATATTGAAAGATTATCGGAATGTTTATTATATCGCCGATTTGAAATTGAGTTTCATTGTTTGCATACGTTTTGATTTGTGAGTGGGGTTACTAGCGTGATCTATGTATGCGAGATTTACCTCCAATAAATTACCGTTAGGACTAAGTTTTGAAACCACCGGCCAATAAATTCATGATTCTATAATGTTAGAGAATTTTTTTTTGTTAAAAACCTTACTGGTTAGTACTATCTTCTTCACTACACTTGGCATTATATTTGGCTTCCTTCTTGCTCGTTTTTTTACAGATTTTCTTGGGGGATTGGTACTCCATCTGTGAAATTGGAACAATAGCTTTATTTCAAGTGATGCAATTCAAGAGTATTGTTGCCTACTAATACGAAATATATTTCTGTAGCGTTTTGTCTGATCAAGGTTAGACATCCTCAGAAAAATAATATTGGATATGTATATTGAATAATGTTAGTCTGAGTCTGAATTCTGACCTTGGTCTTACGAACATTATTAAATCTTTCACTTACCTCACTTCATCGAACGCTTCTTTAAATGAATTTTTTGTGCCATGTTTCATGGATGTTTCGTTTTTTGCAAGAAAAACGTTTGGCAGATGTGAGTACCCTGATTCATCTTTCCGTAACCTATTTGGGACATCTAGGTCGTCTTCGTCGAAGTCATGATCATTGAAGAAACGCTCAGGATCTACTGCTTGGGTAAGAGTCGAATCTATTATTGTCACGCATGCGAATGTCATAAGAACAAACTGGAAAGTCTGCTGCATTTCCATGCTCCGAATTGACAACGTACTTATTTAAAACTATTCTTACTCTACAAACGCATGACTTTTATAAAATCCACAACCGAAACTGCTGCCAAGTCATCGACGTCGACAATATACACGATGCAGGGCGATACTGCGAACTGATAAGATCAGACAGCGTTTACAATAGTATATATTTGATGTAGATCGTGACATATTAATTTAATAAAATTTACTTAGAAGAGTTAGATCCTTGGCAACATCACTGAAAACGACAGTAAATATACAATAATTCTACGGAATAAATGAATAATAATATAAACACAGTTTTTTTTTTTTGCATATCAGAATACAAATTATAAACGAGTATTTGATATCATTGTAATAAGGTGAAGTACCCTTTTTAAAAAGCTTTGCAGAAGTGAATGACCTAAATATAAATCTGGGCAACGATGAAAGCTAACTACACCGCTAAGATGTAGCTTTGCAACTATCACGAGTGTATGATACAATTTGTTTGTTTCAAAGTAACTTATTTCAGTACGAAGAATCTGCAATTATAAAATAACCATTCTTGAGTAGGTCTGATTAATGACGCTTTATCATTTTTTGCTGTGCATCATCTGTTTTGCCCGGAGCTAATGCGATCTAAGAGTAGATAGACTGCTGCCCGTATACCTAAATATGAAATTATTGTTGCAAACAATGAGGTAATAACTATAATTAAACATGAGACAACAAACACTTCAATTCAAGTCATTAATATCAGGATACAGATATTGAGATGATTCATTTAATGAATGGGCTACCGGCACTATAATTAGTTATTAGAATTTCGTGTCCATACATTTGAGCTTTGCTCTTCTGTTTAAATTGAATTTTGGTGATTTTTCTAGTATGACATTTCAAGCTCTGAACACCTAACATAAAGGGATTTAGTACATACATACATACAGCTCACCCCTAAACCTACCTGGTCCGTCCCCTGCTGTTGGAACACATGACATCATATCCTCAAATTCCCTAAAAGTAAAATAAAATGTCAATCATTGTAATGCCTACCCCATGTTCATATTTTCTCCATTAAAAATATTAATGTAGTATACTCTACAATAAAGAGATTAACCGGATTTAAATCAAAATTCAACAAAGTAGATAAATCAGGGTTATTCAAGGTTGCAGGGCCGCAAAAACCTTTTGAGGAGGTCTCGCGGGCCGCTGCCGCAAAATATCGCGAGATTTTTCATTTTAAATATAGATATTAAAGAATTTACTGTTCTAATCAGGCTAATGTTATGTTAAATGGGTGGCATTTTTTTCATTATGATGATATATAAAGCCTATTTTCCGTATTCTTTCTTCTTTATAACTTGCACCGTGAGCAAGCTTAGTGCTATCATCAAAGAACAACCAGGTCCGTCTAAGTTGGGATTTCGTGCCCTATCTAAAAATGGATCGCACGGCGTTGAGTCAGTTCTGCGTTTCGTCACTGCTGTGACATAGCAAGCGCTTGAAAATAGTGGAGTGTTTTTACTAAAATAAAGGCACAAAACGTGTCTTCAAATAAGGTGTTGCTTGGCGCGAGCTTAAGATGAAAAGCGCGATTTATCTCTTCGACTGAGTCTCGTCTGCACAAGACAATTCACTTTCTTTGTACCGATCACACCACCTTATTCCCAAATCGGCACCGTCTTGACGTTTATAGATACAAAATTAAAATTTCATGACTTTAACAAACATTGTTCCCGGCATCGAAATTAGAAAAAAGGTTCAAATCTCGCCAACCCAACCCCGGCTGGAATAGCTAAAGAAACTCAAAAATGTTCTGCCAATAAATAAAAATATCTGCCGATGGCTCGTATACGCTTAGTGAATTGTTCTGCGGCCGCATGCGGCCAGCGTTTGGACCATCCTCGCATAAATTATATAAAAATGAAATAATATAATGTTTTCTCGTTGGTCGCCTGTTATATACAGAGTTCGATTACTTCTGTCTGATGCAGTACAGTACCAGTCTGATACACCCACACTAGCTGAGCAATGTGCGCATTCAATGTATCGTTAGGTTATTGTCAGGATACCTAGAAGTGTTGCTATGAACATATAAACATATGAATACTCGATCTTTCAGAAACACAGTTTGTATTGGTAAATACACATGATTAAATATAGAATAGAATAAAGCAGCAAACAGCACAACGCAAAGCAATATTATGCAAGTTGCAGGACATTAAATCATTATATGGCATCATCACAATACATTTAGACCGCCCCTGTATTAATGTCGCGAACAGTTGTCTCAATTCCTATTGTTACTTTTATTGAAGGCAGATAGGGTTTTGTTTTTTAATAATTCTAAAAAAAAACATCCTGTTTTGAGTAAGAAAATTCATGAAACTTAGCTCATGAGCCTACTATAATCCAAAAGCAATTGGATCAGAGGCAGCATTCGGCGAAACAAGTGCGTTAAAATGGACATTTCCCCGAGCATCGACTTCCTTGTTTACTTCGTGACATTGGCCAATCAGCAAGATGCAAAATATGACGTAACGATGCTCCCTTTTCGCATACGCTCAGACAAATGTCTCACTCAGACAGATTTTCAAGCGTGGTCGTAAACATTACCTCGTTTTCGCGTTTTTGAACTCTATTCGTTGGTTTTTAGTTGTGTTTCGGAAACTTGAATATAAATCAGATATTTCAATGATCACTCTGTCTTCCTGGAAGTTTTAATTTAATTGCAGTAATAAAAAATTAGTGTGGAAATAGCTGTGATAGATAAGGATAAAATTCTTTACCGGTACTTTTAAAAAACAGATTGTTCTATGCGATGAATCATAATGATGGGTTGAAACACATACCCTATTTTACAGGCGCCAACTCGCAAAAGCACTCTTAAAATAGCCCCGACAATTTTGCAATGGTAAGAAATGTGTGGGAAGAAATTTTCGGGGGTCAAAGGTCGGGGAAAGGTCCATAATGTAGAATATACCTAGAACGGCGGCAACCTACTGATTTAAACGATGAGACACTCTAATCTAGGCTATGCTAATTGTAAGACACTTTAGCCAGGTAAGTTCATGTAGCATATTACAAGAACATGTTGTTGATGTAGTTTAATGTTGTAGACACAGAATACAGAAGATTGTTAAGACATGACGACTTCGAGAAACGAGACGACACTTATCAAGACGATTCGACTCCTAATACAAGACCTCTCAATACATGACTTCTTCAATACCTTACCCCCAAATATCCAATTGAAACCTTTTTATACGTATGTGCGTATGGTGATATCGATTCCATTAGGGTTATCGATTCGGGTTTGGAATACTAATTACCATATGTCATCGATCCAATTATATTTTTGGTTGTCATCTGTTTGTCTAATTACTACGGAAACTATATCGATCCAATTCATGAATTTGGAGAAATTAGCAATTTCCAGTCTTTTTAATGAATTTTACCTGAAATAACGAATTTATCTCTAAATATATCTACGCCGTTTAGATTGGAAATCTGGGTTTTGGGCATATTTGTCACCTAACATACGTAATTTAAAAAAACACATTGAAAATGACAAGAAAACACAATTGAAAGATATACATAATAAAATTCAAAAATATGGGACGAGAAGATTTAATAATGAGAGGGAAGTAGGATGACAGTAAGAGTATAGATTAGAAAAGAAAAGGCGATGTATTGTTTTTTAAATTAGATTTCGACAGATAAAACTGATCTTTCAATCGAATATACTTCGTCACACTGAAATACTGATTGCTCATGTTTTTGAAAAAATAGCACTTTGTAAGTTCGCTTGTTGCAATTTGTTGATAATGCCAGCTTCGGGCTTTGAAAAAAAAATAGCGCTTTGTTTCTTTGTTAATAAAAAATTGTCATATACTCGTTTTCACGAATATATTGATGAGCTCATTTATGCACCGTTCTTATGACGATGTTATAACCGCTTATAAGAGTGACTCGTTTGAATCATCTTTTTTTTAAAATAGTTCAGTGTTGATGAAATCTATTTAATCGAAATAGTTTACATCCGTCAATTTTCAATTATTATAAATCACAAGAATTTTGAAATTGAATATTCACCTTGCTTGCATTATCAATTGGCCATAAGATTAATTGCAATTTGAGTAAACGCTCAAACTCTGTTTTCAAGCAATTCATAGAAATTGAGATCCTAATTAATATCGCCAAAGAAGTTAAAGAAAGGACTATACATTGAGAAAAGAAGTTGTATGATAAATGTCCCAGTAAGAGAAAAATCGTATGTATATATAAGAAAGTAAAACAAATTGCTGAATAAAATTTTCATTCTATTGTCTTGCTCGATCATTTTTGCTAGGATCTTTAAAAATATCTACAAGCGTGCGCTTCCTTCGTACTTTTTTAAAAGTTATCGTTTGTTGTATTATACCATCAGTTTAATTTAGCCTGATACAATTTTTCACCTTGTATTTTTGAATTTAAACAAAAGTTCATTGTGTGGACTTGGTCTTTATCCTTCGTCTTCGTATCCGCCGTCGTCTAATTTTTTTCCAATTACGTACCTTTGTTCTCTCGTGCGGTGATACCTTTATTGCTGTACCATTTTTACCGTTGTTGTTGTTTTGTTGGGTCACGTTTAGCGATTTCGACTCCACATCAGAAGGCTTGCAATTCTTTGTTCGGGGTCACCATTTTAGCCAATGAAATACACGTTTTGACGTTGTAGATGAGATTAAGGTTGTAGATAGACACGGAGAACAAACGATGAAGACATGACGACACGACACCGATCCAGACGACTTGACTCCTAATACAAGACCTCTCAATACATGACTTCTTCAATACCTTACCCCCAAATATCCAATTGAAACCTTTTTATACGTATGTGCGTATGGTGATATCGATTCCATTAGGGTTATCGATTCGGGTTTGGTATACAAATTACCATATATATGTCATCGATCCAATTATATTTTTGGTTGTCATCTGTTTGTCTAATTACAACGGGAACTATATCGATCCAATTCACGAATTTGGAGAAATTAGCAATTTCCAGTCTTTTTAATGAATTTTACCTGAAATAACGAATTTATCCCTAGAACACCTCTGATGCAATGAAGCCACAACTAATCTGTTATTGCGCCATAATAAGGATTTCGAGTTTATGTATTGACATTTTTCTAATAAACTAAAGGCATTATTACGGTTAAAACTGTTCGGTTAATTTATGCATAGCAATGTTAGCATACTTTGTTTTTGAGGTTAAAGTGATAAAGTTCTTTCAAAGTTATACAAACTCATTTATTCGACCATATTTCAATTTTCGCAAGGTGGTTTTGTAGCAGGGTGGTTCACTTAACGGTTGCGTCTTCCTGCGCCAACCACGTTTGCGGACGCATTGAACTACGGCTTGAGAAGGCGTGTATGGGCGGGCCTTCATCAATATTTGTGGCGTTTTGAAAAATTTATTGCGAATAATAGGCGCTTGGCAAGTTTTTACATCCATTTTTCGTTAACCTATTTAATACAAAAAAGTCAAATAATACATCCATTTTAAACAAAACAGGCAAAAAAACTCGATTTAAAAGAATTATTTTAAAACAATTATTTTTGAACAAATCCCTAAAGACAGATACATGAAGAAGCCCGAGATGGTGGTTTAGCTCAGGACTTCGCGCAAATTTTTGAACTTTAAATTGTTGCTCCTTTAAATATATTAAAAATGTTGGAGGCCCTGTTCACGTTAATGTTGTCAAACAGTTCGAAATATGCATTTTTGATATTTCTTTGACACAGTTAATTCCTAACTTTTAGTAGACCTACTCGACAACAAAAACAAACACACATTTACTCAGATTAACGTCGCTCAATTATTCAGTGTGGTGGGTGCGACTGCTTTTTGCTGCATAGAAAGTCCAGCCGTGGCTCCATGTTTGTTAATGCAGGCCTCAATGCAGTTTATAATGTTCAAGATGATATTTCACGACCAACTCATCAAAGAGAACTACTGAGCAGCATAACACTCCAATAACATGTTCATTGGACACGAAATGGATCTATGAATGGTTTTGTTGTCATGATTTTGTTGAGGGAAATCGCTTTTTTATTAACAATACGGGGATAATTGCTTTTCACGAAGGCTATTTCTGTGGGTCCTCTAAGATTCGTTTTTTCATTTCGAATAATTGTGTAATGACGTCATCACCTCAGTGAGCTGGTAGTCAGACTACCGTTAGTGTGAAAGATATGATAAAACTTCGTTTTAGCATTCGTGTCCATATATTTGAGCATTGCTTGTTGGCCACGAAATGGACCTATGGATCACTTTTCACTCTTCTTCTCGCTAGAGGTTTATTATATTTTTACTTATTTCTGAAGTTTATGTGAATACTATGGCATCTGACTTTTCGCCCAAAATTCCGCTGTCTCATTCTTATTAATTGGAACACGGCTTTTATTTTTTCGAGCCTGACTGCTATGTCAAGGCTGTCTCCGTTTTGATTTTGTGAGGTCGGTGCTCGTTCAACGGAAATGTTTTGGTTAAGGTATGGTATGTGGGCAACCAGCGGTTAGTGACAAATTTTAGGATAACATCGAAAAGTGCATCAACGAAGGAAAATTGTTGTATTTTCAATCAATTGTCTTCGTTTGATTTTGCGGAGTCGGTGCTCGCTCCATGGAAATGTTTTGATGAAGATACGGTAGGAACCGCGGGTAGTATTTTACTTTTTGCATAACGTCAAAACGCGTATCAGCGACAATTGACGTCTTTTCATACAATTGAAATGGACAGCAATGACACATAACATCAGTAAGCATATTTATATTTTCGGAAACCTTGCCGTGGTTCCGGAATCACGAAAGTAATTATAGCGTCCATGTTGGAAACAAAATCCGATGGCAGAAAAACAGCACTGATTATATATGCATATATAAAGAAACAAGTATAATTTAAGACAGATAGTCGCCCGTACCTTGAATAAAATAAACATTGAATTTAAGGAATACTTTCTATACGGTGATGTCATCTAAATCTCTCAATTAACTTTTACATGACAAGGCACTTACAGAAATCGAAAATCATGGTAGTAATCAACAACAGCATTACGTCGCACAAAACAAGCAAATAAAAAATGATATGTTGATCGAAGCGTTGAGTAGATTTATCGAAAATATGAAAAGAAGTCCAATATAATGATAATTATTACCAATACTAGAGATCCCCAAAGAAAAAAAAATAGGCTTAATCATACGGCAAATCGCAATTCGTTGTCCAGTCATTATTCAAAGTCGGAAAAGGAACAGTTTATTAGGTTCAAGAATACTTTATGGTCAATATGAATGGAAAAGTGAGTTGTAAATGGCCAATTCGCTGGATTACTGCAATTGGGATCAGTGATAATGATTGAGTGATTTCAGCACAACCGAATGAACATTGTCAACGTATACAACGAACTCATTCTGTCACAAGTAGTGATTTTTAGTTTCGAAACATTTTTAAAAATACTAAATAAAGATAAAGTTTTAATTTGGTATAGTACCAAATTTTCAAAAAATTCAACTTGGTGAAATATATTTGAAGTCTAACTAAAATTATAGTTATAATTTTCAAGAAAAATATTATACATTTTAATATATGTTCTTATATTAAAACGACATTGCATATTGCACCTGGATGATTAAAAAACAATTGCAAGAAGATAAAAAGTCATTCATACATTATTGCAAACGCGCGCGCCAAAATCGAATAAAAATTATATCATTTGAGTTAAAGTTTAGATGATTTTTTATACAAAAACTTCTGGAGAACATCAGAAGCCTGCTTTGCACATCCCCAGTGCATTGTCACGCCCGAACCTCCGTGGCCATAGTGATGAAGCACGATATACTCATTTCCAGATTTCGTAATGGCCGTCTCCGCTTCCATTCTTTAAAAATGAAGGGAAATGAATTTTGCGAAAAACTAAGGACAAACAATTATGATAGTTATTCATTATTTCATACCTTATTGTTGGCCTTGATGGACGAAGCCCCACGCGTTCTGCTACAATTTTGCCATGCTTGAGACTTGGAATCATTTTACATGCTCGTTCAAATATCATCTTACTCGTTGGCTTATCAACTTCTAATGAAGTTTCTAAAATTTAATTTGGGTTAGCCAGTCATTACTTCTTAAAACAATTCAAGTAGGAGATAAAATTCGAACAAAAATATAAAGGTAAATCGAAGGATTAGTTAATAACAATAAGTGATGATATAACAACAGTTTTATACATCTCTATTTAACCTCATACTCAAAATTATCAAATTAATTATTTGTATTTATTATTTGTATTATACTGGAATCCTCAAACATAAATTTTGAATCTGAGTTTTCAACGTATTCAAAATTGATCTTCGAGAAATAAAAAAAATAACCATCTTCCTATTGCACAAAATAGCGAAAACATAGTTTAGTACATTTGATCTATGTTGATATTTCATTTTCACATTTTCGGACATGAAATCCAAAAGCATGCCAAAAGCATCATTACATCAATCACAATGCGTTTTTAGCATAATTTTTAAAAAGAAACATCATGAAAAGTATGTATGTAGTGCACAATTACTATATTTATGGTAGAATACCACTGCTATCTCAGTGTTCATAAGCCGCCGAGTCAACAAGACAGACCAAGCATATGATCATCCAGTCACCAGCCTGTGTCTGGCATCAAGATCTAAATCATATATAGTTAGTCATTGACTTGTTGTTTATTGAGCATGCGTTTACCCGCGGCCCACGGGAAGTTTTTGCCGTCGATTTTTAACCCGCTGTTTAATGTAAAACCGGCAATATTTTATGCATAAGCGATTCTTTTCTATTGTACAATAGTGAAGTGATATTACATCATAACGACGCAGCCGAACCACATTGCTAGCTCAAGGAATGCATGTCTGGAATGGTCAATTTATTTGAAACAAGCATTCCACACTTTATTCGAAATTCTGATGCGTGAGAGGTTCCGGCATATTTATAGATAATTGCTAACAAATGACAATACATGTTGCGGCAACGGGGTCAAGCCATCTGTGTGAATATTTCTTCTCAAAAGTGAAAATTGTTGAATAGAATCAGACTTGGGAACGAAAATATGGCTAACCATTTATTTACCTTGTGCTGTATCAAAGATGTCAGTCAATAGAAAAAAGTTTGGAAATGACTTTTAAAAACACGTTTTGCAGTAGCCTGAGAAATACACTTCTATGCTGTGTATATCTTATTACTTTTTGAAACCATTATTTATTCCTAACATTCGTCATCTTCACAAATATATACCATTAATATATGTTATATGACATACAATTTAATGCGCGGCCCACGGCAAACTGAAGCTTAATTTGCGGGACGACATTTGGTTTGCGCATGGCTGCTTTAACCGATCAACAGTTAGGCAAACAAGCTCCCACACGGGCCTCTTTACCATGTGATTTTGATCCTGCCTCTGTCACGCATCAGCCGTGTGGTAGCAAAGAGTTGCTAAGCCTAAATAATTGTTGGCAAAATAAAAAAAATTTAGGACATAAACAAGAAGTATCAAGTGTTAGGAATTACCCACCTTTTGTGTGGGTTCCTCCAACAATAACGTTATCAATTCTTGGTAATAAATAAACATCGCCATCTTCTTCATTAAAAAAATGCTTGATCCATGGCGCATACACCTCAATTACCTTGAAATTAATTGTTTTGAAACTAAATGCACATAAATTAATATGGTTTACAACTAGATATATTTAAGACTTTATTTGAGGTAACCGTGATTATTTTAATACAAAAAAAAACATATTACAGATTTAGAGAATTTTATTTAATTTTATATTTTCGATGGAAAACAGGTCAACAACGAGTGCACAACAATTACACTGATAAAGTTCTGAAAATCGTGCGGAAGCAATAAAGTAGTGCGCACGTAACTAAATATGCGGTTTGTGAATACATCCATGCCAGGTAAAATTCTCTCCGATTGTTTCTAGTTTCAGCCTCAGGAACCACAGGCGAAGCCAGATAGGCCAGGAACCTCCCCAATTTTCAATTTTTTTTAAATGCATATTTGAGGCATTTGCAGTGAGAAAATAATTTTTGTATCTTTTTTAACACCATTTTGCTCTATTCTTAAACGTTTTACTGAAAAACCGACGTTTCCTGGCTCAGTATCAATAATCCTTTTTACCAAATGAACCAACCAAAATAGATTAAAATGCGTACTTATATAGATTGGGTAACTTCGACAGCGAAGTATGTAAGATTCTTCAAAATATCGTTAGATATCAGTGACTGATTTTATTCAGCCTTGTTCAGAGCAGAAGACACTTCAAAACATTGTTAGATATCAGTGACTAATTTTATTCAGCCTTGTTCAGAGCAGAAGACACTTCAAAACATTGTTAGATATCAGTGACTGATTTTATTCAGCCTTGTTCAGAGCAGAAGACACTTCAAAATATCGTTAGATATCAGTGACTGATTTTATTCAGCCTTGTTCAGAGCAGAAGACACTTCAAAATATCGTTAGATATCAGTGACTGATTTTATTCAGCCTTGTTCAGAGCAGAAGACACTTCAAAACATTGTTAGATATCAGTGACTGATTTTATCTAGCCTTGTTCAGAGCAGAAGACACGAGTAAGCGTCGTTTTACGTCAATATACAAAAAAATTAGCCCACTTTCAAAAGTTTTCGGATGGCTACGATCTTGTCAGGAACCGCGGCGCACAACTTGGGTTGGGGTCAGGCGTGTTTCACCGGATTAATGAATGATTAAAAGAATGTCACGTTATACAACTTACGACAAAATCGATTCTCGTGGACTTGGCACTCTCTAAATATTTACTTTGCTTCCGTGAATGTTACAGTTTGTTTGCTATCTATATGTAATAATGTTCGTTCAGTTTGTCGACCCGAGCAATACCCTCGCAAATAATTATCGGCAACGGGATTCGAATTGGTGAACCCACGAAATCAGAACCATAAATTGGAAATGCCATGTCAAGTATGGTCCGTTCATACCGCTAGGGCACGATGTGTGAATTGAATATGGGTTAGGTCATCAGCAGACCGAACATGGGCACTGTAATTTCCGTATTTAAACATTATGCAGTTTAAAATTTTTTTTATCAAACAAGATTTCCAAGATGACGTTAATAAACTAAACTAAAACGTTAACGAATGGTAAAGGCAAAGGAAGCAAAAATGACCTTCCCAAGAAGTATTCTCCAGTTAAATACAGACTTTCGTAATGGACTTTCTTGGTTTAGGTTATTGTTTAGATCTAGAGCAGCAGTGGGCAAATTTTCTGGACTAAAAACTTGTAAGTGTGACGGACGAAGTTACATTTTATGAACAGAATTTTATTTACAGTGTTACAAAAACAAAAGTGGAAAACAATAAGCCTCGTGCCTGAACAAAATTTAATCGCAATCTCAAAATTTTCCCCGAGCAACACATCAAAACATCAAAATTTGATTTTAGTTTGGTTATGGCGAATGTCAAAACAGATTTGAGATGAGTATCGGTTAATTAATTGAAATTCCTCACACTGAAGGTCTGTTCACTCACAAATGTGGATAAAATGTAGTCTTTAATGATTCAGCTATAAATCTTCAGGAATTAGGGTGCAGAAACGGGATGCAGCAATGGATTATTAGAAAGTAACGGGAAACGGTAGACTAAATCACATGCAAGAATGCGTAAGCTATGAACAAAAAAGAACGTTAAGATAGCGTTATGGGGACGTTAACAAAACTTTGTCGGCTTTAAATTGAAACTCGAGCCTGCGCATGAACGCACACGACAAGCACAAGAGGAGAAAAGAAAGGGGTGTGAAAAGCACGCCGTCCAATCGAGTCAGCGAGAAAACGTAAAGTTTTGTTAACGTCCCCATAACATGGAAGTCTGCGGTAAACAAAAATACAACTTACACAGACTGCGATCACAATCTTACAAGCCTATTGCACCATACAGGTCCCAATAACAACAACTATGTAGTGCATGCAGAAATGGTTGAAAGCAAAAATTTATAGCAGCATCAGGCGACTAGATTGAATCACCCAACGGGCTGGATTTGGACCGCGGGCCGTAGTTTGATTGTTCAAATTCAAATTCATCAGAGTGAGAAAGAGTTTATTATTTTTGTCAACCACAATACAAATACATATTGGAATAATAAATTATACTGCATTATTTTGGTGGAGACTGGCAATGGACATACGACCAAACGTCATTAAAGTCAGTCACAACTAATGATCATAACTCCTATGAGATCCTATAGCACAGTGGTTCTCGAACGGTGAGGCGCGCCGCACGAGGGGGGCGTAGAAAATTATTTGAGGGGGCGTGAAGCTAATTAAAAATAAAAATATTTGTTAGATTTGATCTTGCCGGCCTTGTTTTGAATATTTATATTTCTTTATTGTGTAGAGATTGCAGACAGCTGCTGTGCTTGTATCTTTATTATCCTTAGTGTGGAGCATGTTTGAGAGTTCAACTTCATGCTGTTAGTTCACAGATTCTAAAACCCTCCATACCATCAATCGTCAACATGTTTACTACCTTGAATCTTAAGACTTATTTTTGAGGTGGAACGCGAGACTTGAAAAATTCTAAAAAGAGGGCGCGGCTTAAAAGGCTGGAGAACCACTGCTATAGCACAATTAAAGGGAATTTAAAGCAAATATATACGTATACAATCATAGTACCTGGCCTCGTACTGGTTGTAGTGATTGGTCTCCAGTCAATTCTTGAGCACCAAATCCACAGCAGTTGACAACAATGTCATGACCTCGTTCGGCTAATGTATTCAATGAGAATATTTTTTCTTGCACAAATTTGACGCCTGGAATAAATGCATTTATATATTATTCTAATGACTCACATCTAAACCGAATATGAAAAACCAACAACAAAAATGCAGCTGCAATGATATAGAATACAAAAGGGTATTGCTTTTGGTTATGTTTCAAATCCGGTTCCCAACTCAAGGTTGAAAATAACTTTGACTCTGATTTCAGCTCCGGGAAAACAATTTCCGTTGACTAGGGATTTTGCCTATACAGCCTTTTTACTTATCGATCTTAAGATCGGTAAGTATGTTGATAGGTATTTGTCTGTTTGTTTGTCTGTTAGATGCACGCGATATCTCACGAAAGCGAGGTTGAATCTGCTCCAAATTTTGCATGTGCATTCATCATAGTTTGGAACAGAAGCCTATAGATTTTCGATGAATTATGTCGTATAATTAGCGATATATTAATTAATTAGTGATGGGACACACGGTGTCACTATGGAGTAAGAGCGCTGTTTTGGGGGATCCCCTAACCTCCGATCGATAAGTCTTCGGTCTCCGACCGATATTCTCGTAGTAATTGTTTATTAAGAGTGTTTAGTCCACTTGATGCTGGTAATAACGAACCAGTTGTGTTAAACATGAAGGTAATCAAGTATTATCAAGTATTCAGGGCCCACTGAATTGAAGAATATTCCAGCCTACCTTTTGATTTTAATTTCTTCATTATATAGGGAAGATATACATCACAGGCACATGTCAACGTGGAAGCGAACAGCGCACCCAAATATTTTCCATGCACCAAATTCTTTATTTCCTCTTGTGACACCAGCCGAGGTTGCATGAAGCATTCTTTTATAATGTTTGATATAAATGGAGGACTATCTTTGAAGAAAGAATATCCGGACAAAAGAGAAACCCCTAAATAGAAAAAGATTTACTGACACAAGAAATCTCAAGCATGGCAGTACTGAAAAGGGAAGATAGTGCGTGATTTGAGTGAAAGAATTCAAGCTGCATCTATATTTTTTATTACTCTTCCTAATTGCCAGATAACTATATTCAAATTTAGTTTTAAGTACAGTTTACCCCTACATTGCGTTAGGGGTATTAGCTTAAATACTTTACATGACAGAAAAAAGGCCATTATAAATCAAGAAATGTTAAAAATGCAATAGATTCATAGATTCAGAATAACTCACTTATAAGTATAGAATAAATAAGTTTGGAATAAATGTTCAGGCAGAATATAATCACAGACTTGCTGATATTTCACAGGATCTAATTCCAAGTAGTATAAGTGTTTGACAGAATCAAGGTCAAATATTCTGGTCAAATCAAAGATTTTGTTTGGGTATATTGCTTTGTAATCTTGGGTCAATTATCAAAGCCTTTGAAGTGTTTGTACATAATGCAAGGATTGTTGAAAAATTCAAGTATAAGTGATATGATTTGATCCCATTTTTGGCATCTCTATGTTGACTTATATAATCGGACAGTGAACGTCAAAATATCTTACCCGTTGAGAGCTCACTGTCTTCTTTTGCAATAGTAAATAAATGATCCATAGTTGTTTTTGTCCAACGAATAACATCTTTTTCTTCAACATTTGCCCCAAGGAAAAATGGTTTTACAAAACCCGCAGATATGTCTCCAGTAGTGTTGGGACTAAATTCACTCGAATAAATTGTAACCTGCAAATTCATCAAATCAAAGTATAAGAAGGAAATGCATATAGTCCAGACACATAAATCTCTAACTTGCCCTAGCAGAGAAATTTTTTTTTTATATCAACAATGAGAGGTTCCTGAGTTCAGAGAACAATGTAACGCACTAATCACATAACATCTTTGCATATGCATATTACTGTATTAAAATTGGATCGAATAGGGAAAAGATGATACACCCCTCCACCAATTCATGTCAAAATCCAACCATTTAGTATACAGACATATGCACTTGTTAAATCAATTTCTGTTTTCCTCTAGTCTGCTTGGCAGTGTGGTGCATCGTGCTGAGCGGTAAAAATACACTCGTCACCATACTGCCATACCTCTGAGAAGAATGCGTGGTTCGCATTCGCAGGATATTTATATGCGAGAGGATTGCTGAACTCCTCACTGCCGTTGGGTGGTACACGCATTTAACATTACCAGTATTCTATGGCAATAAAAAATCTCACTCCAAATGCATTAGTGCACTAATTTTGAGAATTCACGCACAAAATGCTGGAATGCAAAACAAGCTGGCTAAATCATGCTCAACTTCTAAACAACAAGCAGACAAGTACGGGTACCGGAGTTAACATTACAAAATATTCTGCTTACATGTATGTCTGGAAAATCTTCCAAAATAACTTGTGCAGTCGATAGACCTATAACGCCGGCACCAACGATGGCAATAGACCTCATGGCAACGCTATACGGTATTCACTACGATCTAAAAAAAGGTAATAAATAGTCTAACTAATATACAATCATTTTCCAGCTGCACAGTGATAAAAAATTTGGGTCATTATTCTCAAACACGCTATAAGAGTGAAGTTTAGTTTAAACGTTTAACGCCAACGGGACACCTTCATCTTGTCACCTTAAATTTGAGGAACTGACTGACACATAACCCACGTAGGCCTATAAGCACGGAAGTGAAAAAAGTTTGTTCGTTCCCATAGAAATGCAATGCCCTGGAGCGCCACCACACGAAAAATATTAATTAAAAACCGCACCAGTGAAAACAGTAAAAGGTGCTGGGGTACCATATGCAAGTAAAAGCTCTCAACTAAGCTATCATGTAAATTTTATTGAATCATAAGTTAAAAAAAAATAATGTAACAATACCAATGCAAGTTCAGACACTTCTGTTGCTCAGACATAATATTCAAGCATGGTTATGGACATACGGTAGCTTCGTTTATATTAAGTTATGCATGTTATTTGTCAGTTTTCAGTTGCGTTTCTTAAAAATAGTTGGAAATGTCATTACGTTTTACGGGGAGCTTTAGTTTAGATGTAGTAATGGAAAACTAGTCTCGTAAACGCTGCGATGAACTCGGCTAAAAGTAGCTATTAGTCAAGTCAAGTTTATTTTTTCCAGCCAGTAAAAATCAACCATGTACAATATCCGAGAAAAAATATAATCGTTAACAACTTGCTCCGTATAAATTCTGCTTTCACCATGCCTAGGTCGTGCTTCGCTCTCTGTTTTTCCCTTATCTATTATTATTTCTCGAAGCACGTCTCTCTTGTTTAACGATGACGTTGTGAATCATATATTGGTTAGAATTTTAATTTATCTATTAACGAAACATCAAAGTAAATTCGAACCCCGTTGCGTTATTCGTTGAAAAAAAAAATGACAGACAAACGTGGGATAAGATTATATTTCTCAATGACTGTAGCAACCCAAACTATAAATAATTTTTGATCTTTCTTCATTTTCAATTTATATATATATTTAATTATACTTTAAATCAAGGGTTCCCAATCTTTTTTCAGGACGACCCCAAAGACAACTTCTAAGTGTCCAGTGCAACCCCAGGCCAATATATACATATTTCATGAAACTTTAGAGCTTCTTTCACTGGACTTTTGAGTTTGGTCATGTGGTGGTATCAAGTAAAATAAGCTAAAACCAAACAGTGATGTCACAATAAGCACCTACATTTATAGCATAAGCATAGAGCGATGCCTATGGGCCTGTTTTACAGTAAGCCATGGTACAAACTGCTAAATTTAACATGGTGTGTCAAATCTCAGATGTTTTGTACATCTACCCTCTACCATACCTCAGCGACTCCACCGAACCCGTGACCTGTTTGCGATCCTACCTACTTTTATTACTCCGACTGAATTTGGGGTCGCGACCCCCGGTTTGGGAACCCCTGCTTCAAATTAAAGCGTGTCGGAAACACAGTTATTCGCGAGCGAACATGACTGTCGGTTCAAGTATGCAGGTACAAATATACATTTGTGAAGATGTTCTCAGGAAAAATGCATATGAGTGAAAATGTCATGAATGCAAATGTCCGTGGATGCAAATGTGAATGAGAACAAATCTACGTAGGAGCATATTTCCACTAGTGAAAATGTATGTGGATGCAAATGTACATATACAGGGTACAAATGTACATGAGTGCAAATATGAGTGGATACAAATGTACATGAGTGCAAATGTCCACGTGTGCAAATGTTTGTGGGTATATAAATGGTTATGGGTGTAAATGTCCGCGGGTGCAATCTATATGCGGGTGCTATAAAATATTTTGGTGAGTGCAAAAGTGTGCAGAAGCAAATGTCCTGGATGCAGGTTAGGGGTTCAAATGTACTGTCGTGGTGTGTAATTTTTCAGGTAATATTATAATTGCAACAAGAGAGCTATGCTCAAATATATGGACACGTAGCGCCACCCAGTGGCAATAATTTTGATGACGTCTTAGCGAAAAAAAAAGTAATAGCTTTCTGGAGAAAAATTTCATCTTTAACCATTCAAAATATCGAAGCAATTGGTCCAGTATTCGAAGAGAAAAGCGATTTTTTAAAAATGGAGACGGAGACAAATAACAATAACAACAAAATTTTGAAACGATCGTTATGGCCACTAAACGTGTCCAATAAATAAAAAATAAGTTACGTAACATAGTAAATCTGTAATGAAATTCTGTGGTCGTGTTAACAGCACTACAGTACAGTCAGAATTCAAGAGACAGAATCCAATGCAGAGAGAAAACTGAAGATTGATTTCGCTTTTTTTAGTAGTGCCTACAACAAAACAAACATGAAGGATTATGTATGAATAGAATTTTAGACCTACGGAATATATAACCTACGAAAAGTATACAATATGTGACTTTCTAGGTACGTTTGTTTATTTTGACAATAATTATATGAAATTCACTATCATCTGATGAATTTCGGATCGGATATACTAGCGTGAATCAACCGGGTGATTATAATTAAATTTAATTACGAAACAATCACACAATCACAACTCACATGCATACAAAGAAGAACGTGGAAGTTAGAAAAGTACGTAGTGTCGGAAAAATGAGCGAATTCAAATTACCCCGTACTGTCAGAAAGTCCGCATCAGGACCTCCACATACGATGGAAACCCCGAATGGAGCTCCTGACGTAGTTATGTGAGACCGCTGTAGCGGCCCGATTGATTACACCCAACGTCAAAAGCAGTGTGGTTCCAAAAGGGCATAACTACCGAGGAAACCAACCACAAATGCGTCGAACTCTACCACCTTGCCAGGGGCAGAAGCGATGGGCAAACATAACTCATTATACTTTGAGTGCTTCCGACAGGTCACGTCATGTATGGCATTCACGCGGTAGCCAAATGGTCATATCGGACTGCACACCCTGGCATAAGGTCATGATTCAATCGAATATGCTCAAACAAACTTGTAGTGTAGATATTTGCAGACTTACAAGATGCTAATTTTTCGGATTACTTTTTGGGGATTAAACAACCAACTGTTTATGATGCTTGAGTATATAATGTATATAACATAGGGAAGTGAAGCATAAATATGACATTATGAATATAATCTTACACTATTTCCATAAACGATTATATTATTGAAGGTAGTCGCTAAAACTATGAGTTATTGGCAGTGGGTGATTAAAAGCATTGAAAGCCACAATAACTGTGGTTATATACTCGCTACAGTGTAAACATTTGTATTTTGCTTTGTCAACATTCCTTGAATCAATACGAAGTAGGTCGAATGAATTAGCGTGTAATCGTTTCCATAGGTCAGTTACGATAGGAGATAGAAGGGCTTTGTAAGTTTTTATTCGTTCCACATTATCGTTAAGAACAGAAAAATACGAAAATGAAAGTAATATGTGCAGGAATGTCCAAATCCGGAACAAAGTCTATGCATTCTGCACTAGAAGAACTTGGTTATACGGTATGCGATTTTCCTGACGCGTTTTTTCACTTTAACACAAATTATAATAAATTCGCCATCGAAGGATGGAGTTCGGAAGAATTCAAATCAATGTACAAAGATTTTGATTCAGTTGTTGCGAGTCCAGTGTATTACTTTTGGGAAGAGTTGATGGAAGCATTTCCGGAAGCAAAGGTTCGATATATTTACAGAACATACAGCGAAAATAGCGACTTTATTTTGACCTATTTTATTCTTCATTAGGTTATACTGATGGTGAGAGAAAATGATGAAACCTGGTACAAAAGTGCAAAGAAACAGATGGATAGTTTTAAAGGCTTACATCGTTACTATTACCCATTTCTTTCGCCAACCTGGAGAAAATTTGCATCGTTCTGGAATGGTCCATGTGAGATGATAAAACATTTTGCATTAGTTGATCGACAGAGTTTTTGTGAAAGGAAGTCGACATCTTGCAACGTAAAGAATGTATTTAACTCACGCTGTTCGAAGACGGTTGACATTGATTTGGCGATTAATAACTTAAGCTTATTTTTAATTGTTACAGTGGGATCTTATTTAAAGAATAGTTGAAAAACAATTTCTAAATTCGTGTATGTTGTCATTTTCTGTGAACACCATGAAATGGCAACAATAATCATTTCAGTTTGATATTGCAAGTACAGGCTTCTGCAGCTGTATATTTGATGAGTTGTTTCCAAGATTGCAAACACGCTGTTATAGACTAAGAGTAGGCTATTTCAATTTTTTTTAATCTAAACTATACAATCTTATGTCAACAACCGAAAAAGTTTCTGCCGTTGTGGCTTGATGACTGTAAATTTTTATCTGGTCTAGAAGTATTCTGATTCAAATCATTTATTCGGAACATTCATGCCATTTGTAATTCTGTGACGCTGATTGCTTAGCACAACTAGTCAATTCTTATTCAAAGTTTTGATTTTATTTTGCGCTAAAAAATTCAGCTTCATTTAATACTTATATTTGTATTATTAGGTGGTCTTTCTATTGGCCCTGGCACTACAAGAACTATCAATTTTACCATGATCAACTCTCCGGAACTTCCTTTCAAGCTGGTTTACAGAAAACACATTGCTCACGTCACACACGTTAGTAAAGTTACTGATTTCGGCATTTCCTATTCTACAAAGCTTGTGAATTTTACAATTTCAAGATGAATTATCTCATTGACAATTTTTTTTTTATTTACCAGAAATATGCAAATCCACAGAAGTGAATGAAACTATACAAAATACCAAAGTATTTTTACATGAATTTGTTACCAAATTGTCTTTAGTCTACTAATTGATCCTTACTTTCTTTTTATCGTAGGCTTGTCCAAAAGATCGCCTCCTGGTATACAATTGCAAATTAGGATGGGGACCTTTGTGTGAATTTCTCCGTAAACCTTTACCAGACAAAAAATTTCCGTGGATAAACAAGAAAGGTGAATTTGCAAATATGCTTTGGGAGATGCCAACAATGAAGCAAGCTCAAAGGGAAATGTTAACCAATGCATCAATACTTCTTGCAGTATCTCTATGCTTCGGGGTATATTTGATGAAAATTAAATAAATAATGTGTTCAATATGCTGAACGTAATGGAGTGTGGACCCAAATAAAAAAAAAGTAAAATCTTGCGACCAATGGATATGCTCAAATACTGAACGAAATAATTGAGCTTGATTTTGAAATTTTGGCCTGACTTTACTTGAACAAAATAAATGCCGCCATGTTTTATGCAGTGATACACTTCTCACATATACAATTACTATTGAGCAACACTTTACCAAATATAAAGTAATCAATAAAATTCATTACATAAAATAAATGAGTACCTTTTAAGCGTTTTGTCAAGAAAAAAGGCCACCCAAGTACATTTCATGACGAACCATAGATTGGGAAACACTGCTTTACAGAAAGCTCAATGACATTGTTTATTTTTATTTATTTGTGAGATTCATTAGTAAGTGTTGTATAGTTTAGATCAGATAGATTAGATATTAATTCGCGTTGCACTGTGCTTGTTTGTTTACATATTTTTTTGTCCCGATTAGGTATGACAGTGGTTTAGTGGTGTCGTAGCGTCGATTCGTCAAAAAATTTCAACGGTATCTGCCCGTATAGAGTTTCTAGAAAAATACATGCGATTCTAATTGAGGACATCAACTAAAATCAACTAAGTTCGCAAATGGGAGTGTTAACACTTACGCAGAATTACCCAAGCATTTTGGTTCGCTTAGTTAGAATTGATGACAATCTTAAGTGTTGAAAGAGCAACTCAAAAAATACGATTTTAATCTATTCATTGCTAGTAGACGGTTTATCACGTATTTCATGTCCTCAGATTGCCGTAGTATTTTAGTCAACTTTAACATAATTAAATTAATATGACAAGACATTTCAAATTCTCAGGTTGGCCATGGATTCAATATTTTACGCAACAGAAATCTCGTTATCCGCTGTAAAATACGTTCTTCCAAGAAGTTTAGGAAACCATGGCTGCTGCGCCCCTGGTTATAGATAATTTTATATTTGATTCACTACCATATTTCGACATTACCGTTGCTAAATGTTATTATTTAATGCCGTTAATGCTTCTTCACAGATATAAAATTAACAAGAACACAAGAGGGAAGTGCAGATAACGAACTATTGCGGGCTCGGAATGTCATCCCTGAAAACTCTATTAGGCCTCGCAATAGACGTAGCTTGACTGGTGGGAAAAGTAGTTCGTGTATTTCTCTTTAGGTTGCAAAATATAAACCCGGTGTGAAATCTCTGACATCGGTACTGCAGTAGAAGAAGTCTCACTGATATAGAATGAGAAAGGTAATGAAATCTTTTTTTTCGGTATGATATTTTTTCAAAAGTAACTAAAGACCTGTTTAAAAGTGTTTTGCAATTTTTTTCTGAATGCCCCAAATCAGTGTTTTTAGGGTGAATAATTTCAATTTTTGTTGTATTGTGTTTTTAGAGGAATCTTTTTCATCTCTTCAAGGCGCTTATTATATAATTTTAAAAAGAACAATAGTATGTTCTCACAAATTTCGGTTGGCACGTGGAAGAATTTTGTTATTGAATTTAATCGATTTTGGCACGCGAATTGAAAAAGGTTGCCCTCTCCTGCTTTGAAACAAAAAATTTAGTTCATTGCTTTTACTGACGTAGCCTACACTTTATTAGCTATGATTCATAAAGCATCCATGCTCGAATTGAATGCCATTATGACCATTTGTTGTTTATTTTACTAAATCGGAATATGAATCCAACTTTAGAATCTTGTGTGGGCGTAAATTTATTCATAATGTTCTCTAATCTAATTGGCTGCCAGTACAGCAAGTAGAGGGTTCAACAATGACATTAAGCAACATAAGTGAAAAATTAATAATGACGTCATAAATATCATCTGACATTAACCATATGAATGAGTATATTTGATTATTAAAGGCAGTCGCTAAAACCATTCAACAAATGCATTGTAATTTATCTCACGAAGAAAGTAACACATTTTATTCAAGCCTCTCCAGCTGCCTGTCCCTATTTCAGAACTATTAGGACGTATTTTGACCGACGACTTACTCGTACAGAGGTTAAAGAAACATACAATGGCTATGATGACAAATGTTTATATATTGTAAAGTTGCTCAATCGAATTGAATAGTTCCAGATAATTAATTACACTCAAACCTTAATACAAGTTTACGTGATGGAACCAAAACTACCAAGAACCATAAATCAATCGCAATCAATGTTGCATGAATATATTATATAAAAAATGAAATCGGGCGAAGACTTAGTTTTGGGCAAATGACATGAGCTAATAGCAATAAGTGGTTAAAAGCATTAAAAGTCACCGTAATTATCGTTATGTATTTGCTACAGTGCAAACATTAGTATATATAAAGCTTTGTCAACATTGAAAGCCACAGGAAGTATCGTTATTTATTTTCTACAGTGCATACTTCAGTATATATACTGATTTGTAAACATTGTGCATTCCTTTATTCAATTACGAAGTAGTTCGAACGTGAATGAGCATGTAATCGTTTTGCATGGGTGTAGGTAGGAGATACAGTAGGAGATAGCAGGGCTTGGTAAATTTTTATTCGTTCCACATAATAGTGAAAACAGGAAAATACGAAAATGAAAGTAATATGTGCAGGAATGTCCAAATCCGGAACAAAGTCTATGCATTCTGCACTAGAAGAACTTGGTTATACAGTATGCGATTTTCCTGACGCGTTTTTTCACTTTAACACAAATTATAATAAATTCGCCATTGAAGGATGGAGTTTGGAAGAATTCAAATCAATGTACAAAGATTTTGATTCAGTTGTTGCCAGTCCAGTGTATTACTTTTGGGAGGAATTGATGGAAGCATTTCCGGAAGCAAAGGTTCGATACATTTACTTTGAAACGGTCTTTCTCAACGTAAAAATAACTAATTTATTTGTATTTGCTTTCGTACATGCATAATCTTAAACGCCCAACTTCGGATTGTACTAAAATTTGGCACTGATGCATCTATACTTCTTGCAGTATCTCTATGCTTCGGGGTTTATTTAATGAAAATTAAATAAATAACGTGTTTAATACGCTGAATGTTATAGAGAGTTTGGACCCAAAATAAAAAAAAATAATTGTTGATTCTTGCGACCCAATGATATGCTCAAATACTGAACGAAATGTAGTACTTTTATGGACCCAAAATTAAATGACCTATATAAAAGAATCATTTTTACATAACATTTATTACCTAAACAATTACCTCAAAGTGGGAAAACTGGGCTTGATTTTGAAATTGTGGCTTGACTTTATTTGAACAAAATAAATGCCGCCATGTTTTATGCAGTGATACACTTCTCACATATACAATTACTACTGAGCAACACTTTATACCAAATATAAGGTAATTAATAAAGTTCATTACATACAATAAATGAGCAACTTTTAAGCGTTTTGACGAGAAAAAAGGCGACCCAAGTACATTTTTTGGCGAACCATAGATTGAGAAACACTGCTTTACAGAAAGCTCAATGACATTGACAACATTGTCTATTTTTATTTATTTGTGAGATTTATTAATAAATGTTGTATAGTTTAGATCAGTTATTGATTTGCGTTGCACTATGCTTGTTCGTTTACATTATTATTTTTTTGTTCCGATTAAGTATGACAGTGTACAGTGGTGTAAGCGCATTTTCACACTCGATTCAAATTTACTCGTACAGTGCAAGTCCATTTCAAAGGTGTGCAATGTATTTAAATGAATAGATTTTCCCCCTGTTGTCGAGTTTAAAGAGGAAATGGCTATCATCACGGCTAAAACCTCCGTTCCTCTAACATGATTATACGTGTACAAACACCTCCTTTCTTTGCCTATTGCCGGAGTGTCGCAAAAGAGCAGCGCAAATTAAGTTCGCTGTATAGAACTTAATTAAATGCACACAGCCTTCCGCGTGTGAAACTATTGTTATCCAATGTGCAGCAGTGGTTCTAATGGAAAATACAGCGACAAAACAAGACATCATCCTATATAGAAGTCCATTAAGTTGCCTGACTTCCCAGATGCGCTATCCCAGTAATCGAGTCTCCCACCCTCTCTGATTGTCGCCTGTTTCAATCAAGTTGTCGTCGGCCGAGTAGGGCCCTTCAGTTATCTAAGTTCTTTTGTTTCTCCTATCCCGGAACATCCAAAATTTCCTTCCAAAACACCCCAAAACCTGCCAATAATTCCAGCCAAGAACGTAAGTTGCACTTTTTTGGTATTCCCAGAAATTCAATGTAAATCACGACAATTAACCTTATTCATTGGCAATTTCCTTGCAACTAACAAAGTATGGCATAGAATGGGTGTAATTTTGACAAATTTTTGACCTTCTTACAACGTCACAGAAGAATAACATTGGCAAAATTATTTCAGAAAAAAGAGTGTTAGACAACATGTAAAACTCTTATTGTGCAAAAATAATACAAGAAATCGTAATTTATATATTCTGTAATACTGTAGTTCTTCAATACTGTGTTGTGTATTACGCATGTGGAATGTACATTTAACCAATGTTCAAAACTTGATCATTAAGTTATTGGAGTGTTTTGAAGAAGGATATGATGAAATTAAAACTTAATCTAAATTCGGATCAGATAATAATCTGTTTTATTTATCTCCACGCCTTCTCCCCATTTTGTACTTATTCATACTGTTTCATTTAAACGAAGCATCGATTTAGCTAATTAAAAGGTTTACTTTAAAGCAAACAAATGTAAAACTATGCAACACGAGTTGCAAAGTTGGTATCAGTAGTAATGGCCTCAATCCTCAAAAGTGGGAAATTGAAATTATAAATCAGGAGCACTCTTTCCAAATCTGATGTTTTAGCTCATTTCAAAACTTGGCGGTGCAATTACGCCATATGAGTTTATGCATAAGTCTATTGTAGGCCGTTTTATTGTGGGACATAGCCCCAAGATAGGTCTAATGCATCCCTATCACTGCCCAATGAAAGAATCTCTAAGAGTGCCGTGAATATAATTACTGATGGGGTTCATCGTAGTGTGCGTCGACTGATTCGTCAAAAAATTTCAACGGTATCTGCCCGTATAGAGTTTCTAGAAAAAACCATGCGATTCTAATTGAGGATATCAACTAAAATCAACTAAGTTCGCAAATGGGAGTGTTAACACTTACGCAGAATTACCCAAGCATTTTGGTTCGGTTAGTTAGAATTGATGACAATCTTAAGTGTTGAAAGAGCAACTCAAAAAATACTATTTCAATCTATTCATTGCTAGTAGACGGTTTATCACGTATTTCATGTCCTCAGATTGCCGTAGTATTTTAGTCAACTTTAACATAATTAAATTGATATGACAAGACATTTCAAATTCTCAGGTTGGCCATGGATTCAATATTTTACGCAACAGAAATCTCGTTATCCGCTGAAAAATACGTTTTTTCAGTTTAGAAAAGTTAAACTTAGTTAAGTTTAGAAAACCGTGGCTGCTGCCATGCACCCTGGTTTTTAGATAATGTTATATTTGATTCACTACCATATTTCGACATTACCGTTGCTAAATGTTATTAATACCGTTAATGCTTCTTCACAGATATAAAATTAACAAGAATACAAGAGGAAGGTGCAGAAAACGAACTATTGCGGGCTTGGAATACCATCCCTGAAAACTCGTAGCGTAGCTTGACTGGTGGGAAAAGTAGTTCGTGTAATTCTCTTTAGGTTGCAGAATATAAACCCGGTGTGAAATCTCTGACATCGGTACTGCAGTAGCGGAAGTCACACTGATATAGAATGAGAAAGGTAATAAAATCTTTTTTTCGGTATGATATTTTTTATGATATAAACGTAACTAAACCTAACCTGTTTCAAATTGTTTTGCAAGTTTTTTTTCTGAATTCCCAAAAGCAGTGTTTTTAAGTTGAATAATTTCAATTTTTGTTATATTGTGTTTTTAGAGGAATCTTTTTCATCTCTTCAAGGCGCTTATCATATAATTTTGAAAATAACAATAGTATGTTCTCACAAATTTCGGTTGGCACGTGGAAGAATTTTGTTATTGAATTTAATCGATTTTGGCACGCGAATTGAAAAAGGTTGCCCTCTCCTGGTTTGGAACAACAAATTTAGTTCATTGCTTTTACTGACGTAGCCTACACTTTATTAGCTATGATTCATAAAGCATCTATACTCGAATTGAATTGCCAGTATGACCATTTGTTGTTAATTTTACTAAATCTGATTATTAATCCAACTTTAGAATATTGTGTGGGCGTAAATTTAGTCATAATGTTCTCTAATCTAATTGTCTGCCTGTACAGCAAGTAGAGGGTTCAACAGTGACATTAAGCGACATAAGTGAGAAATTAATAATGACGTCATAAATATCATCTGACATTAACTATATGAATGAGTATATTTGATTATTAAAGGCAGTCGCTAAAACGATTTAACAAATGCACTGTAATTTATCTCACGAAGAAAGTAACATATTTTATTCAAGGCTGTCCAGCTGCCTGTCCTTATTTCAGAACTATTAGGACGTATTTTGACCGACGACATACTCGTACAGAGGTTAAAGAAACATACAATGGCTATGATGCCAAATGTCTATATATTGTAAAGTTGCTCAATCGAATTGAATTGTTCCAGATAATAAATTACACTCAAACCCTAATACAAGTTTACGTGATGGAACCAAAACTACCAAGAACCATAAATCAATGGCAATCAATGTTGCATGAATATATTATATATATAAAAAATGAAATCGGGCGAAGACTTAGTTTTGGGCAAATGACATGAGCTAATAGCAATAAGTGGTTAAAAGCCACCGTAACTATCGTTATGTATTTGCTACAGTGCAAACATTAGTATAAAGCTTTGTCAACATTGAAAGCCACAGGAAGTATCGTTATGTATTTGCGACAGTGCATACTTCAGTATACTGCTTTGTAAACATTGTACATTCCTTTATTCAATACGAAGTAGTTCGAACGTGAATGAGCATGTAATCGTTTTGCATGGGTGTAGGTAGGAGATACAGTAGGAGATAGCAGGGCTTTGTAAATTTTTATTCGTTTCACATAATAGTGAAAACAGGAAAATACGAAAATGAAAGTAATATGTGCAGGAATGTACAAATCCGGAACAAAGTCTATGAATTCTGCACTAGAAGAACTTGGTTATACGGTATGCGATTTTCAAGACGCGTTTATTCACTTCAACTCAAAATATAATAAATTCGCCATCGAAGGCTGGAGTTCGGAGGAATTTAAATCAATGTACAAAGATTTCGATGCAGTTGTTGCCAGTCCAGTGTATTACTTTTGGGAGGAATTGATGGAAGTGTTTCCGGAAGCAAAGGTTTGACACATTTACACGATACGTTCGGTTACATATTTCCTGAAACGGTCTTCCAAACGTGAAAAATATCAATTCATTCGTATTGAGACGTTGTGAATTATACTCAAAAATCACGAACTCGCTATTGTACATGGCTAATCTCGAACGCCCAGCTCCCGATTCTACTAAAATTTGCAATACGTAAACAATATGCTTATAACTTTTTTTACACCAACAGCCACATTTATTTTTACATTAATATTCATTTAATTACTTGCACTTAAAATTTTATTTACACTCTTATATCGTTCAAATTTTGTATTGGTCGCAACCGGTGCCATGTATCAATTTCTGACACTGACTGGGCTCATTGTTGAAAACGTTTTGCCGGTTTAGCGACCGCCATATTACACACAAATTCAGCGGGTGTGGTGGATTAATAAGTTTACTGAGCCGTAATCTGTTATGCCATACTGCTCTACAACAACTGAACGCTAGCAACATTAGGAAAGTGCTAATGACAACAACGAAATTGAAATCTTTTTGATAAACTAATCGAATCAAAGTTTGCTTTTTAAATTAAACAAAATGCGTCATAAGTAATGATAGTTTGCACTAATTTAATGTGACTAGTTTGCGCCCCAGCTTATTACCAATAGCCTTACAATAATTTGATCACAATTAAATTCCACTATCCTTGCCATTTTAACGCGCTCGTCATTTCATATGGCATTGGCTGTATTTGTCTATTTTTCTGGTTATAAATGATGAATATGAGTTTTATATGCATATTCTGGTTGTATAGCTAAAAGATAAGATTCCAAATATATTCGCACCTGATGCGCCTTTCAGATATATATTGCAACTTATTGCACTAATTCTGTTAATTTATAAAAAAGCCTATTTCCGTTTCTGCTAGACTGTATATAATGGCCACCCGGAGGAAAATATACTTTGGGCAATATTCATATCCAGTAGAAAACTGCTTCATTATGATAATGTCTACTGGTATTTTTAAAGGATTTTAGTTTAATAATGTTGTCTGTGTTTAGGCAAGGTTGGATTCCGCCGACATATTGTGTTGTTATAGCACTAAAAACTATTAGAAGTTCAAACAACTGAATATATAAGGTCCCAAAAATCACTCGAACATACAGAACAGACAGTGAATATAGTTACTTTATTATGATTTATTTTTTTCTTCATTAGGTTATATTGATGGTGAGAGAAAATGATGAAACCTGGTACAAAAGTGCAAAGAAACAGAATGATAGTTTTAAAGGCTTACATCGTCACTATTACCCATTTCTTTCGTCAACTTGGAGAAAATTTGCATCTTTTTGCAATGGTCCATGTGAGATGATAAAACAATTTTTAATTAGTTTATCGACAGAGGTTTTTGAGAAATTAAATCAAAGTATCTTGCAACGTAAAGAATGCGGGAGAATGCAATTAAATTACGCTGTTGGGAGACAGTTCACATTGTCTTCAACGTGTTGTTTTGTCAATTGTTACAGTATTCGTCATTTAAAAAGAATCTTATTCAAAGAAAAGTTGAAAACCACTTTATATATTCGTATGTGTTGTCGTTTGTATTTGAGCACTATGAAATGGCAATGATAATTATTCCAGTTTGATATTACAAGTAAAGAATAATTATTTCATTTTTAAATAAATTTATATGTGTACAAATTTATGCTTCATATTCGTTGGTAAATATATATAATGCTCCATGAAAAAATGTAGTTGCTACAGAAAACTTTATAATTTTCTTCATCGACCATTATTTAAAATGTATAAACAAGCAGACAAAACTATAAAACAAAAAAAAATGAAATACAGAAATGACCTTTTTCTATTTATTTAATGAGTTGCTCCGAAGTTTACAAACACGTTGTTATTGACTAAGAGTTGTTTCAATTCTTTTAAAACTAAACCTTATGTCAACAACAGAGAAGATTTCTTAACTTGACATTTCAATCTGGTCTAGAAAATTTCTGATTTGAACCATTTATTTGTAAAATTCTTGTAATTTGTAATTATGTGACGCTGATTGATTATTGGAACTAGTCAGTTTTTATTCGAAGTTTTGATTATTTTTGAATATTTTTATTCTCAAGTGGCTTTTTAATTGGCCTCAACACAACAAGAGGTATCAATTTTACCACAATCAATTCTCCGGAACTTCCTTACAAACTGGTTTATAGAAAACATATTGCCCACGTCACACACGTTAGTAAAATTACTGATCTTGGCGTTTTCTATTCTTCAAGAGCTTGTAAATTTTACAACTTTAATATGAGTTATTTCATTGGCAATATTTTTTATTTCCCAGAAATATGCAAAATCACAAAAGTGAATGGAACTATATAAAATACCAAATTATTTTTACATGAATTTGTTAACAAAATTTTCTTTAGTCTACTAATTGATTCCTATTTTCTTTTCATCGTAGGCTTGTCCAAAAGATCGCCTCCTGGTATACAATTGCAAATTTGGATGGGGACCTTTGTGTGAATTTCTTGGTAAACCTTTACCAGACAAAAAATTTCCGTGGATAAACAAGAAAGGTGAATTTGCAAATATGCTCTGGGAGATGCCAACAATGAAGCAAGCTCAAAAAGAAATGTTAACCAATGCATCTATACTTCTTGCAGTATCTCTATGCTTCGGGGTTTATTTAATGAAAATTAAATGAATAACGTGTTTAATACGCTGAACGTTATAGAGTTTGGACCCAAATTAAAAAAAAAAAAAAAATTGTTAAATCTTGCGACCGAATAATATGCTCAAATACTGAACGGAATGTAGTACTTTTATGGCCCCAAAATTAAATGACTAATAAAAAACAATCATTTTTACATTCATTTCTCGAAAAATTATCTCAAAGTGGTAAATCTGAGATTGTTTTAGAAATCGTGGCGAAAGTTTTTATGCAGGGATACTTTTCACATACACATTTGCAATTGAGCAACACTTTAACACCAAATAAAATAATCATTAAACAATATTAAAAAATGGAAGAATACTTTCAGGTTTTTGTCTAAAAAAGCGAACTACTACTCTTAAAGGGTCGTCGTTATTGTCACTCACGATCAAAAGATTGGATTCATTTCTCTGCCTGGGGGGCTCAAGAACAACACTACAACTTTTAAACTTCCGTAACTAGCCTTAACGTAGCTTGTTCCTGTTGAAATCGGCTTTGTGTTTTTATTCAAACTCCGATAATAAGAAAATATTGCTCTGCCCCAAATGAGTTTTAGTTATATTAAATTCACTGTGGACATCCCTGCAGTCATAATATAATTTGTAACATGGCTGGAATGGTGGCTCTTGAAAAAGGGTCAGTAATTTTTTTTCTAATATGAGCCCACTGTGTTGGGTTTTTCTCAAAAGTTGTAGCACAGATAGGCAGAATGACTTCTTTATCTGCAGAAAATTGTCACAGACTGTTGTCGAGGCATTTACTTTCCTATATGTGGTGTTGCCACCTTTAACTTTTTCGACGATTCTCCGTTGTGTAATCTGTAATGGGACTAATCCCTTGGGCTGCTTTTTATTTATTTTTCATTTAAAATATGAAAATAAAACATTGACATGTTCAAATAAATTAATGCAATTAAGTGTTTTACCTAATTTAATAGACCTGTTACATAGTTATAATTAGTGCATTCAGAATTTACTCAAATCATGCTTATACTCATTTAACGAAACTGTGAAGACAGGAAGAGTATGGTATAGTTTCACTAATTCACTCGTCTATGCCAAAATTGAAAAATCATGTATACTGCATATACATGACTCAGTAACTCCACACTCTCCCTTGAGGTTATTCTGTAAAAGACTCAACACACCACAGCATTACCAGATGAAAACAACCTGATTTACTGTTCTAAAGTTAGAATTTCTTCCGTCTTTGCTTTTCAACTAATTACTGAATTAAAAATTTATTTCTCTCATTAAAGTAATTCGGAATCCATACCCATGTATTCACAGGGATAAATCAGTAAATAGGATAGCACAGAAATAGATTCCCATTCCACTGCTGAAATACCACATCATTCTTGAAAGTTCTTTGCCCGTGAACATGAATTAATAAAATAAATGACAATTATCTTTTCCAATAGAACACAACATTCTGATTCATTTTCAAACCAATCTTACTTCTTACGGGAGACCAAAATGTAGCAGTATCAAAATTGTTATTATATTGAACCTGAAACGAATTTAATTTAGCACCGTTATGTTTAATTCAAGGATTATGCTGAAAATTTGTTTATAGGTTGATTACGTTAGAATTTTAAGTCCTTGATGGCAGTATAAAACATGGATATAACAGCCTTTTGCTTTTTATCAAATTCAAAGTTGAAATATAAGAATACAGGAATATGTACATTTAAATTTCCATTAGAAAGACAATTACAATATTTATTTATGAAATTTCTAGCCATCCTACACAATGGTTTATTTCATTTTTTTTAGATATCCACTTATGACTTCTCATATTCACCATCCTGTCATCTTGAGCCGTCCAGTAATATTTTAATAATAATAATCATCCGAGCTTTTCCACTCCACGTAAACTTCCATACAATACTTTCTAATATAGTATTGTGATATTCTGAAATGTATATCAAATTAATAATCATCGGCCCGGTAATGTCATTCACTTATATCCGTCTCATTCTCCATCGGCTGTAGCTGAGAACTGCACGCAGCACAATATCGCACTGAGAGAATACCGTGTCGCCTCACTCAAGCGTAGCGAGAGAACAGTGTAACATAAATAAACAAAGACGAAAAATACGTGAGCGAACTATATTTAGTTAACTATGGTATAACATTATATACGACGTAGCTTGCTGGATTCCTTGAGATCGTCCGCGCGTCTTGGGTGACGGCCGCAGATATTGAAGAGCGATATTACGTCGTAGTGACGTAATTTTTAGATGACGTAGTCAGGTAGGGTCAGAAATGATATATTAAAAATTGTTAAGCCACGCCCACTAGAAGCATATGTGGTACTAAACTACATGAAACCCATTCTGCATACGTTCCAATATGAAGTACTTGTTGGAACACCGTTGTAAATATATCAGGTTAAAGAGTTGAGTTGTTAGTAATAGCTAGCTTCTACTTTTCTTTGTTGAGATTTCATTGGACTGTGATAATTCAGTAACACGACATAAAATGAAGGTGATATGTGCAGGGATGCCGAAATGTGGAACGAAAACTATGCATTCTGCTTTAGAAGAACTCGGGTTCGAAGTACATGACTTCCCGGAAGCATATGAAAATTTTGCCTCGAAATATTTGAAATTTGTTTCCAGAGGATGGACCTTCGGGCAGTTCCAGGTAATGTACAAAGAAGTCGATGCTGTGGTGGACATTCCAGCGTATTACTTCTGGGAAGAATTGATGGAAGTTTTTCCGGAAGCAAAGGTTAGATATATTTACATTGCTTTCGGTTTTTCATTTGTTCATATACTTGTATGAGCTTGTACTTGATGAAGTTGGTTAAAAAGCCCAATATATATAAATGAACAATCTTTCTCAACATCTTATGATTTCTAACTACCACAAACAAGTTGAAATCACATAATCCAACTGGAAATTTATAATCTCTCATATATATGTGACAAGTTGCAAACGTTGACAATTTGGTCCGGCATATGCAAAATTTTTAAAATGAAAGAAAAAAGTTCTAGTTTATGACTGACTGTAACAAGAAGATTAGATGACAGGAGGTCCCACAATACATTTTTGCAAAGATTTTTAAAAGGAGTCAGCAAGATTTACTAATCTGCTTGTTCAACAGGTAATACTAATGACTAGGGACGACGAAGAAGTTTGGTTTAAAAGTATTAGAAAACAGTTGCTTGCTTTCAATGGATTGCATAGATACTACTATCAACTTCTTTCGCCAACCTGGAGAAGATTTTGGGAATTTGCAAAAAATTGCAAGTAACATTATATTCTTAAAACAAATAATTTGCCTCAATTGTTTATTGAAAATTTTTTTGTTGAGGTTTGCCAACATATGCAGTTTTATTTTAAAATTTTTTTAGTGAACATTCAAAGGATGCGTTGGTGCTATAAGCGAAGTTATATAATCAGAATTATTACTGATTTCTTGATGTTGGTACATTGTATACTGCGTAAAATATTTTTCAATTATCCAATTATCTGACATAAAATGGGGAAAATAAAAAAGATATTCGAATGGCAACATATTATATACAAAATGAGCTACTTTATTTTTAGTTTGTTGAACTAGCTCAAAATATTTCCCATTACAATAAATCGAATCAACCACGAAATTTGATATTGCATTTGTGATTTGAACATTACAATATTGAATTCAATATTTAGGTAAGTAGTAGTATAGGTCGGATTCGATACCCAAATAATGTTGCACATGTTGAGCAAATGTTGATCAATGATGCAAATGTTGAGCAATACCCAAATAATGTTGCACATGTTGAGCAAATGTTGATCAATGATGCAAATGTTGAGCAATGGTGGTACGTAGGAAGTTGTTATGTAATATTGTTTCCGGTATCAGGGGATAGCGTAATTTTCGAAAACCATATCGTCAACCGTGTGTTAGTCATTAAGTTTATGGTTTGTCGTATGTTTACATGCACCTATGGAATTTTTTTGTTTTTGTTTACGTACATTTGAACTCATGTGTTGTTTTTGATAATTTGTGAATGCAATCAGCATTTCAAGTACATGTACCCACACTACTTGCATTTTGAAATTTGGATTTCATCAATATTACGTAAGTCAGTACGTATATGTGAGTATTATACGTCAGCGAAACATCACTCTATTCCTCATAGCAATGCTCGTATTAGAAGTGAATAAGATATGATTTATTTGATTAGCTTTTATCATTGGCAGCTTTCGTTTATGTTCTTTAGCTTCCCAAATGTGTTAGTCATCAAATTTATGGTATATTTTGTATGTGTTTATATATTAGAGTATTGAGCAATATATATGAGGGTTTAAATCTTCTTTTTTGAGCCGAGTGATGCAGAGTGGTAATTTATTTCGTGTTTAGGAAATCATGCAATGTCGTAGTTAAGTTTTGTGCATCTGTTGATTGGAAACAACCATAAGGATGTACTGACTTTAGTAGAAAATTGACAACTGAGTTGACATAATTAAATTCAAAAAACGTATGTTTACTGACCGACGTATGTTAAAATAATTGAAAAACGATTGTTATTGGAGGTTTAGCGAGAAATAAAATGCAACAGGCTGCGCATCGGTTTGAAAAAAAAAATTACAATATAAAACAGCTGACAAAAAAAAAGGTCGTGTTTTCCGGTCTAGTCGTTTGATTTGTTTTTTTTTCACAGTTGTTTATTTTTTTTTTTCATTACTCTTTTATTTTCGGTTTATTTTTGATCTTGAAAATTTTATTTTTGTTAAATTTTTTTTTTTTTTTAATTTTACAAGAAATCGATAGTTCGACATATTATTTACCACAGAGATTCTTTTTCACAG
Source organism: Styela clava (assembly GCF_964204865.1). NCBI lineage: Eukaryota > Metazoa > Chordata > Ascidiacea > Stolidobranchia > Styelidae > Styela > Styela clava. Next base: position 12,066,237 of record NC_135262.1, on the reverse strand, counting down.
ACTTTACTGTTGTTTTTGATAATTTGCGAATGCAATCAGCATTTCGAGTACATGTACCCACACTACTTGCATTTTGAAATTTGGATTTCATCAATATCACGTAAGTCAGTACGTATATGTGAGTAATATACGTCAGCGAAACATGACTGTATTCCTCATATCAATGCTCGCAAGTAGATTGTTCTTCCTCGTATTAGAAGTGAATAAGATATGATTTATTTGATTAGCTTTTATCATTGACAGCTTTCGTTTATGTTTTTTAGCTTCCCAAATAGGCAACCCTAGTGATTGTCCTACATTCCCCAGATGTGATGCCAGACTTCAATACCTAACTTCGCTAAAATTGTCTTTGAATATTCAGAAAATGATATATTTATCAGTGTAGAGTAGATGGTCTGTCATATACATAACACATTTTTATAAGTTGCAAATAGTTTCATCGCTATTGGCAAAATATTTACCACCCTCTAAATTTCGAAACACAACCCCCCCAATAATGAAAATATATATATATCAATGGAGCATGGTAGCCAGAATAATGATATCATAATGGATGGGAAGCAGATAATAATATTTAACAAAGGTTACCAAAGTAAACAAGATCCGAAAATGATATAAATATATTAGTACAATGTCATATCACCGTAGAAGTTTTTTGTTGATAATTTCCCATACCATGGCTCGCCGAAAGTAAGGCATATCTCGCTGGGAAAATGTTAAGTCTGATTTAGAAGTAATATACTCTGCAAATTTGCAAGCAAAGACTCCACAATCTGATCCATTCATTTGTTGCGGTATATCAGACATTGACAACAGTTGCCAGTCAGAAAGATTGATCTCTGATTCTTTTTTATCCTTGTGCTCACAAAGAAGATAATTTTTTAGGATTTCAAGGCATTCCCGATTGGCTCCACCCATTGAATCATAATATCTTATTTGTTTCGATATGAAATCAACGACAGCTAGACACCAATGCACGCCAAGATGTATTGGATACAGAACGATGTCTTTGGAAAATATATCAACTTTTTTTGTCCACCGACGTACTGATGTATAAGATTGTGTACTCAATCGAGGATAAAAGAATGTATTCATGGAATGTACTGCGGGGTAATCTTTTACAACTTTAGAGTATGTATGTTTTTAACATGTCAGGAACGAAATTTTGTGACAAATATGGAGAAGAAAACTCTTTCAAAATCTGGCTTCTCTTTATACTATCATTGAGAGTGGTTTCTGTTTGACTTTCGGCACCCCGAAGGACTAAGTTGTATATACTTATCGCTTTGTGTAAAAACTTTCACTTGAATCGTTTTTTATTTTAATTTTTAAATTTTCACGTCATTGGACGCGAAATGGACGTGTCCTTTGTCATGTCCGATATCCATTTTGTTATTGTTCTATTGTTGTAGTTGGAATTCTTCTTTTTGTTGTGAGAAAAAAAAATCGCGTTTCTCATTAACTACAAGACCAATTGCTTTTGCTTTGATTAGTTTCAAAGACTTGTGTGGTCTTTATGGAATTATTCATTCCAAAATTTTTAACTCTTAACTATATGCACATATATACTTGAGTTTTTACACCAACTTCATCTTGCAGCCAAGCGAAAAATTACAGCTTATAATTAGAGAAAAATAAATTAGTTTTTAAAATTTTTGATAAACAAAACACACTTCTCTCATTTTTAACATCCATAATACAGTATTCATCAAAAAATAAATGAAGAATCTAATTATATTGCAAAACTTCCACGCCAGAAGGACCAAATAATATATACTTATGAGAAATGCTTCGCGTCAGCATCTTTGTTTTGAATTGTTTTTTATTTCAATTTTGGAACTTCATTTTATTGGACACGATATGTACCTATAATTGCTTTCTTTTTCATGTTATTGTTACGTTATTGTTGGTGTAATTTCACTTTTTGTCGCTTTTCTCTATCTATGGAACCAATTGCTTTGAATTTTGCAGTGGTTAAAGATTGTTGTACTCTAATTAATTTAAAAAACTGTTGTGGGCTATATGGAATTTATTTTTCATTTCAAAATTTAAAAAAAATGCGTCAGTCTGCCGATACTGTACGATTATGATGCTATTTCATTTTAGCTTTCGTGTCCATATATCGAAGCATTGATTTTTTGTTTTTATAAGAGCAAGCAAGGCCATGCGCACCAACTCAGGAGTAAAGGAGACTGACCTCGATACATTGTACGAGTTAAAAATAAAATCTCCGGCAAATGTTGTTCATATGTCATAAAAAAAAAACTTGAGCACATTGATTATTCGACAAAATCGAATTTAATGAACAACCCCAGCAAAATCAGAACCAATATATCCTAGAAAATTTTCTGTCAGGGTTTTTTGACGTTGGCAAGATATAGAGATTTGAATTATACGTTTTTTTTTACTAAAATCGCGGCATTGGGCCTTTCAGCAAATCTTACGATGGAAATTTTGGACTTGCAGAATATTACGGAATCTGCAACGTAGAGTGTTCTATTCACTGTAAACATCACAAAGATAGAAACTATACTCATCAAATAAACTGTCGTAAGTTCAATTATTATTCGTTTTCATACGTTTTCTGTGTACGTAACTAATCAGTAGAGTAAATCCACATCTTGCAATCAAACTTGATTCTAAAAATATAAAAAATATGATTTGTCTCAGTATTATTCCGTAGATGCAAATGTATTTGGTGTACTTGCTTCTGAATCTACTTATTTTGGGGATTGCACTCAGTACAGCATTCCACTTTTTAGATGTATATATTCGCTTTTAACAAACTTTGAAGTCAAAGAGATTACAAAAAATTAGTCTTAAGTGACCACTAACTGTATGCAAAAAAAAAATTATTTTTAAAGGCACAAGTTGATATGGTATCACAAGAAGACTTGAATATTTTTTTGTCTGGAACGATTATGAAAAACGCAAAATGATAAATCGCTGATAAGAACACACTTCGGATTGAAAGTGCGCTACCGGTAAAGTTTTCTCGGATAGGATACGGTCGAACGAAAACTTTTAACTTACCCTTACTGGTATTTTTACGCAGGAACGTAGCAAAGTTGAAAATGTGTAATATTAAGCTGTGATTGAAGAGAATTGTTATTGCACATATACTAAAACAAAAAACACTCACTTGATCCTGTTGATTGCACCTCGGACGTAATTTTGGTAATGCGTACCTAATTCTGTACTTGAATGCACTGGAAAATGAAACCGTTTCAGACCAATGTACAGTTGTGCTTCGCTGATTGAAATTATTGAGATGATTTTAATAATATATCTGTCTTAAGGCTACCATAATAACAGAAACAAGAGAGCAATTCCCAAATATATGTACACGTTAACCAGAGCGAAGCAATGCTTACCTTTGACGCTACCGGTACCCTCCAACAATTTCCGAGTTACTCGTAGCAAGAATTTACAGTATCTAACTGGACAGCCAGAGTTCCCATGTATAAAATAATACAGCGAAATTTTGGACAAAATATCAGACTTCATACGAAATTTAGACATAAAGAAAAGTAATAGCCTTCTGGCAAAAAATCAATCTTTAACCACTGAAAATTTTAAAGCCATTGTCCAAGTATTCGAAGAGAGAAGCTATTTTTAATGATAATGATGACGAATAACAAGAACAACAACAACATAATATCGAAACAATCGCTATGTCCATTAGCGTGTCCAAAAACAAAGACATTGTAAGAAAGGTAAGGTTTGTTTTTTCGTCCGGGTGTCAACGGATTGTGAAAGTACTACATCGAGTTACTCGTGGCGTCAAATTTCATACCCATTCGAAAACCAATGTTCTTTTCCTTAGCTACTGGACTAAACGCTTTCGAAATATCAGATGTTGAATATAGTGTCATCCTCTAAAAAAATTCACTTTCCTTTTTACATAAATCATCAGGACTTCCCGTGCTCATTGTAACACCACATATTGTTTTAAGTTGAACTACGGCGTGGTTTTTCCGATGAGCCAATTTTCCGAGCAAGTATTAAAAATAGAACAATATAACAGAGTTGAACGATGATTTAGCAAAACTTTCCACAGGTTTATTCATGTTCAATAGGCTACTGAGATGACAACGTTCATTTAGTTACAATAGCTCACTTTCATTGCATATTGCATTAAATGTTTCGTTTTATCATCTGAAAGAGAGACCGCTTTCTTTGCGCCAGGCATCGTTATAAATATCAACTTTTTTACGGTATTCAAAACTTCGTGAAGAGCCTGCGAACCAAAAATAAAATGGCAAGTTGGTATCAAAATTACCTTGACAACGAACGTTCATTATGATTATTATAATATAAAATTAATGATATCGTGGTAAGGACATTTTCTAAAGTCTAAACTATACATTGTCAGTAATCATATTTACATACCAATCAGTTCTTATTGGTGACAGCACATTTGAACCCATGTACATTTGCACCCGTACATTTGCACCCACCGACATTTGCATCCCGGACATTTGAACCCCCGTACATTTGAATTGCACCCACCGACATTTGCATCCCGGACATTTGAACCCACGTACATTTGAACTCATGTGTATATCCCATGGGTTAGGGTTAGTATGGGTTCAAATATCCGTAAACAAAAACAAAAAAATTCCATAGGTGCAATAGTATGTAGGTGCAATTGTCCGGGGTGCAAATGTCCGGGATGCAAATGTCGGTGGGTGCAATTCAAATGTACGGGGGTTCAAATGTCCGGGATGCAAATGTCGGTGGGTGCAAATGTACGGGTGCAAATGTACATGGGTTCAAATGTGCTGTCACCAATAAGAACTGATTGGTATGTAAATATGATTACTGACAATGTATAGTTTAGACTTTAGAAAATGTCCTTACCACGATATCATTAATTTTATATTATAATAATCATAATGAACGTTCGTTGTCAAGGTAATTTTGATACCAACTTGCCATTTTATTTTTGGTTCGCAGGCTCTTCACGAAGTTTTGAATACCGTAAAAAAGTTGATATTTATAACGATGCCTGGCGCAAAGAAAGCGGTCTCTCTTTCAGATGATAAAACGAAACATTTAATGCAATATGCAATGAAAGTGAGCTATTGTAACTAAATGAACGTTGTCATCTCAGTAGCCTATTGAACATGAATAAACCTGTGGAAAGTTTTGCTAAATCATCGTTCAACTCTGTTATATTGTTCTATTTTTAATACTTGCTCGGAAAATTGGCTCATCGGAAAAACCACGCCGTAGTTCAACTTAAAACAATATGTGGTGTTACAATGAGCACGGGAAGTCCTGATGATTTATGTAAAAAGGAAAGTGAATTTTTTTAGAGGATGACACTATATTCAACATCTGATATTTCGAAAGCGTTTAGTCCAGTAGCTAAGGAAAAGAACATTGGTTTTCGAATGGGTATGAAATTTGACGCCACGAGTAACTCGATGTAGTACTTTCACAATCCGTTGACACCCGGACGAAAAAACAAACCTTACCTTTCTTACAATGTCTTTGTTTTTGGACACGCTAATGGACATAGCGATTGTTTCGATATTATGTTGTTGTTGTTCTTGTTATTCGTCATCATTATCATTAAAAATAGCTTCTCTCTTCGAATACTTGGACAATGGCTTTAAAATTTTCAGTGGTTAAAGATTGATTTTTTGCCAGAAGGCTATTACTTTTCTTTATGTCTAAATTTCGTATGAAGTCTGATATTTTGTCCAAAATTTCGCTGTATTATTTTATACATGGGAACTCTGGCTGTCCAGTTAGATACTGTAAATTCTTGCTACGAGTAACTCGGAAATTGTTGGAGGGTACCGGTAGCGTCAAAGGTAAGCATTGCTTCGCTCTGGTTAACGTGTACATATATTTGGGAATTGCTCTCTTGTTTCTGTTATTATGGTAGCCTTAAGACAGATATATTATTAAAATCATCTCAATAATTTCAATCAGCGAAGCACAACTGTACATTGGTCTGAAACGGTTTCATTTTCCAGTGCATTCAAGTACAGAATTAGGTACGCATTACCAAAATTACGTCCGAGGTGCAATCAACAGGATCAAGTGAGTGTTTTTTGTTTTAGTATATGTGCAATAACAATTCTCTTCAATCACAGCTTAATATTACACATTTTCAACTTTGCTACGTTCCTGCGTAAAAATACCAGTAAGGGTAAGTTAAAAGTTTTCGTTCGACCGTATCCTATCCGAGAAAACTTTACCGGTAGCGCACTTTCAATCCGAAGTGTGTTCTTATCAGCGATTTATCATTTTGCGTTTTTCATAATCGTTCCAGACAAAAAAATATTCAAGTCTTCTTGTGATACCATATCAACTTGTGCCTTTAAAAATAATTTTTTTTTTGCATACAGTTAGTGGTCACTTAAGACTAATTTTTTGTAATCTCTTTGACTTCAAAGTTTGTTAAAAGCGAATATATACATCTAAAAAGTGGAATGCTGTACTGAGTGCAATCCCCAAAATAAGTAGATTCAGAAGCAAGTACACCAAATACATTTGCATCTACGGAATAATACTGAGACAAATCATATTTTTTATATTTTTAGAATCAAGTTTGATTGCAAGATGTGGATTTACTCTACTGATTAGTTACGTACACAGAAAACGTATGAAAACGAATAATAATTGAACTTACGACAGTTTATTTGATGAGTATAGTTTCTATCTTTGTGATGTTTACAGTGAATAGAACACTCTACGTTGCAGATTCCGTAATATTCTGCAAGTCCAAAATTTCCATCGTAAGATTTGCTGAAAGGCCCAATGCCGCGATTTTAGTAAAAAAAAACGTATAATTCAAATCTCTATATCTTGCCAACGTCAAAAAACCCTGACAGAAAATTTTCTAGGATATATTGGTTCTGATTTTGCTGGGGTTGTTCATTAAATTCGATTTTGTCGAATAATCAATGTGCTCAAGTTTTTTTTTTATGACATATGAACAACATTTGCCGGAGATTTTATTTTTAACTCGTACAATGTATCGAGGTCAGTCTCCTTTACTCCTGAGTTGGTGCGCATGGCCTTGCTTGCTCTTATAAAAACAAAAAATCAATGCTTCGATATATGGACACGAAAGCTAAAATGAAATAGCATCATAATCGTACAGTATCGGCAGACTGACGCATTTTTTTTAAATTTTGAAATGAAAAATAAATTCCATATAGCCCACAACAGTTTTTTAAATTAATTAGAGTACAACAATCTTTAACCACTGCAAAATTCAAAGCAATTGGTTCCATAGATAGAGAAAAGCGACAAAAAGTGAAATTACACCAACAATAACGTAACAATAACATGAAAAAGAAAGCAATTATAGGTACATATCGTGTCCAATAAAATGAAGTTCCAAAATTGAAATAAAAAACAATTCAAAACAAAGATGCTGACGCGAAGCATTTCTCATAAGTATATATTATTTGGTCCTTCTGGCGTGGAAGTTTTGCAATATAATTAGATTCTTCATTTATTTTTTGATGAATACTGTATTATGGATGTTAAAAATGAGAGAAGTGTGTTTTGTTTATCAAAAATTTTAAAAACTAATTTATTTTTCTCTAATTATAAGCTGTAATTTTTCGCTTGGCTGCAAGATGAAGTTGGTGTAAAAACTCAAGTATATATGTGCATATAGTTAAGAGTTAAAAATTTTGGAATGAATAATTCCATAAAGACCACACAAGTCTTTGAAACTAATCAAAGCAAAAGCAATTGGTCTTGTAGTTAATGAGAAACGCGATTTTTTTTTCTCACAACAAAAAGAAGAATTCCAACTACAACAATAGAACAATAACAAAATGGATATCGGACAGGACAAAGGACACGTCCATTTCGCGTCCAATGACGTGAAAATTTAAAAATTAAAATAAAAAACGATTCAAGTGAAAGTTTTTACACAAAGCGATAAGTATATACAACTTAGTCCTTCGGGGTGCCGAAAGTCAAACAGAAACCACTCTCAATGATAGTATAAAGAGAAGCCAGATTTTGAAAGAGTTTTCTTCTCCATATTTGTCACAAAATTTCGTTCCTGACATGTTAAAAACATACAATCGTCGAGTTCGTCAGAGGCAAGCTCAAACACGTGCTGAAGAAACACGAGCCCGACTTTGGCACGAGAAACGTAAAGAGAAAGATGCACTTCTGGCTGAAATTTTACACAACAAATTAAAACTCCAAGAAAAAAAGATTATCGAACAACCCACACTTCCTAAGCTGACTTCCGACATGAGCGAACACATAAACAAAGCACTAGTTCCATATCCTCCAAATCAAGTCCTTTCTGAGTGTTTCAACATTTCAATAACCCGCGAGCACATGTCGACTTTGTTCGGTCTAAATTGGCTTAATGATGAAATTATAAATTTTTATATGGAATTGATTGTTCAGCGCTCTAAAGTTGTAAAAGATTACCCCGCAGTACATTCCATGAATACATTCTTTTATCCTCGATTGAGTACACAATCTTATACATCAGTACGTCGGTGGACAAAAAAAGTTGATATATTTTCCAAAGACATCGTTCTGTATCCAATACATCTTGGCGTGCATTGGTGTCTAGCTGTCGTTGATTTCATATCGAAACAAATAAGATATTATGATTCAATGGGTGGAGCCAATCGGGAATGCCTTGAAATCCTAAAAAATTATCTTCTTTGTGAGCACAAGGATAAAAAAGAATCAGAGATCAATCTTTCTGACTGGCAACTGTTGTCAATGTCTGATATACCGCAACAAATGAATGGATCAGATTGTGGAGTCTTTGCTTGCAAATTTGCAGAGTATATTACTTCTAAATCAGACTTAACATTTTCCCAGCGAGATATGCCTTACTTTCGGCGAGCCATGGTATGGGAAATTATCAACAAAAAACTTCTACGGTGATATGACATTGTACTAATATATTTATATCATTTTCGGATCTTGTTTACTTTGGTAACCTTTGTTAAATATTATTATCTGCTTCCCATCCATTATGATATCATTATTCTGGCTACCATGCTCCATTGATATATATATATTTTCATTATTGGGGGGGTTGTGTTTCGAAATTTAGAGGGTGGTAAATATTTTGCCAATAGCGATGAAACTATTTGCAACTTATAAAAATGTGTTATGTATATGACAGACCATCTACTCTACACTGATAAATATATCATTTTCTGAATATTCAAAGACAATTTTAGCGAAGTTAGGTATTGAAGTCTGGCATCACATCTGGGGAATGTAGGACAATCACTAGGGTTGCCTATTTGGGAAGCTAAAAAACATAAACGAAAGCTGTCAATGATAAAAGCTAATCAAATAAATCATATCTTATTCACTTCTAATACGAGGAAGAACAATCTACTTGCGAGCATTGATATGAGGAATACAGTCATGTTTCGCTGACGTATATTACTCACATATACGTACTGACTTACGTGATATTGATGAAATCCAAATTTCAAAATGCAAGTAGTGTGGGTACATGTACTCGAAATGCTGATTGCATTCGCAAATTATCAAAAACAACAGTAAAGTCTGTGAAAAAGAATCTCTGTGGTAAATAATATGTCGAACTATCGATTTCTTGTAAAATTAAAAAAAAAAAAAAATTTAACAAAAATAAAATTTTCAAGATCAAAAATAAACCGAAAATAAAAGAGTAATGAAAAAAAAAAATAAACAACTGTGAAAAAAAAACAAATCAAACGACTAGACCGGAAAACACGACCTTTTTTTTTGTCAGCTGTTTTATATTGTAATTTTTTTTTTCAAACCGATGCGCAGCCTGTTGCATTTTATTTCTCGCTAAACCTCCAATAACAATCGTTTTTCAATTATTTTAACATACGTCGGTCAGTAAACATACGTTTTTTGAATTTAATTATGTCAACTCAGTTGTCAATTTTCTACTAAAGTCAGTACATCCTTATGGTTGTTTCCAATCAACAGATGCACAAAACTTAACTACGACATTGCATGATTTCCTAAACACGAAATAAATTACCACTCTGCATCACTCGGCTCAAAAAAGAAGATTTAAACCCTCATATATATTGCTCAATACTCTAATATATAAACACATACAAAATATACCATAAATTTGATGACTAACACATTTGGGAAGCTAAAGAACATAAACGAAAGCTGCCAATGATAAAAGCTAATCAAATAAATCATATCTTATTCACTTCTAATACGAGCATTGCTATGAGGAATAGAGTGATGTTTCGCTGACGTATAATACTCACATATACGTACTGACTTACGTAATATTGATGAAATCCAAATTTCAAAATGCAAGTAGTGTGGGTACATGTACTTGAAATGCTGATTGCATTCACAAATTATCAAAAACAACACATGAGTTCAAATGTACGTAAACAAAAACAAAAAAATTCCATAGGTGCATGTAAACATACGACAAACCATAAACTTAATGACTAACACACGGTTGACGATATGGTTTTCGAAAATTACGCTATCCCCTGATACCGGAAACAATATTACATAACAACTTCCTACGTACCACCATTGCTCAACATTTGCATCATTGATCAACATTTGCTCAACATGTGCAACATTATTTGGGTATTGCTCAACATTTGCATCATTGATCAACATTTGCTCAACATGTGCAACATTATTTGGGTATCGAATCCGACCTATACTACTACTTAGGTAACATTGCTTTTGGACGAGAACAATATAATTTTATGTACTTTGGAGAGAAAGATCCCCCGAAACTTCCTTTTATGCTGACGTATAAAAAGCACAATGCTCATGTAACTCGGGTATGTAGAATTCACGGCTTGGAGGGAACATTACTAGAATTTGATGTTTTGATCTAGTGTTAAAGAGTATAGACTTTTAATTTAATTTTAATTATATTAGTAGTTTAATTAGTTTTTCCTAATTATATGTAGTTGGTGCAGCACGCAAACAACTATTTAATATAATGCACTGAAAAAAAGAAAACGGGGTTTGAAATTCTAAACAACAAAAAAATATATACCGTACATTATTTATAGAAAAAACGAAAAAAATAAAGTGACCTTGCTTAAACAATAAACCTTTCACCTAATTCAGAGATGCCCAGAAGATCGTCTTCTAATTTACAACTGCAAAAGTGGTTGGGAACCTCTGTGTAAATTTCTTGGAAAGGACGTACCAAGAAAAGGTTTTCCATGGATAAACAAAAACTGTGAATTAGCACACATGCTTTGGGAATTGCCAATGTTCAAGAAAGCTAAAAATGAAATGTTAACAAATGCCACTTTGTTGTTCGCTGGTATTATATGCGCCGGATATTACTTTGTAAAATATGGTTGAAATTGAATAAGTTGTATGTGCTTTTAACATGAAATTGTGATCAATACTTTTCGTTTTTGAAACACGCTTTCCTATATCATGCAACATCCTGTCTCAACTTGTTTCATGCAACACATATTATTCACCAAATAATAAAACATATGAAGTATTTTTGAAAGAATTGAATTTTTTGACCCGGTATGTCAAACTGCTATTCGCTATTGCAAAAACACCAGTAACACGATAAAAACTGTAAGCATGTTAGACATCATGTCATATATCTAAAGGTAGTTCCGGTCAGGATAAATGATTTATGCATCTGTAAGTATTGCATTATGATATCATAATATAAATGCAGATGATACATATTACTAAAACAAGTTTTTAATAATCTAGAAATAAATTATTTGTCACAAATATTATGTGAAAGTATACTGACCAACTGTACCCAAATATATATATTGCTTTACTGCACAGTATTACCTGTAACTGCACCTGTAACCAAGAACTATGTGTACCCTTGATTATTATTTCCCACTATATTGTCCGTAACTCTTTGCCTTTTAAAATATATATATAGATTATTAGGCACACATATGATTGAAAAAACGCCCAAGAGTCCCACGTACTCCGTTTGTCTCACGTGTCCAACTCGTCTCACTTGTCTTAAATATTCCACAAATCTCATGTGTTCCACTTCCCATCATCGCAAGTAGAAACTGGTATGTAACGTCATGTTTTCTGATATCATGAGGTTTTATCGCAATTTTGAATTTTTTGTTATTTTTAACTTTAAGTTATTACCATATATATTTACCTATACCTAAAGGTTTATAGACTACTTCGATCGAACACCGCGATTCTTTGCAACTGTGCCCAACAAAACGTTTGCAGAAACTACCATAGTTTCACTGAAAATTTTCAATGCGCAACCTTGCATACGTAGCCTACTAGATTGGCAAAGCAAATTACGGTACAACTAATTCACGTACTCTAGTTAAACCGTTAGCATTAATTCTAATGACAGTCGTTTACATATTTGAATCTATTAAAAATCAATTTCTTACGTTCTGGAAAACCTTATTGACAAGCTGAAATAATGATCACTGTTATATTTGCATCGGTATATTTCTAATTCATGTATCACCATTCAAATTTTTGAAATGAATATTATTTTTGAATAGTATTTACAATAGTTTAATCAGGTATAGTTCACCTTTGCGCTAGTTTTCACGCCCTTGGGACGCATGGAGCAAGGTGGAACAAGTGGGACACCCCGCCAGTCGTACCTAGAGTAGTTCTCTCCCATTACCACGAGCGACAATGGAACTACCAGTTAAATGTATTTATAGTTCGGCTTTTTTAAAATTTTTATCTTTATACGATTCAATGTTGTCAAATGAGACTCCCTCAAAGGTGACGCTAGCTCGATAGCCATTACTAGTTTATATGCTAAAATACATTATTTTATTCTACCTCAATGTTAGGCAAATAACATGCACTACTAACAATAAGTGATGATGAATATTGAAACATACAGTAACTATCCTTATGTACTCGCTACAATGTCACAATGACCATTCCAAAAGGATGCAGACTTTCTCCAGGTTGACAAAAGTAAAAGATGATAGTAACGAAATAAGCCATCAAATTTATCCATCTATTTTTGCACTTTTGTATTAGATTATATTATTATATAATGCCATCCATATAACCCCATGCAGTAAAAATATAGTAACATTATCTACAGTTTATATTGTAATTATAGGACTAAACAAGTTTACAATTATTGTTATTTTTTCAACTTTAGAATTTCAGTAACAATACCCAGCTTGAATTATATTTATATATATATATTGTTATGTTTAATTGCAAATAATTTAATAAACATTTACAGAATATACGGTGGCGTTGATGTAACCGAAAGCTATAAAATCATTGCTGTTGATGCAAATTTTAGGAAGTCAATTTATTTCAATAGAATGAAGCTAGTATTGGAAGCTGGAGGTTTAAGATGAGGTCCGTATGAGAGAGAGCACGCGATTTTGGTGTATAATTCATGACGCCTCGATTCGAATAATACATTTTTCAAACTTTTCACAGTGAAATTGATTATTTACACAGAAAACGGCAATTTACACAAAGTAGTTTTGAAAAATTCCAAATGTTTTTGTTCTGATTTTGACCAAATTATGAATACACCTCAAGCTAGCAAAAAAAAACTTGAAAAATAAAACTTCAGTGATTAAGAAGAAACGCAAAGTACATGTGCATACATACAGGTCGCATTTCCAAGAAATATGATAGTTGCTATATTTCTGCATTTCTCAAAAGTCTAAAGCACACTTTTCAATTTGTCACATTTCCACCAATACAATGGAAGAATACAATATAAGTAGATTTTATCAGAATAATCACCGCAGTCCATATGAAAAACTTAAAGTTCAACTTCGGACGAAAAATTGTCATTCATTTGTATATTATTATAATTGAACAATTACCTAATTATTAAAAATCAATATCAATCATAACTCGAACGGTCCTATGCCACGTAATGGTCGGAAATGCCGCAAAACGCGGCGGGAAATGTCTGGTCCGAAAGGTCAGTCAGTTTGTTTGTTCATTGAATTTTAAACATAATATTTTGCATTTCGATAATTCATCAAATTTATCAACTTTCCAAATTAACCGATGATCATGTGACTCCGTTAATTAGAGTTGGTACTGTAAAATCATTTCAGCCTGATGTTAGTAAGCTGGTGGCCCAAAAGAGATGGCGAACGTCAGGACAAATGTAATAAAAACATTAGGTTTATTCGGCATTTTTCTCAATTTTAGGAAAGATTAAGTCAGTTTTAATGTAGGTATGTTTTATTATTTTCCTATCAAAAGTTTTTTTGTATAGTTGTATATTAAAATTTATGATTTTTTGTGATAAATACAGTAAATTGCAATAATAGTGAAATGCAAGAAATTAATGTGTCAATGACATTTAAAATTTAAGAAAATAACAAAACTTTATACGGCTGTTTATTTACATCACAATATATGTCACAAACTACTGCTATCTAAATATATGCTTATATACATTATCAAAATATATCAAAAATTGTTTGCGACCCTTAGCACAATTCCCAAAATGCAATGTTTGACACCCACCCCTGGTAGAAGAATGTTCTAGAGTAAATGTATGAAACCTTTGCTGCCGGAAAGGCTTCCATTAATTCCTCTCAAAAGCAACACAATAGAATGGTATCACAATTGCATCAAAATATTTGTACATTGATCTATATTCATCCGAACTCCAGCCATTAAAGGCGAATTTCGTGAAATTATTATGGAATTGATTTTAACGCGTCAAGAAACCGCATGATCTATAACCAAGTTATGCGGGATGCTCATGCTTTGTTTTTTATTTGGACACTCTAGGGCGGGGTGCTCCAAGGTTGTCGCCCTCGAGGGTCATATAATTATTTTTGTGTTGTTCGCGGGCCACAATAGAGCCAGGAATAAGTAGGAACTGTGCAATACAAAATGAACACTTTTATTGTCCAAACACATTGATCAATGTTTGTCATTTGTCAACTAAAACATGCAAAAACCAGCAAAAAAATCACTAAAACGTGCAGAATCTTACTATATCTACATTTAGTGCAAGACTCTTCATAACGGAGAAAGTGGCGTAAAAAGAAAATGCCGGTAAAGATTGTCACCGACACTACTTGCAGACATATAAAGAAAACATTGTGGTATTTTCCCTCCCATATCCAGTAGAAAATCTGCTTGAATTAGGCGGCTTTTATTTCAAACTCATATTGACAAATAACTCACAAATAACTGCAGATTAAATGATTACCGAATTTCACAAATTTGAGATACAGAAGAGTAATTACTAATATTCCGGGGCATATAGGCTCCATTTTTATACTGCTTAAACTGATTGCAAAAACCACACCGCAGGAATTATAATGTTTGGCCATATCATTAATATTTAGATATCAGGCATGGCCGAACTAGACTAATAGATTTCTCATTAAATTTTTACCTTTCCATGAAGCCTATTTTGACAGCATATAATCTCCACAAAAAGCTAGAAAGCCATTTAACAATTTAGACGCTAGTTTCAGTAACTAGGTAACACTAGACAATTCAGTGACATTCCTGATGTAACAATATGTCAAAAGATGTTTTCTGGTATTTTTATGATTAAACAACACTAAATGCGCGTTTTTCTTGATTACTCTCCAGCAAAGCGATGCGGGCCACAGCTAATGAAGAGGCGGGCCACATGTGGTCCAAGGTTGTCGGCTTTGCTGGCCACATTAATATTTTTGTATTGTTCGCAAGCCACGATGGTGCCAGGAATAGGTAAACAGTACAATATAAAACAACCACTTTTGTTTTCTAAACACATTGATCAATATATGTCATTTATCAAACTAAAACATGCAAAAACCACTAAAAAGCCCACTAAAACCTGAAAAAAAACTTACTTTATCTACATTTATTTTAAGATATTAAGTTAACAATTTAGACTAGACAAGACAAGATATTGACAAGATTTTGAATTTCGATGTAGCTTTCCTTGCAGGTATGCTTGATTTTGGGCCTATATCCCCAAGAATGTTTTATTTTACCATCGTTCTTCCACCCAAACTTCTTTCCATCTGGACTATAGAAAACATATTGTACATGTTGTTCACGTAAGTAAATCTAGTCATATTTATATTCGTATTTTTTAATTCATCGAAAAAAATGATAATTTACCTAAGAATCAAAATTGTCATAATATTTATGTACCAAATATAGTTCTTGTAATACGACAAATTGAGAAATGAACCTATGGCACAAAATTTTTTCTCCCATACTGGGGATAATATCACAAGAAATGTGATATTTTGATGTGACATGCAAATTTTCTGGTACTGTTTTCATAGCAAGTGAAGTAAAAAGAATGTTAATCAAAAACTTTGTTCATCAAATTTTATATTTTTTATGATAGTAAATCCTATAAATGTACTAAGTGTAAGTGAAGACTTCAACGCACAATTAGGCATGAATCAAAATCACAGATTCACTTAATATCAATTCTTTAATAGAAATGAAGAACACTTGGATGAGTTTTTGAAAGAATTTGGGCTGGTTTGCGTCAGCATTCACTTCCAACAGAGAAAAGGAAAACTTGGGACGTTTACATGCGCTGATAGACAAAAAGCCGCACTTGACTACATAATAGGTAATTATGAATAGTGTTAAAATTTGCGAACCTTACTTCAGAGGAAGAATCTCATCGGATCATCGCATAGTCACGTTGAAAATCAAATTTAGACTACGAGCAAACAAGTTAAGCCCATCGACAACTACAACGCGTATAAAAACTTTGTAAAGGCTCATATATCATCTACAGAAATATTGATCCCAAAAAATGAAAAAGTTAAACGAAAATTGCCCAGGGAAAACGAAATGATTCAAGATAAAAGAAGAAAATTAAGAAGACTTGCACAAATAATAAAAACACCAGCTCTAGCAGAAACAACATCAAAAAGCATAAAGATGCTCAGCAAGATCTTGAAGCTACAAACCTTAAAAAGCAGCAGAACTACCTTCAGTCTGAAATTTCCACAGAAAGCGATCAATCATCACTTGCATGCAAAACTGTCAATTAAATTAATGGTATGCAAAGAGTTACTAAAGCTAAAATCAAAGCTTTATAGTCAAGAAGAGCGTTTAAATAAAGGAAAATGTAATTTCGAAAATCAACTTGGTAAATAGCCCCTAGTATCTGATATCCCCATCCAAATCAATCGCGAGCATGAATTAGTAATGAAGACCGGGCCATTCAATGAAAACGAATTGAAAATTGTTCTGAAGAAACTAAGAAACAAGAAAACAAGAGACATAAAGCATATTTAATCAAGTTCCAATTTTATGCAATATGATGGGATGACATTTGACCATATAGCGGTATAATATTTTTTACCGCCCAGTTTTGACACTTACGGGAATGTGGCAAATGAAATGAACATTCAGTTCTAGGAGAAGTCGCGAATCATTTTTCCATATGACCTCGTGCGTAAACATATCATACCCGCGTTACATCATCACCATGTTTACGTCATACGTTCCACGTCATAAAAAATGCAATACCTAGCGCACGATGGAAACTACCTATACCTTTCATTATCATATTTTAAGCATAAATATAAGCTTCATTTATAAGAAAGGAGGTTTTTGTGATCAAAATACATCATTTTAATTTTTTATATTAATCTTCAATCGTGCTGCTGAAAGCAATTCGGTATAAATATAGATTGTATATATATAAATATACCTAATATTCAAAGCTAAAAAACTTTTTAACTCAGTCAGTTGCATTAATTCTACATATGTACCCGCAGGCAATAGGATGTCAATTGCACCATCGAAATCAGATAGTATGAGTTCGTCACGACGAGCTTCTTATTTTGTACACGGAATATTTATGGGAATTTTATGACAAAATGCAATGTCATAATTGTGCCACAAAATTTAAAATTTTGTTTTCGCGTATACGATGTAAACATAATAAAAAATCATGGGACTTCTCACATGTTAAATTTCCATTCATCATCTTTTAAATTTTCTCTTTAAATGAAATATTTTCTTTTAAAAAATTTTGCATTATGACAGGATGTTAAGTTATGGAGTTTCCCAGATGATTTATACTTTTAAAAGTCAAGGTCGTTCGCAATATAGCCTATATATATGACTCCTTTTCCTCATGTCCTCAATTGAGTTAGAAAGTTGTATCTTCAAGAAGCAATATTGAACAAAGATATTCGAATCTTTGAAAAAGAAAACAACGACAATATGATGAAAACTGCCAGTGTGATCTTTTTTGCTGTATACTTCACCAATGTCAATGCAGGTTTGTGCAGTTAGAAGTTGTTTTATTTGAAGTTGATTAGTAATTTTATTCAATAATATTTTGTTGCTAATTCATCATCTTTTAGGGATCCGATTACTTCCGAGATGGGATCCAAAATGTCCTGTCACTTATGCAACCGATCAAATAGTAATTTGTATTCATCGTTGTTACTCAAACGATGATTGCAATTACGGAAGAATATGTTGTTCGAACGGATGTGGAAGTCAATGTGTAAAAGCACCACTTGGTATGTGATTGTTCCGTTTAAATTCTTTGTTCCACTGCGTTCAATTATACTAATATTAATATTATTTAATTAAATCCAAAAATGGGGCTGTTGACTAAATCTGCATCGAAATAGAAAATTAAAATATAAACCGAATATTTCAAGTACGAGACTTTGAATGAATAAAAAATTCCTGTCATTGTACGCGGAAATCCAAGATAACGTAAAGGCATCAAGTTTGTGAGAGGATAATTGGTTTTAGAACTTATTTGTCGCTCTTAAAAAATGACACATCTTTGCAGTTTTATAATCAAGCTCTTATAAGAAACAATATTCTCTCAAAAGCTGAAATAAAAAAGTCAGTAGTTTTGTTCCGATTTAAAAACATAGATTTACTTTTATATTTTAGATGAACGATGTCCACCAATAGATCCAAGGATGTTGGAACTCCGTCAAAGAATATTGTGTCTTCCTCCATCATGTCACAGCAATGATCAATGCAAGAATGGAGATATATGTTGTTATAATGGTTGCCGTCAAAGATGCATCTCACCACCATGTACGATTTCTTTCTATATAAATTTGATATTTGAATAATTTTTACTTTTTTAACTTTCCATCTATTTGCTCATACTACGAGATATATGAATACTGGTGACAAACAGTATGTACATGAAAGTGCAATGTATTTTTCTATTTATTTATATAAATATATTATTGCGAAAATATCGATTTTTTAATATCTTCCACAAAGCTCTCGGTTCTAGATTTTATTGCTATTTTAAAGACTGTTGATGGGAAAAATGCGGCGGGAAATTTAAACAGTTTGGATAAATTATTGTTTAGACTTTTTCAATAAAAACAAGAAAACAAGACACTATGCGAGAAATGGCAAAATACATAGTTTTTTCACAGCACTATCTCCAAGTTTACGAATATATCGTCATAATAATCAAAAAAGAGACTGACGACGAGAAATTCATATAATATTATGTTTATTATTTATTTCATTTAATTTAGTTACAGACCCACGATGTCCTCCAGTTGAAGAGAGAGTTGGAATCTGCTCAAATGAATGTAAATCAAACATAGACTGCACAGAAGGATTAATTTGTTGTTCAAATGGATGTGGTACTCAGTGTCAATATCCTCCGTTTATTCCATTTTGATAAATTTGTGTGAAAAATTATAAAATATTATGTGCAAAATGCATTGTTAAAGTTTCTCTAGTACGAAGATGATTTTCCACAAACAGTTCTAAGATATCAGTGAATTTGCTGACTTATAACGTCTGGGACACCAAATCATCGCTATGTGGTCCCATAGGGTCATCTCGCAGTTGAAACGATGCAATCAATAATTTGTAAAAATTATGATCAACTAACTCAAAAATGTTTTATCATCTGACATGAAACATTACAAAGAAGCATTTTTTTTTTCAATTTGACCTAAAAAATGAATAATAGTAATGATGTAAGCCCATGAAACTATCCATCTGATTCTTTTCACTCTTGTATCAAATTTCAACATTTTTTTTCACCATCAACGTAACCTAATGTGTCACAAAATAACTAACATTAAAGTAACCATATTAATAGTTTGTAAAGTGAATTTCAGATTAAATGAGTTTTAAAATAACGACATGTTAAACTTCTCAATTTCAGTAACAATGGAATCAAATAATGACGATTTCGTATATATGGAAGGCGGACAGCTGCCCCGGCCAATACGCAAATTAAAATGTTGAATATATTAGTATAGTTGAATTGCAAATAATTAAATGAACATATATAGACTTTACGTCGCCAGCAAATTAACAAAAAGCTGTAAACACATTGCTTATAAAACGCAAATTTTATTTAGTCAATTTATTTCAATATACTGATGCTAGTGTTAGCAGCTCAACGGTCAAGATTAGGCATGTGTGAGGGCTAGTTCTTGATTTTGGTGTATAATTCCTGACCTCTCAATACTAACAATTTCCCATTGTAACGTTGTGAAGAATAGTAATTGTATCAAACATTCACTTCCGGAAACAATTCCACCAATTCCTTCCAAAAGTAATACATTGAACTGGCAACAACTGCATTGAAATCTTTGTACATTGATTTGAATTACCCCCAATTCCCGCCTTTAATGGCGCATTTCTTGTAATTAGTATGCAAGGGACGAAACCCGTCAGGAAAATCGCATACTGTATAACCAAGTTCTTTTAGTGCAGAATCCATAGACTCCCAGATTTGGACATTCCTGCACATTTCACTTTCATTTTCATTCTATTTCGTTTTGTTTACTGTATAAAACATTGATCGGAAAAAAAATTTGCAAAGAATATAGTACTAAATACGATATGTTACTTTCACATTCGGTAAACCTAACCAAAATTGCTATATTTCTTTCAGCTTCGTTAAAACATTGCTGATTTATAAAACATAGTCAAAAAAGTATACGTCAGCAAAAAGCTATGAATTAAATTTTGTTAGTCCAAGTCTAAGACAGCGGTTCCCAAACTTTCCGCGACTCCAATTTTCGTGAAAATTTAAAATAATAGATATTTGCGACTCCACAACAAAGAGAGCCCAACAATGATCAGTGGGATACAATGAAATAAGCCTAATGAGTCCAACTCTCGATTATATATCAACTATTAACTCCTGGCAACGTGTCTTCACAGATCTCATTTTAACATGAGAATCGAAGATAGGAAATTTTAAAGTTAAACCATGGCTGTCAAAATCGTGCAAACTCGCAGATAAAGTAGTGAAAAAAATTTCCACCTATTGGTTTTACTCAAATTACTCAGGTTTTTCTCAGTTTAGCAGATAACAAAACAACAGCATATCGTGTCTACCTTTATTGTTACGTAACAATAGAGGCAGAAATCACGTAACAGAATGTAAACGACATAAAAATATAAATGATTTTATTTTTTCATTTACACAGCATTTAAAATAAAAAAAAATGAAACATTTCTAATAAATGCAATATGTAAAATATCCAATCATATATTAGTTACATTTAATTAACACAATTCTGTTAATTTTTCGCTCCTTCTGGGAGAGACATATAAAACCGGCTATAACCCCTTACCAAGCCTGGTCGGGTGGAGAAAGTTTTTTTTGTAATACATTACATGACCAAGCATGCAATAAATGACTAAAAATACATGTTAGACTTATAAAAAGTCCATTAGAAGGGAGTATCGCTTGTCATTTCTTTTCTGAGTATAAGTGGGTATATGTATTCTTACGAAGGTCTGCCACCTCATTTTCAAATCGATGCTATTTATATAACTCGCGCTTTGCGTCATAGCTGAAACTTTGTTTTCTCTTCTATCACTACGGCACAATACGACAATAAAAGGATAGAGCGGTATTAATGCTTTCAGTATCAGATTTTAACAGCCAAAGTGCAGCATCCCATGTGGGCGTTAAAGGGTTTGTAGATATTTCATATAATTTTATCCTAGTTTCATGATAGTAAATCGTATAAATACATATCCAAACCAAACCAAAGTAGTCAAGGCCACTCTCCAAAGAGCATCTTTCATGTGCAAAAATTCATAATTAATATACAATGCTATTACCCATCCATATTCCAGCGTAGTCAGCATTTAAAAAAATAAATCATGAGTGTATGAGTGGGGTCAACGCCAATTGAAAAGGGGCAGGTTGAAATTTATATGTTATTTATTTTGCATGTCCTGTCTTTTTCGGACAAAATCACAGTAAAATGACACAAGCCAACTAGCCAATGATTTTTCCATCGAGATCATACTAATCTCTCAAAGTGAAAAAAATGGTGAGTTCATGAAAAGTAAATTTTCACGACAAAAAACACATTTCCACTCCAATTTCCAACCACATTCAATTTCTTCTAAATTTTCCAAATTGAATAAAAACTACAAAAGTTATGATTTGTTTTCATTTCAATCATTTGAAGATTTTCAAGCGTTTTGAAACTTGAAACAAGCGATATGAAGATTCGTGCAAATATTCTCATTATAGCAGTAGTCTATATACTATTGTCATTGCTGGTTTTATTTTTAATAATTTTCGTGAAAGTCGTGAAATTATCAAACATGACTGACAAATCATTATGGATCAAATCATTTTTTTTTTCAGTCAGCAGAAATAGCACACAACATTAACAGAAAATGCATCATGTAGAACAGTTTGTTTTGATAATACAATATAAAAAACAAACATACGTTTCCCATTTCGATCTCACTTACATAGCACATGTAGTTTTCACTGTACAATAAATACGATATCACAAGCCTAAAAATTTATTGATTTGATTTCAACTCTTGAATCCAGAGATTTAATAATGTATCTTCATCTTTCTCATCCTGCTGTGTTCGGGTTTTTTGATTCTAAATTGACCGTACGTAAATCGCAAATCAGTCTCGATATTAGTTCTACCGCAAATCTGATTTTGCTGCTGTAATTGCAGATTAAGATTTGTGTAAATTAGCAAATGCCTCATGCAGCTCAAGCTATCTCCTATTTTTTGTTTCTCACAGTGACAGACCCAATTGCTCTGAAATAAATGACGTGGAAATCCGTGTAAACGAGTGCGAATCGAACAGAGATTGCCGAAAAGGCCTGATTTGCTGTTCAAATGGATGCGGAGCACAATACCAACATCCACCGTTGGTATCATATTAAGGACCAATTTCAGGAAAAAAACAAACCTAGTCGTTGATTTTAATCTCTCTTGATTATATTATAATAATTAATGTGTAATTATATCAAAAGAAACAATTCGTAATTTTTGAAATTTTCTCCAAATATTATAGGCAAGATTATATCCGACAAATTAGACAATATTAGAACATATTTAGAAAAAATGATTATAAAATTCAATTATAATTGCATTCAACAATTTTAAATACGAATTGCTATATTTTCATTCAGCTCTGTTAAAACATAACTGTTTAATGAATCATAGTTAAAAAGTGTACGTCAGTCGAAAACAATAACCTAAGTTCGTTAGTCTGGGCAAAGATCCCTTGTGAGAAACAATTACAATTACAGACAATTACAGACAATTTTGGGAAAAGATTTAGAATGAATATAGTGGAGTCTGAATAATTCCTGTATGTGCGTCAAAGATCAACGATCAAGTTTATGTATTGATTTAAGCTAAACACGCAAACAAATGTTCGCAAAAAATAAAGCATGTCATTCATTTAATCCTTACTAAATATATTCCCAACAACAGAATTCCAGCTGATAATATAGTGACATTTGTTAACATTTCTCTTCGAGCTTGCTTTAAAAAGGGCATTTCCCATAGTATATTCGCTAGTTCACCATCCTTGTTTATCCACGGATATGGTTTTGTTGGTATGGGTTTATCAAGAAATTCACATAACGGTTTCCAATCACTTTTGCATTGAATTATTAGAAGTCTATCTTTTGGACAGCTCTGAAGTGAAAGCAAATACAGAATGATATTCAAATAAAACATAACTGATATTGAAAATGGTCGTTATAATTAATTACTAGTCGGCATGCTACCATTGTCTGGGTAATAGCTATTCCGAAGATATATAATCTCTTGAAAGTTATATTCAAAAAGGATATTTTACTTACATGAGTGACATGAGCAATATGTTTTCTATAAGCTAACTTGAAAGGCAGTACTGCTAGTGTATGATTCGTGAGGAAATTGAATATGCCGGTTGTTTTAGGTCCAAAAGCGATAAGACCTGTAAATGCATAAAACCATACACAATTTTTTCAAATTTTACAACTCCCAATATCACTCGTTCCCTGAAGTTTGAAATAAATGTTTTTGTTCAAATTTTAATACAATTATTACAGCATAATATACATACTTAAAGACTCACATGGATTATTCAAATATGCAGCAAATTTTCTCCAAATCGTCGAAAAAAGGGGATAATAGTAGCGATGCAATCCATTGCCAGTGCCAACAATCCTTTGTTTCCTTATACTTTTGTACCAAATTTCATCACTGTCTCTCACCATCAATATAACCTAGGATATCAACAATTAGAATCTAGATAATGAAATAGGAAGCTGTTGAAGCTGAAGCTTACGCCGCGTGCATGTTATATTTTAGATATTAGTAAATTTATAGATTTCCAGATGTCCACAAAAATAATTCAACTCCTAAATGTCTTACAGTAAAGCATAAATTGTGGATGAATATGAAATCTATCATAAAACGAGTAGACATATAGGTGCGTTTAAGTGCAGTTAATATTGGTGTAGAAATATATCATAAATTTAATATTTTATTTAAAATATTAATAAAAGTGATACATAATCAACAACGTCTGATGCCCAGAATGAGTTTTTTATCTTATTTATCGTTATAATTTTGGAATGAAAGAATGATACCAAACCTTTGCTTCTGGGAACTCCTCCACCAATTCCTCCCAGAAATAATATGCCGGACTGGCCACACACGCATCGAAATCTTCATACATTGATCTAAATTCATCAGAATTCCAACCTTTGCTGGCGAATGTCATATAATTCTTGACAAAGTGAACAAACGCGTCGGGAAAGTCACATACTGTATACCCCAGTTCTTCCAACGCAACATGCATTGACTTTGTTCCGCATTTGGACATTCCTGCGCAAATCACCTTCATTTCTGATCTCTATGCTCTCCACCAATACCAAAAAAACTTATAGCCTTATCACCATTAAATGAATAATCATTACATTGGTTGTCGAATATACGACTCTATATCCGCTGATGTCCAACTGATCAATCACAAAAAAGGCTATATATATATAAACCGCAATGAGGGGTGATGCATGATTCTAAATGCATAATAATACATAATACTTCAGATGTTTTTCATTGAAGGATATACTAGAAAAGCGAAACCAATGTTTCCTATCCTCTCTGAAATGAATCCAAACTGGGTTAATCGTGCCAGTAAAATTATCTGTAAATTTGCTATACGTGCATGCAACTTTGTTCAAACATACCTGTTGTATGGATCATAAAGTGTACGCCAATCAGCATCAATAACCCAAAGGATGTTATTATAAAAAAGTGGTTGTCAATATTTCTGGCCGAGCAGAACATCAATGAAACATTCTGAATGCTTCAAGGAATACCTTTGCAAAAGTTTTATTGTCTGAATTGTATCAACTTTAAATACATATGAAATAAAACCTATTATCGGTAAGAACGGTAAAAAAAAAAGATCTTTAAAGTGTAGTATTGGTAATAATAGCGACAAACCTAACAGGTATGTAACTATGTTCAAACAATGCAAATACAACAATATAGGCCAGAGGTGTGCAACCTTTATTACAAGCGGGCCAGATATAAGTAACTGGATGAAGCCACGGGCCGCACCTTTCTTCAAGATAGCCTTTCTAGTAGTTACAGGCACAAACTATATGTTCTTTTTGTTGTTGATAATTCTGCATTGTTGGGGTCCTAGTGGTCATTGCAGAAATGGTGATTTGAAACGCATAAATTTCTAAAGAAAAATGCTATTCAAATTATTTGTTATACCGACTTTAAACAAATTTTATGGGCAACCCTTTTTGTAACATTATGTATTTTCCTAGCTAGTTTTACTAATATGTCAGTGGCACTCGCGTGCTGGTATAGGTTTTGCTACGCAATGGATTGAAATTGCTTGCGCGTAACACATTAACTAAACTAATAACTCGTTAAGCGGGCACACCATTCAAAATTGGCCTCCGCGGGCCGCACAATTTTTTTCTGTGCGCCGCATTTGGCCCGCGGGTCACAGTTTGCACACCCCTGATATCGGCTCTCGTATTTGAATGGTAACTTGCCAAACCAGAATATGCAAGTTCAGCGTTGAAAACCAGTCGTCTGAACAACGGTGTCTCGTGATAAAAATCTTTATCATATAATCGTAATTTTGTATTTTGTATATTCGCTAGTTTACCATACTTGTTTATTCATGGATATGGTTTCTTTGGTAGAGTTCGTTGTGGGAATTCCTATGTTACCCAAACTTTCATGCCTACTAGTGGTGTGCAGAATCCAGTTGCCGGATTTTTATTTGGCTGAATTTTTATGATTTTCCCGATACCGGATTGGATTCGGATTCGAAAATCAGACACTGAGCTGGATTCATCCGGATTCTTAAAGAAAAATCAAGATTATTCTGCTTCTCAAGGGCACTAATTACATGTTTTTCAATTTCGACTGATGAAATGACCATTCTGTCAATTAGTCGTGTTCTTTGCCGCCACCGCACGTATTTTATTTTGACTATTTCAGGAATGCTTTGCTACACTTGAATGGTGAAGGATTCTTCATGGTTTTGCTATATCCTGAAGCAAAGGAAACAACCTCCGTCTTCTATTTTGGTGCAGTTTTTGAAAGATTTTATTAGCATGAACAACTATAAAGTCCATTAACTTAGGAGTTTACCATTTTTGCTTTTAAATTAATTTTGGAATTCAAAAATGTGAGCAATAAATTGTTGTTGTTTTTTCTTTCTAGTATTCACCTTGTTGCTACATTTTTGTTTTAAAAAAATTCCTTTTTTTTTCAACAATTAGACCAATAAACTATTTACATTATGTGGCGGTTCCACGATCGCATTTCAACTATCTAGTGGTCAGCGAAGTCGGGAGTTTTTTGATAAGGTAGACCAGGGTGGCCAAACACTCCTCTGTTTACAAGCGTCGGCCATGTGACAGTAGTGACGGAACGCAGAGCCGTCTTAAGGACGCGCAATCCAGTTTTTTATAGCTAGGTCCCGAAATACCAACTTAGACGGACTTGGTTGGTATCAATAATCTTGCTTACGCTGCAAGTTTTTAAATTACTAAATATAACAATTCGTAATAAAATGAGTGTCGCAAGAAAGGTGACATAAAGAAAACATGGCGGAAACGTATTTCCTTGCCCATCACACAGTGTCCGCTTTGATTTCAAGTAATATCTGTCACGAAAGAATATAATTTGAAGTCACATTAACGCGAGATGCGCAAAACACAACGGTAATTATCGGGAATTAACTTTAAAATAACTGAAGGCTTTATATATCTTCTTTAAAAGAATGCCACCCATGCAACATAATAATAGTCTGATTAGAACAGTAAACTCTCGTTGTTTATTAAATTTGAAGTAAGTAAACTCGCGATATTTCGATCACTTTTGGGTATTCTCCGGCCTGCGGCCCGGGAGACCTCCTCAAAAGTTTTAGCGGTCCTTCAACCTAGCAACCTTGGACCACTCTGAGAAAGACTACTACGTACCGGTAAAATTTCAAACTACAGTTGTGACTTGTATCCTTTGGTATTTTCATTCACGTTGAGACTGGAGGCACGAATCTTTATTGTCACACTCCCTTAACCGATATATCGGCCCGATATTGCGTATCTGCCGATATATCATATATATCGTCAGCGGGCACCGTACATTTGAATCCATGTGTATATCCGCGGGTTCAATCTATATACGGGGGCTAAAACCCATGGGTTAGGGTTAGTATGGAAATTTCATAGGTGCAATATATGCAGGTGCAATTGTCGTGGGTTCAAATGTACGGGAACCATATATAACAGTTAAAAAACCTAAAAATGTTCGTAAAAGTTGTTTTATTTACTGTTGGTTGTGATTAAATTTAATGCATAATACACTTATTTGGTTTATTGTTTTATATTTAAATTACACATGAGGGGGCACCAAAGTCTTCAGTGCTTAGGGCACCAAAGAGGCTTAATCCGCCCCTGTCTACTTTAGACATCGGGAACCTTGTAAAATCTAGTATTTTGTTTAACTAAAGCTAAGCTTACTATTGTTACGAGATTTCAAACTCCTTTATACCCAAATTTGACAGATAATTTGCCACTACGTTTGAGAATGCGCGCCTAGTGAATTGTGATACAAAACTAGAGGATTCTGGAACATATTTTGTGACATCACAAAAAGCGATAGAGTCGCGCAGCAATAGAATAAAGCTTTTCGTCAGTTTGTAAGTACTAGTTACAGTATTTGTCATATTTAAATCGGACCAGCGAAGCTAGTTTTCAAAATACTACGAAGATGCCTGAACGAAAAAAGGGTTATGAGTATCGTGGATTTTAACTTGTGCTGAATGTGAGCAGCTGTTCACGGCCCGCAGCGACAACATGCAGCATCAGAAGTCACATTAAATATATATTGATATTGTATCCGTTGACTTTTGAGTAAAAATTTCAGGCCTGATTAGGTAAATAAATGCTATATGGCTCGCACGGAAATGCAATTGAAAATATTACCTTTTATGGCTCTCTTGATCAAAATGGGTTCTCGACCCTTGCTGGCTACTCGAAAAAAATACTCTCATACGTGGTAAGTTACTAGACGCTAAATAATGGGAATTTATATGCCGCTGGTAGCGAGCAATCTTCATGCATTTCCTGATTTTATTTTTCACAGATGGCTTTATATCGACAGTGTAACGTTGTAGATTAGGAGCAAAGGCGTTCAATTTGCAATAAATTGGGTTAAGGACCACTTGGAATGAACGCAAGATATTCATAAATACTCTTGTTGGCACACCCAAAGTTAACTACCAACGATCATCTGGTGGATCTATGAGAAAATCTCAATATGTTTAAAAAACTCTTGCAAATTGGTCTGAGCTTCCAGTATACGAAGAATTGTTCGCATCTACGTTTGAGATGCTTTGTAGAACTTAAGTGTCCTGGATTAAAATAAGACCTCTGCTAATGTATCAGCTTTTGAGCAAAAAAGTGAGCGAAAGTGAGAGACGATAGAGGGTTTATACTTAGTCTATCAGCACACTAACAACTGTTAACTCGCAAAGTTGCCAATAGTGATTTGCAGGATCAGGTTGCCGGATTTAAATTCGGTCGAATTTTCATGATTTTTCGATACCGAATTTGATCCAAATTCAAAAATCTGAAGAGTCGGACTAATATTAATTATTGAATTTTTAAAACATCACTTTTCACAGCTTTCCAGCTTGCCCAAATATATCTACACGAGGTAAGAATTTTCAGGCGTACATCGTCTATTGGTCTGACATTTTTCTTCGTTCGGGTGCTATTGACAGGTTGCATCACCGTAGTTGAATAATCACATCGCAAAGTATATCGGGATGCGTATCTCCACAATTTCTTTGAGGTTTACACTAGACCGCATTGTCCCGGCCGTTCTTCACAAAGCTATTGAAATATACATATTCAGCAGGCAGTATTAGATCTCGGCAATATTTTATATCGTTCCCAATTTTACCGCTTTTTATAGTCAGCAGTCATATTACAGTACATTGCGAAGATTACAATTTGCGGCAGGTAAATTTAGCTCGTGCGTAAAATCTATTGCGACTAATCAGAATTAGCAGATGACTTGTTCAAGGTACCAGAACTCGGGAGTCTTATATTAAGTATATAGAAAGAAGTGCAGAGTACGAGCGCTATAATCTTGAATGAGCTTAAGTTCGGATATGGCTATAATATCTGTGTGTTGAAGAGGTGGTACACATTCCATATGTGGGGTTTTGTTTTTTATCAATTCCAAAAAACAGCGTTATTGAAACTGCTCTAAAGCAGTGGTTCTCAAACTTTTTAAGCCGTCCCTCCCTTTTTTTAGAATTTGTCAAGGCTCGCGCCCCAACTAAAAAACCGGTATTCCTGAAGTATGCGCACCAAGATGTCGCATAACCTGGTACACAACCTGAGTTTAGGTTGTGCGCCATCTTGGTGCGCATACTTCAGGAGGTCCAAAAACGAGAATATCGGTTGAAAACCGAAGACTTATCGATCGAAATTTAGGGCATCCCCCGAAACAGAAACTGAGGTTTCGGTTTATTTGCTCTTGCTCCATAGTGACACAATGTGTCACATCACTAATTAATCAATAACTCGCTAATTATACGACATAATTCATCCAAAATCAATAGGCTTCTGGTCCGAGATATGATGAATGCACATGCAAAAATTTGGAGCAGATTCAATCTTGCTTTCGTGAGATAACGCATGCATCTAACAGACAAACAATCAGACAGACAAACAAATATCTATCAACATACTTATCGTGATCGATAAGTAATAACTAGTCAACGATAAGCTATAAATAACAGATAGTAAGGCTAAAGTAATATAACAGGTAATAAAAATAACATTAAGCACAACGGTTCTCTACAACCTCTAAACATTAAAAAAGGTAAATATCCAAAATCCAAAGGCAAATCTAACAAATATTTTTATTTTGCTTTAGGCCACCTCAACAATTGTCTTGAACTGAGCGAAAATTTATCAAGTGGTACATATTGAACTTCGAACAAGATATTCTTCCATAATTGCAACGGTTCAGTAACGATGAACACAAATTTCTATGTGATCAATTCTATAAGTGGCAAGACATTTTGGATCCCAGGTCTGAAATAATCGGATCACCACGAGATAATTTAATTAACAAAGAAATAGTATTATTCAGCTGTCATTAATAATATGATATTGTTATAGTCTAATATTTTACAAGATTTACTTGCCATTTTGAATTTTAATATTTATTAGGTTTTTTATTAAATACAGTTTCTTGTTCCAGATGAATTCAATGATCGGTATTTTGCGCGATATGAAGTTAGTATCTAACGATCTTAGCATATCCCATGTTTCATAAAGCAACATAGTACAAACCTGCATTGACATTGGATAAATGTACAGCAAAAAATATCATAATGTCGTATTTTTCTAAGGTTTGTTTAATATTCTTCCGTGAATGGTTTTTATATATATTGTGAACGAAATTAAATTTTTTTTTTAAATAATCATCTCAGAAATTTTATATATTAACATCCAGTTTAAATTCCGTAGCGCTATTTTTCGAAAACAATGATTTTAAATAAACAAATAAAGCCTATTTATGCTTACTATTTGGATTATTAAAGGTATACTTAGTTTCCATCGTGCGCTAACGTTACCTCTTTTATTAAGTAGAACATATGACGTAAAAAGGTGATAATGTAACGCAGGTAAGACATGTTTATGCAATAGATCATGTGAAAAATATTATGCTGCACTATTGGGTACATGGGTAGGAATAACACCTACTTATCGCTACCAAAACAGCTTATGTGTAAACACCAACGGAATTACACAAAAGTACTATACTCTATTCAAAGCAACTAAATGTTTGGCTGGATTGTTAAATTGTCAATGTAATGATACACCGCCATATGGTGGGAAATAATGATATTATCGAACATACATAACTAATAAATATTACTGTAACACAATCATATTGTATTGTACATTCTAGTAATAAAGAGAGATATTGAATGAGTTTTTTCATTTGCCTATTCTACGGGACATGCCGTGTAACTATGGATCGTCTTGTTATTATGTTGTGTTGGTAATCTTGATATTTTTCTCCTTTGTTTTGGTGTTATTGTTGTTGTGACAAATAGCTTTCCTATTCAGTTACTGGAACAATTGCTTTGAAATTTTCTAATGGTTAAAGATGATATTACTCATATTTAGTTCAAAAATGCCAACCCTAAAGTATGTGACCCAAGATGGCGGACACCGGAACGTAGTATGTGTAGCAGGTTAGTTTTAGGCCATAATTTCAGGTACAAATACTACGGTAGTCAATTGGCTAGTCCCCGAACTCGTAATAGAACTAAAATAAGTAAAATTGGAATAAAACTGTGACCTTGCCCTAACCTGTTACACATACCACGTTTCGGACGTGATGACGTCATCAAAATAACCAAGTGCGCACCTGGTGGCAGTTTCGCGTTTGCATTTGTTGCGATATGGTGGTCATTCCAAGTCGGGAAGATTTCGGTACCTGTACCTGTTGCTCTTTTGTTTTATTTGTACTCCAACCAAATACAAACGTTGCAGGAATTGGTTTTCTAACTAAAGTTGCGAAATTACACTGACAACTCATCGGATTCGTTTATGCCGCAAGCACACAGCATCGGAATCATTACAATTGTAAATTAATTTTAATTTACAAGAAAAACTAAACAAAATCAGGTATGCTTGCTTGAACCTGAATCACCAACCTTTTTGGTATTATCTACAGTGCTACACTGACACTTCCTTACAAGCTGGCCTATAGAAAAATATTGCTCATGTTGTTCACGTAAGTAAACATAGTCATTTTTTAAATGATTTTTTTAATTCATCAAAAAAATTGATAATTTGACAAAGAGTCAAAATTGTCATAATATTCATATATATACCAATTAAAGTGTTTGTAATACGACGAATTGAGAAAAGAAGCTATGGCACAAATTTTTTTCTTCCTTACTGATGATAATATCTGTAACTATGGTTTATATATATATATATATAATAATTTAATCCATATACTGCGGTCTAAAGCTTAAATAGACCACGGAAATTCGACCTAATTAGGGCAAAACTATTTCATAAATTTAAAACACACTGATGCAATTATGTATTTCGTTTCATTCAGAATTGCACAAAGAACGGCATCTCATATACAATTGCAAGAGTGGATGGCAAACCTTGTGTGAATTTCTCAGTAAATCAATACTTACTAGAGAATTTCCGTTAGTAAACAAAAACGTTGAATTAAGTGATATGATATGGCAGGGGTGGCCACTAGCATAAAGCCACGGAGGATACAGTACAGTATTTGAGTCTGGGCAAGCCCGATCGAGCATATTATTAGGTAACAAATGCAAGTTTTGCCGCTCCAATGATTTAAAAATGAATTAACGAATATCGCGTGTCTAGCCTGAAAAACCATCTTACAATTACATTCTGCAACATGACAAGGTGACTGTCTCACTGCAAGGACAGTGTGAAAAATTGTATTCGCAATATTAGCAGTGACATCAAAATGCCCATTTTTTTATTATTTCAAGCAAGCGAAGAATTGCACTTGGAGGAAATTGTATATATGTTAGATACTGAAGTTTGAGCAATCATGCAACATTCATGGTTCGAAAATATTTATTTTTAGCTATTTAGATTTAGATAATACATGAATAAATGACGAGGTTTCTTGAAGAATTTTCAACACTTACGACTGAAAATTGGGCACGCCCTATATCTGAATTGTATGATTTAAATAAATCGACTCGGGATGCAGTGTATAGTTCAAATCAACAACCTAAATGGAACATAAAAAATACAAATTTTGTGTCGATTTCATTAGGAATGCGCCCACAAAGCCTTCTTATTGTGGTGTGATATTATTTGCATATTCAGTACTCAATGGTTTTTGTGTTTGACCTTGATCAGTCGATGGTGAGCTTTTTCAAAGATTTCTGTCGATCGCTATCGAAACGAAGTTTT
This sequence comes from Styela clava, assembly GCF_964204865.1. Classification (NCBI taxonomy): domain Eukaryota; kingdom Metazoa; phylum Chordata; class Ascidiacea; order Stolidobranchia; family Styelidae; genus Styela; species Styela clava. The sequence goes on along the minus strand of NC_135262.1, from coordinate 12,032,516 downwards.
TCACCCCTGTGATATGAGATATGCCTATTTTCAATCAAATACTGTAGTAATTTATGTGGAGTAGAAAATGTAGTGATGAATACGTTTTTTTTCGAGTTTGGACAACGATAAATATAGTGTTTACAGTGTGTAGCGAGTACATAATGGTTTTTATGGATCTAATAGTTACTGGCTTTTTGCTATTAGTATGTTTGAATCCAAGGAAGAGGCCATTCTAAGCTGTTTCACGTCTGGTGATTTATTCGCGACAATCAGCTTATGTACTGCCGCTTTGAGCCGTGAAGATTGATGACGTATGATGACGTATATCTAAAACTGTAATTATCGTTGGAAAATAAAGAATAATGGAAGAATCACTAATACAAAATTAATGCATTAGGTCGTTATTAGTCGCGGCGTAGTGAATTTTGTAATATTATTTTGTGGTCATGTCAACACTGAGCTAAGTTTGAATCCATCGCAGTGAGAAACTGGTAGATTGATTTTGCTTTTCGAGTAGTTTCTTCAAGAAAATAAACATTCGGAACGATGCAAAAATATTACATGATATAAGTTGTGTAAATTACATAAGTAAATTGTATTGCTGGATTACTCTGTAGATACCGTGTGTTTAGTGATTAATCAGTTTGACATCAGCGGATGTATAGGGTTATATAATAAAACAAATGCCCATATATCAATATGCTCTGCAATGTCAATGCATACTGTGTAATAATAATGCTATGTGCTTTACAATTTTCTTTCGTATAAGCAAAGAGCAGAAAAATTGAAAATGAAAGTGATATGCGCAGGAATGCCCAAATGCGGAACAAAGTCAATGCATGTTGCGTTGGAAGAACTGGGGTATACGGAGGTGACTTTCCCGACGCGTTTGTTCACTTTGTCCATAATTATATGAAATTCACCAACATGGGTTGGAATTCCGATGAATTTAGATCAATGTATGAAGATTTTGATGCGTGTGTGGCCAGTCCAGTATATTATTTTTGGGAGGAACTGCTGGAGGTGTTTCCAGAAGCGCAGGTTAGATATATTACTTTTAATCTAAAATTCATATTATGTACCGCTAGGAAGAAGTATACAACAATACGAAACCCCTTACTTTGGTCACTAAACCTGGCATCGTTTATTATTGACCACTTCTAACAATACAACAAAATTCATCTGCAATACTCAACTGGTTTTAGGATAGATTCCGATCTATAAGCGTTTCAAGCTTTACGGTGAGACAATTACAGTTTGAATAAGAATATTGTAAAGCAAGAAATTTCGAAAAAATTCGAGTTTATTCCGAAATGAAACTAATTGAAGTAAAATTGAAAGCCAATATTTGTTGTACTTCATATGCTTAAGGCGGCAACAACTTTGTATGATTCTGATTTTTTTTTATAGGTTATATTGATGGTGAGAGATAATGATGAAATTTGGTACAAAAGTAGGAAGAAACAAATGATTGCTAACGGTGGACTGCATCGTTACTATTATCCCCTTTTTTCGTCGATCTGGAGAAAATTTGCTGCATATTTGAATAATCCATGTGAGATTTTAAGTTTGAATATTAGGTACTATATGCTGTCATCTACATATTGAAATTTGAAAGAAAAATCGTTTGAATCTCCACACAAGCTTATCTTTGCAAAACATTAAACTAAAAGTTTTAAATTTGCGTTCAAGTCCCGTTGTTTGTCTTCTGAAAAGATGAAGTTGTGTAAACCTCACATAACATTCCTTTAATTCATCACTATTTACCGAAATTATTTGTTGCATGGTGCTATTTAACGAGATGAGTGAAGTTTGGTGTAAAGCCCGGAAGGCTTCAAAAGGCCTCAAATTCAACTATGAAACCTGGAAAGTGATGAGCCGTTGAAGAAAAAGAAAAAGTGCTCTCTCTCTCAAATTTACCAAAAATTTTTTTTCGAGATTAGCATAGTATTACATTTGTGTTACAACAAAAACAGTGAGAATTTGCATTTATTTTTTAAACATACTTCTTGGAAATATTGGCAAAGTTTATTAAATTTCATGAACACCTGTAATCTACTTCTATTATAAAAGAAACCTATTCAAGGCTGGACCTCAACGATTTACAACGCTTCACCAAAAAGCTACTTGATATAGTAACTACTATGATCAAGCATGGCAAAAACCTTCCATACATTTGCAGGTTCGCTTGCTTTTGGGCATAAAACAACCGGCATGTTTAATTTCACCGTGATTGATACACCAATACTGCCTTTCAAGTTAGCTTATAGAAAACATATTGCTCATGTCATTCATGTGAGTAACATAAATTTTTCGAAGATAGTTTTTTAGCAAGGTTTGTGAATTTTAAATAATTATATAAGTTTGTAATAACTAACTTACCAAAGTAATTGTAACGCGCATTATCAGTATCAAGTATATTTGTTATTTGAATATCACTTTGTACACGCTTTCATTTTAGAGCTGTCCAAAAGGTCGACTTCTAGTAAGCCGTTGCGAAAGTGATTGGGAGCCTCTATGTGAATTTCTTGGTAAACCATTACCAACAAAACCATATCTGTGGTTAAACAAGGATAGTGAAATAGCGAATACGCTGTGGCAAATGCCTATACTTAAGCGAGCTCGGAAAGAAATGTTGACAAATGTCACTATATTATTAGCTGGCATTCTGTTCGTGGGAATATATGTAGCAAAAATAAATGAATACCATATTATTTTAATAAAATGCTTGTTGTAAGATTTCTAATTGGAAGATCAGGGATATGTTTAGGGTGTGTAACGTTTAAAATCAATACATAAATAAATTTGATCGCTTATCTGTGACGCGCACGACCTTGTGTATCATTCATTTGTTATAAGATCTATATAATTTTAGAAAGTTTGGTTTGGCTATGTCGGGGGTGGGGGGGGGGGGGGGGGGGCACAATTTTTCAGTATAAGAGCCGCATGCTGCAAGTCAGAACTTTAAAAGTACCGCAGAATTTGTGAACTTATCATTATTATCAAAATACCATGAACAGAAAAGAAATTCACACAAGAGTCTAATAACAATAAATAGATAAACAAGGCAGCTATGCTCAAATATATGCATAATTTGAGCTCATTTAATTTGTGTTTCCTTGTAGCTGATTTACAAGGTTAGTCTCGTAAAAAGTTTTCATGATTTGTTTCATGGTGCCGTTTAACATTGCTGACTTTATTCTGACTTAGTAGCTTATGGCAGGTTATGCACAAAGGTTTATTCTTCTGACTGGTAAATGCGTATTCTTCTTCCCACTCTGACTTGACAACTCTGTTTTCATCTTCGTACTTTCGTTTCTTAATTGAGGACATATCGCACAGTAACTTAGACTAACTAACCGCAATTAAGCTGCAATACCGCCGACGCATCAATAAACATTGTCCATTGTGACGAAAGATTTGCTGACTTGACTGACTTAAATTCAACGCTACAGCGATTTTCATACTAAAACATAATTTGTCTTAATCATTGACGAAAACTTCTTTACGACTTACGAAATTAAAAGAGTTTACATTAAAGTTTTTCTCTTAGTTGAAATTTGGATAATAATTTATGTTAGCGAGAAGAGCCGCACTAAAAGTCTGGCGAGCCGCATATTTTCACTCGGTCCAGAAACTCACAACACGAAATACACAAATGACGATAATTTTTACCGAAGTGTTCATTTCAAAAATCATATTATGAAGTGTTACACGGGGGCACGATCATTCCGAATTTAAATTAGTTTGATTTCAACATTCACAACCAACATTTATAAAATTCCATTTTATATTTAACCCTTCTACCTTCCAGCCGTGACGCAAAGTGCGAATCCTATAAATATCCTGGATTTCAAAATCACCTGTCAGACGTCTGAAAAATGTGACTCCCTTCAGACAGGAAATACTCCTTTATAACGACTTATTATTGTTTTAGCATGTATTTTCAGTCATACTAACTATCCCTGACCATCCCTGGCGCTGTGTTGTTTTGATAAATATGATTTCGAATGCTCCATAGTTGGCAGAGGTATGGAGATTTTTTGTATGTAAAAAAAACGTAAAATTAATGGTAATTTTAACGCGTAAATGCGCGTATGAGATTGGTTACGCCGTTCTACGCGCATTTCCGTCGAAAAAATTTAATTTTTTTGCATTGGGGGTGGTCTGTGCAGTAATAATAAGAGCTGTGACGTCATCAGTATCGGTAATTTGACCTTGAACTTGACAATACTGTAAATACAATTGTGAATTTCAGAGTGATAACCATTTATGCTATAATAGTCGTTTTGGTATTGTTATGTTAGGAAAAACTTGACGAAAACGTTGAAGAAAAAATTAATTAATTAGGAATTAATTATTAACCCTCTACTGTACACAGAATATCTCAAAGTCCAATTTTTTTTTTAGAAATTTTTGAAATTTTTTTGCAAAAATTTTTTTCGAGGGGTGTGTTTTAAAGATATATTGCTGAATAGAACTCTAGCAGAGGCTTTTAAAAACCCATGAATAAAGCTTTAGGGATTAATGGTTGACATAAAAAATAAGTTTAAAAATACCCATAAAATGGGCAGGGCTAGAGGCTTAAAAAGGGTTAATATATATTAGTATTTTGTTTGTTTGAAAAAGCATATATTATTAGTGTTATATATACTCCAGTTCTGGTTAAGTGACACGAAATCTACAAATATTTGATAAAGATTTTTCTCACAAATGCCCTTTGCTTAGGCCAGTGGCTCCAAACTGTAGGTCGCGACACCGAGTTGGGTGGCTTGAAGATTTTCCGGGGTTGCCTAATATCTGCAGAACTTAAAATACGACGCAAATAAGTTCCTCGGATTTGAAGGCGCGAAAGTAAAATTTGCTATTTTTTTTAAATAATAAATGACATTTACATGCCAATAATCTCTTGCCTTTTTTGAGTTGTCGTTTTCTAGATTGAGGGTTATTCCATAATTTGAGTAAAACCAAAGGGTGGAGAGTTTTTTTACTACTTTTTCTGCGAGTTTGCACGATTTTGACAGCCATGGTTTAACTTTTAAAATTTTTTTATCTTCGATTCTCATGTTGAAATGAGATCTGTGAAGACACGTTGCTAGGAGTTAATAGTTGATATATAATCGAGAGTTGGACTCACTAGGCTTATTTCATTGTATCCCACTGATAATTGCTGAGCTTTCTTTGTTATGGGATCGCGAATATCTATAATTTTAATTTTCACGAAAATTGGAGTCGCGGAAAGTTTGGGAACCGCTGTCTTAGACTTGTACTAACAAAATTTAATTTATAGCTTTTTGCTGACGTGCACTTTTTTGACTATGTTTTATAAATCAGCAATGTTTGAATGAAGCTGAAGCAATATTCTTTGCTTCAGCTTCTGAAGTTCCATTTATTCTTCTATTTTGGAGTCTTTATTTCGATCAATATTATGGTAAACAAAACAAAATAGAATGAAAATGAAAGTGAAATGTGCAGGAATGTCCAAATCTGGAAGTCTATGAATTCTGCACTAGAAGAACTTAGTTATACAGTATGCAATTTTTCTGACGGGTTTCGCCCCTTGCATACTAATTGCGCCATTGATGACGGAAGTTCGGGGTAATTTAGATCAATGTATAAAGATTTCGATGCAGTTGTTGCCAGTTCAGTGTATTACTTTCGGGAGGACTGGATGGAAGTGTTTCCGGAAATAAATGTTTGATACAATTACTATTCTTCATAACGTAACAATGAGAAATTGTTAGTATCGAGAGGTCTGGAATTATACACCAAAATCAAGAACTAGCCCTCACACATGCATAATCTTGGACGTTGATCTTCTAACACTATCATCAGAATATTGAAATAAATTGACTAACTAAAATTTGCGTTACATAAGCAATGTGTTTACAGATTTTTGTTAATTGGCTGGCAGAGTAAATTCTATATACGTTTATTTAATTATTTGCAATTCAACTATACTAATATATTTAACATTTTAATTTGCGTATTGGCCGAGGCACCTGTCCGACTTCCATATATACGAAATTGTCATTATTGATTCCGTTTTTACTGAAATTGTGAAGTTTAACATAAAACCCATTTAATCTGAAATTCATTTTACAAAATATTCATATGGTTACTTTAATGTTACTTAGTTTTTGACACATTAGGTTACATGGATGGTGAAAGAAAAGGTTGAAATTTGATACAAGAGTGAAAAGAATCAGATGAATAGTTTCATGGGCTTACACCACTACTATTATTCATTTCTTAGGTCAAATTGCAAAAAAATTGCTTCTTTATAATCTTTCATGTCAGATGATAAAGCATTTTTGAGTTAGTTGATCACCATAATTTTTACAAATCATTGATTGCATCGTTTCAACTGCGAGATGACGCTATGGGACCACATAGTGATGTTTTGGTATCCCAGACGTTATAAGTCAGCAAATTCACTGATATCTTAGAACTATTTGTGGAAAATGATATTCGTACTAGAGAAAGTTTAACAATGCATTTTGCGTATAATATTTTATAATTTTTCACACAAATCTATCAAAATGGTATAAACGGAGGATATTGACACTGAGTACCGCATCCATTTGAACAACAAATTAATCCTTCTGTGCAGTCTATGTTTGATTTACATTCATTTGAGCAGATTCCAACTCTCTCTTTAACTGGAGGACATCGTGGGTCTGTAACTAAATTAAAATGAATTAATAAACAATAATATAAAATAAAGATCTCGTCATGACTCTCTTTTGTTTTATTTTTATGACGATATATTCATACACTTGGATCTAGGATAGTGAAAAACTTTGTAGTTTACCATTGCTCGTATAGTTTGCCATAGTATCCCATAGTAACGGCTGCTTCGTGAAAGATTTATAAAAAACGAACTTTTCCGAAACAATATATATATATATATATGTAAATAATTGGGAGCTACATTACGAGTTCATGTACATACTGCTCGTCACCAGGGTTCCTATTCATCGTAGTATGAGGAAATAGGTGAAAAACTTAAAATGTAAAAATTATTCAAAACTTAAAAAATGTAGAAAGAAACTGTACATGGTGGTGAGATGCATCGTTGACGGCAACCATCATAGCAACATATATCTCCATTCTTGCATTGATCATTGCTGTAGCATGATGGAGGAAGACACAATATTCTTTGACGGAGTTCCAACATCCTTGGATCTATTGGTGGACATCGTTCATCTGAAATATAAAAGTAAGTCTATGTTTTCGAATCAGAACAAAACTATGGACTTTTTTTACACCAGCTTTTGAGAGATGATTGTTTTTTTTATAGGAGCTTGAATATAATACTGCAAAGATGTGTCAGTTTTGTTAAGAGCTACAAATAAGTTCTAACACAAATGATCCTTTCAAAAACTTGATGCCTTAACGTTATCTTGGATCTCCTTGTACAATGACAAGATTTTTTTATTGCTGTAATGCGCTGTCACTTCGAAAGTAAAAGCCAATATGATCATTTAAAGTCTCGTACTTGAATTATTTGGTTTATATTTTAATTTTCTATTTCGATACAGATTTAGTCAACAGCCCCATTTTCTGGTTTAATTGAATAATAGTAAGATTAGTATAATTGAACGCAGTGGAACTAAAAATTTAAACGGAATAAACACATACCAAGTGGTGCTCTTGCACATTGACTTCCACATCCGGTCGAACAACATATTCTTCCGTAATTACAATCATTGTTTGAGTAACAACGATGAATACAAATTCCTATTTGATCGGTTGCATAAGTGATAGGACATTTTGGATCCCATCTCGGAAGTAATCGGATCCCTAAAAGATGATGAATTAACAACAAAATACTATTGAATAAAATTACTAATCAACTTTAAATAAAACAACCTCTAATTGCACAAACCTGCATTGACGTTGACGAAGTATACAGCAAAAAAGATCACAATGGCAGTTTTCATCATATTGTCGTTGTTTTCTTTTTCAACGATTCAAATATCTTTGTTCAATATTGCTTCTTGATGATACAACTTTCTAACTCAATTCAGGACATAGGGAAAGGAGTCATATATATAGGCTATATTGCGAACGACCTTGAGTTATTAAAGAATAAATCATCTTGGAAACTCCATAACTTAACATCCTGTCATAATCCAATATTTTTTAAAAGCAAATATTTCATTTGGAGAGAAAATTTAAAGGATGATTAATAGAACTTGAACATGTGTGAAGTCTCATGATATTTTAATATGTTCACATCGCATACGCAAAAACAAAGTTTAAAGTTTGGTGTCACAATTATGACATGGCTTTTTGGCATAAAATCCCCATCAATATTCCGTGCACAAAATAAGAAGCTCGTCGTGACAAACTTATACTACTGATTTCGATGGTGCAATTGACATCCTATTGCCTGCGGGTACATACGTAAAACTATTGCAACTAACTGAGTTAAAAAGTTTTTTAGCTTTGAATATCCGGTAATTTTATATACAAACTATATTCATACCGAATTTCTTTCAGCAGCACGATTAAAGATTAATAAGAAAAATTCAAATGATTGATTTTTACCACGTAAACCTCCTTTCAAATCAATGAAGCTCATATTTATGCTTATGCGCTAGTATTGCATTTTTTATGACGTGGAACGTATGACGTAAATAGGTTGATGATGTAACGCGGGTATGTTATGTTTACGCACGAGTTCATATGAAAAAATGATTCGCGACTTCTCCTAGAACTGAATGTTCATTTTATTTCCCACATTCCAGTACGTGTCAAAACTGGGTGTTAAAAGATATTGCACCGCTATATGGTCAACTCTCATCCCATCTTATTGCATAAAATTTGAAATTGATTAAATATGCTTAATGTCTCTTGTTTCTTAGTTTCTTCAGAACAATTTCCAATTCGTTTTCATTAAATGGCCCGGTCTTTATTACTTATTCATGCTCGCGATTGATTTGTATGGGAATATCTTTACCAAGTTGATTCTTGAAAATTACATTTCCACTTATTCAAACGATCTTCTTGACTCTAAGCTTTGATTTTAGCTTTGGTAACTCTTTGCATACCAATAATTTAATTGACAGTTTTCCATTCAAGTGATGATTGATTGCTTTCTGTGGAAATTTCAGAGTGAAGATAGTTCCGCTGCTTTTCGAGGTTTGTAGCTTCAAGATCTTTCTGAGCATCTTCATGCTTTTTGATGTTGATTCTGCTGGAGGTGGTGTTTTATTATTTTTGCAAATTCCTTTTTTTTTTTATCCCGAATTATTACGTTTTTCCTGGGCAATTTTCCTTTTACTTTTACATTTTTTGTAATCGATAATTCTGTAGGTTCCATATGAGCCTTGACAAAGTTTTTATACGCGTTGCAGTTGCCGATGGGTTCAACTTGTTTGCTCGTAGTCTGAATTTGATTTTTAACGTGACTATGCGATGATCCGATGAGATTCTTCATCTGAAGTAAGATTCGCAATTTTTAGCACTATTCATAATTACTTATTATGTAGTCAAGTGGGGCTTTTGTCTATCAGCGCATGTAAACGTCCTAAGTTTTCCGTTTCCCTGTTGGAAGTGAATGCTGACGCAAACCAGCCCGAATTCTTTCAAAAACTCATCCAAGTGTTCTTCATTTCTATTAAAGGATTGATATTAAGTGAATCTGTGATTTTGATTCATGCCTAATTGTGCGTTGAAGACTTCCCTTACAGTTAGTATATTTATATAATTTACTACCATAAAAAATATAAGTTTTAATGAACAAAGCTTTGTTTAAATCTATCTTTTTAGTTCACTTGCTATGAAAACAGTACCTGAAAATTTGCATGTCCCATCAAAATATCACATTTCTTGTCCCAACCTGTGGCCTAGGGCAGGGGTTCTCAAACTTTTGGCGTTGCGGAGCCCTTGAAAAGGTTGACTATTATTCACGGAGCCCCAAAATAAATGTTAAAACTGTTACTTTCCGATTAATATTCCTGAGTAAGTTAAACGTACTTTACTCAATTTAAATGGCAAACCCTTTTAATAGGGTTAATACAAGTTATAAATAAATCTAAATTTCAAAGATAAATTGTATATTATAAAGCTGTAAATTTGACACATGACAAACATATTAATAAATTAGGGGTCGAATCTTTTCCCCTCTTGACATTTTTGGAAGACTTAAAAGGCCGCTAATATCGTGCGCGATTGCATTTTGTTACAATCGCCGATTGTTTTCGTCAGCATGGCGTGTTTTTAAACCTCAAACATCTTCACGCCGGTGTTTATTCTCCCTAAATCGAAAATTTCCTTCGGCATATACATGTATTGTTCCACAATGACGACGATAATTGCTTTTTCGTTCTCGTGGGGAATTATGAGTTTAATGTGAAAAACATGTTACCAAACTATAATCATCGGCGACGAAATGCTAGAAATAATAGCTAATAAAGAGGTAAATCCACAATTCAAATAAATTAAAAAAGTGGCATTCTAAAATATTAGAACTAAAACTTAAAATGAAGGATAACACTATACGTTTTGTTTCAGCACACTCACGTCAGAATAAAAACGCTTCTATAGACAATGTAAATCACAAAATTTGATGTTATGTTGAGTTTTCCACGGTTATTCATCGTGGTAACTGCGAAATTGAAACACAGTCAATTAATTATGCGCGCGATATACCATTTTTTCACTCTGAAACTACCGACGGAGCCGCATGCACTAAGATAAATTTCAATCGTTCGTATTTTGCCAAGACCTTGTGATTTTTCAAACGGCGATATCTTGCTTAAAAATAATCTCGAGTGCGAAAGAACCAATCAGGTTTAACAAATCCCAAGATCGCAAAAATACGACTCCAATTCATTTATAGTTGGCAGTTTATCACGCAGTTTATGCTATTTTAGAATAGTATTCTTTTATTTTAGTAATCCTAATAGTAATCTCGAATCGAGCGTTAGTAACGATGAGCACAATCAAATTATTAAGACAAGACACTTTAAATGTTCGCATTGGTCATGAATTATATATTTTACGCAACAGAAATCTCGTTATCTTTTTCCTGAATCGCCAAAAATGTTGCGCGTAAATTTCCGATTCCAAATTTGAACCTCCTTCCTCTTAAGAATCCTGGCTGCGCTCCTGCTTATAAATAATGTCATTTTTTAAGTCCGCCCCTTTGCCATGTTTGGAGGCTATATTGTTGTAAAATTTTATCAAAGCAGTTTTTGCTTCTAGAAACATTTTTAAATTAGCCAAGTCAGTATTTTGAAAAGTAATCGAATAGCTCGCTGAGCCCCTGGGTTTCTCTTGCGGAGCCCTGGGGCTCCGTACGGAGCACTTTGAGAACCTATGGCCTAGGGGGTCATGTCACCCAGCCGAGGGTTCGTAGTATTTCTTTCTCCTAATTTGAATAAGATACAAAAATTAATTTAAGCTCGTAAACGTTATATACTGTGACCTGTCCACCTGAATAGTCTTGTTATAAGGTCTTTTGCATCGCTTCCCATGCGGATATGAATTCCTTTGCAGATGAGGGTGTTCTTTTTCGAGGTGTAAACGCAGAAAAATTACTTTGTATTTGGTATAGATTTCTAATATCGTTTAGTTTTGTAACGTTGTTATAATACATATTTAATATTATGTAATACATATATTTTTTCTAGATTACTTGATTGTAGCATTAGCTAATACAATCAATTGTACACTGTAAACTGAAAACAATGAATTTCTCAATTTTCCACTTTTTATGAAATATGGTCGGATGAAATTTTACCCTCCATATAGCAGTGTAATATCTTTTTAACACCCAGTTTGTCGCTTACTAAAATAGAATGACCCTTCAGTCCTAGAAGAAGTCGCCAATCATTTTTGCCACTCAAAGCTTTTTTAGTAACATGGAGTTGTTGTTATTCTCACCCTTGTTTATTAATAGTGCAGCACAATATTTTTCATATGATCTATTACTTAAATATATCATACCCGCGTTACATCATCACCATGCTTACGTCATATGTTCCACGTAATAAAAACAAATGCTCCGTTAGCGCACGATGGAATCTACCTATATCTTTAATAATCAAAATTGTAAGCATAAATATTATCTTCATTTATTTGAAGAAGGTTTATCTGGTCAAAAGTCATCTTTTTCAATGAGACAAGCCACAATCTCTATTTCGTCACGTCCATTGATTTTTGGTATTCGGTATAAATTTTAATTGTATATAAATATACCTGATATTCAAAGCTAAAAAAGCTTTCGACTCAGTGAGTTGCAATGGTTGTACGTATGTACCCGCAGGCAATAGGATGTCAATTGCACCATCGAAATCAGGTAGTATGAGTTTGTCACGACGAGCTTCTTATTTTGTACACGAAATGTTTATGGGGATTTTATGTCAAAAAGCAATGTCATGATTGTTGCATCATTTGGATATCTTAATTTTTGTTTATACGTTGTATACGTATATACGATTAAAACACTATAAGACTTCTCCCGTGTTCAATTCTATTATTCACTTTTCGAATTTTCTCCTTCAATGAAATCATTTCTTTAATAAAATATTAAATTTTGAATTTCGACAGGATGTTAAGGTATGGAGTTTCCAAGATGATTTATTCATTAAATACTCAAGGTCGTTCGCAATATAGCCTATATATATGACTCCGTTTCCTTATGTTCTCAAATCAGATTGAAAATTGCACCTTCAAGAAACAATATTGAACAAAGATTTTCGAAAATTTTAAAAGAAAAACAACGACAGTATGATGAAAGTAGCCAGTGTGATCTTTTTTGCTCTATACTTCACCAATGTCAATGCAGGTTTGTACTATTAGAAATTGGTTAATTTAATTCAATTTTTAATTCAAGGCATTTCCGATTATTGAAACATGTGATTTGCTATGATTGCTGGATAATAACTAACTGAAATCTTCTAATCTAGTAAAAATACGGATTTCTTTTAAAGCAATAAACTGTTTTTGATGAAATACTTTATATGTATAAAAAAGTAAAATGACAATAAAATCTGATTAAATCATGAAGCGTAACAATATAATATTATTACTAACAGTTAATTTATCATCTTTTAGGGATCAGATTATTTCCGAGATGGGATTCAAAATGTCCTGCCACTTATGCAACCGATCAAATAGGAGTTTGTATTCATAATTGTTACTCAAACAATGATTGCAATTATGGAAGAATATGTTGTTCGAACGGCTGTGGAAGTCAATGTGTAAAAGCACCACTTGGTATGGGATTGTTCCTTTCAAATTTATAATAATTTGAATCCATTTATCTAAATCAATTAAATGAAAAAATGGGGCAGTTGACCAAATCTGTATCGAGATATAAAATTAAAATATGAAACAAATATATTTTAAGTACGAGGATATCCAAGACAATGGAAAATTATCAAGTTTGAGAGTGAGTGATCATTGGTCTCTAGATTTATTTGTCGTTCCCAAAAAACTGACAAATTTTTGCAGTATTATAATTGAGCTCATACAAGAAATAATATTTTCTAAAAATATAGAATGAAAAAGTCCCATACTCTTGTTCTAAAACATGGATTTACTTTCAAATTTCAGATGAACGATGCCCGCCAATAGATCCAAGAATGTTAGAACTCCGTAAAAGAATATTGTGTCTTCCACCATCATGCTACAGTAATGACCAATGCAAGAATGGAGATATATGTTGCTATAATGGTTGCCATCAAAGATGCATCTCACCACCATGTAAGATTTCTTTCTACATAAATTTAGTTTTTAAATAATTTTCCTCTCATTTGCTCATACTACGAGGTATAGAATATTGATGAAAAACGGTATGTAGCCTACATGAAATTGTAATGTATCTCTCAATCATTTATATATATTATTTCGGAAAAAATTATTTTTTAATATATTCCACAAAGCACCCGTTTGAAGATTTTATTGATATTTTAAAGAATGTCGATGTTAAAAAATGCGGCGAAACAATTCGAACAGATTCGATAAACTATTGTTTAGAATTACTTCATAAAGGCATGCAAGAAGGGAATTACGTGAGCAGTGGCAAACTACGAAGTTTTTCACAACTCTAGCTCCAAGTTTATAAATATGTCTTAAAAAAAATCAAACAAAAAAACTGATGACAACATCTTCAATTAATATTATTGTTTATTAATTCACTTCAATTTAGTTACAGACCCACGATGTCCTCCAGTTGACGACAGAGTTGGAATCTGCTCAAATGAATGTAAATCAAATGTAGACTGCACGGAAGGATTAATTTGTTGTTCAAATGGATGTGGTACTCAGTGCCAATATCCTCCATTTATACCATATTAATTAATTTGTGGAAAAAATTATAAAATATTATATGAAACATGCATTTTTAAACTTTGTATGTAGATATAGACCATAGGTATTGGTAAATTTTTACAGTGACAGAACGATGATATGGGCAAGTCTACAAATCGCCTAAATAAAATATTAGTATCGAAAATATTTTGCGCGCTTACATTCGAATAATATTATAACTTAAACAAAAATCAATACTTCTACAAAACATTTATGGAGCCAATTAACAGCATAGATTCATAATTTTAAGTTTCTAGGATTCCTCTTGAAGGTCCAATTGAGCTTTAGTTTTTTATTGATCCCCGCAACACCAGTATATATTTCTGGCTGAACCTATGAGGACTTTAGATTATTGATATCACAAAGAAAAACAATTTCACTTTCACAAAGTTGCAGGCAAACAAAAATGTTTTATATTATTATGTTTATTATTATTAACGTATGTTTTATACAATTAACCCTTATATTATATCAATATAATATTACTGCAAGGGTGTGACAGTTTTGTCTGAAAAGAACAGAAACTATCGTGAATAATATCATATCCACTCACAAATTTCAAGAATTTTCGTTATTTCGAAATATCGCATCGAAAGTGTTGTTGAAGTACATAATGATTATCAGATTTCTAATACTAGATCTGACATCCATTCTGGGAACAAAGGTTCTTAACTTCTTAATCACGTTTATTGATCATACGCAAATGCAAATAAACAGTACAAAATGTAGGCAAACGATTACATCCGACAAATTAGACAATATGAGAACTAAATTTAGATAAAAATGTTTGTTTATTTTACAATGTTTTGGTATTGTATATTATAAAACAATCAAAGTACTACAATATAAAAATGTGGAAAGGTAATGTACCACTGTGAATTAATTCGAAATGAACTAATCTAATCATTAAAGTTATTCTGAATTATGTTTTCTGCATTTCCGAGATACTGTATTGAAAGGGAATTTTAATCCACTACAAATATGACTTCTTTCAATACAGACAATTTTCTGGCGAATAATTCAAACTAGATAAACTAAACACGCCAACAAATAAAAACAATATCAAAAATAAAACATATCATTCATTTCATCTTTGCTACATATATTCCCAGGCACAGAATGCCAGCTAATAATATAGTGACATTTGTTAACATTTCTCTTTGAGCTTGCTTGAAAATAGGCATTTCCCATAGCATATTCGCTAGTTCACCATCCTTGTTTATCCACGGATATGGTTTTGTTGGTATGGGTTTACCAAGAAATTCACATAACGGTTTCCAATCACTTTTGCATTGGATTATTAGAAGTCGATTTTTTGGACAATTCTAGAATAAAAGAAAAAATAGTAATATTCATATGAAAATATAACTGATACTGCTAATGGTCGCTACAATTAATTACTAGTCAGTTGGTAACGTTGCATTAACAATCCGCTGCTCGTGACGAATGGGCGGATATATAGGAAGTCATATTGCCCCACAACATTTGATATAATTAGTGCGTTAAAAATGCTTACAGAAACTCCAAAACTGCTATTGATCCAAGTTGCTCACGATAAGTGTAAAAGTACATGTAATAAATTATTATGATATTGAGCATCATTCAGCGGTAATCACCAAAATGATGTTGCCATAATGATACATAAAAGCTGTGTTTGTAAGTATTTTACTTGATTGAATATATAACTCCAAAACATTTTAATATTGACAAATGTATTTTGAGCATTATATATATTATCCTGGCAAAGTGACACAAAACTATGATTATGTGATACAGATTGTTCCAACACGAGATTTTTGTTTAGACGAGTGGTTTTCAACCTGGGTTGCACCAAGACTGTACAGGGGTTCCGTAAATTAACATTCAAATCCGAGAGTCTATATTGTTATATTTATATTGTTTAAATATAGTTGTAAGCCTTTAGGAATGTCAATAAATTGCAATCTATAAAGTCATAATGCCTTACAACAGCTGATCGTTCTTAACACGGGAAATATGCTTGTGAATTGGCAGTATTTGTACATCACCCAAATGGCTGTATTTGTATACTTGGTTGGCTGTATATGTTTGGCACGATACCAAACACGTCGAGTCAGTTTGAAACAATTGTATATTACGAAGGAATATAATTTCCTGTAATGTACTTGATAAAGAAACTATTTTACTTACATGAATGACATGAGCAATATGTTTTCTATAAACTAACTTGAAAGGCAGTACTGGTGTATCGATCAAGGTGAAATTGAACATACCGGTTGTTTTATGCCCAAACGCAAGATAACCTGCAAATGTATAAATTCATATACAATTCCTCAAATTTTAGAACTATCAATATCACTCGTTTTCCAACGTGTGGAATAACGGCTTTTGTTCAAATTTCAATATATTTATCTCGGTATAGTACTTAATATCCTAGCTTTAAATCTCACATGGGTTATTCAAATATGCAGCAAATTTTCTCCAGGTCGACGACAAAAGGGGATAGTAGAAACGACGCAATCTACCGCTCGCAATCATTTGCCTCTTCATACTTTTGTACCAAATTTCATCATTGTCTCTCACCATCAATATAACCTAGGAAAACAAAAAACCGAATGAAATAAAGTTGTTTTAGCTATATAGTAGAAGTAAAACCAAAGTTTTAATATTGATGTAGAATTATATGCTGAATTTTATATGGTGATGATGGGAGTGATAAGCCACTTAATTAACGTTTCCATGTTTACAATTTTAGAATGAATGTATGATTTCTAACCTTTGCTTCGGGGAACACCTCCATCAATTCCTCCCAAAAATAATATGCCGGACTGGCAACACACGCATCGTAATCTTTATAAATTGATAGAAATTCATCAGAATTCCAACCTTCGATAGTGAATTTCATGTAATTCTTCTCCAAGTGAACAAACACGTCGATATAGTCGCATACTGTATACCCCAGTTCTTCCAATGCAGAATGCATAGACTTTGTTCCGCATTTAGACATTCCTGCACATATCACCTTCATATCTGAGACTTGTCTATCTATCAATTCGGAAGTAAATTTCAAAAATGTACGAGTCGTATCACTTCTAAATCATTTAATAGGCTGCGATTTACAAAATAGATACTGCAAAATATCAATTTTCGTCCATATTTTAAATTCAAGCCTTTGTTACATTTGTTGTCGTATATATATACATCTGTGCAGTGTACATCCACTAATGTCCCGGATGAATCACTGAACAAAGACTAAATATACCGAGTAGTCCTGCAATGAAGTGTACAATTTATATCATACATTTGCATAGTTCTGAATACATACTAAGACAGCGGATTACAAAATTTTTGTTCGTACGGCGCCAAATTATCGGGGAATAAACACATGGAGCACTTAGACAAAAAAAAGTTGTTGCCTTAAAATAAAACTCATTTTTGTGATCGTTAATATGTACTTTATGCTTCAAAAGTGTGGAAGCCTGTAGGTCTAAAGAATGAAGACAATGTCAATCCTTCTTCCTCATCTCTGACTGATTTTTTTGAAATACTGAAACAATCACTCAAGGTCACTCAGATCAGTTCAGTCTATAAAGAAATTGCAGTTCGCGAAATCGCAGCAAGTAGTGTGTAACTTCATTGTTTCGTTACAATAGAGCATACCCTACGTAACAGAAAGTAAACATAATAAAAAGTTACACTATAAGAAATGTTCGGTAAATTTTACAGTCATTTTGGGGGGTAAATTGAGAAACTTTCCGAGTTTCAGTGTATCGCATTGCTGAATTTTATAGTTTAATATAAAAAATCCCCCCCCCCCAAAAAAAAAAAGCAAATAATTCTGTTCAAATAATTCAGTTTAATAATGTAGACATTTCTCTGGTTTATGAGGACGGAGAGAGATTTATTTTTTCGAAAACCAGAAAAACGAGCGCTATGAGTTGCAACAATAACAAACATACACACAATAATAACATACGCAAAGTTTTCGGTATAAACTGGGGGAGCGATACGACCACACGGTCATCAGAGTCAGTTCCCCCATGTAAAAATGGATTAGTCAAAATGAAATTTATCAACATGAATAACGTGTGGCAATTCTAATAGCTGTAAAGTGCATAAAGTAAAGTGAACTAAAAAAAATGTTTTGAAAAACTGCATAACACACTGCAGCACATTTCAGGACCGTCGTGACTACGCGATAAAGCCATGTGATAGAACAGGGTGGTCCAATGTTGACGGCCTCGCGGGCCACACTATTATTCTTGATGTGTTCGCGGGTCAGAAAAGTGTTAAGAATAGGCAAACAGTGCAATACGAAACAAACACTTTTATTGTCCAAACACATAGAACATTATTTGTCATTTTTCAAGCTAAAACCACCCAAAAACTCACTACAACGTACAAAAAATCTTACTATAACTACATTTAGTGTAAAATTTCGAACTCTTCATAACGGAGAAAGTGCCGTAAGGAAAAAAAAGGGTTTTAGATTGTCACCGACACAACTTGCAGACATATCAAACAAGTATTGTGGTATTTTTCTTCTCATGTCCAGTCAAAAATCTGGTTGAATTGGTCAGCTTTCTTTTCAAACTCTTGTTTACAAAATAAACAACTGCGGATTGATTGAATACCGAATTTTACCAAATTTGAAATACAGGAGAGTAATTACTGAATTTTCAGGCCAATAGACAGAATTTTTTGTAGTACTGTTTAGGCTGGTTGAAAAAAACACCCAGCAGGAATTATATTGTTCGGCCATAACAATAATATTTAGTTATCAGGCATAGTCGACCTAGGCTACTAGATTCTGCAATCGATTTTCAGTTTTCTATGAAGCCTATTTTGTTAGCATATATTCCCGACCAAAAAGATAGAAAGCCTGTTAACAATTTAGACTTGCCAAGCACATTATTCAACTTCGCTAGTTGTCTCAGCTATCCATAACACTAGTCAATTCCATGACATTAGTGATGTAACATTATGTCAAAAGAATTTTCTGGTTATTTTTATGACGAAACAACACCAAATGCAAATTTTGTTTACCCTCCCGCAATGGCGACGCGGGCAACAGATAATGAAGCCGGGCCTGGGTTTGGACCACCCTCTGATAGATGGCGCTTTGAAACCACATAATGATGTTTTGGATCCTGGACTCTATACGTTAGCACATTCACTGATACTTTGCAACAGTTTTTCACACCTCCAATAAATTTTTCTTTTAGAAAAATCAATTGTCTAAAGACCTCATAAATTCCACCAGAAATATATACTTCGTTTGCGTGGGCCATTGAAAAACTGAAGCCTAATCAGACGTTCAACAACAATCATTTATAAGATGACTTTGTAAAAATTATGAATCTCTGCTACTAATAGGTCCCATAGATGTTTTGTGGAGGCATTGTTTTTCATTTAGGCCGTAATATTATATATACTAATGTATGCTCGCAAAATCCCTTCAGCGATAATCTTTTATTCGAGCGATTTCGTAGGCTCCCGCGTATCATCATACTGCCACTGTAAATATTTACCATTGCCAATAGTATCCATACTAATGCAAAGTTCGAGAACGCAAGTTTTACATAATATTTTTTTTTATTTTTTACACAAATTCAATAATATGGTATAAATGGAGGATATTGGCACTGAGTAGCACATCCATTTGAACAACAAATCAATCCTCCTGTGCAGTCTATATTTGATTTACATTCATTTGAGCAGATTCCAACTCTGTCTTCAACTGGAGGACATCGCGCGTCTGTAACTAAATTATAAAGTGACTTAATAAACAATAATATAAAATAAAGATCTCGTCATAAGTTTATTTTGTTTGATTTTTATGAAGATATATTCATACACTTGGATCTAGGATAGTGAAAAACTTTGTAGTTTACCATTACTCGTATAGTTTGCCATAGTGTCGCATAGGAACGGGTGCTTCGTGAAAGATTTATAAAAAAACGAACTTTTCCGAAACAATATATATATATATATATATATATATATATATATATGTTAATAATTGGGAGCTACATTACAAGTTCATGTACATAATGCTTGTCACCAGGGTTCTTATTCATCGTAGTATGAGGAAATAGGTGAAAAACTTGAAATGTAAAAATTATTCAAAACTTGTAGAAAGAAAAAAATGTAGAAAGAAACCGTACATGGTGGTGAGATGCATCGTTGACGGCAACTATCATAGCAACATTTATCTCCATTCTTGCATTGATCATTGCTGTAGCATGATGGAGGAAGACACAATCTTCTTGGACGGAGTTCCAACATCCTTGGATCTATTGGCGGGCATCGTTCATCTGAAATATAAAAGTAAGTCTATGTTTTCGAATCAGAACAAAACTATGGACTTTTTTTATACCAGCTTTTGAGAGATGATTGTTTTTTTTATAGGAGCTTGAATATAATACTGCAAAGATGTGTCAGTTTTGTTAAGAGCTACAAATAAGTTCTAACACCAATGATCCTTTCAAAAACTTGATGCCTTTACGTTATGTTGGATTTCCTTGTACAATGACAGGATTTTTTTATTGCTGGAATGCGCTGTCACGTCGAAAGTAAAAGCCAATATGATCATTTAAAGTCTCGTACTTGAATTATTTGGTTTATATTTTAATTTTCTGTTTCGATACAGATTTAGTCAACAGCCCCATTTTCTGATTTAATTGAATAATAATAAGATTAGTATAATTGAACGCAGTGGAACTAAAAATGTAAACAGAATAACCACATACCAAGTGGTGCTCTTGCACATTGACTTCCACATCCGGTCGAACAACATATTCTTCCGTAATTACAATCATTGTTTGAGTAACAACGATGGGGGGCTTCCGAAGTATGCGAACCAAGATGGCGGACATCGGAATGTAACATGTGTACTAGGTTAGGGTTAGGCCATAATTTTAGGTATGAATACTACGGGAGGCTCTTGGCTAGTCTTCGAACTGATAATAGGACTAAAATAAGGAAATTTGGAAAAAAATTACCCATGTTACGTTCCGATGTCCGCCATCTTGGTGAGCATACTTCGGGAGCACCCAACGATGAATACAAATTCCTATTTTATCGGTTGCATAAGTGACAGGACATTTTGGATCCCATCTCGGAAGTAATCGGATCCCTAAAAGATGATGAATAAGCACGAAATAATATTGAATAGAATTACTAATTAAATTCGAATAAAACAACTTCTAATTGCACAAACCTGCATCGACATTGGCGAAGTATACAGCAAAAAAGATTACACTGTCAATTTTCATTATATTGTCGTTGTTTTTCTTTCTCAAAGATTCAAATATCTTTGTTCAATATTGCTTTTTGAAGATACAACTTTCTAACTCAATTGAGGACATAGGGAAAAGAGTCATATATATAGGCTATATTGCGAACGACCTTGAGTTTTTAAAGTATAAATTATCTGGGAAACTCCATAACTTAACATCCTGTCATAATTCAAAAATTTTCAAAAGAAAAGTTGTAGTTGCCGATGTGCTCAACTTGTTTGCTCGTAGTCTGAATTTGATTTTAAATATGATTATGCGATGATTCGACGAGATTCTTTCTCTGAAGTGATAAGATTCGCAATTTTTAGCACTATTCATAATCACCTATTATGTAGTCAAGTGAGGCTTTTTGTCTATCAGCGCATGTAAACGTCCAAAGTTTTCCTTTTCTCTGTTGGAAGTGAGTGCTGACTCAAACCAGCCCGAATTATTTCAAAAACTCATCCAAATGTTCTTCATTTCTATTAAAGGATTGGTATTAGATGAATCTGTGATTTTGATTCATGCCTAATTGTGCGTTGGAGTCCTCACTTACAGTTAGTACATTTATATGATTTTCTATCATAATAAATATAAGTTTTGATGAACAAAGTTTTGTTTAAATCTATCTTTTTGATTTACTTGCTATGAAGACAGTACCAGAAAATTTGCATGTCCCATCAAAATATCACATTTCTTGTCCAAACCTGTGGCCTATCGGGTACGTGTCACCCAGCCGAGGGTCCGTAGTATTTCTTTTCTCCATTTGAATAGGATACAAAAATTATTTCAAGCTCGAAAACGTTTTATACCGTGACCTGTCCACCTAAGGTCCTAAATAGTCTTGTTATAAGGTCTTTTGCATCGCTTCCCATGCGGATATGAATTCCTTCGCAGCTGAGGGTGTTGTTTTTTCGAGGTGTAAATGCAAAAAAATTACTTTGTATTTGATATAGTTTTTTAATATCGTTTAGTTTTGTAATGGTATTATATTACATATTTAATAATATGTAGTACATATATTTTTTCTAGATTACTTGATTGAAGCATTAGCTAATACAATCAATTGTACACTGTAAACTGAAAACAAGGAATTTCTCAATTTTCCACTTTTTATGAAATATGGTCGGATGAAATTTTACCCACCATATAGCAGTGTAATATCTTTTTAACACCCAGTTTGTCGCTTACTAAAATAGAATGACCCTTCAGTCCTAGAAGAAGTCGCCAATCATTTTTGCCACTCAAAGCGTTTTTAGTAACATGGAGTTATTGTTATTCTACCCTTGTTCATTAATATAGGCCGCGAGCCGAGGCCATTTATCTTTCAGTTTCGTAGCGCACATAAGGTAACTACCTGAAAATGATTTTAAAATGTTCCTTAGAAATTTAGTAACAAATATTGCCTTGTTCCCACTTCCAAAAGTTGCACGTTTTACAACGTTTTACAAGACGCTTTTACTACAGTAATTATGTGTTACCATCTGTCCTATTTTCTCTGCTTTTCCGGTATCACGGGCCAATGAACGCAGACTCATGCATGACGTAACAATCAAATTAGTCAGCTGTAGGTGAATCCCCAGTGGTCGGATGAATATCAGATGTACTACTACTGCTGCTCGCTTTTGCGTTGAGTAGCCTTTCCATAGTTTTTTTCAGTTATTATTAGTTCAGTTATTCTAAGGAGGTGTTGAAAAATATAAGTAAGATATTAAACACTTGTATATCCTTACCATAAATAGCAATTTTAGTTGAGCACTAGCTCATAAGACGTTGTTAAACAGGTACGGTGCGGTAACTCCAAGGAAGGGTAGACCTAGAATAATATGTCACAAACAACGATATTTTCTGGCTTGCATGAAATGTTTATGATTAATTTAATGACTCTTCTTGACTATTCAGCAGACTTATACTACTATATAGGCCACAGCATATTTGAAAATAGAAATTAATGGCTGTTTCTGTGATGCACGGTTGTGTGAAAGAGAAGGAATTAATCAATTTTACTAATGTCGGTTGGTCTAAATCTAAATTCATAGAGTCGACAAGAACCTGGGAAGCAATGATAAGTTATGCCCGAGTGGAAAGAAAAGTAGCATTGGAAACGATTGAGAGGTGAGAAATCAAGTTGTAGACAGACAGTTGATGTTTTAATATAGTCTATAGTCCATACTCATACTGTCATAGGGCATTTCAGACTGTGATAGGCTATATCAAAATTTAGTGTAGATATTGTCTAGTACTGGTATGCAAACACTGCTGGACTGTAGTAGGCTACATGCAATGAGCATATATACGCTCATTGAGTTCATCAGATAAAATGCATTATGTATTCAAGGTATTAGTTAGTATTTAGTGGCATTTTCACTCATACTGTTCCAAATATGATTTTCTTTCTCATTTTAGATAGACTACTGTACTACGAAAGAAAACGGCAATTATTCATCAATCCGACCTAACGCAGGCTCTAATCCCTGCTGCTATCAGTGCTATAAAATGGATTAAACAAGAAGTCTTGAAGAGTAAAGGTATATGAGAATCATAATAGTTGCAAACAGCTCAGATGGGCTATTCATATTGAAATACTTTAGCACTTTTTTGCAATTGGAACTGCCCATCAAACTCATGTTGGAGACTTCATTGAGGTTTTCAATTCATTTTTTCTCAACTATGAAGATCTATGGTTACTTAACGAGGCATTATTAAATAAAGCTGAGGAATTTGTTTGTTCACTGTATGAAGAGAATATGAAGAATGTAAATGATACCAGGGCACGTCTATTTAACACTGACAAACGTAAGGATTATACTCTATCACCCAACAATGATTCACTGACGAAGCATGTGGCCCTCAAATCAGTTCTTGAGTTGGCAAACTGCAAGTGTAAGAAAAATAGTCAAAATAATATATGCAAGTGTGCCAAAATCAACTTAAATTGCACAGATTTTTGTTTTTGTATTGACTGCAAAAATCACATTTCGAGATAGTGGATTTCGAAAACAATTCAGAAGAAAGTGAATTAGATATTGTAGTTGATTTAATAAGTATCATTTATTTTATTTTTTTCGGACATTTGTTAGTGTCGTAGTCCTGTTTCTAGAAATGATATTGCCTTTGTTCAAATACATAACCACATAAACTAAAAAAAGACTAATTGTAATATTTCTGTTCACTATGTTATGTACATATTGTACATTCATTTAATTTTCTTGACTTTTCCGGTAAATTTCCAAGTGAGAAATAACTGATTTATTTGTGTTTTCGTGCTCACGATGTTAATTTGTGACTTCATGGCCCAAAAATAAATACGTTTGATAGCTTCTATAAAATGGATGTAGCTTTTTATGCTGTTCTTGTTGTAAACTGCTTGTGGTTATTACATAAAATTAATTCGCTAATGTGAATCAGCATTGTTGGTGTCGCTGCTTTCGAGGTCACTCGCGACTCTTGTCACACAATTAAAGTATTTTTTGTTGTTGGTTACATGTATGCCATATTTTTCTTAATCTACCTAATAAATTATGATTGACTGAGGAAGTCCGATTTTGGTCAGGCAAAACATTACAGGAATACATTTGTGTTAGTGTGCTGTAGGGCTCTCGAATTGCATAGTTCTTATGTATGTGTTGTAAACTTATGGTTATTGAATTTCCGGGAACCTCTTTATATTCAATTTCGCATCAGGATTGTGGAACAAGCTGTAATGCGTTCAGTATGTTCATTTTCACACAAAACTGAAAAATTTATTCAGTTACCAGATGTGCGCTACGAAACTCATTTTCTGGGCGTGTTCAAGGCTTCGTCTCACGGCCCATATCCGCGGTAAGGATCTACAAGTGTTTAAAAACTTACTTATACATTTTTCAACAACGTCTTAGCATAACTTAACTAATATTAACTAAACAGGGCTATGGAAAGGCTGCCCAACTCAACGCAAGGTCGAGCAGTAATAACTAATATTCATCCGCTCGCTAACAGCTGATCCGATTCAATTGTTACGTCATGCAGAAGTCATTGTTCATTGCCGAAAATGTAGAGAATATAGGACAGATCGTAGCACATATTTCTTGTAGTAAAAGCGTCTTTTCCGTAAAACGTGCAACTTTTGGAAGTGGGAACAAGGCAATATTTGTTACTAAATTTTTAAGGAACATTTTAAAATCATTTTTAGGTAGTTACCTGATGTGCGCTACGAAACTCACTTTCTAGGCGTTTTTCAGGGCCTCGGCTCGCGGCCTAATAGTGCAGTACAATATTTTTCACATGATCTATTACGTAAACATATCATACCCGCGTTACATCATCACCATGCTCACGTCATATGTTCCACGTAATAAAAACAAATGCTCCGTTAGCGCACGATGGAAACTACCTATATCTTTGATAATCAAAATTGTAAGCTTAATATTATCTTCATTTATTTGAAGGAGGTTTATCTGGTCAAAAGTCATCTTTTTCAATGAGACAATCCACAATCTCTATTTCGTCACGTCCATTGATTTTTGGTATTCGGTATAAATTTTAATTGTATATAAATATACCTGTTATTCAAAGCTAAAAAGCTTTCGACTCAGTGAGTTGCAATGGTTGTACGTATGTACCCGCGGGCAATGGGATGTCAATTGCACCATCGAAATCAGGTAGTATGAGTTTGTCACGACGAGCTTCTTATTTTGTACACGAAATATTTATGGGGATTTTATGTCAAAAAGCAATGTCATGATTGTTGCATCATTTGGATATCTTAAATTTTGTATATACGATTAAAACACTATAAGACTTCTCCCGTGTTCAATTCTATTATTCACTTTTCAAATTTTCTCCTTCAATGAAATCATTTCTTTAATAAAATATTAACTCTTGAATTTTGACAGGATGTTAAGATATGGAGTTTCCAAGATGATTTATTCATTAAATACTCAAGGTCGTTCGCAATATAGCCTATATATATGACTCCGTTTCCTTATGTTCTCAAATCAGATTGAAAATTGCACCTTCAAGAAACAATATTGAACAAAGATTTTCGAAAATTTTAAAAGAAAAACAACGACAGTATGATGAAAGTTGCCAGTGTGATCTTTTTTGCTCTATACTTCACCTATGTCAATGCAGGTTTGTACTATTAGAAATTGGTTAATTTAATTCAATTTTTATTTCAAGGCATTTCCGATTATTGAAACATGTGATATCCTATGATTGCTGGATAATAACTAACTGAAATCTTCTAACCTAGTAAAAATACGAATTTCTTTTAAAGCAATAAACTGTATTTGATGAAATACTTTATATGTATAAAAAAGTAAAATGACAATAAAATCTGATTAAATTATAAAGCGTTACAATATAATATTATTACTAACAGTTAATTTATCATCTTTTAGGGATCAGATTATTTCCGAGATGGGATCCAAAATGTCCTGCCACTTATGCAACCGGTCAAATAGGAGTTTGTATTCATAATTGTTACTCAAACAATGATTGTAATTACGGAAGAATATGTTGTTCGAACGGCTGTGGAAGTCAATGTGTAAAAGCACCACTTGGTATGGGATTGTTCCTTTCAAATTTATAATAATTTGAATCCATTTATCTAATTCAATTAAATGAAAGAATGGGGCAGTTGACCAAATCTGTATCGAGATATAAATTTAAAATAGGAAACAAATATATTTTAAGTACGAGGAAATCCAAGACAATGGAAAATTATCAAGTTTGAGAGTGTGTGATCATTGGTCTTTAGATTTGTTTGTCGTTCCCAAAAAAACTGACAAATTCTTGCAGTATTATAATTGAGCTCATACAAGAAATAATATTTTCTAAAAATATAGAATGAAAAAGTCCCATACTCTTGTTCTAAAACATGGATTTACTTTCAAATTTCAGATGAACGATGCCCGCCAATAAATCCAAGAATGTTAGAACTCCGTAAAAGAATATTGTGTCTTCCACCATCATGCTACAGTAATGACCAATGCAAGAATGGAGATATATGTTGCTATAATGGTTGCCATCAAAGATGCATCTCACCACCATGTAAGATTTCTTTCTACATAAATTTAGTTTTTAAGTACTTTTCCTCTCATTTGCTCATACTACGAGGTATAGAATACTGATTAAAAACGGTATGTAGCCTAACATGAAATTGTAATGTATCTCTCAATCATTTATATATATTATTTCGGAAAAAATTATTTTTAAATATATTTCACAAAGCACCCGTTTGAAGATTTTATTGATATTTTAAAGAATGTCGATTTAAAAAAATGCGGCGAAACAATTCAAACAGATTCGATAAACTATTGTTTAGAATTTCTCCATAAAGGCATGCAAGAAGGGCATTACGTGAGCAGTGGCAAACTACGAAGTTTTTCACAACTCTAGCTCCAAGTTTATAAATATGTTTTGAAAAAAAATCAAACAAAAAAACTGATGACAACATCTTCTATTAATATTATTGTTTATTAATTCACTTCAATTTAGTTACAGACCCACGATGTCCTCCAGTTGACGACAGAGTTGGAATCTGCTCAAATGAATGTAAATCAAATGTAGACTGCACGGAAGGATTAATTTGTTGTTCAAATGGATGTGGTACTCAGTGCCAATATCCTCCATTTATACCATATTAATTAATTTGTGGAAAAAATTATAAAATATTATATGAAACATGCATTTTTAAACTTTGCTCTAGTATGTAGATATAGACCATAGGTAATGGTAAATTTTTACAGTGACAGAACGATGATATGGGCAAGTCTACAAATCGCCTAAATAAAAAATTAGTATCGAAAATATTTTGCGCGCTTACATTCGAATAATATTATAACTTAAACAAAAATCAATACTTCTAAAAAACATTTATGGAGCCAATTAACAGCATAGATTCATAATTTTAAGTCTCTAAGATTCTTCTTGAAGGTCCAATTGAGCTTTAGTTTTTTATAGATCCCCGCAACACCAGTATATATTTCTGGCTGAACTTATGAGGACTTTGATTATTGATATCACAAAGAAAAACAAGTTCACTTTCACAAAGTTGCAGGCAAACAAAAATGTTTTATATTATTATGTTTATTAATATTATGTTTTATACAATTAACCCTTATATTATATCAATATAATATTACTGCAAGGGTGTGACAGTTTTGTCTGAAAAGAACAGAAACTATCGTGAATAATATCATATCCACTCACAAACTTTAAGAATTTTCGTTATTTCGAAATATCGCATCGAAAGTGTTGTTGAAGTACATAATGATTATCAGATTTCTAATACTAGATCTGATATCCATTCTGGGAACAAAGGTTCTTAACTTCTTAATTACGTTTATTGATCATACGCAAATGCAAATAAACAGTACAAAATGTAGGTAAACGATTACATCCGACAAATTAGACAATATGAGAACTAAATTCAGATAAAAATGTTTGTCTATTTTACAATGTTTTGGTATTGTATATTATAAAACAATCAATGTACTACAATATAAAAATGCGGAAAGATAATGTACCACTGTAGAAATTTCTAATGTGAATTAATTCGAAATGAACTAATCTAATCATTTAAAGTTATTCTGAATTATGTTTTCTGCATTTCCGAGATACTGTATTGAAAGGGAATTTTAATCCACTACAAATATGACTTCTTTCAATACAGACAATTTTCTGGCGAATAATTCAAACTAGATAAACTAAACACGCCAACAAATAAAAACAATATCAAAAATGAAACATATCATTCATTTCATCTTTGCTACATATATTCCCAAGCACAGAATGCCAGCTAATAATATAGTGACATTTGTTAACATTTCTCTTTGAGCTTGCTTGAAAATAGGCATTTCCCACAGCATATTCGCTAGTTCACCATCCTTGTTTATCCATGGATATGGTTTTGTTGGTATGGGTTTACCAAGAAATTCACATAACGGTTTCCAATCACTTTTGCATTGGATTATTAGAAGTCGATTTTTTGGACAATGCTAGAATAAAAGCATAAATAGTAATATTCAGATGAAAATATAACTGATACTGCTTATGGTCGTTACTCGTGCGCTGCTCGTGGCGAATGGACGAATATATAGGAAGTCGCAATCTGGGAAGTCATATTGCCCCACAACACCTGATATAATTAGTGCGTTATGAATGCTTACAGAAATTCCAACACTGCTATTGATCAAAGTTGCTTACGATAAGTGTAGTAGATGTAAAACATTATTATGATTTTAAGCATCATTCAGCGGTAATCCTCAAAATGATGTTGCCATAACGATACATAAAAGCTGTGTTAATATATAACTCCAAAACATTTTAATATTGACAAATGTATTTTGAGCATTATATATATTCTAATCCTGGCAAAGTGACTCAAAACTATGATTATGTGATACAGATTGTTCCAACACGAGATTTTTGTTTAGACGAGTGGTTTTCAACCTGTTGCACCAAGACTGTACAGGGGTTCCGTAAATTAACATTCAAATCCGAGAGTCTATATTGTTATATTTATATTGTTTCAATGTAATTGTAAGCCGTTAGGAATGTCACTAAATTGCAATCTATGAAGTCATAATGCCTTACAACAGCTGATCGTTCTTAACACGGGAAATATGCTTGTGAATTGGCAGTATTTGTACATCACCCAAATGGATGTATTTGTATACTTGGTTGACTGTATATGTATGGCACGATACCAAACACGTCGAG
Source organism: Styela clava (assembly GCF_964204865.1). NCBI lineage: Eukaryota > Metazoa > Chordata > Ascidiacea > Stolidobranchia > Styelidae > Styela > Styela clava. Next base: position 12,002,241 of record NC_135262.1, on the reverse strand, counting down.
TCCGTTTGAAACAATTGTATATTCCGAAGGTATATAATTTTCTGTAATGTACTTGATAAAGAAACTATTTTACTTACATGAATGACATGAGCAATATGTTTTCTATAAACTAACTTGAAAGGCAGTACTGGTGTATCGATCAAGGTGAAATTGAACATACCGGTTGTTTTATGCCCAAACGCAAGATAACCTGCAAATGTATAAATTCATATACAATCAGATTATAGAACTATCAATATCACTCGTTCTCCAACGTGTGGAATAACGACTTTTGTTCAAATTTCAATATGTTTATCTCGGTATAGTACTTAATATCCTAACTTTAAATCTCACATGGATTATTCAAATATGCAGCAAATTTTCTCCAGGTTGACGACAAAAGGGAATAGTAGAAACGACGCAATCTACCGCTCGCAATCATTTGTTTCTTCATACTTTTGTACCAAATTTCATCATTGTCTCTCACCATCAATATAACCTAGGAAAACAAAAAACTGAATGAAATAAAGTTGTTTTAGCTATATAGTAGAAGTAAAACCAAAGTTTTAATATTGATGTAGAATTATATGCTGAATTTTATATGCTGATGATGAGAGTGATAAGCCACTTAATTAACGTTTCCATGTTTACAATTTTAGAATGAATGTATGATTTCTAACCTTTGCTTCTGGGAACACCTCCACCAATTCCTCCCAAAAATAATATGCCGGACTGGCAACACACGCATCGTAATCTTTATAAATTGATAGAAATTCAGAATTCCAACCTTCGATAGTGAATTTCATGTAATTCTTCTCCAAGTGAACAAACACGTCGATATAGTCGCATACTGTATACCCCAGTTCTTCCAATGCAGAATGCATAGACTTTGTTTCGCATTTAGACATTCCTGCACATATCACCTTCATATCTGAGACTTGTCTATCTATCAATTCGGAAGTAAATTTCCAAAATGTACGAGTCGTATTACTTCTAAATCATTTAATAGGCTGCGATTTACAAAATAGATACTGCAAAATATCAATTTTCGTCCATATGTCAAATTCAAGCCTTTGTTACATTTGTTGTCGTATATATATACATCTGTGCAGTGTACATCCACTAATGTCCCGGATGAATCACTGAACAAAGACTAAATATACCGAGTAGTCCTGCAATGAAGTGTACAATTTATATCATATATTTGCATAGTTCTGAATACATACTAAGGGTGACAGCACATTTGAACCTACGTACATTTGAACCCGTACATCTGAACCCGTAATTTGAACCCCGGACAATTGCACCTGTATACTATTGCACCTATGGACATTTTCACCCGCGGACATTTGAATCCGTGTACGTTTGCACCCGCGTACATTTGAACCCATGTACATTTGCACCCGCGGACATTTGAACCCATGTACATTTGAACCCACGAACATTTGCACCCGCGGACATTTGAACCCATGTACATTTGCACCCGCGGACATTTGAACCTACATACATTTACACCCGCGTACTTTTACACCCGCGTACAATTGTACCCACAGACATTTGCACCCATGAACATCTACACCCATGGGCATTTGCATTTACGGATATCAGCGTCTTTACATATACACCCTTATCCTTCCATGCTATATACTATAGTATATAGCAGGGCTACTCAACTGGCGGACCGCGGTCCGAATCCGGACCTTTCGACCATAAAATTTGGACCGCGTTTGCTTGTTTATTTTAGCAGCATAAGCATCGTTTTATAGTTTTAAATGATTTTGATACAATTTAAATACACAGCTGTACAGTTTGTCGTACTGGTACCGATGTGCGACATGTGTGTCCATATTTGCGAGCCATTCATTGCTCTTGTATTTAATTCAATATTGAATTTGAAGTTTCGCTTATTTGATGAAATAAATTTTCTGTAATGTCCGGACCCCAGTAATTTTGAAGTTTCGTAAACGGAGCTTTGGTGAAAATAGTTGAGTAGCCCTGGTATATAGGATTGGAAGGTACACTTAGGATTCTTTCTCCAAATGCATACGTTGCGAAAACAATCAATATTACCATGGAATTCTCGACTATATACTCGAAGGCTGTACATTTGAACCCATGACAATTGCACCTGTATGCTATTGCACCTATGATATTTTTTTTGTTTCTCGGATAGTTGAACCCATACTAGCCCTAACCCATGGGTTTTAGCACCCGCATATAGATTAAACCCGTGGATATACACATGGGTTCAAATGTACGTGGGTTCAAATGTACGGTCACCATTTTCTAAATATTTAAATTATATTATATATTTATATTATACTCCGTCTGTCATTGTCATCGCAGTTGTCGATATCATAAGACTCAATGGACAAAATGTTCCGCTGTAGAATGCGACCCAAAATTGGGGAGTATGATTTGTGCTTTGAACGGTCGACGACTCTTGAAGAGCGCGAGCAAGGATTTTAACTGATGTGTTAGTTCGATCCCGCGCAAAGTTTTTCCTCGCATCAATGCCCTTTTTCCCTCGCAGATAGTTCGATCCCGCGCAAAGTTTTTCCTCGCATCAATGCCCTTTTTCCCTCGCAGACAATTCCAAACTGTTTCTTCAGGACGTTGCAGCAGCGAAGATGACAAGTCCCTTTGCGAAAATAAGTTTGAAACATGGCGTCTACATTTTCCAAGACCACAAGAGGAAACGACTTACTGATTTACAAAGGCCACGAATATTGTAAGCGAAAGGATCGGGTTTCAGATGCTACTCATTGGCGCTGCCGTCAGTTTAGGAAATTTCGATGTAAATCGACTGTTGTTACGATCGGTGAAAATGTAATAAAAGAACTAGGATATCACAGTCATTCTGGCGACAGCATTAAGACTGAAGTTGGGATCATCCGTGCAACATTAAAAGAAGCAGCATCAACATCATCAAATACATCGACAAGATATATTTTAGGTGAAGTATTGAATAATAGATCAAGAGATGTACTAATGCGCTTGCCAGGCAAGTCGACTCTGGAGGCCAATATACGCAGAGTAAGGCGACAGAAAAATTGTTCACGTACGAATCCTACAAGTGCAAGCTTTGATATTCCGAGCGAATATTTAGATATCATTTTGCATGACACTGGCCCGGAGGATCGTCATCGGATAATGGCCATTGGAGATCGATCACTACTTGCACATCTAGATAGTGTCACATATCTTGGCGACGGTACATTTGATGTGGTGCCCGGTATTTTCTTCCAGTTGTATACAATTCACTGTAAAGTGGGCGCATCCTATCCACCATGCGTATTTTTCCTACGAGACAAGCGACAAGAAACATACGTTCAGATGTGGGAAGTGTTGAAAATCATTTTCCCAAATGCTAACCCTACCAAAATCATTGTTGATTTTGAAATAGCAGCTATCAATGCATTCCATGCACAATTTCCTCTGGCCGATATTAAAGGATGTTATTTTCACCTGTCACAAGCTAAAATTCAAAAAGTTGGTTCTATCGGATTGAAAGAGAAGTTTGAATGTTTACCCTCTTTCAATCTGAAAATTAGGAGTTTGGCAGCTCTGGCTTTTGTTCCCATTAACGAGGTTGCCGAGGTCTTCACCTTGCTTTGCGACACCTTCGAAGATTCGCCCGAATGCAATCAACTTTTGCAATATTTTGAATCTACCTACATTCGTGGACCTCAAGTGGGTTCACGTCCAAGAGAAGCAAGATTTCCCCCTCGGTTGTGGAACTATGCCAAAGAGATTGAAATGATGCCTTCGGCCCCAAGAACAACAAACGCTGTATGAGGATTTCACAACGCCTTACAAGGAATGTTCCGATGCAAACATCCGAGTATATGGGGTTTGCTGAATGGCCTACGAAAAGACATTGCGGTCTACAAACTGACTGCGGCAAATGCTCATGTAGGAGTTACGGCCCACCAAAGATCAAAGTATGTACAACTTGCTGTTAGGTTGTCAGTTAAAGTTTTTTCATATGGAACTGAAACCGACAAGCTGAGGTATCTCCACTCAATAGCTCAAATGCAGCCTATTTGACTTTGATCGTGATATCGTAAAATTTCGTTTATCGTCATTATTTTGATTTGTTGTTTAACTATTGTATCATAATTGATAAATTCCTATTTTGTAAAACGTCCATAGCTACTCTATCTCAAAATTGATCGCCCATTCGACACAAATTTGTGAGTGATAACTTTATTGAGATATTAAAATAAATGTAATCCGTAACCTATGACGTCGTTTGTAAATTGCAATATCATATTTAACAGACCATATTAGCTGAATATGTTCGATTTACTCTAAATAGTGTAAACAGCAAAAACCATTTTTGGCCACGATAATGATTTTAAAACTTCTTCACTTTCGAATATTCAACATATTTACATGACTTACGATTTCTATGTATAGTTTTGTTCTGACATTCTAATGAACTAATACTTCAATAAAACTGGCATTTGGCTATGAACATGTTGTTACAAAAATGACATAGTTTCATTATCTTAATTTCATATTTTCTTAGAAACGACGAATCTGTGCGTTTATTTATTTATATACAGACAATAGTATTCAATATATAGATTGATTTTAGGAAAATTGGCAAAACCTGATTTGAGACAACACTCATTTTCAACAGTAAAGCGTGGTCGTGTATGCATACATATAACAATTTTGTAAACATGCTAGCAAGAAAACATGAAGTGGCCACAGAGCTCCCAAATCTCATGCTAGGCGGGATATCATAGTAGGCGTTTTCGGTGCAATAATTTCAGAACAAATTTATAGGAGTTGACCACTAAAAATATTACTGTAAAGCTAGTTTTAGTAAGACCCGCATTTAAGACTTCATTGGTCTGTGAGATATTTGTTCCGTATTAGCCCTTGTTTCAGGTATTTCAACGAAATACCGCTTTCTAGGTCATCGTCTGTTTTGGAGATCGCGGCTAACGAAGGAGATAAGGATTTACAAATATCAATGTAAAAAAAACAGCAAAAGAAAAAAGACCTTGGCAGAACAATGTTGTTTATATCGTTAAGAGACGTTTATCCCTCGGACTAGGGACTACAATGACACTCAAAAATGCTTGCTTCGTGTGTGTGTGTGGTATGGTAATATATGGCGCTTTAAACAATTTGAGTCTTTTGCGCCAGACAATTTAAATCAAAATTTTGTATATGCCTATAGTACTCTCTTGGTAGATTTCACAAAATCAACAAGAGCAGGGAAAATGCTAGGGTCGCGTAAGATAGCTTTGAGTTGAAATTCAATGCCATAATCGCGGCATTTCATCTTTAGTATGCGTCTTTCATTTCTATATGCACGACAGTTCATTAGAAAATGTTCTACTGTCTCTGGATCATTACAGAAATCGCAAAGTCCATTATTATGGCATCCTATTTTATGGAGGTGCCCATTTAAACGGCAATGTCCCGTCTGAAGTCGAAATAAAATTTTGTCCATTATTCGTGGTGACCAAGTGGAATTTTTGATGCTGTCTTCAATTGAGGGGAAAATTGTCGTGTTATGAAACGCTTGGTCACTTTGTATAAAATGTTGATCCCATTTATTAGCGCAGAATTGTCGAATTTGTGATTTGACTTTGTTTTGTGATTGGGATAATCTTTTGTCCACATCGACTTTCGCCGCTGATACCTTTGCTATTTTGTCGGCGACTTCGTTACCCGGAATGCCAACATGCCCTGGAGCCCATATTAGTGTGATTTTGCATCCTTGTTCCTGTAACTCAAAAAGACAAGTCTGAATATTTGAAGATATATTACTAATTTGATCCGAGTTATTATTTATAGCGTGTATAGCAGACATACAATCCGATATGACAAGTATATTCCTTTTATAGTTATTTTTTGACCATGTAAGGGCACTATATATTACAAAAACTTCGCAATCAAACGAGGAACAGTCTTTGTCTAGCCTAAAACACATACGAGAATTATTATATGGAACATAAACCGCAGCACCGCATTTGTCATCAATTTTTGACCCATCGATATAGATATGCACGTGTGATTGATAGGATTCATTTATATATTCCAAACTTATAGCTTTTGTTTGGTCGGGCGTATACCAAGGAAAAAGTATATTCGATAATGCATCGTCGATATTAATTTCGTCCAAATACCATGGGGGAATTTCTTCGGCTTTAATAATACTAATATCCAATTTGTCAATATCGAAAGTCCTTGCAATCATACCAAATGTACGAAATGCTGGAGAGTTGGGAAATATTTCATGCCATGAGTGTTCGATGACTTCGTGGCAAGGATGGTCAACAAATGTTAGCAGTTTAGCCTTATATAAGAGGCATAATTGTAGTCGTCGTATACTCAATGGCATCTCATTACAACAAACTTGTAAAGCAATTTTAGGCGTACTCATCATGCCACCTGCAGCGATGCGTAGACATTGAGATTGGATAATTTCGATTTTTCTTATGGCATTTATTGATGCTGAAAAATAGGCTTCCATACCATATTCAATAATGGGTCGAACTAGGGATCTGTACAATGACAAAAGGGGTGATTTGTTAGCTCCCCAGCTAGTTCCAATAAGCAAACGCAGCAGATTAATCCGTTTACTACATTTTTGTACAACATATTCGATATGTCTCTTATAATTTAAGCGCCTATCGAAATAGACTCCGAGGTATCTTACTTCATTCCTGACTGGGAGTATTACACCGTTTATGTGTAGTTGTATTGGTGGTAATTTTCTCTTTCGGGTGAAGAGTACAACTATTGATTTTGTGACCGAGATCTTAAAACCCCATTGATTGCACCAGGACTGAATGCAATCCAACGAGTTCTGAGAGGAAATGATTAAATCTTCAATATTGAGACCAATGTGCCATAGAGCGCTATCGTCTGCAAACAATCCAACATTATCTGATGAAATAGTACTAGGCATATCGTTTATCATTATATTGAATAGCAGTGGACTGATTACGCTCCCTTGAGGAATTCCGTTTTCCAATGAGAATATACTTGAAAGACGACTGCCTACTCTAACCTGAAATGAACGATTTGTCAGAAAAGATGCAACAAAAATCCAAATTTTCCCGGTGACACCAATGTTATATAGTTTGTATAAAAGTCCTCCTTTCCATACCATGTCATACGTTTTTTCCATGTCCAAGAAAATGCCAAGTACAGATCTTTTACTTGGTAAAGCTTTATATATGTCATCGTGTAATTTTAGATATGCATCAGTTGTAGATCTCCTCCACCTAAAACCGCTCTGTTCTCTACATAATATGCCATTTTTTTTCAACAAACCACTTCAGTCTGCGAACTATAATTCTTTCCAAGACCTTACATAAATTGCTAGTTAAAGATATAGGCCTATATGAAGATGGTTGGTCTTTTTGTTTATTGGATTTAAGAAACGGAACTACAACAGAGCGTTTCCAGGTATCTGGAATACTCCCTTTGTTCAAAATCAAATTGAACAATTTGAGTAATATGTCTTTACATTCTGCGGGCAATTTTATAAGCATCGCGTAGCAAATCTTGTCTAGTCCTGGAGCAGTGCTTTTTCTTGGTTTTAAAACTTGATTGAGTTCTTTCATTGTGATATTTTTATCCAATTTGTGATTAGCCTTGAAGATTGTTACGTCATGTGAGGATTCGAATGCGATCTTTCTTTGAAGAAATTTCGGAGTGTAGTTTTCATTGCTACTGACCGCCGAGAACGAACTCGCCAGAAGCTCAGCTTTTTCGGAATCTTCGATTGCTGTTATACCATTGTGTTTAAGGCCGGGGATTTGTTCGTATACCTTGCTTTTAGTGAAGCGCCTAACCATTTTCCATACGTTGCTGAGTTTTTCATTCTTGTCCAGTGAGCTACAGTAATCATGCCAACTCTGCCTTTTAGCCTTCAATATTATTCTTCTTGCTTCAGATCTACGTTTTTTATACATTATCACATTTTCGATGGACATCGACCTTTTCATTTTAAGGAACGCCGCTTTTCTTAGCCGTATGGCTTTGTCGCAATCAGCATTCCACCATGGGATGCCATTTTTTGTGTAGGATTTTGTTCGTGGTATTGATTCATTTGCTGCTGAGATAATCGCATTTGTAAGAAAATCATTGAATTCATTTATATCGCTTGTGACTATATTCTCACTGATGCGCGTTTTACATAATTCCGAGAACTTATCCCAATTTGCTTTATCGAGTCGCCATGATTCCATGTAATTACTTGTGTCACCGACTTGTGTTACGTTAAAATAAGTTTTAACCATTACGTGATCACTTCCCAGTAACTCGTTGGTCACAATTGTATTACATCTATGGGCAACATCAGGAGATGCTATTGTTAAATCCAATACCGACCAATTATTTACTCTGTTATGGGATAAATTTATCCTAGTGGGAACAGAGGTGTTAAGTACTACTAAATCTGTGCTGTCAATAGCTCCAGCAAGAGCTAGTCCTCGTTGATTGTTTGTTGGGCTACCCCACAAGAAATGATGTGAATTAAAATCCCCACAAAAGACTGTTTGTCGTGAAAATTGATCAAAAAATCGTTCGAAGGCATATTGAGAAATTCTAACATCAGGTGGGACGTATACATTGACTATCTTAAGATTTCCCAAACTAACACTTTGAGCTTCTGCGCCATTTAAAAGTTGTAAAGGTATTTCAACAAAAGATATATTATTTTTTATAACAAATAAGATGCCACCACCTTTACTAATCAATCTATCTTTGCGTACTAGGGTATACCCTGGTATGCTAGGATTATACTTTGGTGTGAGATTGCTTTCTTGGATGGCTATTACGTCAGGTTTCGGGTGTGAAGCACTAATAAAGTTTTTCAATTCACCTAGTTTCCGGTATATACTACGGCAATTCCATTGGATGATAGTTAATTTTACTTTTTGGTTGAATGTTGTTTTATTGCATTATTAAGGTTGCCAGCGTCGACATCGAATCCAAATTGAGCGCCAGCGGACATCGAGACAATAGCGTAAACATCACATTCTTTTCCACTTTGAGAAACCTCTAGCGTATTTTTTATGACTTCTGCGATAAATGCGAAAAAATGTATTGGGTCCAGAGATTGGGGCGACTATATTGGCCTATAATAGGCGCTTGTTGAGATGACTTGTCTGATGACAATATATCTTTCGACTTTCTAATCATAAGGACAGGTGTACTTCCTTGAAAAGGAACTTTACTGGGAAGAGCCGGAAAATCATTTGCCGAAAATTGCGCAGTTTCTGAAATAGTTTGCTTAATGTGGTTCTTTGCCTCCTCATACGGTGGTCTAGTACTCGCCATTGTTTTTTGAATCAACCGTTCCCGTTTATATACTTCGCAGCCACCATATGCGGCGCTGTGTTCTTGTCCACAATTACAACATCTTGTAGTTTCGGAATCACATTTATTATATTCGTGGTTTCTACCGCACTTGGCACAGCGAACTTTACATCGACAATTTTTAGCTACATGGCCAAATCTATTGCAATTAAAACAACGAATCGGTGGAGGGTTATACACTCTGGTCCTGAATCGCATATAGCCGATAGTCACGATTGATGGTACAATGCATGTGTTAAAACAAAATAGAACTGATTTACTCTGCACAAACTTGCCTTCGATTTTTCTATTAAGCCTTTTTACAAAGACAACACGTTGTCCAGATAATGCGTCCAACAATTCATTATCGGCCATGTCAGTTGGCACATCGCTAATTACTACTCTAGTATTTTGATCATTGTTTACAAACAATTCGGTCTTCACTGGAATGTTGGTTGTGCTACCGCCGATATCATCACATTCCAACAATAGTTTAACTTGCTTTTCGTTTGAACATTCAATTTTCAAATCCCCAGAACCAAGCACACGTACCGATTTTAGTGTTCCAAACTTCTGCACCAAATTTCTATGTATAACTATAGGATTGTACGTTCTCATCTTACGCTGGGTACCCCGTACAACAACGAATGTAGATATAACGTTAGCTTCGTAGAAGCGGGTAAATGCATATACACCAAAACTAACTACAAATGAAACAGTGTTGAAATTTAGAATATTGAGCTTGCGCCTGTAACATGAAAATTATTTGCGACTGGAATTTGCTGTTGGGGCAAACATTTTTTGTGAAAATGTGCGTGGGTTCAAATGTACGCGAGTTCAAATATAATATACGTTGGTTCAAATATACGCGGGTTCAAATGTCCGTGGGTTCAAATGTACGCAGGTTCAAATATACCTGGGTTCAAATGTCTGTGGGTGGAAATATACATGGGTTCAAATGTCCGCGGGTGCAAATGTTCGTGGGTTCAAATGTACATGGGTTCAAATGTCCGCGGGTGCAAATGTCCAGGGTGCAAATGTTCGTGGGTTCAAATGTACATGGGTTCAAATGTCCGCAGGTGCAAATGTACATGGGTTCAAATGTACGCGGGTGCAAACGTACACGGGTTCAAATGTCCGCGGGTGCAAATGTACATGGGTTCAAATGTACGCGGGTGCAAACGTACACGGGTTCAAATGTCCGCGGTGCAAATGTACATGGGTTCAAATGTACGCGGGTGCAAACGTACACGGGTTCAAATGTCCGCGGGTGCAAATGTACATGGGTTCAAATGTACGCGGGTGCAAACGTACACGGGTTCAAATGTCCGCGGGTTCAATCTATATGTGGGTGCTAAAATCCATGGGTGGAAACGTATGGGTTCAAATGTCCGTAGGTGCAAATGTCCATAGGTGCAATAGTATACAGGTGCAATTGTTCTGGGTTCAAATTACGGGTTCAGATGTACGGGTGCAAATGTACGCGGGTTCAAAGATAATGGAACCCATACTAAGACAGCGGATTACAAAATTTTTGTTCGTACGGCGCCAAATTATCGGGGAATAAACACATGGAGCACTTAGACAAAAACAAGTTGTTGCCTTCAAATAAAATTCGTTTTTGTGGTCGTTAATATGTACTTTATGCTTCAGAAGTGTGGAAGCCTGTAGGCCTAAAGAATAAAGACAATGTCAATCTTTTTTCCTCATCTCTGACTGATTTTTTTGAAATACTGAATCCATCACTCAAGGTCACTCAGATCAGTTCATTCTATAAAGAAATTGCAGTTTGCGAAATCGCAGCAAGTAGTGTGTAACTTTATTGTTTCGTTACAATAGAGCATACCCTACGTAACAGGAAGTAAACAACATAAAAAGTTACACTATAAGAAATGTTCGGTAAATTTTACCGTCATTTTGAAGGGTAAATTGAGAAATGGTGTCGATAAACTGATTCACCGACGAATCCATGTTATCCATGTTACGTCTGTGGATACTTAACCCAGCCAGAGCTTGATTTCAGTTTCCAGTTTATCCAATTTCCAATTTATCCGTAAACCGGAAAATCCAGAAATGGAAATACAGTACAATATGCCCTCTCTACAGCTCTAGCTTTGAAACGTTAGTATCTGATTACTAAATCAAGATAAGCTGGGGACTGGGAAAAAAGGGGTGATGTTGCTCCGTTAATAAATTGTAGTTTGACAAATATGGCTTTGAAATCACGGGTATCAATTAATTCAGCAATTACATGTTCATGACTGCTGTCATACTGTCCAGAACAAAAAACACTAATATTTGAATTGATTGAAAATTAACAATAGTGCAGAACAGTTTGATTTAAAAATGTGTATTTTTACTCAACTTGTGACCCTATAGAAAATAAATCAAAACAACATTTACCAAATCTATTATGCATATTTACCAAGACCATTTCTATAAACTTGTTCGAATCTCTATTGAATATGATCGAATTTGAACGTCTTTGATATTACATATTCGAGAATATTATTTCAAAATGTATTGCGAATGATTAAATATTTAATTCAGGCTAAGCCAATTTACTAGTATATGCTTTTCAGTTCATGAAATTGAAAATGATCAAAGCAATTCCGGTATTGAGTGAGGCACACTTTCAAAATGTTAACTTTTTTTATTAAAGATATTTGTTGCTTACAATTTTCGTTTGCTTGATTAATTGTTTGTCTGTTGTAGTGTTTCCGGAAGGGGGAAAATGGTGGTGGTGAAAGCTAAAACTATCGCGTGAGGCCAGAATTGCGAAATCGATATTAAACTTTCTTCATTTGAGCCGGAGTCGTAAACTCTCGGGAGTCGGAACCCGGAATCGAAATGTTTAATTTTTATTGAGTCGAGTCAGAATTTCAGACTTTCAATTGTAATAATCAAAGTCGAAATTTTTACAAAAAGTATAATTAAGTTAACTTAGGATTTTTAATACTGAAGAAGACTTGCATAATTCAACAATTTCATTATCAAAATTTGATTTAGTCTAGAAATCATTTTAGTATTCTGGGTCGGAAAATTAACGTATTTTTAATTCGGGATTTAAAGTCGGAGTCAATTGTATAATTTTCTCAACTTCACAGCACTGATTTGGACTAACCATTTTGATCATTTTCTGTTTATAAACTATACTACAATTTCTAATAGAATTGATATGCGTATAGCCAAGTGATATGCATATACTATATATGAGGTAAGCGAAATTTATTTCACTTGGTTCAATATAACTTCATTTAGTGCATATGTATTTTATTTATAGTTTATGCCAATATTATTTGCCCACATATACTGGTAAGATTGGCTGAATATGAGTATTATAATACTACTTTAATTTGAATTACTTCGCGTTGTACACGTTGCTTGACATAAAAACCATAGGAACACGTATCTTGTTTTGGGATCAACTGAAGAATCTCACCGATATTAGATTGCTAAGTAGTGGTTATTTTTATTGGTGGGTAAAACCCGAAATATGCAGAGTATAATTCTACAATGACATTGGTCATTGATGGTAAATTATCTGACACAGGCATAATTTTATATCGTGTCTTAAGTATATTCTGGTCCTAAAGAAACGGGCGAATACCAGTCGTTGGTGGTCGGGTGTAGTTTGCCAATACTTGTCTAATTATTCCATCACTCAAGTCCGCGATGAAAATATTCAATTAATTTTGAATGATTTCTCCATTAGTATTTTCAAATCTATGTATGTCTTTTGATCTCAAGAATGCTTTTTATAAATCTGAGCGTTCAATATTCACTTTCGAAGTTTGATTGTGAGTCTATTTTATTAATTAACATAAAGGGTGACTGACCCAAAAACAAAACCCATAAATTTCTCAATAACTAGTACAAGAATATGAAAATTTTCTATATTTTATTCACAACTGAATTTCTGTTAAAGTTCTATTGTACCCCAAACTTTCCTAATCTAGGACGAATTGCATAAAAGGTATGTTTCTCCAGAATATATACAGATTGCATACTTGGCGTTGGAGACAGTCTTGCATATACGTGCAGTATTGTTTATTATTATGTCGACATTATATTTAGTTTCCGGTATAATGTCAATCTCATAAATTTAATTGTAATCCAACAATTTATATTTTATAATAATTTTATTGTAAATTTCCTCTTGCATTTTAGTGATAGTTGTCCACGCCATTTTTTTCTTCTAATTCCCAAAACTTGTGGGGTGCCTCTGTTTCTACCAAGCATTTTTTCACAAATGCATAAGCAAGGACTAAACTCTTTGCTTATTGATTATTTATAACCCTCGGACAACATCTTGCTGAACTTTAAAAAAAAGTTTGTTTGCCAAGTTTGACATTTATTTTTGAATCAGGCTAACAAAAACGCGTGAAATTTTTTTCAGGATTTGAGCGTCTGCACCATCTTCTTTATAAGCTATTAAACCACAGGCCTAAAATGCAAGTTTTCTAAATTTTATATGGCGTTCACTACAGAATAACGAGAAGAGAACATCAGCTTTAAATCAGTACCAAGTACTTCACAGAGATGTTTACTTGGTAAAAACAAATTATATTTATATATTTTTCATGCTTTTATTAAAATTGCGAGCAATTAGACATCTCAAGTATTGATGTATTGCAATGTATAAAATACAGCTCATGAAACACTCTACTCATCGAAACTTAGATAAATACACTCCAAATAACGTAAAACCAACAAGAAGCGTAGCTGCAGTTGTCAACATTTCCCTTCGAGCTCGTTTGATAATTGGCATATTCCATATCATGTTACTTAATTCACCGTTTTTATTTATCCACGGAAATGTTTTAGTAGGCTTTGATTTACCGAGAAATTCACACAGAGGCTCCCATTCATTTTTGCAATTGTAAATAAGAAGTCTATCTTTAGGGCATCTCTAAATTTAATAATAAAATATAATGATAAAAAGATTATGCATTAATATATTCAAAGTTAAAATAATATTTGCCCAGAATAGGTCAAATTATCCTTCTAGAATTAAAATTTAGAGCACAGCATGTGGAATATCATATATAAGTTATTGTTGTTGTTATCTGCTTGAATATAAATGGTCTCGTCTAGTATATATGTCTTAGATGTGTCACAACTTATCAAATTATAATTACTACTCACACTTGTTGGGTTGGGTTCATTTTATTTTGAAATCATCGTAATTTTTGTACACATATTCGCATGATCGTTTAGAAATTCCATATAAAGTTTCAATTTTTTTCAGAAATTCGCCAATAAAATTTAAAAACAATCATTTTTACTCACGTGCACTACATGAGCAATATGTTTTCTATAGGCCAGCTTGTAAGGAAGTGTCGGTGGAGCACCGTAGATAATATCAAAAATGGTTGGTGATTTCGGTCCAAAAGCAAGCATACCTACAACGAAAGCTACATTGAGATTCAGTATGAAGAGCAATATTTCAATATGAAAATTAAAATTTTGTGGTATGAACAAGGTATAAATATAATATTTGTTTGTTTTATTGCTAAAAACTAGCTAATTATTTTCAACCAATGTTGACAATGTCTGGCACTTAACTATGGTTTTGAGCAAACATATAGATTCAAAATTTGTTATTACAATTTTCAACATTTGGTTAATCTAGATGATTTCATTCAACTACTTTTATGCTCTTACACGTATGTTTTGCAAAATTGAAGAAGTTTCTCCAAGTTGACGAAAGAAATTGATAGTAGTAAGAATGCAACCCATTGAAAGCAAGTAGTTGTTTTCTAATACTTTTGTACCAAATTTCATCATCATCTCTTGTCATCAATATAACTTTGATTAAAATTAGTTGAAATTTGGTTTACACATAGTTTTGTACAAAAATAAAAATGGGAAGAATTGAAATTGCTTCCTCTTATTGAAGCAACAAATTTTTACACTATTTGTTAAGTTAAAGTGTTCAAATCTTCAATTTTCAACCTCAACAATTTAGTACTTACAAACCCGAAGCAAAGCCTATGGTATTTCTTCGAGCAATACCACTCGTATGATTTCGAATTTGACAGTTTTACATGCGACAGTTATTTATTACTTAAAACAGCTAAAGACCTCTTTGCGAACTAAAGTTTCAAACCTCGACTCTTGTTGAAGTTTTCCATATCCTTGGATATGCAACTTAGATTGCCAAGCTTGAGAAGACACTCTAAAATGTTAGTCGTCCTTTGTTATCCAAAGCAATTATGGATGATGGATGATTCATTTCGACTGCTATATTAAATTGTATTAAATAGGCAAATTCATAGAGGCGTTAAGGAAAGTCCATATGCATATTTTCGTCAAAACCAGTTGCAATTCTTGTCGGTACTAATTTCATGTTGATGAATTGATAATACTATGTTCTAGTTGATATATTGCCAAATTGAAAAGAACAGACGTTTGGCAGACGTTGGGTTCAAGTTGTAGCTTATCACGCTTCGATTATATTACTCAATTTTAGGAAGAAAATATTTAATGATTTCCAAATTTATTTTTATTATAAAATGTCCGTATTGCTGATCTCTTGCAACAATATAGTTCAGATGATATTCTTACCAACTTGCTAGAATAACGTTAATTTTCTATTTACAACTCACCTTGGCTTTCGGAAAAGCTTCCATTAATTCTTCCCAGAAGTAATAGGTTGGACTATCCACCACTGCATCAATATCTTTGTACATACAATGAAAGTCTTCTGAATTCCACCCTTCGGTTGCGCACTTTTTATAATCTTTTTCAAAATGAGTATATGCGTCTGGGAAGTCGTATACCATATAACCAAGCTCTTCCAATGCAACATGCACAGACTTTGTTCCACATTTTGACATTCCTGCGCATATTATTTTCATTTTCTAATTTCACTATGATGTATGTCATCGCTGAAAATATATATTTTGTATTATGAAAGCATTAATTGCGGAAAGTATATTGCATTTTCTGTCAATTGCGCACCTAACAATTTTTTTATTATTATGGCATTCATTCTTTTTGAACCTATGTTTTGTCACAATCTTTATAATTCGACTCAAACTTGATACATAATCTAACAATTTCCGTACATTTTATACTCATTTCAATATTGTATGACACAACACTGTCATTGTTCGTGGATTACTAAACACTATCATTTTATTGTTGAATTAATATTGTAAGTGCTAAACATCCTGATCGTCCATGATCTTCATCTTGTCTTTCTATTGAAACGCAGAACTGCTAGAATAAGCATTTTTCGAAGCATAATATTTAGCATTACAATAACTGAATATAATGAAATTCGAAGAGTATAAAGAGCCTAGGGATATTTTACAACTATGTATTGCTCGGCTGAACGCGTTCGTAATTTTGGTATTTTTGCACGAATCGCAACTTTGTGCTGGGGTTACTGAAGCGTGGTGATATACAATACGATCTATATTTATATTCTACAGACTGAATATTTATATTTATGTATATATATTACGAACGACCTTGGGTTTTTAAAGAATAAATCATCTCGGAAACTCCATAACTTAACATCCTGTCATATATCAATATTTTTTTAAATAAAATATTTCATTTAGAGAGGGAATTTAAAGGATGATTAATAGAAATTGAACATGTGAGAAGTCTCATGGTGTTTTTAAATGTTGACATCGCATATGCAAAAACGAAATTTAAAATTTTGTGGCACAATGTTGACATTGCTTTTTGGCATAAAATCCCCATAAATATTCCGTGTACAAAATCAGTACGAACGAAGTACGAAAGTGCGAAACGGGTACATACGAAAAAATATTGCAACTCTCTGAGTCAAAAGCTTTTTAGCTTTGAATGTATTTTCATATCCAATTCATATTTATACCTGACCAAAAATTAATGGACGTGGCGAAATAGAGATATTGACCGCATAAACGAGCTTTCAAATAAATAAAGCTTATATTTATGCTTACTCTTTTGATTATTGAAGATATGGGTAGTTTCCATCGTGCGTTAACGTAATTTCTTATATTACGTGGAACATATGACGTAAACATAAAGATGATGTAACGCAGGTAAGACATGATTATGCAATAGATCATGTGAAAAATATTATGCTGCACTATTAAGTACAGCATAGGTAGGAATAACACCACAAACCCAATGCTACCAGAACAGCTTAAATATAAAGACCAGCTGAATTGTATTGTACAAAAGTACTAGACTCTCTTCAAAGCAACTAAGTGTTTGACTGGAGTGTTGAATTGTCAATATTAAAGTGGTATCCAATACATTTTTCAACATATGGATATAAAAAAGAAATAATTATTTGGGGTAATTTATATGTGTGTAAAATAGAAACATTTTGCTTTCAGGATTTGGGTGGCCGAAATAATTGGTAATTTTACTAAGTAATGAATATTCCATTAAGTGATAAGCTAGTCATTAAAAAAATAATACAACGTCATATGATGGTACAATCTCATCATATCGCATAAGTTTGGAAAATGATTAAAACTATCGTTTTCAGTTTTCAGTAATGTAGAAAAACATATAGGTACTACATTTTAAATATTTAATATAATAATAATAATAAACTAAACGCTATTAGTGAACTATACCAAATACAAAGTAATTTTTCTGTATTTAATCCTCGAAAACGAAGGAATACAAAGAAATTCCCCTCAAGATGGAATGCGATGCTGAAGACGTCATTTCATGACTATTTCTGTGGACAGGTCACTATCTATAACGTTTTCGATCTTGAAATTATTCAAACGAGGAGAAAAAATACTCCGGGCCCCATATTCAAAGACACGGAACCACTAGGCTACAGGTTTGGATCATAAATCTGATTTTCCAATGGGAGATGCAAATTTTCTGGCTATGTTTTTATAGCAAGTAAACTAAAAGGATTGAACTTTTAATTGTTTAGTAGTCATATAAATATATATTGAACTTTTGAAACTTTACAATTTAAATAAGCAGAAACGAAGATTTTGATGACAAACAAAAATTTGAGCATGCTGATTTAAAAAATATAGGACAAAGTTAGTTATTAGAATTATGTGGGATGTTGAAAAAACGAAGATTCAACAAAAGTTTTTAATATCACGATTTGAAAAATTTATGATATTATCGAACATACATAACTATTATATAATACTGTCACAAAATTATATTGTATTGTGCATTTCACTAATAAACAGAGATATTAATAAGTTTATTCAATTGCCTATTTTATGGGACATGAATTGTAACTATGGATCGTCTTGTTATTATGTTGTTTCCTCCTAACACACCCCATTTAGGAATTATGGCCATCACGGAGGTTTCCTGTTCTTTCAACTGATAGTGCCTATATCAGAAATTTCACTGTCTATCAACTGAACCAAATCTCCTGTCTGCCACTTCTGTCTATTGCCAAACAATATTTGGCATGGTTCATGGCTAATGAGAATGTCCCAGACTTTGATTATTATATTTTAGAAAAATTCAGAACAGAATAAATTTCGTCAAGATATTGAGCACTTAAAATTGCTGACCTAAATGGTTCTATATATATAGCTTTTAAAGAAAAGCCGAGCCAATGCATTCTGGAATATATCGCCTATACAGTACAAGGAACCCGATCTTCACTGCATTGACAACGATAACAAGAATAGCCATATAATTAGATGCTATGCTACTTAAAATTCATAAATATCTAGTTTAGGGTTGCCATACGTCAGGTTTTGATTGTCAAATTTGCGTCAGGGAAAAATATTTTAAAGTGTATAAATGTCAGAAATTTTTGAGTACATTGAATCCCTGCTGCAAATCCTGGAGTTTTAGGATATTGCGCATCCACAAAATATATTTTATCAGAGATGTTTTTCTGTCACATGCAGGCTTTGTTATGCAACACAGATTGCATCGCATTCAGATGATTGTGATGTCACATATGTCTTGAATTGTCTGTATTTTGGTCGCACCCTTGGTTTTGTTCCTATTTATTATATAAACACGAAATAGCGACGGCAGCTAGTTTACTTTGGATGCATCGTGAATTTATACCATGATATAAATGCTTTGGCTGCGAAATTGGTCAAAGTGGATCTTTAAATTTTGTCAGGGATTTTGTTTTTTAAGCTATGGTAGCCTCTAGTTTCACAATCACTCGGAATATTGTATAAATTACTTAGAATCCTCGGTATCGATGCAATAAAAATTGTATACTATAGTCTTATATACTCTCATCTGAAATATGGCATTATAAGTTGGGAAGGAACTAATAAAACTAGGCTAAAACCACTAGTAATTCTGCATAACAAGGCAATTCGCTGCATGCTATCTGCAGATTCACAGCATGTTCATAACTCACTCTTATACAAGCAGTGTGGAGTTTTACAACTGAAAGCTTTTGCCAAATTTATGTATCGCTTTGAAAATCATATGCTACCCCCTATATTTCATAACTTTTTTACAAAAATTGCAACCATCCATAGTCATGCAACAAGGAGTGTTACAAAAAGGATTTAAGGCATTCTAATTTTGGGAAAAATTCCGTCTAATATTAAAGAATACTCACTCGCAACATTTAGTTAAAATTAAAAATTCATCTACTTAATGGCTATGGATAGATGAAAAAAGAGGTTTACTTCCTTACGTATTCAAGTTATATTATTATTGTATTGCTGCTATGTTCATGCTCTATAATTTTTTCCCAAATCTCAAGTGTTCAACGTATATGTTTTTAGTGTTCACCTAATTTATTGTGTTTAGTGTTCACCTTATTAATTGTTCATCCAATAATAACAGTGGTACTTCGGGTGTCGCTGCTTGATAACCATTTTTGGTTCCCCGTAACTTCCCTTCCCCAGTAAAGCTGTGTACTTTATTATTTTCTTGTAATTCGTGCCTGTGTTATTTATTTATTTTTCACTGATTGGAAAAAATAAACTTGATTAATTGAATCTCTAGTTTGGAAGATGTGAGGCAAGATGTAATGCTGGTAAGAAGTGATTTATTAAAAAAATTGTCAGATCAATCTTTGTTTATGAAAGCTTAAACACTAAGCATTAGAATATTTTCTTGAATGCTGATTTGAAAGTCATCAAAAGTCCCATAATTTCACTATGCTTTTAATCTCATTTAAACGACGAATGCATCGATCCCTCTTCATTTAAGCTAAATAAAAAATGACCAAATTTTAAATGGTATAGAATGAATATGAATATTACACTGTGTAATGTATAATACTCAATGTATGTGCAAAATGTCCAAACAGAGGCCTAGCTCGGTCATATGGCTACTGAAATTTTTTGTCAGCTTTATTAGTAATATGCTTCTATTACGCTCTAGACTTAGAGATTACTTCTACCAAAAAACTTATTCAGATAGATGGATTTAGATTTTGGCTTATAATCGATAAATTCAATAAGCTAAAATTTAAATAACTTTGTGCGAGCGGCAGCGCTTGTGCTTCGCCTCGGAAATATAAGCATATGATTATGTCGAGGGTTTGTTAATGATTGATTAAAGTTCTGCTGACGTTCAAATATTTAACTTACATATTGGATCACGATTTTAAATAAATATTAGGTCAAAGAGTTGAACTGTGTTCAACCTGGGTTAGATACAGTTGAATTGTGGTTAGCTACTATACTTTTTTGAGATTACTTGCGGTTGACTGTATGAGTAAGACGACAAAAAATGAAGTTGATATGTGCACAAATAAACATGGATCGAAAAATATGCATTCTGCTTTAGAGGAATTCTGGTTCGAAGAACATGGAATCCCAAAAGTATATGACGATTTTAAATCGAATTATGTGAAATTTACCCACGCTTAACTAAGCTCAGCTTGCATTACCGATCTTGAAGTTTAGCACCAACAATAGTGCGTTCACCAAGAAAATTACAGTGTTTAGTAACAATTAAAAATTGGCAGTGTTTTGTTATACAATATTAGATTGAGTATAGAACGTTGAAAACAGAAATTGTCGGAGTAGGCCATATTTGAGTCAAGTTACAAAGATTCTGATAAAACATGGATATAATGAATGTCATAATATTAGAAGATTTGATGGATGCGCAATTAATTAAAAGAAATGAAATATACTTTCTGTAATTAATAATTTCAATACAAGGTAATTCTGTATCCCAGGCATTTTGAATTACACAATCAACAACCGTCAGACTGAAAATATCCTACTACTTATCAGCTTCGTTTATGTCAAAACACACAACATCGGAATCATTACAATTTCAAATTAATACTGATTTACCAGGAAAATGAAACAAAACCGGCAATTAGTTTTACTTATCACCAGCTGGTACTTGTTAAGAAAGTACTGTAAGATTTTTAGGTTCTTATCTTATTTTCTAAAACAGGAGCTGATCATGAAGCAAAATTCAAATTTCCAAGGTCACGTAATATATACTTATCTTTTATCATTTATTCCGGATTTTCTAATAATTTTAGTACAATTGAATGTAGCTATAACTACCAAAACTATTATACCACTCGGTGTTTGTCAAGAGTGATAATAAAATAAACATTTTCAGTGGTGACAATATTGTGAAAGTAGAAAATGAAGATAATTTGCGCAGGAATGTCAAAATGTGGAACAAAGTCTATGCATGTTGCATTGGAAGAGCTTGGTTATATGGTACACGACTTTCCAGACGCATATACTCATTTTGAAAAACATTATAGAAAGTGCGCAACCGAAGGGTGGAATTCAGAAGACTTTCA
Organism: Styela clava; assembly: GCF_964204865.1. Taxonomy (NCBI): domain Eukaryota; kingdom Metazoa; phylum Chordata; class Ascidiacea; order Stolidobranchia; family Styelidae; genus Styela; species Styela clava. The sequence continues at coordinate 11,980,217 of NC_135262.1, read as the reverse complement.
TCATATGTACAAAGATATTGATGCAGTGGTGGATGCTCCAACCTATTACTTCTGGGACGAATTGATGGAAGCTTTTCCAGATGCCAAGGTCAGTTGTAAATAGAGATTTAATGGTATTCTAGCATGCTCGATCGTTAATAAAGTTTCGTAAATAACGATGTGGACGGAATGGTGTAGCGTTATCAGTGTCAGTCGCGAGATCAGCGATCTGAACATAAATAAAATATTTTATCATAGAATTATCAACTTGGAATGAGAGTACTGAACAGGAATTTCGAGTGATGTTAAAGAAATTAAGCAAATTGACTTTGTTCACGCTTCTACTAATTATCTATTTCAGACAATTTAATATAGAAGTGAAAATGATTCATCTATCATCCTTAGTGAATTGATAGAATTTAGAAAGACGACTGACAATTTGGAGTGTCTTGCAAACTAGGAAAAAAAGATTGCATGAACAAGGATATAGAAAACTTAAACAAGAATCACGGTTTGAAACTTCAGTTCGCAAAATGGCTTTATCTGCTTTCCCAAAGATAGAGCGACTTTGCTTGTGATTTATTGCTAGAATGATAGAGAGCAATTTCAACTTATCTCCAGATCATTTCTTACAATGGAAATCCAGAAAAATGTTCAACTTTCCATGTTATTTTTTTACAAAATAAGTGTTGATTAAATCTCAGTCATTTTCAATTAAGATTATATTGATGAAAAGAGATGATGATGAAATTTGGTACAAAAGTATTAGAAAACAAATACTTTCTTTCAATGGATTGCATTCTTACTACTATCAATTTCTTTCGTCAACTTGGAGAAAGTTCTTCAATTTTGCGACACATCCATGTAAGAGCATAAAAATAGATAAATAAAATCTTCTGGATTCAACAAATGTTGAAAAATATATTAGATAAACTTTATAATGCATGTTTAATAGCACAATTATATGCTAAAGTTATACACTGTCCACATGAGTTGAAATTATTCAAATAGTTTGTTTACTCCCAATGTGCCAAAAGCAATTAAACAAACAAAGCGTTTTTATCCATACCTTGTTCATAACACAAGGTTTTAATTTTCATACTGAAATAATGCTCTTCATACTAAATCTCAATGTGTTTTTTTGTAGGTAAGCTTGCTTTTGGATGTAAAACACCAACCATTTTTGATATTATCCACGTTGCTCCACCGACACTTCCTTACAAGCTGGCCTATAGAAAACATATTGCTTATGTACTTCACGTAAGTTGAAATGATCGTTTTAAATTCTATTTCTGAATTCTGAAAAAAATATTTGTAATTCGATAAGAATTTTCAAAATGATCATGCAAATAGGTCGTAAGTGATAACTGGTGCTATCACCAACTACGAATATAGAGTGCCATTGTGCGATGCAATGTGCGGGTAACACCAAAAACACTTCAAAAGCTCGATCCACATTAGACCATTCAACGTTCGTTGCTGTGACGTTGACTACTGGAGTAAAGGTCATCAGTTGGACAGTTTATTCCGGCAGATACACACAAATTAATCTATTCATATGGCCATCACTTCAAATATTAGATAAATAAACAAAACAAACACGAAAAATAGAACTTACAAATAAATAAAATTACTGACCTTAATGACAGAGGTGCGCTCACTAAAATCACAGAAATAAAAGGGCGACCTGCGAGCAAACTCACGGATGCCAGATTATTGATTAGACAGCCAAGTTGGCTCATTAGAACTTGAGTGTTATAAAGCATGGGAATCTTACATGAAATTAATTATTATTAGTATCAAATGTTGGATAGAAAAACAAATCATTCAACCATATATGAATCTACTGCACTACTGCCAAATTAAATGTTTATCGCAAGGCTGCCAAGACTGCGGAAAATACACAAAGCGAAAGTCTTTTCAAGAATACAACCTAGTGCCCACAGTTTAAATGAGAAAACATTTCTTTCACATGCATGAATAAAACTATAGTTTAAAACATGTATGGTGGACACGATCGTTTTTTTTTCAAGCAGATAACAGCACCAGTAACTTATGTAAATATGCTAATATATTCCACGTGCTATGCTCTGTATTTCCATTCTAGAAGGGCAATTTGTCTTTTTCAGTTAAATAATATTTTAACATTAAACATATTGTTGCAATAATATTTTCATTATTTTAATATTATATTTAGAAATGTCCTAAAGATCGACTTCTTATATACAATTGCAAAAACGGATGGAGGCCTCTGTGTGAGTTTCTTGGTAAACCAATGCCCACTAAAATTTTCCCGTTCATTAATAGAAACGGTGAATTAAGTGACATGATGTGGAATATGCCAATTATCAAAAAGGCTCGAAGGGAAATGTTAACAACTGCAGCTACGCTTCTTGTTACTTCCATGTTCTTCGGAGTGTATTTATTTAAATTTCGGTGAATAGCGTGCTTCGTGAGATATATATTATGCATTGCAAAACATTAATACGTCTGATGTCTAATTGCTCGCAATTTCAATAAAAGCGTAAAAACAATAAATATAATTTGTTATTGCCAGACAGGCCTCTTTGTGAAATACTTGATATTGACTTTAAGCTGCTGACTCTCTTTGTTCGCTATTCTGTGGTGAACGGGATGAAAAATTTATAAATTTGCATTTCAGGTTTGTGATTAATAGGCCAATTCAAAAATAACTGTCATATACTTGTCAACGCAAACATTATTATTTTTTCAATTTGTCCGAGGGTTATGAAGAATCAATAAGCAAAGAGTTTAGACTAGCTTGCTGTTTTAAAATTCTTTCGTATTTCAATAATTATTTTCGAATTTGTTTTCAGCCTAATATACTCTTTATGAAAAGCTGAGTTGAAAATTTTTGTTTGCATTTGACGAGTGACAGAATCAGACGCGCACCGAACTTTCGAAAATTATAAAACATTTGACGTGACTAATTAGTCTTAAAAGACAAAAAAAAATTCACAACAAATAGAATTAGTTTGGATTACAACGAAATGTATGAGACCGTGATAAAAATAAAAAGTCGATCCAATGAAAAACAATACTGCGCAGCTGTTGCAAGTCTGTCTTCGACGCCGGGTATTCAATTTGGGGTAGTTATAAAATGGCTATGTCCCATATGCTTGCTATGTCCCTACTAAAATGGCTATGTCCCTTCCAAAATCGCAATTCCGATATGTCCCTAAAGTAATGTAAAGCACGTGTAATACACATATTATAGTCAAATATATTTGAATAAAACAAAAAAACGACATCGAACGCACAAACTTGAGATAATCGATGAAACCCTATAGTAACTTCGATATGCGATAATTAGTTTTCTAACCCCATTTATTTGCGAACCTCAAATTTCTCAATTTCTTTTCTAAGAATTCAATCTCATCAAGTATCGTTGTATGCGTCACTGAAATACCATTGATTGGTATTAACATCATTGGTTTTCATTAAATATATCAAAAAACGATAAAAAAAAAAACCAAATTTATAATCCAATTTTTCCGATTTTTATCGATAATAACATTTTTAGCTTCCTTATGTTGAAATCTATTTGAATATACTAAAAATTGCAATCCAAATGCAATATTACAAATTTTCGATTTTGGGGTGAAAGGTCAAATATTCAATTGAAATTTAACATTAGCAGATAATCCAATTTATGAAATTATGTACATTTTGTTATGTGGTATTCAAAACTCCACTATGAACAACTCTCAAAAAATTGCTGTGAGATCTCTTTTCAGGTTACACTTTCACCTCAATAAAATATCCTATTCTATTTTTTTAAATTGCAATTACTTGGCAAAATATAATTTTGTAAACGATAAGATTTGAGTTCTGAACAAATCAGATACACTGCAACACTAATAAATACTTTTCAGTATGGATACTGTCATTTTGTTATTTTCTTAATGTGTGTCATATATTACGAGTATAAAAATACTTAAATGAATAGTCTCATATTTTCATGTGCATGGTCTAATATTGTCTGTTAGACCTGAAACTCATTTAGGATTAGGCAACCGAGAGCACTTTAGTTCGAAAGCGCAGTCGGAGTCAGACATCGTTGCGCGTCAAGAAACTTGCAGGGTTTCGGGAACAAATGAACATTTGACACGAAACTAATCCGTGCTAAATTTGGCAAGGCGACCAGACAAAAGGAAGATGTTTTTTTTTGCAAATCGGGTTTTTGGTTCTCGGATGCGAGTACCCGTCAATCTAGTCACCCGGAGTAAATGTTTCATCATTTATTTAAAATTTATTCAAATCATACAATTCAAATATATGGCCTGCCTAATTTTTAGTCGTAAGTGTTGAAAATTCCTCAAGAAACCTTACCAAGTATTCATGTATCTGAATAGCAAAAAATAAGTATTCCCAAACCATGAATGAACATCACTGCTCAAACTTCAGTATCTAATTTACAATTTCGAAGTCCTCTAAATGCGATTCTTCGCTTGCTTAGAATTAGAAATTGCGAATGAAATTTATCACACTACTTTTAGAGTGTTAGAGTGAGACAATAACTTTCGCATGCTGCGGAAGGATCGTTTTTCAGTCTCGGCACTCCATTTTTAAACCCTGGCAGCGGACAAACGTGCATTTGTTACGTCATAATATGCTTTATCGGGCTTGCCCAGACTCAAATACCGTATGTATATATTGTATTTTGTGCATGTAAAGTACTGTATTCTTCCTGGTGTAAAACAAACAACTGGTTCGAGACAATTATTATTTCAAGAAAATTAACTCAACATCAGACGCAATCGACCGCCTGAGACGTGGCGATTGGACTTGTTGGCCACCCCTGATATATATTATATATATCAAACTAATAACTAATGGTTTTCGACTGTGATGTCTTCAGATACAAGATTCAGATCTGTCGATTCATTCTTAAGTTAATATTGTCATGAATTGACAGATTTCATTTTAATGCGTTTGATAGTTTTACAATGCAAAGTGGAATCATTTTCAATAATTTATTTTTAGTTTCTTATTTTCTAAGATTTTTGAGTTAGTATGCATCTAAACGAAACAAGCATAATTCAAGATTAAGGGTGTTATATCGAATATTCTGCATTTATAATATGGTATTATTTATTGCAATATTTGAAACTACGCAAATCATTTATCCTGACTCCACCTAACCTTAGGTATATGGCATGATGTTTAACATGCCCGATCACACGTTTCTATCGCGCTACTGGAGTTTCCACATAAGCGAATAACAGTTTGCAATACCGGTACGAAAAATTTATTATTTTCATAAATACTTTATATGTTTTTTTTCTTTGATGAATAATATGTGTTGCATGAAATATATTGAAAAATAATGTAACAATATGTTTTATTTGCGTTTTATTTATGTGTCATATGTTTCAAGAAATATAGGAAAGCGTGTTTTAACAACGGAGGTATACATTACAATCACCTTCAAGTTATTGGACACGTAGTGTACATAGCGATCGTTTTAATATTATGTTGTTGTTGTTGTTCTTGTTCTTTGACCTTTTTGGACACCTAGTGGAAAATCTGAAAGTAGCTTTTCATCGAACGTTTTGCGGGCATCGGACGCCATTTTGTGTCCGACTGTACTGCATCGCTTAGTGTGAATATTTTTGTACACTGTGATCTGACGGTACGGTAAACCATACTGTACTGCGAACAGACGTGTCCATATATCTTGGCGTAGCTCTCTTGTATTAATAGCACATGCAGCTTATTTAATTCCAACCTTATTTTACAAAGTAATATCCAGCGAATATAATACCAGCAAACAACAGAGTAGAATTTGTTAACATTTCATTTTTAGCTTTCTTGAACATTGGCATTTCCCAAAGCATGTTTGCCAATTCACAGTTTTTGTTTATCCAGGGAAAATCCTTTCTTGGTACGTCCTTTCCAAGAAATTTACACAGAGGTTTCCATCCACTTTTGCAGTTGTAAATTAGAAGACGATCTTTTGGGCATCTCTGAATTATGAAATATGGTTCATTTTTTTTAAGTTAGGTCATTTTAGTTTGTTCGTATGTTTTTTTCTAAATACCGCATGGAATATATTTTTTTGTTGTTTTATATTTGAAACCTCGAGTTGATATTTTATCCAATGCATTTAATTAATAGTTGTTTGCGTGCTGCAACAACTAAGAAGTTTACAAGGCGATTTAGGCAAATCTAATAGATACTAATCTAATTAAAGTAAATTAATAGTCTATAACACTAAAACATTTTGCAACATCCAAATGTTGCTATTTTCCCCATAAGCCGTTTGTGAATTCAACGTACCTGAATTAGATGAGCAATGTGCTTTTTATACGCCAGCACGTAAGGGAGTTTAGGGGGGTCTTTCTCTCCAAAGTACATACAACTATATTGTTCTCGTCCAAAAGCAAGGTTACCTAAATATTAAAATGAATATTGTATGTTCAAGTCGCAAATGCAATACAACTTTCGTGGTTGATTCAATTTATTGCAATGAGGAATGTTTTGAGCTAGTTTAGCAAACTAAAAATGTAGTATCTCATTTTTTATGTGAATATGTTGCATTATAGCAAATGTTTATTATTTTCCCCATTTTATATTTGATAACTGAAAATTGGAAAATTCTGATTATCTAACTTAGCTTATTGCACCAATGCATTTTTGAAATGATCATTAAAAAACTTATTTAAAATAGAGCTGCTTATCTTGGCAAACCTCGATAGAAAAAATTTTCTTGATGAAAAATTGAGAAAAATGTTTTTCAAAAGAATTTAATGTTACTTACAACAATTTATTGCAAATTTCCAAAATTTTCTCCAGGTTGGCGAAAAAAGTTGATAGTAGTAACTATGCAATCCATTAACTGAAAGCAGCTGTTTTTTAATACTTTCAAACCAAATTTCTTCGTCGTCCCTAGTCATTAGAATTACCTGTTGAATAGGCAAATTAGCAAATCTTTCTGACTTGTTTGAAGAAATCTTTGCAAGAAAGTGTTGTGGAACCCAATTTAATCTTCTTGTTACAATATGGGTGATTTAAAGGAACCTATAGTCATAGACAAGAGCATTTTTGCCTTGCCTTTTCAAAGATTGACATATGCTGGACCAAACTGTCAACGTTTGCAACGTGTCGCATATGAGAGATTATAAATTTTTAGTTAGATTTCATTGATGTTGTGCTTTTAACTTGTTTGTTGGAGTCAGAAATCATAAGATATTCAGAAAGAAGGTCTATTTATATATAATTTCACCTGCCTTCTAATTTTGCAAACAGAAAAAACAAAACGTCATTTAATTTTAACCAACTTCATCGAGTACAAGTTCATACAAGTATATGAAATGCTGAATTACCAAAAGTAATGTAAATATATCCAACCTTTGCTTCCGGAAAAGCCTCCATCAATTCTTCCCAGTAGTAATAAGTTGGAGCGTCCACCACAGCATCGACATTATTGTACATTACTTGGAACTCCCTAGAGGTCCATCCTCTGGAAATGAATTTGAGATATTTCGATTCAAAATTGTAATATGCTTCTGGGAAGTCATGCACTTCGAATCCGAGTTCTTCTAAAGCAGAATGCATACTTTTCGTTCCACATTTTGACATTCCTGCACATATCACCTTCATTTTATGTCGTCTTGCTTGATTATCACAGTCCACTGCAATCTCGACTTAGAAAATAGTAGCTAGTCAAGTTACAACTATTTGACCTAATATATTTACAACCGTGTTTGAACATGTATTGCATATTTGAACGCCGGCAGAAATTGCATTAATCATTAACTAACCCCCAACTTTATCATACGAATTCCGAAACGAAGCACGCGCGCTTCAACCCGCCACAAAGGCATTTAAATTATCGCTTATTTGTACTGCATCTGCAACGTTCATCTTTTCTTAGAGTGCAAATAAAACAAGAGATATATGCTCAAAATATAGACACGCAGTCCAAAATGAAGTAGTACGGGTATGGGACTACAAGTACCGTAGTCTTACCACCTTGGACTGGCTACCAGATCGCAAACGCGAACGGCCACCAGGAGCGCAATTTTTAATTTTGACAGCGTCACCACGCACAAAAAATAATCCCGTAGAGCCTTCGTAGCTTGTTGAACTAAATAAAAACAATAGAATTCAAGCTACGACAACAATTTTTACCCACTGAAAATTTTGAAGCAATTGTTCCACTAGTTGAATAGACGCCTTGGGCTTTATTTTCTTTAGGAATCCCTTGAGCAAAAAATTCTAAAACTTTGTGTGATTCTTGTTTTTGCCGACAGTTTCTAGGCTCAGCTATCTATCCAGCAGTTATTTTTGTTAAGTTGGGGCTACAAATATAATATATCTTGATTTCTCCTCTTAAACCCTGTTATCTTTTAACAAGAATTTGAGGATTGACAGGAATAAAAATTCGCTATCGTATTGTATTTCAATAATTCGCCAGAAACATATCTGGAACTTGGGATACTGTAATGGTAAATTTCACCATAAGTGTGCAAACCTGCAGACTGGACCTATTACGTCATATATAGTATGTATCTGCTTAGTCAGGAGCGATGAGAAGTCGGTTTTAGCTATCGATCCAAATAAAGGATGAATTCAGTTTGTGCATAAGGATCTTGCTCGCCTTACCGTACTTGGCAAGAATTTCCCATAATTATTCGAATTGATGGGGATATCACTTCAAGTGTGCAAAATATCTCACTATCTAATTATGGCAGCCATGAGAATATATGGAGCATGATAATCCTCTCCAGAGCGATAGAATAAAGTCTTTTTGTGATATTATTAGAAATTGAGTTTCTTTTCAGGGTTTGCCGATATATCATATCAGTGGATCATATATAAAAACTTTATTGTGTTGTTTTGTTCTGCCAACTAATATTTAGTAAGTTGCATAATAATAGTTTTATTTCAACGACCGGCTATGAATCACTGTTTGCCACAACTTGTGAATGAAGTTGCCAAAGTTCCATTCGTTACTTGTCAAATTCGTTAAATGTCAAATATCATTAGTTTTGTAGACACCTGATTAATTTTTGTTTTAGGCATTAAATATTAAGATTTTCAAACCAATCAGTTCTGTACATTCTAGCATTGATCAATTTTAGATTCATCAATATACTGTATATCCTGGCGAATAAGTCGCTTTTGTATACAAAAATTTTTGGCCTGATTTTTTTTTTTTGGGGGGGGGGGCGTCTTAAGGGCGTCTTTTGGTGTCGCCTTATTATGTATAAAGTAATGTTCTTTTATGGTGGACGCAATTGCGAGTTGAACACAATTAGATTAAAATTTAAAGACAGTTTGAATTCACGTAGTTATTGAATAGTACGCTACAAGAAAACGTCATTATAGGCTATTTTCACCAATGCGCAAACGCGGCGACCGCTAATAGCTTGATAATACAAAAACGAGAATATTGGTCAGAGGCCGAAAACTTATCGATCGAAAGTTAGGGGATCCCCAAAACAGCGCTTTTACTCCATAGTGACACATTGTGTCCCATCACTAATTAATTAATAACTCGATAATTAAACGACATAATTCGCCCAAAATCAATAGGCTTCTGTTACAAGATATGAGGAATGCACATGCAAAATCTTGAGTAGATTCAATCACACACACACACACACACACACACACACACACACACACACACACACACATACATACATACATACATACAGACATACATACATACATACATACATACATACATACATACATACATACATACATACATACATACATACATACATACATACATACATACATACATACATACATACATACATACATACATACATACATACATACATACATACATACATACATACATACATACATACAGAAAGACAGACAGACAAATACCTCCTATCAACATACTTACCGATTTAAATCCATAAGTAATAAAGTGCTTAAATTTCCAAATACACATTTGTCGCTTTTTGCTGCTTCGCAATCACTGCTGGGGACACTGATTCTTACTATCTGTTTCGATCGCCCTGCCCCATTGTGGTGTCACAGAGCTGTGGGCCTGTGCTATCACAGAGAGAGAGAGTGAGTTTAATTCAAGCCACCACAATTTCACTAACTACAGAGCTGTATCTAACGCTGCAACAATCATTAAAATTAAAAAAAAAATGCAAGGGGTCCGTCATGGAATTTTTTCAAAAAGTTTGGGAACCATTGCCCTATACACTGTGAGCTAATTTGGACCCCTCCCACTCAGATAAATATATTGCTTGAAATCGAAAATTGAACGCACAGTTGAAATTCAGATTAAAAAGATCTAATTAGCTCCGAAATCCATTTTAACAAACTGGACTTGTGGCACATTCAAAAAATCATGTTATTCTTTTAGCGACAGCATTCCTAATTAAACAAATGCGGTAGAACTGGTTGCTGAGACTTGTGGCAACGTAGGAATTAGGACACGTTTATGTACGGCAACTCCACCCTCATTCCCTTTGTTCTCCAGTTTTAATTATATAATTATGCAACTTACGGTCATCAGAACACGAAATATTGCATTTATTGGAAAAAGTTTCTGGTAATGGTAAAAGTTTTTTAGAAATGGCAACTATATTTGAAAGAATATATTTTATTTTAAAGAACGGTTAATTATTCAGGTGATGGTTCGATTTAAGGGTGGGAAGTACCAAAATACTACGTGTAGTTTTAACTTGCTAATATAAATACTTTTAGTTGCTAATACAATAAATTATCGCAAGACAACTTAATATTTATGGCGATTTCGAAATCCTGACCATCATGAATCAATAATTTCTAGATTTTTTTGCCTAAAACTAATGTAAAGCACGTGTAATACACTTATTATAGTCAAAAATATTTGACAACAAAAAAAGCGACATCCAACACACAAAATTGAGATAATCGATGAAACCCTATATTAACTTCGATATGCGATCATTAGTTTTCTAACCACATTCATTTGCGAACCTCAAAATTCTCAATTCGTTTTCTAAGAATTCAATCTCATCAAGTATTGTGGTATGCGTCTCTGAAATACCATTGATTGGTATTAACATCATTGGTTTTCATTTAATATATCAAAAGTTATGGCCAAAAAACGATAAAAAAATAAATTTAAAATCCAATTTTTTGGAATTTTATCGATAATAACATTTTTAGCTTTCTTATGTTGAAATCTATCCGAATATACTAAAAATTGCAATCCAAATGCAATATTACAAATTTTCCATTTTGGGATTAAAGGTCAAATATTTAATTGAAACCATTCCCCTAAGATATGAATACAAAATTCCAATATCGACTGATGCAAAAAAAATTAAGTTTGACTGAAAATTCGCTGATTTATATATGTTTAAAGTTTAACTCACGACTTCGTAAGTTTCAGCAACAAGTCATTTAACAGATAATCCAATTTATGAAATTATGGACTTTTTGTCATGTGGTTTTCAAAACTCAAACTCTCAAATTATCGCTATTAGATCTCTTTTAAGCTTACAGTTTGACCTCGATAAAATAGCCCATTCTATTTTTTTAAATTGCAATTACTTCGCAAAATATAGATGATGAATGTGTGTCATCTATTACGAGTATACAAATACTTGAATGAATAGTCTCATATTTTCATGTGCATGGTCTAATCTTGTCTGTTAGACTAGAAACTCATTTAGGATTAGGCAACCGAGAGCACTTTAGTTCGAAAGCGCAGTCGGAGTCAGATATCGTTGCGCGTCAAGAAACTTGATACGAAAGTATATTCAGGGTTTCGGGAACAAATGAACATTTGACACAAAACTAATCCGTGCTAAATTTGGCAAGGCGACCAGGCAAAAGGAAGATGTTTTTTTTGCAAATCGGGTTTTTGGTTCTCGGATGCGAGTACCCGTCAATCTAGTCACCCGAAGTAAATGTTTCATCATTTATTTAAAATTTATTCAAATCATACAATTCAAGTATATGGCCTGCCTAATTTTTAGTCGTAAGTGTTGAAAATTCCTCAAGAAACCTTACCATGTATTCATGTATCTGAATAGCAAAAAATAAATATTTCCAAACCATGAATGCACATTACTGCTCAAACTTCAGTATCTAATTTACAATTCGAAGTACTCTGAATGCGATTCTTCGCTTGCTTAGAATTAGAAATTGCGAATGAAATTTATCACACTACTTTTAGAGTGTTAGAGTGAGACAATAACTTTCGCATGCTGCGGAAGTTGTTGTAGGATCGTTTTTCAGTCTCGGCACTCCATTTTTAAACCCTGGCAGCGGTCAAACGTGCATTCGTTACGTCACAATATGCTTTATCGGGCTTGCCCAGACTCAAATACCGTATGTGTAATTCAATAAATAGTCTTGCTGCACACTAACACAAATATATTTCTGTAACGTTTCGTCTGACCACGGTCAAACTTCCTCAGACATACATATTTCAACTAAAGCAAGAACAGCAATTGCAAGCATATTTATACAATGGGTGCCGTGGCAACAAAACAATATCATAACAATGTGAGTTAACCAACTCATGTAGGTGGTGATTGAAAATTTAATTAACAACACTAAGTTTAAATATTTAAAATTAAAAAACACATGAAAGTTTCATGCACATTCATAAAATGGGTGTCATGGCAACATAACAAATCACAACAATGGGATTTGAAAGATAAATAAATTGGTGATTGTATTTTAATTACCTGCACTAAAAAAATACATATATTGTATTTTGTGCATGTAAAGTACTGTATTCTTCCTGGTGTAAAACAAACAACTGGTTCGAGACAATTATTATTTCAAGAAAATTAACTCAACATCAGACGCAATCGACCGCTCGAGACGTGGCGATTGGACTTGTTGGCCACCCCTGATATATATTATATCAAACTAATAACTAATGGTTTTCGACTGTGATGTCTTCAGATACAAGATTCAGATCTGTTGATTCGTTCTTAAGTGAATATTGTCATGAATTGACAGATTTCATTTTAATGCGTTTGATAGTTTTACAATGGAATCATTTTCAATAATTTATTTTTAGTTTCTTATTTTCTAAGATTTTTGAGTTAGTATGCATCTAAACGAAACAAGCATAATTCAAGATTAAGGGTGTTATATCGAATATTCTGCATTTATAATATGGTATTATTTATTGCAATATTTGAAACTACGCAAATCATTTATCCGGACTCCAACTAACCTTAGCTATATGACATGATGTTTAGCCCTTTAATGCATGGCGGGTCAATCAGGGAAAACACCTTCTATTTTGGTCACGTGTTGTTTTTTATATTGCTCCACTTGGTTACGCTGTTTAGTAACTTGGTTACTATGCGTCCACGACGCATTTTCTCTATTGCGTGATAAACGGAGGAAATTTTCCGAATTTCATGAGAAGGTTGCAGCCTTCGCGCTGGGTTGCTGTGCTGATAGGCTATCCCTGTTTGATTGTGATCTTGTGTCAGTTGGGATGGGGGAGGTGCAAAAATTCGTAGTAGTGGGTAATTTAGCAATGAAGAGGCCTACCTTAGCAGCTTTTACCTATTTCTTCAGCATTTCGAAAAATTTGGGTGGTAAGGCATGTGACAAATTTGGCACATCATGCATCAAGGGGTACAAAATTTTCAGTTTGCTCAGACTGTGATTTTTTGATATACTGGCCTGTAGGTTTTCATATTTTCAGTAATTAAGTATTTTCAGTTGAGAATACTGTTTATATAAGTATGTATTTGGATTTTAGTATTTAATTACTCAGTTATTATTAAATTCAGCCATCAAAAAAATCTGGGTCGGCCTGTAGCCATTGGTAATTGGTTTCAGAAATTTGATTGGTAAAATTAAACCCCATTTTACCTTTAAGCCAGTAGACTATTTGTTAATTTGAACCTGCAAAGTTAATCCTAGCTTCAGTAGTTGCTTGTTGTTAGTTTTTTTTTAACATTATTAAGCTTTTTGGGTTGTAAAGTCAGTAATGGGCCAATGGCAGGATAGTTTGATTGCAAAGTAAAATAGACTTGAATACTGAAATTACTGCATGAGTTAGACGTAAAATGACACTGTTTTTAGATTTAGATCTCTGTTCCTAATAATTATTGCTAATTCATGGCTCCGTTTCAAAATAGTACACTCTTGTAATGCGCTTTCAATGGGAGATTTCTGCACTGAAATCCCTATGTCTCTGCATGGCGACCAAATTGGGACTTCGCCGTGGTTGAATAAGTATTTATAGCGGTCATCAACCAACACCAAAGAGAGCTGGAGTATTGTTCCTCCACCAATGAATGCTCGTTTCGGTAAAGAATAGCATTGGCGTCTTGTGTCTACTAATAGAATGTGTTCCAGAAAGAAGGGATGTCAGATGAAAAGTAACATGAACTATGCAAAATTTGATGTATATCTTTGCTCGAGACAATCTCAAAACTGTTTTTTTTTTGGAAATTTCATCAATAGCATTGACTTCATGATCATAATTTTTAATTTCCTTGAACTTGTAATATTGAACTTGTTCTGATTTGTCAATTTTAGATTATTTTTCCATCAACATATGGCTGAAAATATCGTTTTGCAATGATTTCATTTCCTTTTGGACATCTTAGGCTAGACAAAATATACTAAAGTGGTTACTACAAGCCATGATGGTTTATTTTCATGCTTAATATTCGTTTTGCCTGATATTGCTGCATAATACAAGGTTTTTCTACAATAAAATATATTGTGTCATTTTTCCGTTAATGCATAGAAGGTCGAATATGGCACATGAGAAATTTACTCCCCCCCCATGGGAGTAGTTAGCGAAAACGAAAAAAATAAGGTTGTTTTCTTGAATTTCACAAACCATGCTACCACTATGAATTTTTTCATCAAAATCCGTGACATCATGCATTAAAGGGTTAGCATGCCCGATCACACGTTTCTATCGCGCTACTGGAGTTTCCACATAAGCGAATACCGGTACGAAAAATTTATCATTTTCATATATACTTTATATGTTTTTTTTATTTGGTGAATAATATGTGTTGCATGAAATATATTAAAAAATGATGTAACAATATGTTTTATTTATGTGTCATATGTTTCAAGAAATATAGGAAAGCGTGTTTTAACAATGGAAAGTATACATTACAATCACCTTCAAGTTATTGGACACGTAGTGTACATATGGATCGTTTTAATATGTTGTTGTTCTTTGACCTTTTTGGACACCTAGCGGAAGTAGCTTTTCATCGAACGTTCTGCGGGCATCGGACGCCTTTTTGTGTCCGACTGTACTGCATCGCTTGGTGTGAATATATTTGTACACTGTGATCTGACGGTACGGTAAACCATACTGTACTGCGAACAGACGTGTCCATATATCTTGGCGTAGCTCTCTTGTATTAATAGCACATGCAGCTTATTTAATTCCAACCTTATTTTACAAAGTAATATCCAGCGAATATAATACCAGCAAACAACAGAGTAGCATTTGTTAACATTTCATTTTTAGCTTTCTTGAACATTGGCATTTCCCAAAGCATGTTTGCCAATTCACAGTTTTTGTTTATCCAGGGAAAATCCTTTCTTGGTACGTCCTTTCCAAGAAATTTACACAGAGGTTTCCATCCACTTTTGCAGTTGTAAATTAGAAGACGATCTTTTGGGCATCTCTGAATTATGAAAAATGGTTCATTTTTTTTAAGTTAGGTCATTTTAGTTTGTTCGTATGTTTTTTTCTAAATACCGCATGGAATATATTTTTTTGTTGTTTTATATTTGAAACCTCAAGTTGATATTTTATCCAATGCATTTAATTAATAGTTGTTTGCGTGCTGCAACAACCAAGAAGTTTACAAGGCGATTTAGGCAAATCTGATAGATACTAATCTAATTAAAGTAAATTAATAGTCTATAACACTAAAACATTTTGCAACATCCAAATCTTGCTATTTTCCCCATAAGCCGTTTGTGAATTCAACGTACCTGAATTACATGAGCAATGTGCTTTTTATACGCCAGCACGAAAGGGAGTTTCGGGGGGTCTTCCTCTCCAAAGTACATACAACTATATTGTTCTTGTCCAAAAGCAACGTGACCTAAATATTAAAATGAATATTGTATGTTCAAGTCGCAAATGCAATACAACTTTCGTGGTTGATTCAATTTATTGCAATGAGGAATGTTTTGAGCTAGTTAAGCAAACTAAAAATGTAGTATCTCTTTTTTATGTAAATATGTTGCATTATAGAAAATGATTATTATTTTTCCAATTTTATATTTGATAACTGAAAATTGGAAAAATCTGATTATCTAAAAACTTCTTTAAAATAGAGCTGCTTATCTTGGCAAACCTCGATAGAAAAAATTTTCTTGATGAAAAATTGAGAAAAATGTTTTTTAAAAGAATTTAATGTTACTTACAACAATTTAGTGCAAATTTCCAAAATTTTCTCCAGGTTGGCGAAAAAAGTTGATAGTAGTAACTATGCAATCCATTAACTGAAAGCAGCTGTTTTTTAATACTTTCAAACCAAATTTCTTCGTCGTCCCTAGTCATTAGTATTACCTGTTAAATAAGCAAATTAACAAATCTTTCTGTCTTGTTTGAAGAAATCTTTACAAGAAAGTGTTGTGGAACCCAGTTTAATCTTCTTGTTTCAATATGGGTGATTTAAAGGAACTATAGTCACAGACAAGAGCATTTTTGCCTTGCCTTTTCAAAGATTGACATATGCTGGACCAAACTGTCAACGTTTGCAACGTGTCGCATATGAGAGATTATAAATTTTTAGTTAGATTTCATTGATGTTGTGCTTTTAACTTGTTTGTTGTAGTTAGAAATCATAAGATATTAAGAAAGAAGGTCTATTTATATATAATTTCACCTGCCTTCTAATTTTGCAAACAGTTAAAACGTAACGTCATTTAATTTTAACTAACTTCATCGAGTACAAGTTCATACAAGTATAAGGAATGCTGAAAGACCAAAAGTAATGTATATATATATCCAACCTTTGCTTCCGGAAAAGCCTCCATCAATTCTTCCCAGTATAGTAATAAGTTGGAGCGTCCACCACAGCATCGACATCATTGTACATTACTTGGAACTCCCTAGAGGTCCATCCTCTGGAAATAAATTTCAGATATTTCTATTCAAAATTGTCATATGCTTCTGGGAAGTCATGCACTTCGAATCCGAGTTCTTCTAAAGCAGAATGCATACTTTTCGTTCCACATTTTGACATTCCAGCACATATCACCTTCATTTTATGTCGTCTTGCTCAGTTATCACAGTCCACTGCAATCTCGACAAAGAAAATAGTAGCTAGTCAAGTTACAACTATTTGACCTATTATATTTACGACCGTGTTCGAACATGTACTGCATATTTGAACGCCGGCAGAAATTGCATTAATCATTAACTAACCCCCGACTTTATCATACGAATTCCGAAACGAAGCACGCGCGCTTCAACCCGCCACAAAGGCATTTAAATTATCGCTTATTTGTACGGCATCAGCAACGTTCATCTTTTCTTAGAGTGCAAATAAGACAAGAGATCAATGCTCAAAATATAGACACGCAGTCCAAAATGAAACAGTACGGTATGGGACTGCAAGTACCGTAGTCTTCCCAACTTGGACTGGCTACCAGATCGCGAACGGCCACCAGGAGCGCAGTTTTTAATTTTGACAACGTCAACACGCACAAAAAATAATCCCGTAGAGCCTTCGTAGTTTGTTGAACTAAATAAAAACAATAGAATTCAAGCGACGACAACAATTTTTACCCACTGAAAATTTTGAAGTAATTGTTCCACTAGTTGAATAGACGCCCGTTTTTTTCATAACGACAAGAACAAAAACACGAAAAAGAAAAATTACAAAATTAGCACGTGGTGACTCAGTATTCTGAATTACCAAAATTATGTTAAAGCCAATGCACTCATTGGATATATATTCATAACGGTCGGTTGTAAAATAGCAAATATGCAATTTATATATATGTATTCCTATTTTATCGATTTGGTCGACAACACGGGGTTATTTTCGCTGTATTTGGGCGACGGAAATATTTGGGCCAGATTTTGGTGTCGCACAAATAGCTTAAGCTTTATTTTCTTTATGAATCCATTGAGCAAAAATTCTGAAACTTTGTGTAAAATTTAAAATTCGAACATGATGTGATCAAATTCTTTCAAATCTGAATATCTGAAGGCAAATAAATTTATATTTTCATTTGTCCGTTTTCCATATGTTCGTTTTCACATTTTATTTATTACCTCTTTTATTTATTTATTTCAAATATTATTTTTCAAACACTGCTACTGATTTTGCAACTCTGTTTTACCAAATCCATCAGGTTTATATATCTACATACTTATATCAATATTCTATACTTTATTCAGAAAAAAATAAAATAAAATAGACTAGCTTAAGATGAACCTTTTATATAATTCAGAGATCGTCTTCTAATTTACAACTGCAAAAGTTGATGGGAACCTCTGTGTAAATTTCTTGGAATGGACTTACCAAGAAAACACTTTCTGGGGATAAACAAAAACAGTGAAATAGCAAACATGATTTGGGAAAGGCCAGTGTTCAAGAAAGCTAAAAATGAAAAGATAACAAATGCTACTTTGTTGTTCGCTGGTTATTTATTACCTTGTAAAATATGGTTGAAACTGAATAAGTTGCATGTGCTATAATATGAAATTTTGATCTATACTTTTTGCCATTGAAACACCTATTTGTTGATACATTTTGTTTCAACATAACCCATAAAATACATATTATTCATCAAATTATAAAAACTATAAAGTATTTCTGAAAAAATTGATTTTTTGTGTCGGTATGGCAAACTGCTATTTGCTATTGAAAAAAACTCAAGTAGTAATATGGAAACACGTGAGCATGTTAAACATTATATACCTGAGGTCAGTTAGAGTCAGGTTAAATGATTCATGCATTATTATGTATTGCATTAAATAATGCCATATTATGCAGAATTCCAAATATAACACCCTTCATTCTCATGTATGATATATACTGTATATTATAAATGTATAACGCCTATACATTTAAAATATATTCATCTTATATGAGAATGAAACTGTCGATATACATATATGATTAGTATAACAAGATTCATATTATTCTAGAAATAAATTATTTATAATGCATCTATATATATATTGGCTTATTAGACTATTTACTTTTAACTCTTATATTTATCATGTTAATGCATTGAATTTGTACCCTGAAATCATATTTCCCACTTTGTTATCCGTAATTCTTTGCCTTATTAAATATAGATTATCCAACAAACATATGATTAAAAAAACTGATTTTGCGATTTTTTATCATAAAATTCGAAATGTTTTAATTGGAACCACGCGCAGATGAGTTTTATGAATCTTAAATTTTGCTGATTGCGTTCAGATGCATACCAATTCAAAAATCATAAAGAAAAAGAGAACAAAAAAGGAATTATCTTCAGAAATGATTCCACTTTGCACTGGAAAACTATTAGACGCAATCAATTAAAATCTCCCAATTCCTGGCAATAATAACTTAAGAATGGGTGTCTCAAAAATGTCCTGTCGCACTTGTTTGGCTTGCCCCACGTGCCGCACTTACGTGTCTTACTTGTCCCACGTGTTCCACGTACGTGTCGCACTTGTCCCGCGTGTCCAACATGTCCAATGTGGGTGATTTGTGTAACGAGAGTGCTGGCAATCGAATCACGCACGCTTACTACAATTGCAAGTAGAAATTTAGTATATAACGTCACGTTTTCTGGTACCATGAAAGTTGATTACAATTTTAAACTTTTTTCAACTACAAGTTGTTACCAAAAATTAGCTATCTATGAATAAAGCGTGGGAAATAGGAAAAGGAAAGGAATAGGAAAAGTGGGAAAAGTGGAACATTACATTTTCGAAACACCGCGTAAAAATAACCAAATGCATGTAAGTTATCTTTTGCACCTAAAGACATATCAGAAGAATATAAGCCATGATTGTATTATCACCAAGCACAAGTCCAGCACAAGTTGCGATTTGTGCAAAAATGACGCAATCCCGAACGTGTTTTGCCAAGCAATACAAAGTTGTAGTATACCCCAATGCTATTTATTACTTTTCGAGTTTTATTCAATTGCATTGCTGAATTTTGTGGTTTAATAAATGATTACTCGAGCAAAGTTCTGCGTTTCAATAGAAAGAAAAGATGAATTTCATGACTGATCGTGATGTTAGGTTCAACAAGAAAATAATAGTGTTTAGTAACCCATGAACTTAGACAGTGTTGTGTCATACAAAAAAAATGAAGAACTGCAGAGTAAATTGCACATAAAGTTTTAGTTCATTTCAGGTTTGAGTCAAATTTTGACAAACCACAGTTCAGAAATACTGGATGTCGTAATTTTTAAAGATTTGATTCATGCGTACTTTGATTTTCATACTTAAATAATGCTCTTTATATTGGTTCTCACTGAAGCTTTCTTCGTAGACATGCTTGCATTTGGAAATAATCTCCAACCCTTTTCTGATAATACCCACGTTGCTCTACCGACACTTTCTTACAAGCTGGTCTATGTAGTTCATGCAAGTTTAAATGATCGTTTTAAAATTGTATTGGTGAAGTCTGAGAATGATATTGAAACTCGATGAGGAATTTCAAAATGATCATGCGAATATGTATATCAAATTTATGGTTGGTGAATAACGACAAAAAATTAAATGAAATTGAAGGCAGCCCAACAAGTGTGATCAATAGTTATAATTTGATATCTTTATTAAGTTATGACATATTTAGGACATTTATAGAATCTGAATCTTTATAGTAGACGAGATCATTTTTTTCAAGCAGATAACAACACAGGTAACTTAAAGTAGATATGCTATTATATTCCACTTGCTTTCTCTAAAATTCAATTCTAGACGGACAATTTGATTTTTCCAGGCAAATAACATTTTACCTTTAAACATTTTTTTTGCAATAATACTTGTATTACGATATTCTATGATTATATTTAAAGATATCATAAAGTCCTTATTTAAAGAATTTGTGAAATACGTTTGGCAGAAACAGGCGCGCCTGACAACTTTCGTAAATTAGAAAATATTTATCGTCAATGAGTAGCCCGAACCTAGAAGGTAAGATAAAATTGACAACAAATGGAATTATTGATTTACAATCAAATGTAAGGGATTGAAACCCGGGGAATTGAATAAAAAGTGGAATTTATATCCATCCTAAGTCGAACACAATGTCCATCCAATTTAAATAGTACTCCTATCTTATGCTGTCTCAAAGTTAATGGAATTAGTAAAATTTAAAATTTGAACTAGATGTGATGGAATCATCACGATTCAGAATACCCGAAGGCTTGTAACAAATTTATATCTTTTTCATTTCGTTTTACATTTGTCCTTTTCTGACATTTTATTTAATATTTCTATTATTTCTTTACTTTGAACAATATTTTTCCACGCAAACTGTTACTGATTTTGCAACTCTTTTCTACTACATCCATCAGTTATATTTAGATAATTGAGTTACTGATATGACAGTGCAGACTATTGTTGAAGCAAAATTAAATTAGTCTTAAAAACAAATTTTACCGAGTGAATTAAATTTAACTGGGCAGAGGTTAAATTATTGAATTTTTCATTTGCATTATTTACTGGACACGAAATGTAGTCATGGATCGTTTTGTTATTATGTCGTTGTTGTTAGTAATCTTGATATATTTTTTCTTCGTATTTATGTTGGTATTGTTGTAAAAAAATAGCATGTCCATTGAACAACTGGACCGAATGCTTTAAAATTTTCAGTGGTTAAATATTGTTGTTGTCGCTAGAAGGCTATTTTGTGCTCTTTGGGATTTGTTTTATGTGTGCGATGACTTCGTCAAAATTAAAATTAGCACACCTTGTTCCGCATTTGCGCTTATTTGGATCTTGTGGTCAGTCAAGTCCTGAAGACTACGGCAACGTCCCCATAATGTAAAAGATCCCCTACCCGTACTACTTCAATTTGGCCTTTGCGTTGATATATTTGAGCATTGCTCTCTTGTTTTATTTGTACTTTACCAAAAGACAAACGTCTTAGACATGGGTGTTCTATATTGCTCTTTGAAGACACAAAATCGGTATCAGAAGTAATGAATTTAATCTTTAGAAGCGAGAAAATGAGATTCTCAATCCCGAGTACTTTTTTCTCAAACTCAAAACAAGAAAATTACATAGGTGTTGATGGACTTCTCTCTAACTAACCAAACAAGTGCGACAGGACATATTTTTGAGACACCCATTCTTAAGTAATTATTGCCAGAAATCGGGAGATTTTAATTGATTGCGTCTGATAGTTTTCCAATGCAAAGTGGAATCATTTCTGATGATAATTTCTTTTTTGGTCTCTTTTTCTTTATGATTTTTGATTTGGTATGCATCTGAACGCAATCAGCAAAATTTAAGATTCATAAAACTCATCTTCGCGTGGTTCCAATCAAAACATCCCGAATTTTATGATAAAAAATCGCAAAATCAGTTTTTTAATCATATGGGTGTTGGATAATCTATATTTAATAAGGCAAAGAATTACGGATAATAAAGGGGGAAATATTATTTCAGGGTACAAATTCAATGCATTAATATGGTAAATATAAGAGTTAGAAGTAAAACAGTCCAATAAGTCAATGTATATATTGATGCATTATACTCGTAAATAATTTATTTCTAGAATAATATAAATCTTGTTAAACTAAATATATATGTATATCGACAGTTTCATTCTCATATGTGATGAATATATTTTAAATGTATAGCATTTATACATTTATAATATACAGTATATATCATACATGATAATGAAGGGTGTTATATTTAGAAGTCTGCATAATATGGCATCATTTAATGCAATACATAGAAATGCAAAAATCATTTAACCTGACCTTAACTAACCTCAGATATATAATGTTTAACATACTGTTACGTGTTTCCATATCGCTGCTGGAGTTTTTTCAATAGCAAATAACAGTTTGCCATACCGGCACAAAAAAAAATCAATTTTTCAGAAATACTTTATATGTTTTATTATTTGATGAATACTATGTATTTCATGGGTTATGTTGAAACAAGATGTTTCAATAAATAGGAAAGCGTGTTTCAATGACAAAAAGTATAGATCAAAATTTCATGTTATATTGATAGCACATGCAACTTATTCAATTTCAACTATATTTTACAAAGTAATATCCAGCACATATAACACTAGCAAACAACAAGGTAGCATTTGTTAACATTTCAATTTTGGCTTTCTTGAACATTGGCATTTCCCAAATCATGTTAGCTAATTCACTTTTTTTGTTTATCCAAGGGAAATCTTTTCTTGGTACGTCCTTTCCAAGAAATTTACACAAAGGTTTCCATCCACTCTTGCAGTTGTAAATTAAAAGACGATCTTTCGGGCAGCTCTGAATTATAAAAAAGGTTCATTGTTTATGCTAGAATTAGATCATTTATTTTGTTTGTTTGATTTTTCCAATTGTACGAAATAACTTTTATGTTGTTTGAAGATACTAACGTTGAGATTTAATCCAATGAATTAAATAGGTGGTGCTGCACCAACTAAAAATATACACATATACGAACAAAACTAATATATACTAATCTAATTAGAGTAAATTTGTAGTCAATAACCAAAGAACATTTTCAAATCAAATTCCTGTTATGTTTCCTACAAGTTGTTTGTGAATTAAACGTACCTGAGTTACATGCGCATTGTGCTTTTTATACGCCAGCATAAAAGGAAGTTTCGGGGGGTCTTTCTCTCCAAAGTACATAAAATTATATTGTTCTAGTCCAAAAGCAACGTTACCTAAATGACAATTAAATATTGTAATGTTCAAATTACAAATGCAATACAATTTCTGTGGTTGATTCAATTTGTGGCAAAGAAAAATATGTTCAATCTATATGCGGGTGCTGAACCCATGGGTTAGGGTTAGCAGGGGTTCAAATATCCGCGAAACAAAAGAAAATTTTCATAGGTGCAATAGTATGCTGGTGCAATATTGTCGTGGGTTCAATTGTACATGGGTTCAAATGTACGGGAACCGTTTATTATTGTCCACATTCCATGATTGATTATTGAAATATCTCTTACTAATTATACAATAAATCAACAGCAAAATCAAGAAAACGATGAAAAGTTTGATTATATAACTTCCCTTATTGTACCAACGCATTCTTTGAATGTTCACTATAGAACTTCTTTATAATGGATCTGCATATCTTGGCAAACCTCGATGCAAAAAAATTCTTAATGAAAAATTATTACAAAATATTTTTGTAATAAGAATATTATGTTACTTACATGCTCTTGCAAATTCCCAAAATCTTCTCCAGGTCGGCGAAAGCAGTTGGTAGTAGTAACAATGCAATCCATTAAATGAAAGCAGCTGTTTTCTAATACTTTCAAACCACATTTCTTCGGTATCCCTAGTCATTAGTATTACCTGTTGAATGAGCAAATTAGCAAATCTTTCTGACTTGTTTGCAGAATTCTTTGCAATAAAATATTGCAGAACCCCAATTTACCAATTATTTTACAATATGGGTGATTTAATGGACCTATAGTCGTGAATAGGGATATAAGTTTCAGAATTTCGAATTAACATCAATTCGAAGCAATTTAAGAAAAAAGGGCTCGATTCTATTTAAAAAATAATTCTACAGATAACACAAGGCAGTTGCATGACACAGCGGCTTTGCCTCAAAAACGTTTATTTTCCTTACGTCTACACTGTTAAGAATCTTTACATGGAATTCCATCGCAGCAATTTCTACGGTATTTTCCACTTAAAAGGACTCAATTTGCCCTGTAAAAATTACAGGATAATCCCGGTTTCACAGCCCAAATTGCAGGGAATTCCCAGTAATATTTATCTGATTTTCCGAGTTGATTTCACCTTAATTCTAAGTGAAACAGACCTACTTTTCACTGTAGAACATTTACGACTCGCATGTATACTTGAAAAGGATGTTCCTGTAAAATGCGTGATAGAATTTCCTTGTATATGCAGTTACAGGGAATTCCGTGGCAGCAATTCAAACTTGGAATTCCGTGTATTCTCTAAGTAACATCCAATCTTATGACAGATCAACTAAAACAAACTTAGAGAAGTTTATTCTTAAAAACGAATCATCAAAAAATTAAACATAAAAATCACAGGCACAGACAGGGGGTGTGGTAACGACCACAAAACTTTCAGTATGTTTTTAAGTGAGTTTTAGGCCTATTTTCCATCACTATATATGTCATCGAAATAACAAATTTCTCAGCATGCGCCAAGACAATTTCCAAATACGTTCCCCAAATATATTGTTTTCGGCTTCCAAATGGTTACGGTCCAAATCTGGAGAACAGTACATAATATTATTCCAGTTTAATTTTAAAAATTGCTGGATTCCCAAAATCAGGTTTTTGTGTGAAATTTTAACAAAAAACAGCCAAAAATATTTTCATTTTAATATAGTCTGGAGCGATTTTCTAGTGTTTTGATACTCCAGTGCCGTATTCTTTGCATTCTAAGTAAAATATCTTGAATAATTCAATACCAAAATATGTTGAATACTTTTTTGACAAGCAAAAAGACTGAAAATTAATCCAAAAAAGTTGTTTTTTCTTCTAAATTTCCAACAAGTCAATTTAGGTACTATACAATAGGTAATATACATAGTCACCCATCTTTCGCTCATTGTACCGCCATTGATAATGGACGTTCACAAATTCAATATGCATATTGAATACGTTAACGTTCTTTACCAATGACAGTACTATGAGCGAAGGATGGGTGAATGGATATGAGGACTTACTTGTAAAATCTACTTGAACAATAAAGGAAAATCTAGAAAAATACAACTTGTTTGATCGATTTTAAGATTTTTTAATTCAAGATGTCTCACATAAAATACAAGGAATATAACTGTGAAATATCGAACCCCTAGAGAGAAATAGCACCAGACTATTACAATAAAAGTTTTCATACAATTTTCTACAAAAAAAAAACGTTTTCAGGGAAATCCCCCATTTTCACAAAATCTAACCTTAAAAAGAAAAAATGTGATTTCCTCAATGTAAGCTAACAGGGAAACTAGATAAAAACTGTGAGTTTTTTCGTTACACAGTGTATTCGGAATTATTTATATTGAGTTCGCATATTTTAAAGGTTGCATATTTTCTTCAGCAACCTCCGAACCTTCTGGTTGATCTCATGTCGAATTTTATTTTCTTCAGTTTTACTGTCTGCTTACCGAAATATCTGAATAGGAAAGAGGTCATAAATCCTAAGCAAACATATATGCATAATTAGCAAGAGCCAGCCAATATTCAGGCAGGTGTTGACCACCCCATTATGTCAAATACAAAGTCAGAGAAACACGCACATTTCGTCTGTTTTTAACTCCATATAAAGTTCTAGTATAATGCTTGCTATTCATCACAACTAATCATCCTGCACAGCAGTCACGTTAGTTTCTGAGTAGTTGTATGCAAAAAAATATATTTACTTACTACCATTAAGTTGTCATAAAATGTTCTTTCGTTCTTCCAGGAATCTCCAGTATATTTTACGGCGTCACAAAAACAGGGAAGTATAATTATTTTTAACTGCCATTTCCTTGTTAAAGCTACGAAAATTTTTAACAGTTTACAGCTTTCCAAAGTTGTGACACCCCCATGCAGAGTCGTTATATTCCATATTGGTAGCAACTTTAGAGGAAGCATTCGTTTCGCTTATATTTGTTCGACTACTTAAAAGGTCACAGATATTTTAATATATAAACGTTTCTTCAAATAATCTGCATAGTATTAATATAATAAAACATCATTGCTTTATAACTTATTATTTAAAAACAAGTACCAACATTTAAAAACACACGGTACCAACTATCGTTTATCATTTAGATGAATTTTGAAGGTCAATTTTAGAAGAAACAATCGCTATACACCCGGTATTGTTTGCAAACATAATTGTAAGTAAGTAAATATGTAACTAAGTATATCTTTATGTAACAAAAATAAATCTCAGCCGTAATATATTTGGTAGTTGATACAGCCATGCTACGTGCTTTTCTAATAATTTTATTCATTCTTTAAGCTTATTATTGGTAATTTATTAAAATTTATACTATATTTCTTCCAAATTTAAAGAAAGCTAATATGATGATTTATTGAATAGAATCAGATTCGGAAATATTCGAATCGGAACGCTGTGATTCGAAATTCGATTTGAAAAAATAATATTTGAAACTTACATCCCTAGTCGCTCGTGAACTAAAACATTTTTGCCTTATTATTTTAAGGATTGACATATAGTGGACCAAATTGTCAACGTTTGCAACGGGTCGCACATGAGATATTATAATCTTTAGTCAGATCTATTTGATATTGTGATTTTGACTTGTTTGTTGTAGTTAGAAGGCATAAAATGTTAAGAAAGAAGGTCCATTTATATAAAGTGGGCGTTCCTTATTTTACCTGCCTTACGAATTGTGCAAATAGGTGAAATGTAACATCATTTATTCTTAACAATTTCATCAAGTTAAATCAAAGCTCATACAAGTATATGAACATCTGAAAGACCGAAAAATGTAAATATATCCAACCTTTGCCTCCGGAAAAGCCTCCATCAATTCTTCCCAGTAGTAATAAGCTGGAGAGTCCACAACAGCATCGACATCATTGTACATTACTTGGAACTCCCTAGAGGTCCATCCTCTGGAATAAAAATTCAGATATTTCGAAACAAAATTGTCATATGCTTCTGGGAAGTCATGTACTTCAAACCCGAGTTCTTCTAAAGCAGAATGCATAGTTTTCGTTCCACATTTTGACATTCCTGCACATATCACCTTCATTTTATGTCGTCTTGCTAAATTATCATAGTCCACTGCAATCCCGACATGGAAAATAGTAGCTAGTCAGATTACAACTATTTGACCTAATATATTTACAACCGTGTTCGAACATGTACTGCATATTAGAACGCCGGCAGAAATTGCATCAATCATTAACTAACCCCCGACTTTATCATACTAATTCCGAGACTAAGCACGCGCGCTTTAATCAGTCGCAAAGGTATTTAAATTCTCACTTATTTGTACTGCATCTGCAACGATCATCTTTTCTTAGAGTGCAAATAAAATAAGAGATTAATGCTCAAGTTATAGACACGCAGTCCAAAATGAAGTAGTACGGGTATGGGACTACAAGTACCGTAGTCTTCCCAACTTGGACTGGCCACCAGATCGCAAACGCGAACGACCATCAGGTGCGCAATTTTTAATTTTGACAACGTCACCACGCACAAAAAATAATTCCGTAGACCCTGCGTAATTTGTTGAACTAAATAAAAGTAATACCCTTCAAGTGACAAAAACAATCTTTACCTACTAAATTTTGAAGCAATTGTTCCACTAATTTAATAGACGCCCGTTTTTATGATAACGACAAGTACAACAACACGAAGAAGAAAAATATCAAAATTACCAATAAACAACAACTTAATAACAAAACGATACATGTCGTGTCCAGTAAAATATACAAATGGAAAAACTCAACATATATCCAGTTGAATTTTTTTATTTAACTCAGTAAAGGAAATTTTTTTTTTTAAACCAATTTAATTTTGCTTCTTCAACAGACCGCACTATCACATCAATAAAACACTTTTTTAGATATAGCTGATGGATGTGGTAAAAACAGAGTTGCAAAATCAATAACAGTGTTCGTGGAAAAATACTGTTAAAAGTAAAGATTAAGAGAAATAATGAATAAAATGTGAGAAAACTAACAAATGAAAAACGAACGAACGAATAGGATATAAATTTGTTCCAAGCCTTTGAGTATTCAGATTCGTAATAATTCCATCACATCATGTGCAAATTTTATATTTCACCAATCCCGTTTCTTTGAGACAGCATGGGTTAGGAGTGCTATTTCAACTGGGTGGACATTGTGTTTGGCTTTGGATGGATATACATTCCATATATGTGTGACAGTACAAAGTATAACAGTTCAACAGTATTATAGAATATTAATAAAATTACGAGTTCGTGAATTATATTTTCATATTGAGAGTTCGTTTCACAAGTTGTCTAACACTCTTTTTTTTAAAATAGCTTTGAGAATGTTCATCTTCAATGGCGTTATAAGAAGGTATGACTGGTTTTCTTTTTGATTTAAGTGTGTCAGTACGAACGCAATCAATAACAAATCTGAAAAACATAAAATATAACAAAATTGTTCTCATTCCAGCCGAATCCTACTCATCACATGACGATTGTCGAATATAAAGTACAATCTGCTGCAGTTAAATTGTTAAGAATAAGGACTAACAGCTCACTTTTACGTTGGAATTATTGGCAGTTATATATATAAATATATAGATTTTTTGTATGCCATTATTTTACAAATTGAGATTTCTTATACTAAAAGTTTAAATATTCATGGGGGTGTAACAACAAATCTTGTTAATACATATACACTACATTAGAAGTTCGATCTAATTAGAATCTTCGATTCTGATCACGGGAAATATGTATAAGCGGGCTAACACGATAATTGAAAAAGAGAATATCGCTAAAATGCTATAACATTACGAAGAAACAAAATAAATCTAACCAACAGAGCAAGTATGTATGGACACAGATGCCAGAACAAAGTAGTAAAACAGGTACCAAACATTTTACATTACCGTAAAGCAATTTTACACAGCAACGAGAAAGAAAATACTAACAATAACATAATAATAATAACAAATCTATCGATCTATAGGCCCATTTGATGTCCAATAATTTAATTGCTCCTTAATTGTGTGTCCTCAATCTTACCTTGATTCCTTACGTGTAATAGCCTCTTTGTATGGCGTGTGAGGAATTCTTTGTCTTGTTGAGAGTTTAAAATTTTCAATACCTTCAGCTGAATTTTGATTCTGTGAGATTGAATCATAGGGAATTGGTTAAGAAATCTTTTATTTTGAATAGATTAAAATCTATAGGGCTTTTCAGTTTTCCTTGTATTGGTTTATTTGACAGTATAACCAGAATAATTTTTTATATATACAAGTAAAAATGTTGGAACGTGATGAAATCTCATAGAGTAGGAAAATTCAAAGAAATGCATAATTTAAGTATATGACAAAATAAACATTTTAAACACTTAGGTATTTTTGTATTATAAAACAATGAGAAGAAGTGTTTATGAATAATCGAGGCATACTCAAATAATTTGCGTCATTCATGGAATCTAAAAATACTTCTTAGTTCAAGTTGAATAATTTTATCCCACTAAAACCTATAATTCGTAGGTGTGACATTACATGTGAGTGACATACGAACGCCGGACTACGAGATCCTAATATGATATTTATAGAGGTATAATTTAACTTACCTTTTCTATTTCTTCGACTTTTCTGAGCATTGCTTGAACTCGGGGTGATCGGAAATAAACTTGAGAGTGGCGATCATTAAAAGCGTTGTATGAAGGAATCACTGAAGCATGCTTTGTATGTTCTCGAACACCGTCAAGAACAAACTCCGCCCTAAAATGCACACAGAATTTTTTTATGCCAATTCCTTCCCATGATGTTGTCACTGAACAACAAAATTTGCTCAGATAAAATTTCAAGCAAAATGAAGTTTCACTATCGCGCATTAGAGAGTAATACACCTTATTGGGCAAAGGAGTGACGATATATACTATTTGTTAGTTGATTCTTGACTCAATTCGACCGAATTCAAAGTCAGTACAGACTGCAATCAACAACTAAGTACAAAAAATAACCAACTTAAGGCTTAAACTTTTTTTTTTATTAGGAGAATATGCCTTAGAGGAATAAATCCGAGTTCTCAACAGAACAACAATGTTACTCTTCATAATAAATCAGACGTTAGTTCTTTTGCGTACGAGTTGAAAATTTCTATCTCTATTGAAACTAAATTTAATAGGATTCCTGGTACCTATCCTACCAAAAAATGAGCTATTTTCTAGATTTTTTTTACTTGAATTTCTCTCAACTAGCATGTTGATAAATATATGATATCATTCATGATGAGCATTCTGCAACTTCATGCAGCTTCTTTTTTTTCAGCGGGGTGACTGTCAATCTTACTTTTTCTAATCATTAAAAGCCCGAAATATGTGCCCTTTGCTAAGAAATTTTGCTCTCATTATAAGCCTACAGTGAAAACAAGACAAATCTCATGGCTATTTTTTTTCTCAAACACGAAATCCAAACTTGATATGACAATGATTAGTCGAAGTGTAGACCTAAAATGCGTGAAGAAGACAAAAATAGACATCGACACAATCAAGGACGTAAAAATTTGTTATCGGAATTCGATTGACAGAATTATCAACAAGAAGTTAACCAGACTTAGTGATAATATTTGACATTTTGCACCCCGCACTGATGAAAACGTATGTACGATCCGAGGCGTCACTGAAAGCTTCTGACCCCTACAACACAAGCATTATCATTTTTTACCTATCATTTTGTCTTCTTTCTTTCATCGCGGCTTTGAAAATATCGTCCCTTGTTGGTTTCAAAGGCGAGTTCGTTGCGTAATGCGAATATTTTTGAATCCGAAGTTTTTCAGGCATTCGAGTCATTTTGTTGAACTTTCTATATTTAGTTATACATAGCAAACTGGGAAAAACTGAATTGCAAAATAAACCATAACTATTATATTTCCTTTCGTTTTTTCATAATTTAAAATTTGTAAGAAATCTTATTTCTAAAATGCATTACTTGGCAAAAATATTTCATTACTGGTACTATTTAGTTTTTTACTATAGGATAAAAAAATTTAAAAATAGAAAATATCTCAGTTCATAACAACAATGGATAACTACAAATGCCATCATATTGGACGGCACCGCTATTGTCAATCCGTATATGCCTTATCCCAAAAATGACAACAAGCAGAAAACTAAGTAGATAAATGCCTTTTTAAACCTATATATAGTATTTTTACAAAAATGTATAAAGTTAAATGTTTTGTACAAGTAAGTTGCTGTTATAACCTGAATAAAACACAAAAGTGATTACGATTAAATATAAATATCAATTATTCCTATTAAAAAAAAATCTAATTTCTCCCTGTTACCGAACTAATTATACCAGACAAACAGAATATAAATTAAAACACAACTCACAAAGAAACCCACCCTTTGTTAGCAAGGTATAATTGTTACCTAATTTGTACATGGCTTGTCTATCTCAAGCAATATTGATTGAACTGACACCCGAGTAGAGCTCCACATTGGAGCATCGGTACTACGAAAGCGTTACCAAGAGTAACGTATGGTGGAAATCTTCTACGGATGATTTAAAGCGTCCAGACTATACCTCTATAATCAAACAAACGCTTTCATCTCGAATAAAATTAATGAAAAAATCTAAAGCGAGGTAGTCTTTCTCATTGTTCGTACATGAGGGTATATAAAGGTGTTCTTATTCATTACTTTGCCACGTTTGGCAGACATTAAACATCGCAAAGGTTTGTATCGGAAAGCAGTGCTGAAACTATATACTTCAACCATCAATCAAAATAAGAAAACAATATAAAAGAGAAATGGTTTAATTAAAGCTTTTAAATATGTGATATAATGAAAGAGATACCAAAAGGAATATTTAACCGCTTTCATCCTCGTTTTTATTAAAATTTAAAGGAAAACGCAAATGCATAACAAAAATTTATGAAAAATAATTATGTTAAAATAATATTAAGAATATATTTTCAGAAAAAAATAGAATTTAAAATAATAATGTTATCATCCTGAGGATAAAATGGCCAATAAAGGGTTAATGAATGAAAATCTTATTGGTATCTGATTACCGGGTCTTATGATACATATTTTTAAACAAAGAAGCCGCGTTGGAACACTAAAAACAAAAGAGCGTCATATTGTTCCTGATCAGAAATGTGTTTATCGTTCAAACACCTCTGTAAAAAGAGTGGGTGTTAGAGTTATAGGTTGCGAATTTTCTCTGTATCTGTTTGGCATATAACATAACCCGGAAAACATGGATTCTTACAATAGGTAGATTGTTATCAAAATAAATATTAAGCTACATAGAAAGGGAAAATATGTATCCTTTGCATAAGTACCTCCCGACACCATTTGGGACGTATCTACTGTATATTGATAATGGACCAACTAGGTAAGTCTTTGTTGTTCTGTGTATACCGATGTCTGTTTTGATAACAAAACTAGTTGGAGACTAGTATCGCATAATCCAATAAAATATTCAAACATTATAGAGTAGACTATAAAGTTATAAACTGATGATGACTGATGTTTGTGCAGGTAAAAGCCACACATGTCCCATTTGTACCCTTTAGTGGTCATGCTGAATTTGATTCATAAGCGATAAATTTTTATAAATTTTGCTTCGACAACCGAAACATAATATTTTAAGATTTCATCTTCAACGCATCAAGCTCTCAATTCCAAACCAGGTACAGTCAGACATGGACATTAGATGAATACAGTTTCGTCGGACATGATTTATCTTACAGAAAATTTCCATTTATCAGTATAATATCTTTTAGTGAAGCAACCAAGACCTTTATTGTTTTATTTGCATTTTTGAAACGGCAAACAACTATTTAAGTGTTTTTGTAGGATTTTTATAATTTTTTGAGTCCTTGAAAACAATCTGAAGATTTTATGAATATTTATCCTTAATCTTGTCACGTAGTTATAATTAAGCAAATAATTCACAAGTAAATAATGTTATGTATTGTATACTATACACGCTCGACTCGCTTTGATTTTTCAAACATTAACGTTTTAAATAGTTGTATTTATCATATAAATTATATAAAGATAAACGATGAGTTCTATGAAAAATTTGAACCGATTTATGACAGTTAGAAACTACATTTTATCTATCCAGTATGGTTATGCACTAAAACCATGGTTACTTCATATAAAACCATTGTTATTAGCCGATATATATACGAACCTCAATCCATTGAGTAAATTACAATAAACCCAGTGGTGGTATTCAGCCGCGGTTCACACCGGTTCTATAAAACCGTCTCACGGAATTTTATGAGATCAGTGAACCGGTTAGCATTACTGGTAACTGTCAATGACTTTTTGTAACAGAACCTGGTGAAAAATATGACTTTTGTGATGAAAGTGCCTGACAAAAAAATTGAATCCCACACTGGATAAACCCCGTCTGCAATAAGCTTATCTATAATAGTTGGAGGGCTCTATGCTTTCATTTCCAACTATGCAAATCATAACATATTTTTGAGACAATTACGTCATTTATAATCATTGCACTTGCGTGGTTTTTATCAATACAACCTTCTTTGTATATAGTCCTAAATATTTAAACTTTTTCCACTCAAAAATCATTAGGGTTTTACGCTTTACAATATGATAGAATACTACAAAATACTTTGCACCTCTTTTTCTCAAATTTCATACTTTCACCTTTAGTTTATTTAGCTTACGACTAGACTGTTGCAATACAAACACGCCCACCAGCTTGATTTTGTAGACTTCCATTGTTGGTATACACTTAGAAATACTCGAATCTATCTCTAATGCCAGCCTCATGACTCTAAAGCAAATTTATTGTTAAGGGTTAAAGTAAACAAGGACAAAGGGGAATTGCCATCTTATCAAGCAGTGAAGGATTATACTAGACAACGACAGCAAAATGCTACCGTCAAGTATGAAGCTTTTCAAAAACATGGAATGGGAAGGTAAGTCAGTTACAACAAATTATCTATTCACAATTAAAACGTATGAATTACTCCGCGACCTTCGCTTGTTATTATGTGAACACTTATTGACAATAGAAAATTAACGATATAAAATCTGAATTGGCAAAAACTAATTACCAGAAGCCAACCTTGACGGTTCGGCATAATATTGTCTACTTTTGATATTGACTGGAAAGGTACTGCTAAATCGTTGCCACATTAATCAATTCAACACAAGTAGGAAATTATTTTACCTTGAAGGTAAATTCCACATTCTTTCTATCTTTATATTTTGCAAATGTGTCTATATTACCAATACTAAATTGTCATTGAAGCTTCCTCTGTTTACATTTGTTGTTAATAATTTGCCATCAATTAGCGCAACATGTTACATTTACATGAAATTAACAGTTGCTGCAACTATAGATTTGGCCGTCTCTCACTTACCAATTGTGTACAAGGTAGGCCTTACATATATGGCTATACAACACACGTGTTTACTTTATACCGGTGGATTACCGAGCATTTTTACTAGAATAATATGAAAACGAAATTAATGATTTTATTGTTGAATTATTATGCTTGTATTCATACAGTATTTGATGCATAAAATACCACGTGTAACATCAGTAAATTGCTTTATTGTATGTCACTAAGTATATTATTATATTGTGTAATCAGCAAACAAAACTCGATTGTTCTCAATGACAACCTAGTCTCGACGCTTTCTTTGGTTTGTGATTTCAATTTGATTGATCGAGGCTCAACCGTACCACGAAGACAGCTTGTGTTCTGTGACTCAGAAATTGCTTGTATTAGAAAAACCATTGTTTGACATTTGAAAACACGAGCTTTTAAATGCAATTACAATGAAACAGAAACAGACTATTTATTTATCTGTAATTTCAAGCAATTAAAATGTGTTTGCGTTCATTATCTTGATGAAGTTTATTCAACTAGTGGATAATGTTATATGTTTTATAAAGTAGTTTGGTTAAATTTTGTAGCGTAAGATTTAATACCAGAAACGTACAACTCAAACGATTCACCTTCTGCTAATTGACCCCAAGAAGTTACGAGCTTTCCAGTTTAAATGTAAGATGTGTAATTGTTCAGTCCATGCACGCCACGCCAGGACTAAAAGTATATAATCGATTAAGCCTTTTATACAAACCTACAAAAAGGTTCATGCTTGTTTCAGATCCTCTGCTCCGGGAGAAATGCACCGTCATGGTGAACAATCTAGGCTGCCAGCTGGCGGAAAGAAAAAGTCATACACACCTTCGAGCAATATGCCAAATTCAATATGGAGTCCAAAAGTGAAAAGACCGCATTTATCGTACAACATGCGTCAACTCTGGCATACTGGCCAACCTGTCAAAGGTATGGTTCATTCAATATCAATCGATAAAATTGAGTTCTAAATATATATATATAACATTTCAGTACCAACAACGATTTCAATCCCAACAATACCTATACATTTTTTAAATCGAAACATATTGTATTTTAGGAATTAATTGTATAATTAAAATTGAAAAAATGAAATCTTGTGTTGTGTTCTATTTAAAATAAATTATTCTTGTTTGGCATAGATCCTCCTTCTACCGTAGTAAAAGTGGACGAGGTCACAGGGGCAGAAGTAGTTCGTGAAGCTACATGGACAAAAGATCGGTTTTCAAGGAAGCATGAAGACATGACAACTTCACCAAGGTATGATTGCGAGTTGTCGTACTCCATGGGCTTGATAACTACGAAATTCAATACATGCTCAACGCCTCAACCATAGAGTAATAAATCTGCTGCATGACTTTCGCAAATAATTATTTTCCCGAGCTTTATTGATAGCAGCTTAATGCAGGGAATTCTGCGGCGGTCCATAATTACTATCGTTGCTGAATTGGCAAATGTTTGAACGTTTTATCAAGTTTATTGCACAAGTTACAACATTCTTTTTAAAGTAATATTGTTTTATAGTTCAGTTCATTGTTTGTAGAAATTTCTTATAATTTTTATTGTACATCCATCATCAAAGAAAAAACGGTATAGTAGTTTTAGTAGGATCACAGAGATTTTGTGTTTAGAATTTAATATGAAAACATTCTGTTTAGCTTTAGGGAGTCAAGAGAAACAAATGAACCTATACATAGGTCAAGTCTATCACTTCGTACAGATGAAATACTGAAATCTGAAGCCTCGCCGCTAGGAGATGAGCGCGGCAGTGGACATGATGTGTTTCCCCAAGTAAGCTTCAAGAAATTTAAAAACAGCTTTCATGTTATAGTATATATATTTTTTAATTGTGTTGGTGTTATATTTTAATATCATAATTTGTGACATTCCATTATTTTACCCATAAAATGAATAAATGTAAAAATTTCTTGAAAATAAGGATAAATATGAGATCAATGATCATTATTTTGGGCATACTCAAAAGATACATTCCAAATTGCCTCTTCTTCCCTAAGTTTGAAACTAGTCGTTTTTTATATATTATATTATTATATATTTGTACAGACAAAAAAATCAAAGCCTAAAGTACCTCCCAACACGGCGGCTAACTCGCCAGAACTGAGCGAAGCTTACAAGCGCCGAGCTAGTACTTTAAGGAACGACATGGTTCCAAGAATGCAAAGAAAACAAAAGAAAAAACATCTTACCCTACATAACACTCATTACAAGAACAGGCTTGAATCGGAACCACAACGACACAAAGAAACTCAAACATCACCCATGAGATTTGCAAGAACTAGCATAGAGCACGCAGATGACACATTTCCCGGTATAACAGGATTCTTCAGTCCCCCTAGAAGTACCTCCGTACCCCTAGAATCCCCCTTATTGTCACAATCACGTTCCAAAGATCCACGTACAAGAAACTGTGTGCAAAAGACAGGGCTTCCTCCGATTTTAGAAGGGGAATCCGCGACACAGGATACAAAAAGGGTTCCTAAAACTGTTGCTGTAGAAACCGATGTGTGGCGACGAAGAGTGCGACGGGTACAAGAATTCAGAAGTAAGATACAATGTTAAACACTCCATTTAATGTTTTAGCTCTAATGTTGCATAACCTTCAACATCAGAATTTAGAGAAAACGCTATCTGGTGACCCTATTCCAACACAATCATAAAACAAGCTCTCTTTAAACTTGTTAATAAATAGGCCGCATGTATAACATACACTTATGGTTTAGGTGCTTCTCCAACGTTTCCTATCAAATCAAAAGGAGAGTTTTGGGACGATATTAGCAAAGCAAGATTAGCACACACCGGAAACTACGGTCTATTGCCCTTTGCGTGGAAAGATCCATTGCGAAATCGTTTTGATGATGACCACACCAAGCAACAGCGAGCAACAGAAGTTGGAAAGATATTGCCAGTGATAACACGAATGTCTTCTGTACCGAGAGTTGCACCTTATAGAGCATAACTACTTATATATATGTTCTTGTTTAATTTTTCTGGAAACATTATGGATGGAGCTACATATGTGCGTATCTAGTAACAGCAAAATTGAAAATAATTATTATACGTTATATATAACACCTAATTTCAAGGTCGCAAATACACTTCCCAATATATATATATATATATATTTATATGCTTTTGATTTTTAATGTTGATTGTCAGGGATGATACATATATATATAATATATAGTGAGGGGGAAATAGAATGTAAAAATTTTTTTTTCAGTAATAAAATTTTATTGCAAAATGTTGGCATATCTAGCCAAATTTCATTATATTCTGATCGAAATAGGATTTTGGTGTTTTTCTTCAATTTTATTGGTGAAGTATACTTAAACAGATTTGCCCATTTTGATCAACATTTCTGGGAAATAATCAATTTTATTTTGAAGGTATCAAAGATGGGATATTGCACATATATAATAGTATATTATTCTAGCGAACATGATTCAAATGTTCATCATTCCATTTTACCACTTTTATTTTGAAGATAGACATATAAAAGTTGAAATTAGCAAATCAGGAAGTTTTAATCGATTAAAACCTTCAATGTTCTAGATATCGCATTAAGCATTCACAACTGTTTGTACGTCGTTTTTATGGATCCTGTACATTGCGTAGTTTAGGTCTGGCATTATAGCAAGTGATAGTGCGAATCACGATGCGTTGCCAGCTACATAGGGTATAGAGTACTTGCACGGGTCACATGACTTTGTTACTGGACGGCAATAAATCAAAAACGTTCATTTGGCTCCTGTCAGTGGCAAGTCGGATTATACGTTTCCGTTTTGTTTGGCTGTACGTATAGTATAGAGTATAGACAACGAAATGGATCTTAAGTTTTATTCCACTGATTACAAAAGATCCGGAACGTCGCGCAATATGGAAGTCCAGAAACCATCTCACTTGTGTTTCACTGTTTGCGGACAGCACTTCGTTGATGGTGAGTGATAATGTGGTTGGTGATAGTGTGCCGTTATCAGTTTCTTTAAATATTCACAAGCTCCCTCATTTCAATGGAAAGCAGATGACAAACCACTGTTATTAGAAGGCCTAGGCGTGGGCCTACTTGCAGTTGCAGACTTGACTTGTGTAAGACAGTAAGGAATTAATAATCAATTGCTATAAGGTATTGTTTCCCTAATTAGCAGGTAATCTATTACTGAGTGTGAAAGCTGGAATAGATAACTAAAGTTTAACACCATGGGGCCTGGAAAAAATAACCAGAATTCAATTGAATTCGCCATCTAGGAATACGCTCGCCACCGCATCTCTGATCACCCTGGTAGTTTCATTGCAGCTCTACTCCCACCGAGGGTGGTTCACATGACCGCTGATCGGTTACGACCATCCCCCCCCCCCATTTATTGATTCTTATCGTAATGACAAAGTAACTTGTGATTACTGTGGATTGGTGTAGATAAAGTGTCCATGGTGCTTTAACGAAAGCAACTTCAAGACGACCCTATCATAAAAAAATTGTTTCGATGGATCTGGTAGTGAAGGTTTCAGTCTAAAGTTGGACACCGATACTACAACCAGATACAGTTGCCAATGCAACTTAGCGAGGCGTAATATTGTGACTTTGTGATCTGAAAGAAAATTCTGATGGATAGCCGGCTAGCCGCAACCTTTTGTTTAAAGAATATTATGAGATATGACTTAAGAGTCTAAACTTTTATTTAAGAGGGGTGTAACCCAAGCTAATTTGCAAATGGTATTCATGGTACCGAATGTATCACACACTTTACAGTAATTATAAATTATATTTGAAAAATAAAGCACATCAAAAATGTATTTTTAAAAAACAATTGGTTTTATCTGCAGATACTAGGTTGATATTGAGATTGACCATTTCAATGCTAAATTTTCTTTAGTCAAAAGGCACACTTGATTCGCAAAGATTTGTGAATGCGCACAATACACCAATTTGTCTAATGTTTTGATTCCATAGGCAGGAGGTTGTGGATCGGTGCTGCTCAGGATGGGATATTTTTGCCTATAAATGCATATTACGTGTTTCACATGAATCCATCGTGCTCAGATTCGACTGTTTTCAAGGTCTGAAGGCTCCAACAGCCTAATTTTATCGGTACACAAGAGAATTTTCAGTGTGGCATGCATGGGTCAGTTGGAGTCACTGACCTCAAGATATCTATAAGCAAGGATAAGATAACCTGGAAGTATCATTCCATAATTTAGAGTAAAAAATGTATCTGCCTCCACAGCTCTTTCAAATGGAAGATAGGATGCCTCGGGGGTAATTTCTATCAAATATTTTACAGTATTATGGTTCTAGTGAAAAGGGGTGTAGGCGGCTTCTTTTAACGTGTGGTAGGTCTAGTCGAAAGACACATTAAATGTTTATGCTAACAACTGCAAAGTAATATTGCAACGCATACAAGTTAACAGAATTTGTTGAAATGGTCCTGCCTTTTGCCTTTCTTTAAAATCCCCCTTTTTCTAACTATTCTCTTCCTCTCTGGAGATGGCGAAAATTCAAATATCGATGGGACATATAAGCAACTGATAATGGGTTATCTTCCCTTTTTCCTGAAAATAAATTAAACACTAATCATCATTTGACAGTGCCAAGTTTGTGTTTCAGATCAGTAATAAATTACCTGCTAACTAATAAAACAATCAGACAACACCTTCTGACCATTAATGAAGATTGCTTTCAATTTAAAACGCAACTATGCCTACCAATGTGGGTAGTTTTCAGAATAGAATTTATCTGTGGTTGGGGACAGATTGCAAAGTGCAACATCGTACGATTACCATTCTATGTCGGGATTAGTTAGCCAGTTATTTGTTTTAGAAGCATGGACTTGATGGTGGGGGATGTCGTAATCGACCAGCGGTCGTGTGAACCACCCTCAGTAGGAGGAGAGCTGCAATCCCCTCGCACATAACTATTCCGCATGGGATTGAAACCTGTGAAACTACCAGGGGGATCAGACATGCGGTGGCGAGCGTATTCTTAGATGGAGAATTCAAACTTTATTTATCTATTCAACTTTTCACACTTACTAATAGATTACCTGATAACTAGCGAAACAATACCTTATGGCAATTATTGATTAATACCTTACACGAGTCAAGTCTGCAAGTAGGCCTACCAATAAGAGTAGTCTGTCATCTGCTTTCCATTGAAATGAGGAAGCTTATGAATATTTAAAAAAAATTGATAACAGCACATCATGACTCACCATCAACGAAGTGGTGTCCGCAAACAGTGAAACACAAGTGAGATGGCTTCTGGACTTGACACATAGCAGTCCTGCCAATGGATGATATCCACATTGCGCGACGTTCCGGATCTTTTGAAAACAGTGGAATATAACTGAAGATCTATTTCGTTGTCTATACTATACGTACAGCCAGCGGAACAATATGAAATAACCATTTTCAACAGCCAAACAAAACGGAAACGTATGATCCGACTTGCAACTGACAGGAGCCAAATGGACGTTTTTGTTTTATTGCCGTCCAGTAAACAAGGTCACGTGACCCGTGCAAGTCCTCTATAGCTATTGATCCTCCTCGATCCTTGATTCTCATCTTATTCTGCACTAGACAATACAATAAAATTACCGCAAATATTGCGGTTTTTTGATACATGATCTTTATGACTTGATTTAAGGCTTAGGTATAACTCAGCACCTAGCGCAGGGGTTCTCAACCTTTTTTTCTGTCAAATTTCACAGTTTGTACGCAAAGCCTTGAATTTCACATTGTTGCGTCATAATCACAACAACGCAAGATGAGGGATAATCTACGTCTCCATTGGCGTCTAGTTTCAATGGATACGCATTTTTCCATGGTAGTAATAAAGGATATTAAAAAACAGCAACATACAAAAAATCGACTGTCATCCAAATACCCCTAGAAATCTTCGCGTGAACCCCTCAGGGTTCGCGAACCCCAGGTTGAGAACCCCTGACCTAGGGGATGTACATTTTAATTTCGATCCGAAAGTTTATCCTCACTACTGTTATGATAGTAAGTAGCGCCACCTGTTTGTGTCATCTGCTACGCAAACGAATTTGTGAGCTGAGCCTGCATGCTGGTTTCAGTCATCGTGTTCGTGAAATCCCTGCTAAGATTGCTACTTACTACTAATGGTCAGGTCAATGGTATTTGTTCTGCAACTGTACTCTCACAATTGATTGTCAAGCCACTTTTATTTCTCCTGCAACTGAACATAGGTAAGCATAAACAAACCATAGTGATTGAGCTTGCTGACTTGGTTATAGTCATCGTTGTTCAAAAAATTTGAACTAAAACACCTTTGTGGTGGCAAATATTGATACTCCCAAACAATTTCCAGGCCATGGTATCAGGCATTTGCTACTGGATATCACTATCTCTCGATATGCTGTCGAACTAATTCAGGCGGACACCATGCTTTCTGGTAAGCCAGTATGCATAGATTAGACCGGATAACCCGGCTTAGGGAAATTTCCGCAAAAATTCATATCTGTGCAATAAGCAAGGTTTAGATTTAAGAATACAATATTGCCTGGGTGCTTGTCCTGCTAATAATAAGCCGTATCCTTAATTGCAGTCGCGCCAAACTAATATCGAGGGCACCAATATTTGCAGTTTGCTATAAAGCTAGTGGTCACGAGCTGATATGGTCATTTCTTGATGCTAGCCCCCGAGAAAATTTTTCCATGCAGAATTTTTGTCGTATTGGCAAGTTAGTGAGTAAGCAGAGATAGGCACTCTTACCACACTATGTACAAGACCTAGACTTGTTGAAACGACTCGCGACTTCATTTTTTTGGAATGTTTTATTATTAAGTTGCGGTTGGATTACGGCCCCTGATACCATGATTGGAAAGCACGTGCTAAAAATTCTATGGTTCAAAATAAAACCGGTGTACTCCGAGATATTGCTACATTTAATAGCGAAACTTGATCAGTACATATAGCATATAGCCTATAAGTATCTCAGAAAAAGTGATTTTGGTACAATTTTAAAAGATTTGTTTAATTAGTTAAGTGAAGATATTTAGAACTTTCTAAAGTTCTATTCAATTCAGTTCTATTCTAACTTATGAGCCTGTCAACATGTTTGGCGGAATATGGAAGAGTTATAAATACTATTGGTCCAAATCTAGTCAAAATACCAATCTTTACAAAATTGCAGTCGTTAGATTTTACCGAGTTTTATTCTGTTTTCATAAGCATTTGATTGAGGCTTTCGCGGGCCTCTCAACCCTTCGTCGCGCGCCGTATGCGTCCCACAAGTTTGCCCACAAGAGGTCCCCATCGTCAACAAATAATTTATACGTTTTTCGGTGCTAATGGTGCTATTTGATGATAACAGTAATAACCATTGATAATAAATTGTCTTTATTACACGGTAATATTTTGTTCAGAACACCTTTTATGAATTTACTTGAATATGAACGATATGACCAGCAATGTTGTAAATTGTGCGATTATCGAACTCTAACTTTTCCAGCGTCACTTTACAGGCCATTACTTTACATTATCTTTTTAACGACACTTTTCACGCTATTACGCTGCAAACTTTACTGCTCGGGGCTATTTGCGCAACTCGATGCGGTAGAACAACTATTCGTCAAGAACACCTTATTCAACTTAAGCTCAAACAACGTTATATTATTTTATATTTTTTAAGAGGTTTCAACACCGCCACTCGAAGCAGGACGCTGCACAAACTGACAATAAAACGTGTGTTGCCACTGTGACGATTAAAGAGCAGTTTGATAACTCTTGTAAATTTCCAATGTGGATTTGTGTTACCCAGGAATCCTAATCCATTTGAGTTCGTTATTCTCAGCTGGTTCGGTTACATAACAATGGTTATTTACCAATCACATTGAATGATACACAACCCTGATAAATTAAATAACCCTGGAATAACCCCGAAATTAAAACACTAGCATGTTTCCGTGTGTATGTCATAATACTTCATTGTGAGTTTACGACAATTTTATTGTTTCCGTTAGAATTGATAGAAATACAAATTCAATTTCCAACTACCATGCTCGGTAATTATAAACAGCAATGCCATATTTGTGGTTTATACGTAACGAAACAAAACAGAAACGAACTAAATTTACTACCACTGTGAGGACATCTAGCATTGTGCAAAGTCGAATTA
Organism: Styela clava; assembly: GCF_964204865.1. Lineage (NCBI taxonomy): Eukaryota > Metazoa > Chordata > Ascidiacea > Stolidobranchia > Styelidae > Styela > Styela clava. The sequence continues at coordinate 11,935,863 of NC_135262.1, read as the reverse complement.
TCAAGAGATGTATAATTTTTAGACTTATAGTCAAAAAAACATTTGTTTGTTTATAATATCATCAGAAAAGTGCGAAAATGTACGGCTTCATGTTTGCTAAAGTACCTTTAACTCATGCTTGGGTATGAAACATACAAGGTCTAGTTTATAGGTGATGCTAAATTATCTTTTGAAAAAATGCTCTGCAAAATCAAATCAAATGGCGCAACAACGTATGCACAACGAATATTACCTGGCAACTTGTGACGTCACTGTAACGTCTGGGGGTTAAACGTGACGCGTTATATCATTTATATTATTTGGTAAAATAATGTATACCACCTGCGCTAAAATTCATGAATCCCAATGAATTAAGCATTTCTATAAGAATATATAAAACTTTCAAAGTTAAATTATCGATTTGACGCGGTTTATAATTTATATTTAGCATGAAGATTTAAATGCATAAACATGCTGATGTGTATTTACATTTCGATTTTGTAAGAAAATTCTGCAATAAAAAAGTTTTTGGTTTACAATAATTTAAACTTTGATAATACCTTGGTTTCTAATTTCAATTACCCTAATATCAGAAATATGCTACAGTTTGAGCCGGTTGCATTTGACAGCTACCCCTCGCTAAAATACAATCAGAACACATACAAGAACTTTCAATGTGACCAGATGGAAATTCATATATAGGTTCATGTACTGTCTTTTGTTGGGCTTTATTTTCTTGGCAGACTTCCTCCATTTTTACAGGCGGCTGTCTTGGCCACATATAGATTTCAGAGTTTTCTGTCAGATCCTGCGATTCGTCTCCGTTTTTTGCAGCATTTGGTGTTTCATCCGCTCCACCTTTGATAACAGATGTACTATCTTCCACTTCGCTTTCTTCCGTTTCAACTCGCTGTCTTACTGTTTGTGAAAACCGTACTGTTTTCCTTTTTCTGTTTGTGTTTCCCGATGCTGTCACCGTCATCTGTCCATTTCGGTACCTGAAAGATCCATACGATTTCCATGTGCTGTCTTCTGATTCCATCTTATTTGAATCGCTGGCAACTTCCTTCGCAATGCTCTCTATGATACTGACTTCAGATTGAACCGTAGGATCATAGAATATATGAGAGAGACCCCCGTATTTTGCACTCACCGGTTGCGTTGCGTAAGACATTTGAGACCAATTCTGATCAAACGCGTTTGCAGCAGGCATGCCTTGAGATGTTGGATGTTGATTATTGTACATACTGGCACCAGAAGACTGAGGTGTATTTGATATCTGAAACCAACCGTTGCTGTATACTTCGTGGTCGTAAACGCTAGACGGTGCGTATCCATATAATTCTCCATAAGTGCCGTAAACGTCGTCTTGGATACCAGTTACATTTCCGACAGAGTGGTGCGGGTAGGTACCATACACGGAGTATGGATCATAAGATGAATGCCGTTGATCGTAACCCTCCAGTTGTTTTTGTTGATGCCAATTTTGCATTGGTAACTGATTGTAACGCAAAGACTGATTGTTGCCATGCATTGTGTAACCCGATTGCATACTATCTAACTCGGGTTTGCCGTCTTCACTTCCGCTGCCAGTCGCATATCCACTACTCATGCTGTCTTCACGAGTCATCCTTCTGGTCGTAAACTCGCATGATCTGGAAGTTTCATCTTTTGCGTCCCACAGAGGCATCATGTCAGATAACGATTGTGGGTAAGGTTGAGATAGATGGTGATTTGTTTTGGGGCCATTTCTCCTACTATCTCCAGGTCTTTTGTTCTCCGGCCTGGTTGATCTGAATCCTTCCTGATCCGGAGAAGTACTACTCAGCCGACTGCTGTTACTACTGTTTTCACTGTCGTATCCACTGCTGCGGCTGCTTAGACGAGTTGACGGAATTTCGTTCGATTCTGATTTTAAAAGGCTCTTGAGGCGTCGAGAAGCTGCTTCTGCTATGTCCAATTCTCTGATCCGACGCTGAAAAGAACACACGAATACAAGATTAAAATGGGTGGTATACCAAAAAAGTCGGAGTTAAAATTAAATAATAAATTGCAAAATAGACCTACTGTTTTTTCTACATTCATTTATACTTTTCGTTTGTAAACATGTACCAAAATATGATTCAATTTGGATGAGAAATTCAATATATTAAAAAAAAAACTCAGGTAAAAATGTGTTTGTTATTCAAATACAAAAATAGCAAACAAAATCGCCTCACCTCTCTCTCATACCGCTGCATTTGTCCATTTTTTACTTTATTATCCACATAGTTGACTCTATTTGATACGTCTTTAATCTCCTTTACTTGCGCAGACAACCTATCTAAAACTTGTAAACAAGTCCTTAATTTTTCTTGAGTAGCATCACTATTCTTCAAAGTTCCTCGTGAAGAGGTAGATGAACTGAGACGCGAGATTGGGTTGCCATCACTGACCAAATTTTCATGGGAGGAAAATATACCTTTATTCCCTGCTGAGCTATTGCGCTTCCCTCCTTGTGTCCAAACATGAGATCCAACAGAATCAGTTCGAGAACGTCTATGATAATCTTTCGAATCACGTGATCCCTCGTGAAAATTGAAGGAATAAGATCTATCGCTTTCTGCAGAAGGATGACTCCAAGACGTTGTTCGTGGCATTAAATCTTCAAATCCTTCATCTCTCTCTTCAAATCGATAGTCTTGGCCTGTTTTTGAGTTTCTTGAAAAGTTGATTCTAGAATGACTTGACGAGGGCCTTGGAAGACTTGAAACTGAACGCGTCCTGTAGTTGACATTTTTACGTGAGCCCGATCTTTCTGATATAATATTGCTTGGAGCTGTTTCATCGAGACCACTGACAACATGTCTACCATAAATCGATTCTGACTGTCGGGAAATTGAAGGCCGTACGCTTAAACAAGACTGAGATCTACGAGGTAAGCTTTTTGACCTTCCACCGTGGGACACAATTGAATGCCGATTTGAGTTAGAGTTGATTGATATTTCATCTAAAAGATCGTCCGCACTTCTGTGATGTCTTCCGCTTTTGTCTAGCACAGCTGATGACAAATCATTGTGCGGTGACTCAGATGCATTTGTTGTTGATTTACTCTTTTTCCCAAGTAAAGTATTAACAATGTTTCGAATAGATTTTGGTGGTTTCATCTCAAATCAGCTAAACACTAGGTGTATACTATTACCAATTTCAAATTGTTCAATGTTTCAGAACAATTTTGAAATTCTGTTTCAATACCAACAACATATATTCAATCTCAAACGGTGCGTTGTAAAAATATTCTTTAGTTTATTATTCATGTAGATCCAAAGTAAATTTCTGAGCAGTAATTTCTCAAATCTCCAGTCGTCGTAGTACAAGCAGGCTTTATTGAGCTTCAGTGTACTTAAATACGTGACTTGTATATTGATTGCGACTGTTCTTCACAGTCTTTCGCAGATTATATTCTGTAAAATGTAAAAGTCGATATAGCTATTAATGAGGAGCTTGCAAAAGTCGATGTAAACGTCAAACGAAGCTAGGCTTTTAATTGGAAAATTAAAAGCTTCATTGATCTATACAACATCAATACTATGGATTTTGTCCCGTTCAAATTTGGGATTTGCATAAATGTTATAAGGATTACATTTATAAGTTATCGGTGCATGAACTAGAATAATTTAGAAAAGTTTTGAACTACACTTTTGTAAGAGAGTGATCGTCGGCAAAAATATCGATATATTTCTCATACTAGTACGTCAATTATAAAATGGAAATTCATAACAGCATTTCAACAACAAAATATATTCAATGTTTGCAAGATGAACTCAATATTTCCATGTCAACTCGAGTTCATTTTAAATGATATAAAGAAATTTCCCGCGTTAGGTTTTCATACCAGCGAAATTCAGGTAATAAAAATCCGATTATATAGGAAATAAATAACATGCAAAGTATAACCTTCATAAATGGGGGGAATTTAACTTTTGAGTGATGCATAAATTCACTTCTCCTATAATAATACTCAAATAACTTTGTTAGGAAAATTGAAAATCAGTTGTCTATGTCATCACATCAGATTTTTTCCAAACTATTTGTACCCGTTGCGGAAAAATAAAAATTAATTATCTATCTTGAAGTTGGTATCTGATAAAATATTGTTACTGCTCTGGAGTTCTAATCGTAACGTATTTTTCAATACATTTCAATAAGACAATCTAATCCACTCTATGCGATTCAATAAGAACAATATTACACATGTTATCTTTTGTTTTAAATCTGTGACTGAATACGAAATGGAACATTGCTGTCTAAACGTAATGTGGAATGAATGCTTTATATGTCAAACACGGCTTATCTGGAATCAGTATTAAATCCACAGCCGAAGGCAATGATATTTGCTTTAATACTCGATGTTTATTATTGCACAGACATATAGAGTTTCTTGCAATATCATCTGATCTTAAGCAATGCATGAATGGAACAGATTGTTTGTTTGAAACATTTAAACGCGTTTCAGAAAATAATAACCAATTCATAGTAACTAATATTTGGTACGTAACTTATATGATTGGAGATTCTTTTCCAAACAAGCAGTATTTTTGATATTTATATAAATATTTATATATATTACTGGTCCCTACGCCTGCCAACAATAAACACTGTAGGATATTAAAACATGCAACTCTCATTCTGTACGGAATATTGCATGTGGCACCTTGCTACTGCTAAATAACAACTACCTAAGGTAACGCGGAATTAGCGAATGTAGAGTTATATAGTTTTACAATCTTACATGCCGAGACATCATGCACTTTCCAATTCTTATCCCATATCATTAAATTACAAATAGATGATCATAAAATGCTAAACGTTGTATATGTATTTCTAATCGACTAGACTTCTAAAGTCATTAACTGATATCTCAAGCTGAAAATTTTATGAATAACAGTCACAAAAATATAAAATATTGCTGCACATGTTCAAACAATATGCATTCCAAATTAGTTATTTGTTATTGATAGTTTTCATAAAAACGAATACTAGAACCTGGTAACACATAATAAAACAAACGATTGAAAAACAGATGAAATATAATGGAGATAAATTGACATTGCCGAGAAATCCTCAAAATATCCATTTAATAATTGTCTTATTTGAACAATATAGTGTATACATTTCTTACTAACAAGTCACTGACTCTAACAATAAAGAGAAAAAGTCCTGCGCCGAACTACATTCGCGTCGCTCTTTACAACATAAATGACAATTGAGTGAGAGACAGGCGACGATTGAAAGAAAAAAAGAAGAAGTAGGTGCCGTCGGCTTCTATAAGAAGTAAGATGTGAACGTCTACGACATTGCTAATCATCAGGTCCACGCAAATTGAAATCCGTGAATTCGTTGCTTTTGAATAAAATCATACCAATCACGCACTGAGCGCGTGGGCTCAACATTTATTTTTATTCTAGTTAAACCGGTAGTTTCGCTGAACTTTTACAAGAGTTTAAAGATTATTTCATCCTCTGAAAAATGGGATTATTTCTTACGTAAAAATTTGAGTTTGGTTCAGATTTTCTGGTTTTGACCAAAATTTTTAAAAGTGTCTTATTTCATTTTCAGATGATTTTTTTCTCCTTCGTGATGAAAATAAATTGTGTCATATTTTTTGAAAAGTCCCAAAGTAACAAATTCGATCAATAAAATAACAAACCTATCTAATGCTTGATATTATATTATACAATTATTGTATGAGTGAATTTTAAAATTTATTGAAAGTGTGTACATCGAGTAATAAAACAGTGGTGTTATGAATTGAGAATTGTGACGAATCAATAACTATAAATATTTCCGAATGAAACTGCGTCACATTCCTTAAAAATTTCTCAATAATTTTTACGGAGATGAATCGACGTTGAATCACCTGTCAGTCCTCATTAATTTCCCAGCAGTATAAAGGTTGTTACAAGTGATCGATAGTTACACAACGAAAGGATTACTTTTGTAATCCGATCAACCACTTTCACGCAGAAGTGACGACATATACGTCATAAAGTAACGTCAATACGTCTTCATTTTCAAGTGAAATCAAGTATAAATCAAACTTGAATCCTATTTCAAGAATTGGTTATCTATTGGCCATGTATTGAAATGCGTGGTTCTGTGTTTCTGATTTGGAGTGAATTAGTTTTCTAAGAACATTATAAAGAAGAGAAGCGTGTGATAAATCAGGGGGATGAAGATAATATAGTATACGACCAGTGAGCAATTATTCAATCAATTATTCTTTCGAGGAAGCGGTTCTAAGAAGAAAAGTTAATATTTCACATCCAATCAATGAATATTTCGTAATAATTTCGACACATCAATACATATAGTGAATCGGAACAGACACAGTCATGCAACTAGTCCAGCTCAACCAAAATGTTTTACCTTCAATGGTTTATATGTAATTATTAATAACTATATTTAGGAAATACCTTGATACCATACACGCGAAACAAATATTGCCACTTTCCTGTTTTTTAAACTCAACTATTTGATATTATTTCAACATTATTCCCAGTTCACTCTCAAGTCTTGCTGACTACAGAACCTTTCTACAGAAATTCACACCGAAATCTTCTCGCGTATTTATCTCAGTTTAAAAGTTGAGCCACAATCATGGAATAAATTATACAAATTAATACCACGTCATTCATACGTATATTCTTCAGTCCGCACATGCCAATTTTAAAGAGTTTATAGCTATATCATTTACTGCTCTATTAACTATACATTTTATCAAGTTATTTGATTTAATTTATGATTGCTTTTTAATAATTTTGGGTGGAATATAATTTGATTATCCCGGAATAGGATATTCGAATTTATAATCTACTAACGTCAAAACGGCATTTTTTGACATAATTTGTCCCCGGCTGAATTTTGAAAGATACGTAGGAAATATGCCAGAATTTTATCCTCCATTTAGTGTAATAATGTAGGCATAATTTCTTTAAATATGATAATGATCCGTAATGACACCGCTAAGAATTGTCGCTAATGATACCCGGGAATCAGCGGATACCATACGTCAGGATAAGTAATACCACATACGACAGTTGTGACATTTACGTATTTAATTTAAATTTGCGAAAAAAGTGATTCGTAATACATTACATGGCACATTTCTATTTTATGGTTATTGTAACTAATGCATGAAATGCACGTTTTGAAGGATAGTTAACTCTCATGTTAGAAAATTCACATTATGATTTTAATCGTTTACGGTTTAAACTGTTGGGAAATTGTCGTTTATTGAGTTGCGTAAATCTTTATAGATCGTAAGAAAACAATCAAATTTAAATGCACACTCACGTTGCAGTGTCAATGTTAACCAAGAATGTTAATTACATGTTACAACCAATAAAATAAAAATATAAAATGCATGGTAGTAAACAAAATGTTTATGTTTTATAAAACAACAAATGTCCCTTAGAAAAAAAATTAAAAATTTATGTCAGTCTACGTGACAATTTAGAAAATTTACAAACTCAGTTAGCACTTTAGATTGAAATACGGTTCTGCACACCTGCAGCAGATTTAACATTCGCCATAATTGCGTTAAAATTTAAATAATGGAATAATTTAGATTTTATTTATGATGTGATGATGTGTTTATTTACACAATCCCAATAAAAATAACAAATAGATTCCACTGAACGTATACATTTCAATGAAAATCATTACAGCACATAATCCATCCATCTACAATTGTTGATAAACTAATTCTTGAAAATATTCAAGTCAACGAACATTGAAGCATGTGACATAAGTTTCGGCGCAGCGTGCTTTATAGATAGGTCATAGACTTACGGAATACGTATCAGTACTTTTAACATATTGGAGAATATACATATATATCCTCGCAGACATTTGTGCAGTTCACTAAAATTCATTCTAACAATTTTCTGAAAGTACGTCAATGTATGATTATTTAATGCGGGACACCACGTTGAAAGTGAATAGATGTAAAGAATAATTTAACTGCATGACGCAATCATTAATGTTTTCACGATTCGCGTTACGAAACTTTTCGAGTGTTAAATTACTCAAAAAACATCAATTTTTACATGATGTCCTCACGTTGTATGAATCCTATGTTATTAGGCAAAAATTTACAAATAAATTTTATTGTGCAAGAAAACGAAGATGTTAACTTTGTTTTAGTGACTTAAAAGCAACTGTTCTGCATTGAATTATTCGAACCATGCGGGTTGACTAATACGAGAGAAGTTAGCAAAAAGTTGCTAAGCAGGAAAAACAAGAAAATCGTGATAATAAATTTCTCTCATTTTGAGAAAGAAATACCAGAAAACTGAAACATACCTTGAACCCAAGTGTTCGTGTGGGATTTAGGACTACGCCCATGCATACCTAGGCATGTTATCACAATTCGTAGTTAAAATGTTGAAATTTCCACCCGGATTTGTTCAGTTTTTATTTGGTACTTTTGATCGTTCCACAACACTGCTGATTAGGTATTAATTCGTAGGTTTAAATACCGGGAATAGCTGGTTGAATCACAGTGTGATCAGGCGCTGAACGCGTGGACGAATCGAAGATTACACGTGTTCTGTTGAGACCTGGTTACGTCGTAGCCTTATTTTCTATTATGCTAAATTTACAGATCCGGCGTAGATAATGATAAGTATAAGATAAACCGGTAATTATAACAAAGCTAACACGATATACATGTGTTAATTATGTTAACGAACGAGTTTCATCAATGGATTGATGGCAGATAATCATAAAAATCGTATACGTGAGGAAATACACTGAGTTTATTCGAAACAATATATACCGAATATTCCAATTTTGTGTCTCAGTCATTTTATTAATTTTGCTGCTGCACCCATGCTGAGAGTGTTGAAACACACTGTAGTCAATGTTTCCAGAGTGTCTTCATGTCCTAATACAAAACCCTATTATAGGTTATAGGACTTAATAATAAAGACATCAAAGCAATTACTAGAAAACAAATAAAATGACAAATAAAAATTGCAAAACGACAATAAAGACACTTGCTAGAAATTCAGAAAGCGACCCTATTTTCAACGATCTTAAATATCTTCCGAAGACTTATGTATGATGTTATTGAGTTAAATATTGATGATAAGCGTTGGTGCAGGATACGTATCACCCTCCTGGCTTGTGATAGTCCGTGACAGTTTTTCGTTGTAGCATAAAACTTTTGGACTTTCATGAACTGTGAATTTATGTAGTTAACTAGATTTATAAACAAGTATTTCTAACTAATTCGTCAATAAATTTAAATATTTTCTACGTTCACACAAACATAAAACTATACCCTGTTAGCAAGAGTGACAAAACCGAAATAATTGTATGTGTTGTTTTACTTATTAAATGTAACATATTTCAACAACTGGTTTTTAGTTAACTTAATTTGTGCCAAATATTTCCTTTAGAGGCCAAAGAGTTCACTCCATTTACATTAGAAGATAATGAAGGTAATGGAAGCTCAAGTTAAACAGGGTATATGATACGCCCGAAAGGCGATATTTATTTTTCCAGTATCGTAGCTAATATTTATCTAAATCAGGTGACAGGTTTCAACCAGAACCCCTCATTTTTAAACTATAATGGAGATAACTAGTCTGACTTGATGACCCGCGACGAATGTATTTAGCAAAACCGATAATTAAAGGCGCAAAATAGATTATTAAACGGAAATGGTAAAGTAAGAATGATCAGGTTTTCAGTTGTACAAAGTCCCCTTTGATCAAAAAGTATATTTGAAAATAATTAATCCAAAGTTGCACATCTTCACTCAAAAATGACATGTTCTGGTATCTTTATCATTTTTTTGGTTATGCATGTATTAAATTGTCTTTTATGTGTACATATTTGTAAATTTGGAAAAATAAGATTTTTACAGTATTCGTTTTGGAAAGAAAACCTTTCTTTACTGAAGAATTCAAAATTTAAAAGAATAAAATATGCACACTGTTCAGAAAATTTGTTGCAGCGTCGGTATGACCGGATTTGAACCAAAAATTATCAAATCGCTATTTTATTCTTATAAAATTTCAAGCGTTTGTTTAACAAATCCAAGTATGCGGAGTGTCTCCCTGCGGGCAAGTCGACTAAATGTTCTATCAAGATAAAATGTGGTAATAAGCCCCAGGAGTGCAACGTTTGACGCGATCTCGCAGTTTACACCTGATACGTGTATACACCATCATATGTCATACAACTTGTTCGTTACTTGAGCAGACACTGACAACTTTCAAATACAAAAAACGTAACAAATGGAATTGATTTGCTGCGAAAATTTGATATAAAATCAAAAAATACCAGTGATCACTTCAAAAATTGATTGTAAAGAAAACGAGTATCCAAAACTTTAAAAAAATGGAGCGGAAATGAACAAAAATCCTAATGCAAACCACAAAGATTATGTATAATGCATTCAGCATGGCGATTCATATAGTTCATATTTATCATGGTCACGTTTGCAAACTATATTAGATTCAATTGGCAAATTCGGAAATATTCTTAATTGTATTTGACCTTTATCGTAAAAGAAAGTGAAGGCAAGATTTATTGCATCCATAGTAATAACTTTATTATGTAACCTCATTTATTACAAAACGTTGCTAGTTTTACTACAACTTGTATTCATATATGACACTTGTCTATAACGTAATTGAGCAGGATTGAAATATCGGTCATGGACTATTATTTTCTCACTTTCTTTCCAGTGGACATAAAAGATCGTTCCATTATTTTTATCGAGCATGATCTCAGTTATGTTTCAACAAACCTATTTCAATTGTCTTCGCTTCCTACATTCTGATATTGTCTCGCAGTGTTAAATATATCACTATTATCTGGAGACAACATGCGATTAAAAAAATCGGGATGGCGTAGTCTGGACCATATTTCAAACTTCTTACACAATTCAGTTAGTAGTAATTGTGCATGCTGATTTATAAGGTCCAATATTCTGGCGACAGTCTGGTGATTTTGAACAATTTGTAAAAATTTAAATTTTCTCATGTCAAAGATTTCAAACATTTTATCACAGCCTTGGGCCATTTTGTTTAAAAAATTTACAATGCAGTCTTCTTACAAAACTTGTAGTTCTATAAGTAATTGGAATCATTACATATTTTATAAAAATGTCATTGGATTTTATTAACCCCTTTAACCTAAAAACCTCCATCACGCAAGTACGTTAGGGGTTAATATCCAATACGCTAAAAATAATACAAGTTCATTTAGATAATATTTTTATAGTTTTTGTTGCCATTAATGTGGCCAAGAAACCAGTCATAAGAAAGTAATGCTTAAAATATCTAACTAATACTTCAGCCAGTAAAACTAATTTAATATCGGAAAGATGAAAAAACGGTATCCTCAGAGAATATTGATGTTAATAAACCAAATAGGCAATTTTTCCGTGCATTCTGCTCGGTGCCACCTGAACATACAGTTCGTTATCTTATGTTATTAACGACGTAGAAACTCATTAAGTCTAATAAACTTTTATTGCAAAAGTGCTTTTTTACTAACTTGCAACATCCGTGTGTATTTCCGACAGTGCATAATTAAAATTTAAACTTGTAATTACAAAGGTAATTGTGAAAGTATTCTTTGATGATAGAGAAAAGATGCGATAATCTTTAAACCAATAACCATGAAGCCTTTTTAGAATGACCAATTAAACTTATACGCTTTACTAGGTTAATATTTTAACAACCCTCTGCCTCGGTTTATTGGTTTACTAAAAGTAAACATTTTAGTAGGGTTTATTCACACCATAACAACAGAATGCGTTCCGAGCAATAAGTTTGAATGAAGCAAACTAATCATTTTAAGTCAAAGCTTCAGCCAAATAAATATTAACATGGGGTCGAAATGATCGAGGACATTTAATAAATAGATTAGGATATTACATTTTCAAACGACAATTCAACCTTCATGAGTACCGAGATATACCTGCCATGTTAAAATTTCATTCCCATGCAATCAATAATCAACTTGTGAAAAATGATGAACATTTTCCTTCACATTTGCTTTCTGTATAGACTCATTAGTTGAAAACCAAATTACTCTTTTCACAATTATAAATGCCACGAACAATTACATTTTATGATGAAAAGTTATTGTTCATTATGATTTTGTTTATAAAAACCAAAACAAAGATTAAGTTGTTTAAATAAACGTATTTTGTTTTGACATGAATGTTTATATTAGGTGACACGCGTGTTTGTAAACATATTACATTGGGATGAAAAATGATATTATGATGGACGATGTTTTCAGAGAATGTGGATTGGATATCACATTTGTAAACACTTGTACAGGATATGAGCCATAAATGCAATACATTTTATGGCATAAATATATTGAAGTAGCTGGAAATAGGCAATTTCCTCTCAACAGAATTAGTATACAAAGTGGAATGAAATTGAATCAAAACACAAGTCATCTCTAATAGAAGATATATTAAGCAATTAAAAAGCAAAAACTTCTATTGGGAACTACAAAACAGCACATAGTAATGGACCAAGTAATAATATAATGAAAATATGTTTTGTCTGGAAATTGAAAAGCCAACTGATATAATTTGACGTAAGCTTGAAACAGGAATCGATCATTTTAAATATACAGCATTCATTCATTGTTTGGGAATTACTTTCTGATTTTGCCTCAGACCTGCTATATAATAAGTCCAATCAAAATTCAACTGGTTGCAAACACGTCAGCAATCGTCAAATAAAGTCAATTGAATTGCTTTTATTTGATTTTATTATTTGTTATATTTAAATAACATTGCAACAGTGTCAATGTAGACGAAGTGACTCTTAACAAGTTTCTTTTAATATGGAAACGAATTCAGAGAAACAAGATTTTCATATATTTTTTTGCAGCTAACTTTCGCTACGAAGAACCAAATAAATATAAATCTGTTTCAAAAGTTTTTCATTCAATGCGAATAGCATTTTGAAAAACCTCCAACGCGTATCTCTATTAAAATACTGCTTAGAATCCTAATGACGTACACTTGTCATAAATATTACCAAATCTATTTTCGACTTAATGCTTGTATGGGAAGAATTTCTTAAAATTTCCGGCAATCGTATAAAAGAACCTTGGGCGACAAAGCATGAACCAAACCCAAGATTTAGCAGTGTGATTATCGACCTACGCTTTTCTTATTCTAAACATAGAACAGCAGAACAAATAATCTTGTGACATTTTCCCAGTATCAGTTTTGAAATGTCCGCAGTGAAATTTAATGCAAAGCAAGTGCGTGGTACATATAATTACCTTCTGAGCCTTGAGGATGTGATGTTTCAACCTATTTCAAATTATACGTTTTAATTGTTTCAAGCAGACAACCGCATCCTAAGTTTATCGTTTTATACGTCATAATATGAGAGGCATTTTAAACAAGTATATATATAATTATTTTGTGGTCAATATAATGAGCGATGAGTTTGTCATATTGCCGAAATATTGTATCGGAATAAGTTCTTCGAAACAGCGAACAAATGAGTTTCGCAACGTACTATTTTGATTGAAACTTATACTGAATTAAAAAAGTTACACGTATTAGAAATTACCATGATTTGATCAAAATTGTGCATCAATAATTTTTAAATTTAAATCTGTTTCAAAATGACGAGATTTCACTTATTATTCGCGGAACATAATCGCTTGCGTAATGCACAAATGCGCAGAGACCACATTACCTATTCAGTTATTGATACCAAAGCGTGGTTCCCAGTTGTTAAAATTTGCAAAAGCATCTGCTTAGAAGTATAATTTAACTAATTTTGCACGTTTATCACGCAATAAAGTTGATCTTATACGTCCAAGTTATCTCTTCAGTGTGCTACCTATCCACGACTAAATTATGTGAAGTTATCACTTGAGTATTGCTCCTTTAAATAATCAACGTTCAATTTTTAAAAGTTAAGTTTTAGTTCGTGGGTATGAAATTCCATCTTAATCCACAAAGTTTGTACGACCCGACGCAAAATCTGGCGATGAGTTGCGACATCACAGCTGCTTATTTGATACTTTATTTCATGTTATACAATCTGCGCAAAACGTTGATGCTGTAGTATAGGATTTCGTGTTGACATCCATACCAATATAAATTCAAACTCATCATCAACAAAGCAAGTTGGAAGTTCAAGAAAGCTGTGAACTTTCTTGAAAATTCAGAAAATATCAGGTTGTTTAACATGTTCACTGATTTTATAACTTCTATTGAATTTGGTCATTTCTTCAAAAATACTACTACTCACATGTTTTGTACCCGGTGTGAGACTACTCACTTTAACTACGACGAACACATAAATACAGTAGCATATGTGGATTTGTTTTTTCTGAATACGCAGTGAATTCTTTTGTAACTTTTTATGTGAGTTCTTAATGTCGACAAGCTGAATATTCTCGAATACACATTTAAATTTTCATCCGTTTATCGTCATAAAAAAACTATTGGTACGCACAGAAAGATGGAAAAAGTGAAACAAGCTGATTAAATGTATGATTTTTCACCCTTAGCGACAACGTCCCGCTTTTGATAAGGTGGAATATGAGAAAAAAAATTAAATAATTTCGTACTAAACGTTGGCACTTACCTTGTATAACTCTTTTATCGAATTGAGCAAAAATTGTGATTGGTTTTCAGTCCGATGTCTTTGTAGTTGAAGGTTGTCAGTTGTGGCTGCGATATTCAGCAGTCTCTATGTCTCAATCAAATTGCTCCTGGTTAGGAACAATACTTGATCGAAGACATTACCATCAACCAAACGCACACCCGTCGCCACGACGAACAAGACTAACGTGAAAAGAATCTTGTCTACCGTTCCCGGTAAAAGGAGAGTTCACAAAAAAGTGCAGTCGGATATTCATTCATAGCGTGAGAGAGGTTTTCGCGCTTTTCATGCTCCTGCTTCAGGGCACTTTAGTTTATTCTTTATAAATCCACCATGTCTTTATTTTAACACGACTTGAGAGCGTGAACATTTTGTGTTAATCCCGACTAATTTTAACAAGGACTATACCTGTTAATAATGACCTACGCAAATAGACATTATCGCGGTATTTTTAAACCAAACCCGAATCTGGAGAAAGTAGTCATACCGGTTCATCTCACTTAAATATAAAAAAGTACATGACATGGTAGTCATTGTATTCTATTATTCTTTTAAAGTTGATTACACATAATTGATTCATTTAAACAATTCTTAAGCTATTTTATTAGTTTCTGGTAATTGCTTTTCTGAAAAATGATAATATTCTCATTTTTACACTCATTATGATAAAACCAACTTGTTATACTCGACACTTAGGAAATTCTTTCATTTATAACTCTTATTTCGATTCTCGTGACAACTGTGTTATAAATATTTATGTTTTACAAAAATATTAAATAAAAAGTCGTTTCGAAATTAGAACAATTGATATACTGTATATGTAAACTTCAAGAGAAATGACCCGCTCTTGTACACTGCCTTGGCCAGGATTGGTATACGTTATAAACGCTATGGCGAAAAAATAAACGGTTACTACATATCCCAGTCCTACACCCCCTCCTACATCTCAGTATTTATTGCATAGATCTTTGTTTAATAATACCAATTAATAACAGAATAATGCAAAATGAATTTTGTTTCAATTCTTGAATATATTAAATGTGAGTAGCCCAAGTATACTAATTTGCCTGTGACAGCAAACCTCATTAAAATTTTAAGAGATGATCGATCGGCTGAGCGAATATAACGTGAAGTCCATACCTCGTGTTATTGTCACAGTGGTTCCGGGGCACAGCGGTATAAAGGATATGAGAACTTCTTCAGACTAAAATACAACATTTGAATCAATTGAAATAGCTATTCTGTTAAATTTCATAATGAAATCTTCAAAGCTTCAGAATTCGTTTTCAAAATCAGACACATGGCCAGAAGCATTTGGATTTACAATATATGGAAAAGGCCCAACACATATTATAAAGGTTGTACCTGGAAGCGTTGCAGCTCAATCAGGGTTAAAAGCAGGAGATCAGATCTTACAGGTGAATTTTACGCAGATTGTATATTTTATCTCTAATTCGGTGACGGAGTTGTTCGAAATGTGATTTTTCTTTCGATTAGTTTGTGATATCATTTCCAAAAACGTGTGGTATTTAAAGAATGACAACGAATCACAATATCATAAGAAGTTTTTTTATCAATTTAATCAATTTCCTTTCTTTGCTCCGAAACATAAATGAACTTAATGGAGTGCATAAAATCAATTTTTGTTCAGGTTAATTCGCACGACGTTAGCGGATGGGGAGACGATGACATCATTTCTCACGTATCAAAACTTTCACAGCATCCACCAAGTCTTGGGGTAGTTTCTAGGATCCGAGAAGTTACCTTGCAGTAAATAATTTTATATTATAACATTATTCGGGCATTGTCATCTGATGCAATATCCTTCACGCTACTTTTCATAATTGCATAAATATTTCATTAGGCTTCAAATTGCTATTGAACAATGTGCATCTTAATATCGACCAAATTAATATATGCATAATATAGTAGTGAGCATGATCTTGTTTTCTTATGTGTCCTGTCAGAACAAAATTTATAAAGATAAATAAAATAATAATTTCTGTTGCAAATATTATACTACAATAAAAATAATTATAACTTTGATGCTTTCATATTTTAGACCGTCTCCAATCTCGAACGAATTTGGATTCAGCCTAATAGGAACATTTCCGGTGAAAATACATCAAATTAAGTCAGAGAGTCCGTCAGACGAAGCAAATCTTATTAGAAACGATCTCGTTATAAAGGTCCGTCCTTCTGTTTGTACATATTGTGCAGTGGTATTAAATTCAAGTAAATTGCTTTGTAATGTACTCGACCGTCTGAAATATTTGGATATCAATTTATAACAATTTTAGAATTTATTTCAATATAAGCGTTTATGGTTTCTACATCCCATTGCTCAAATATGACGACTGACATATATTCTTTGTTTTGTTACAAAGTTAGACTGTTTGTGATGCTATATTGTATGAACAATATGTTTGTTATAGTTAAAACTATATAACGTCGCTATATAAAGTTGCCGTCCCCGCTTCCCGGTAGGATTTAAATTGTGTAATTGTCAAAAATATATATATTACAGTAACGTGGGTATGATAGTACCAAAAGTAAAATCTTAAACATAATAATATACAGCATGGTAATAGCGGGTTCAAAAATTAGTCGTGCTTGCGTGACATGTACTGAATTATAGATAAGACAAAATATAAGCATCGAATTTGGAATGCTGCTCGTGAATTTATATAATAAAAATTGTTCTCAAATGCTTATATTTGAAAATATCATCTCAACTTAAATATTGATATGTTTATCATCTGTCTGTGCAATTCCGACTGGAAAATATACCACTTTTTTTGACAAAATTCGTAAATTAATTGATGTCATAGCATTTTTATTGAACCGACCGCGTGATGTAAATAAACTGTATTAACGCGAATTTTCACAGAATATTAGCAAAATATTTTCACTGGCTCAAAAGATACGCGTGAGAATAAGTAAATAATATACAGTGCATGACTACACTGTATACTGATGTTACACAGGTTGCTCTTTTAGACCGTTGGGCAATTGCGGTATAATTGTACGTTTTGTCTGTTTGCCTTAGTATATAAAGAATTTCTAATAATATTTTTGTTCATAATTCGTTGTTATTTGTGAAATAATTTACTTTGAAGCACCGAAGTTATTTTTTATAGTTTTGATCACTTTTTAAACATATTCTTTTCTCCATACCCGTAGACAATTGATTATATTACAATTTGAGTGCAAAATTTAAACACTGCGTTATTCTTAACCTGATATATTTAATTGTGCTTATAGATGTCTCTGCCATGTCTCTGAATGTTGAGAAGTATTAAAATTCATTTTGAAAAGGAATAGTTCATGTTTCCACAATTTATCACATATTTATAAGTAATACCTAATAGTCGATGTTCTGTTTCTGTTTGTTTCAAATTATCTCTGTTTTATATTTTATGCTCTATGTTAACGAATGACACGTCACAACTAATGGAAAAAAATATAAAAAAAAATAACACACATAAAGAATAACATAATATCAGTATGCCACTAATGTAAAGGAAGCTTGTTGATGTTTTATGCTGCAGTGAATGTTAGGCGGAGGTTGCCCTTCAATTAAACCAATAATTATGCATTTCAACGAACTTGCAAACCGTGTAATTAATAATCAAAAACGTTTTACCTCTTGTTCTTAATCCGGTTTATGTTCCGATAATTGTAGAATTCTAAGTGAGTGAGCAGGTGAAACATATGTAACACAATAGTCAAACTTTATGTTCGTTTTTGTAGTGTCCCTATGACTTGATGAATAAAAAAAACGGATATTCAAATTTGATACCCGCATATTGCTTTGATTCATTGTAAAAATGAATGTAAACGGTCTGTTGCCTCATTTACAAAGTAATCACAAAACCCTGTCTATTGCGACTTGATGCAGTGATATAAAAAAAGGAATGCGCCTCAACGTAAATTGGTGTTAAAATATCAGCCTCTTTCAAATTTATCTATTTAAATTACCTCCGTTTAAAATATGCGCCGTTATGTAAATACATGAATGCAGCAAGCTATGAATGTAATATGAATTTAGGTGCCTATAGACTTTAGCCAAAGCATATCATACAAATTGGTAAAAGTTTTGTCCGAACGTATAGTTCCGGCAGAGCGTCAATACATAAAAAAAAACTACAACAAAATATTTTTAATCTTACTTTTTCAGAACTTTATTCTTTCTGTTATTATAATTTTCTGAACTTAACATAACAGAACTGTATTTTTATATTTTTCTCAAGCATTCTGGTATGAAATCTATCTTTGATATTTTTATAATTCTGGTAATTGTGGATGGTTTGTATCACTGTGAATTGCATAATTTCTATGTAACAAGATTACTTGAATTGGCTTTGTCATTTTAGCCACGAAGTTCATTGTCTCTTGACCTCACTTACATCAAATAATAAAAAACTACGCGTTGTTGCTGAAATGTCACTCAAATCACCTAGCAGAATTCTTGCTAGCTGTTTCCTCAGCAATTGCAAGCGATTACATTTGTTTCCTTAACCTCTTTTACATCATCATTTCAGTAAATATATATCGTCAATGTTTTCTTTGCTTACATTGACATTTTCTAGATCGATGGATATCTCATTACTTCTCTGTTTCAAGCGCGTCGTCTGGCGGACAATGCTGTTCGGAATGGCGGAATAAAGCTCAGCATCATTCCCGCTCCTTCAGCTGCGCCGTCACGTGCAATTTCTCAAACTGAAATGCCTGCAACTAATCGAGTAAAGGAATTTGTAAAACGATTTGAAGCACCTCGTACTGGACAAGTGAAGGCACAAACATTTATTGAAAAGGTGAATACAAATGTAAAACATTGTTTGCGTTTTACAGTCATGATTTTCATAAAAAAATCATTTTGTTCTACAGTGTTACTAATAATTAAAACAATTCTTCGTGAGGTTGTCTTGCAGGTCTGCATACTTCAATTATTATTTTTTGGTTATGTCTCATCCAAGGGTAATCTTGTTATTCGATACTTCCCTTAGCTCTCAAGCATTGATATTGTGTAATATTCACTTGCGTGATAGTAAATCAAATGTTACTTGTGTTATATTGTTTAAAACAAATTCCATAATAACCTTCAGATCAAGAAATATTTTCATGAACGTCCAGCTGTGATTGGAGGTATTGTTCGCTCAATAAAGCAATATTCAGAAGACCGGAATCTTGAACCATTTGTGTTTACACTTACAGCCATTTTGGATCCACCCGAAGAAAAGAAGGTTTTGGAGGAACTGAGGTAAAAAATTACTACAAAATCAATGCTAGCAAAGTAACAGATGAATTGGCCTAAAATAATCCATATATATAAAGATATCTGATTCTTTTCGAGATAGTATTTATTCGGGGCTCTCGAAGTATGCAAACCAAGATGGCGGACATCGGAATGTAATATGTGTACTAGGTTAGGGTTAGGCCATAATTTTAGGTATAAATACTACGGGAGGCTCTTGGCTAGTCTTCGAACTGATAATAGGACTAAAATAAGGAAAATTGGAAAAAAATTATCGCCTAACCCTAACCTGTTACCCATGTTACGTTCCGATGTCCGCCATCTTGGTTCGCATACTTCGGGAGCACCATTTATTCGGCATGAAACGATCACAGTCACGTCACCACTACTGTGTTTCCCTTTTCTCCACATGCTCTGAATGTGACTAAAAGTGTCTATATCATATTGATGCAAAATTTTCCATGTTTCAATTACTGTTCTTTACTGTAGAAGTATTCATGTTCCACATATTCGCTTTAAGCGAGTCTTTTCTGAATGAACAGTTGTCTATAAATGAGCCAGCTTGAATCGACCGTCGGTCAGTCCAATTCCATCACGACCACAATATTGGACGTTTTTTTGCAATCTGTTCACATCCAACAGGGTCGATTATCAATAAATAATCTAAGAATAAATTGTTGGATGCTTATTTATTTATTTTAGAATTTTCATACCCCGTCAACACAAGTCCGTCTATGACACATTAGTGAAGAAAGCTTTAAACCAGAAGAATTCTAAGGTAAGGGCAATGATTTGGCCTGAAGATATGTTTTAAATCATGGCCTGAAATTTAATGATTTTTTTCTGTGATAGGTCAAACTGTCCCGTTTAAAGAATTTCAGTCGCAGTTCTCCACTGCCACCTATCGGAAAACGGCATGCAGTTGTTCAACACGATGCTGGTCAAAATGATTTTGTGGCAACAGTGAGGTAAATTGTTGGTATCGGATTGAAACTTAATGCTAAATATTTTGTAAATAAAGTAGAGTTTAGTGGCTTTTGAGTATTTATGTACAAACTGGCACTTGCGTAATACTGAAAAACGCAAAACGTTAGAAACCTTTTATCACCCAGTTTTAAGATTTCATTGAATTACGATACATGACGATCATGAAAAATATTGCTGCCCGCATACAATCCAATTTATAAGTCATTTTTTTGTCATTGCGATATCTAATTATTTTCTCTCGTTACTAGCCTCAACAATAACCCAAATATAATTCACAGAACTACTCCCAGAAAAAGCGGAAATGAAGCTCATTTTCGTAAATAGAAATACTTTTGAGACAATTTATTGCGTTATTAATTAAAAGTATATTTTATCAAAATGTTGATAAAGGTGGCATAATGTTTAATATCAAAATCAATATATATGCAGCAGTGCCAAATCAACTCTGCAAATTGTGTGAATACGTCTTTGACTACCTTGCTTTTTCAATCGAAAATAAAAGAAAAGTTTCGATTTCAGCCTCATACACTAGAAATATAAGTTTCGGAAATGCTTTATAGATATAGTGAAACTAAAACTATGCTAAATAGCAACTAATCATTAAACAATGTATTCATAACTTCCTATGCCTTGGAAATAAGAGAATTTATGATATTTTTCGTACGTGTACCTTCCAGTCTTCATATTTTGTAACAGTATATGCAGTTTTAAGTTCACGCATCCTATACTCTCTCTTCTGAATGCTTCTTACATCTCCACATGTGGCCCATAACGGCACTGGAGTCATGGTCGGGAAAATCGTTCAAAATATCGACAACACAGCCTTTGTGTGATTACAAAACAAATATGCTGTGCCAAATACTAATAAATACTAGTAACCCGCTTTTTAAACATGACATCATTTTTCGAATATGTCACACGATGACCCCCGTATCAAATGTATTTGCTCGATAGAGAATAATTTTAAAAGACTAGTGAATGTAGTAATATGTAATACTTTTTATTGAAAAAAATATTATTTTTGCAGACAAGTTCAAGTTGTTCGTCGACACATGAGTTTTGGAATAACTTTGAGAGGAGAAAATCCGGTGCAAGTTCAAGATGTTGACAAAGGTGAATTTTGAAATTTTCTAGTTAAAACAAATTCAAGCATTTAGTTACGACTCGCCTCAACCTGGAAAATGCTATTGAATCCAAGTCATGTCTCCTACAAAATGATGTCTTTTGACAAATATAACTTTTTTTTATATATATGCATTTATAGAATTATTAGAGTTGTTGTAAGTTATTGTTGTTAATGAGATCATATTTACAATTGAGAAATCGTGAAAACATTTCGTGAAAAATAAAAACGAAAAAAATGATATTACATATACAAATAGTTCCGAAATCTTGGTAATTGATATGAAAAAATGATTAAAAAGCCGTGTTTTTTAACATGATTCAAAACAAACAAATGGAGAATTAGAAAAATATTCATATATTATCAATAAATTTCATTCATCTTGTAAGGAATATCAATTAATTTTTTTAAATCATTCGAACAAATATTTTTGTTTAATATTCTGACTGATATGAGTATGATTCAAACTCTAGAAACTAATTGTTTATTTGATCATTCCCGAAGGAGAGTCAGGACATGCAGCCATTTTATAAAAAGCTAAGTTATATGGGGTATGAAGAATTGGAATTTACCATTTTCAGTTTTATGATTTCAGCTTATTATTTCATTAGTAAAGTAGTGTGGTTGCAGCAGGTCAGACCAGATCGCGTAGTTAAGTTAGTGACCTGCAGAAGTTAAAAGTTTTTTGCTACAATTAAATATTTCGAGTGTATGTTTACAATGAATTGAACTATACTCATATTTATTCAATAAATATTTAATTTGGTTGGAATGGAATTTCATGATCATCCTGATATTTAATAATCATGACCCCGTTTAACGTTTTGTTCTCGACGAAGATAAAAGAAATGGCCCGCCTTATTATCCCAACAAGAAATGGGGGAAGCTAAAAATAACTTTCTGCAAGACTGCAAAACAAGCAATGCATTAAAATGAAAATAAGCTATTTAAAAAATTTGGTAAAGAAGTACTGTTATTTAAGAATGGTTCAACCATGAGTTTCTTCCGATGGTTGCGTTAATAATGAATCATACTTGACCAAATGAATCGATGAATGGGCTTCAACTCGGGAAACGAATCGTTATGCTCAATTACCACACAGATGTTTGTTCTTAACTTCTTACTTGCACAGAGACGTCTAAAAAAAATTTTAGATAAAAATAGAACTTCATCGATTTTGAATCTAAAACATGTCAAATAAATATCCGTAATCATTATCATATATTTGACTATTCTGTTGTCATAGTTTTCACTTTACATATGCGATATAGATCTTCATAAGTAAACACTCATTCGTATAAATACATACGATTACTGACATCGGTTATATTTTAAGTTTTAACGAAAATTAAACAATGCTGAATGTGCATTTAATTCTTGATAAACTTTACTTGATCAAATTGCGAATCGTGTTTTCATGCCAGTGAAACAGTACATTATTTATTCTTTGCAAGACGGCAATTTTTTCGTGATTAGTATTCCTGGGGTTCATACGTCAAAATAAAAAAAGCATTGCGAATAGAAATGCTTGTTGATGGATATACATTCAATCCTACATTTTTATCCTTCAGCATTTTGACTTTGATTTTAACCTATAACTCCTTCATATTTGAGACTATTTTAATGTATTCGAAGAAATTCGTCTTTGACCACAATTAAATATGACAAAATGAATTTATCAGTGTGATGCCATTTATTTATAGTTTTCTTTAACAGTTTCTTTATAAGAAGTATTAACTTTGACTATGAAGGTGGAAAACCGCACGCGGAAATATGCTTTTGAAATATTTGATAAGCGTAAACAATGACTTTCTTCCGCTTTTAGAATTTTTCGAGGAAATTATAACAGGATGTTTGACGTTGTGACATAACCAAGCATACGAGGATGATAAATGGTATCGAACTAATTCCATCTATCTTGAATAAATGCAGGGCCAAAGTTAATTACCAATTATTAAAAATTCTTTCTGTAACTGGATCTGAAAATTCGCCGGTGCATGCGTTTCACGTTTCCGCTTGTTTATGATTCGCTACATTCAGTTTAGAAAGACGAAATTCGGGGACAGTTGTTTCATTCTTCATGTAATAGGATGTACTAAACGATGATTGCTAAAGTTGCTAAAAATTTGACTGAGATTAGATGATAAGTTTACATTCCAGTTTTTTCAATACTGATAGATATGCTTTGAGAATTGTAAACAATTGTGGCTTTTTTTCTGGATTTTGAATGATCCAAAAGTTATTTACTGAACTAGGCTGGAAGCATTTGACTCTCAAAAGTGTCCGATTGCGGAAGATTGATTTTGAAAAAAAAATGGTTTGTTGTGTGAATTTGGGATTAAAAATCACGATAACGTGATTAGTTTTTAGAGAATTTTATATATTATTTGTAGAAAATGGAAATGATGTAAATACAGCTGTTTTAAACGCGCTATTTGGGTAAATACACCATTACGAATGTGTTGAAAATTGCCTATCCAGCTTAGTTCTTTTTACCCATAACTAAGACGCAGTTCATCTTGAGACGTGGCGACCACAAAAATGCTTTTGATGTGGGTGTACAAATAGTTTTCAGGTCGAGCTTGAATGGGCATAGATAACATATATATTTTATAAAGCATTTTGGTGCATGTCGCTGGTAAGAGAGGATCACGTTTCTTTTATAAGTCATTTATGTTCATTGTTTTGTTGTCGAGCATGGAGTGCCAAAAAGAGCAGGTACATTACAGACAGGATGACAAAATAGGTATTCATATCTAGTCAGATGTCGGTAAATATTTCAATAAAATTTTGGGTTGAAATGAATATTTCATTTTTTTTTATTATCGTTGAAATCTGTGGGCTAGAATCTAAATGACGAATGATATTTTCACAACAAAATAACTGTATGATTTGCAAACGCAATTTCTGACAAATGTGTTTTTAGTGCTTACTTCGTGGTGGTATAGAAAACAATTATGTGTCATCGATTCAACGAAGGCGATTGAAGTGATTTGGGGCTAATTTTGCCGTTTGTTGTCCGACAAATAAACATCACGCGAATCTGTTTATTCGACTAAAATTCAAGTGATTGCGTCATGGTATATGGCTGTCCGCTTGAATTGGTAGGAGACATGTATTCATTGGCGAGGAGGTTGACGAAGAATTTGATTGCCAAATTTTGAATGCTTTCCTATTCTTTTTGAATGGAAAAATAGGCATAATTTGAATTGAATAACAATCTCTACTTCAATAAACGAACAATCCAATTTTGTTATCATATATATACTGTTCAAGAGTCAACAGATATTTTGCAACATTTTATAAATAATTTTTGATACTCTGTCAGCATATTCTGTGGAACTTCCTTCTAAAGCTGTCCATTATATGCATATGTTTCGATTATTTCGATCATATGCATATATTTCGATTTCATATCTTAAGTAATTGATTCTTATGAAAACATCCATGAAAACTAAATGTGATGGTTAACTTGACAAAGATTTGAAATAAAATTCAATTTCAAAAGCTTAATGTTTCCTACATGGATATTTTAAAAATATGTGCAAAAATAGGATTTTTGGACTGCAAGAAAGTAATAGCACGGACATTCTTTATCTGGTGGCGATATTTTATTACATTTTCCCTTCATTTTAGATGTGCATAAAATGGATGTAAACATGAAATTTTATGTTAGTTTTTTCCAAGTTCTTCAATATTGTGGATCTATTGATATTAGAAAATTGTGAGACAATCAAACTTAAAACAGTTCTGTCCGTGAATAAATAGTCTATTTATGGTATTGAGAGAGCCAACAAGTCTACGAGATAATTCGTCATTCGTTTTCATAACCGTAAAATGTCATTTCCTCATTCCGGCCTTTTCGCTTCGTCGCCAAGCGACTCGATCTTTTTTTCTAGAATTCAAAACCAGTTTACTGTCGCACACCCCAGTATGCGCTCAAATAGTCGTCTGGACCTCGAGGATAAATAGATATCAGTTTTTATACCTTGTTCGTTTTGTACAAGTACTATATCGGTCAAAGGAGATGAGTTAGTCACAAAATATTTGATAATTTACCAGAATCAAATTTATGCAGAAGAACAGAAATTAAGGCGAGGTCAGATTGGCTGCTCAGAAACAAATATATTCCTAGATAGTCCGATTGGAATCAGTATCAATGCGCGCTTCACGCAATTGGATATTTAAAGTATAAGCTATTTGTGTACATCTGAGACATCGTTTGACGTTCATTTCACAAATGAATTCAATCAATTAGTTCTCGCTTTAGGGGACACAAATAGGGTCGTAAAATATAATATGTTCGGGTTCACTGCACTTTTGTATCGACTCAGTTAAGCCTAGCTAAGAGAACATACATTATACAGTTTGTTTAGCAGCTTACGCAAAATTGAGCTTATATATGTAAAAGCAAACCTTGTTGGTAGCGGAAAGCTTCTGTGGAGATTCAGTTCAGAATAATGCTTTTCGTATTGCAAATTGATCTATTGTATTAATTAAGGGAAAAATTAGTTGACAAACTATATTTTTATTGGTGGCTGTCATTGCGAGAGGTATCCAATGAACTACGTTTTATTTCATGTCAGGTTGAAGAATATGGGCAGTTGTTTTATCTTTTCTATTTTACTAGTCTCAATATGTTATTCGAAACACTTTCATTTTCGCGTTCAGAAAAATTACCTATTTTAAATTAGTATCAGGGTGTATATTATATGTTAATTGCTTATGTTGTATGTGTCTTATACAAAACGGGATAGTTTCGTCTTCATCATCTAACCGTTCTTCAAATTTACCCAATTTTACCAACGAGAAAGCATCTGTACGTAATAAGTAGAAAACAGCCAGCGTGAAAATTACCTACAATTTGGTTCTAACTCGATTACGAGAACTTCAAAAGAAAAATGCGATACCGATTTATTTAGATTGGAAAAAGTAGCAAAAAGTCGTTAAAGGATAATGTATCAAATAATGTCTAGACTGTCAATTTGATATCACATTTTGGCTTTCAAATTTCAGTGGCCGTAAACTAGCATTTTATGAATTATATAGTTATGAAAACACATTAAAAAATGGACGAGGTGATAGTATCAGAACAGAATTTGCAGTTGAAATAAACAATTGTTCTATTTTTTGTTCGAGCTTGCTGGTAAAGATATCCTTGTAAATAAACAGCGTGAAATATATATGGTTAGTTGAAATAGGACTGCCTGGCGCCTACATGCTACCCAGAGGTCATATTTAGTTAACCCTAATTTCCATTTCTCAAATTTCCTAAACTTGTAAGCGGTTGTAATGCGATTTATTATTAGTGTAATAAGCTTATCAGGTCGAACACTGATTATTTGCGCCAAGCATTTGCAATATACAAAGTGAAACTCTCACTAGATTTACATCTTTGACCATGTTTGAATGCTGTTTTTAAAGTCTTAAGCTTAAAAGTCAATATTTTGTACTCGAAAGCGATGCCATTTGTCTTCTTTTTCAAGCGTTTAATTTGTCTTCATTTAACGCATGACATGGTTCATGCCACAGCTTACCATGTCTGAGTGCTGTGTCAGTTATGGTTAATTATGTTAAACGATTTGTGTGTATGGAAGTACCAAGAATTTTATCATTTATTTTGGTTTCATCATTTTAATATTTTGTTAATGGGTGAATTAGTCACATAATACAACTTCGGACTATTCATCGGCACCATGATAGCATTTTTTAAATCCAGTGGACGTCGCATTGGTGGCATGACGACTGCAATATGTACATTATGTAGTATTTAAGTTTGGCCAAATATGCATCGCTCAGAATCGCTTTTAGGATTGGAACTGCATATTGTGGTACGTGCTTTCAACAAGTCGTCCCATTATCGTGGTGGTATGCGGTCTTGCTAGGCCAAAAATCTATTCCTGTAATGTTTTCTCGAAAAAGATAGAAATAGTGCTAATTTGGAACAAAAGTACGGAAACGAGCATAATATCTAAAGCCCGATGCTTGTTATAAGACACGTTTTATAAGTCCTTTCATTTTATAACCTGTAAAGGTAAAATCCTCAAGTGTTAATATGCCCGTTAGCCGTTACGTAATTTAGTATTTCTTGTGTAGGATTCTACATTATTCCAAATATGCATTGATATTTAGAGCAGGCATCTCACCTCAAAAGCGCTTCTTAAACTCAATTACTAGTTAGCTCATCTGTATAAGTGTAAATTATCCTAAGTCTCTATCTCTATGGTATGTCAGTAGAGTAAGTAGTCTTCACACTTGGTACATATCTCGTTCAATGAAATCTAGACATTTTGTTTTGATCATTACCTACGGTCCATGTCTTGCATCACAAAATAAATGGAAAAAATGTCAGATGGGTCTAAAGTTTCTAAACAATAGACCCTCTGTTGGGGGGCCTGGAATATTGCACCCTCATAATCGCATGGGTGACATATTTTGTCGTCATCTGAGGTAACACAGTTTCAATGGGGCTTATGACAAATTGCTATTGTTGCAAAAATTGGTTACGTGATGTGGTTTGGAGCAATAAAAGTAAATTCTTGGCGGTTTTGGTGTTGATTGTCAGAGTTTAAAGATAGACATTACAAAAACGTAATTTGGAGACGTTTTGTAACTGAAATCTGTGATAAAAGTGCAAAAAATGAAGATAATCTTACGGTTTGACGTTCACTATTATTTGACCAAAAGCACATGCAACATTGAAAACTGAAAAATTCTTTCTTGGATAATTTTACGGCTAAATCTCAGGCAGTGAATCCCAATACTTCACTTTAACTTAATAGCAAAAGATAGTTACCCATTTGCATTTTTCAGTATTGTATTGTGTCGTATAATGGTGCTTTCGGTTGAAAAGAAAAAGCTAGGCAGATTGGTTAAACAAAATCAATTGCTAACATATATATACGAGTGATATTCATCCAACATTTTATGTATCAACTCGAAAAATAATTGCAAGAAACGAATTTTTAGTTTGAGGTAATATTATAATTCAAAGCGTTCCAATTTTATATTAATTTTAACATCTTCTAGCATTATATATACTTCATCGCGTTGAATCAGAGGTTTTGAGCAATTTTCTTTATTGAAGGAGTCGAGAAATCTAATGGTATGGTATAGCACGCCCAGTCCCCCAAAACCGTAGGTGGTTCAGGTTGTGAGATTAAGCTAAATAATATTTTTGTTTTTGGGAGAGCAAGACAATTTTCAATGAATTAGGTAAAAGTAATTTGTATATATATATGATCTTGGTCAATTGATATGAAATCTATTTATGGGACAGGTGTTGGATTAGAAAAAAATCGCTTGATCGTAAAGGCTACTTGCCAATCTGTTTTGTGAGGGTCATGGGAAACGTTACTTGAATGAAATGAATAATAATAGGTAATCCAGTTTATTTGGTGCAGAAACGATTGCCCAGGTGACAAGAAATCCGATTAAGAGAGAGAATTAGATTTTAAAAATTAACAAGAATAGTTGAGTTAATATTTGAAATAAACTGTAAATACTGAAGTAATTTTATATCTTACGTTTATCACTGTATAAATGAATGTTGCATTACGTCACCTCATCCGTTGTGTTTTCGTGAATATAAATGAGAAATGACGTGACTCCAAAAATAACGTCCTGAGTACTTGCATAGTCTTACAGATGGGCCACAGATAATTTTTTCCGTAAGTATTTTATTATCCATGTGCCATCTTTAACGAGTTTCAAGTGTTGAAAATAAAGGAGGAAGTTTTGTTCCATCATCGCCTAAGATTTTGAATACAATTTATTGCATTTCTGTCGTGAATCGGTCCGTGGGGTTGAATTTGTTACAAATTTTTGAACAGAATTTCGATGGGAAGGTTGTTAATTAAAGGAAAGAAAATATTAGATTCTAATAAATGGAGACTCAGTGACCAAAATTATAGTATCGTATAAATTCGTGAGGGTCCAATCCGTCATTTTGAACGCCTTATTGATCACCTATCTATATATTATTTTATTCCAACTTATGTAAAATTTTGTTCACACGGATAATTTGTTGATTTTGGAGATTTTACGACGCAGTAATAAATGTGACGTCATGTTGTAATTGGCAAGATCAAATCTTTCTAGACTTGACTTTGATCACGTACCGCCGTTTTTGATTTTTCTTTGCATTTAGAAATGAAGTTGAAGTAAGATTAATACGTAACTATAACCGATGGTGTTACGTTCACTAATGCATAGTGTCCTGACGATCTTACAATAAACTTATGAATGTAGATATTCGTAAATTTTTATAGACTGATTTTGAATGATTTGAAAGTGAGCCATACCGGTGTGATTACGACTCTGTAGTGATTTTAGTCTTCACAGTTTCGCAAGTTGCACTGTATATAATGCGCTATTGATGACGGCGCATCTGGCTTCATACTGTTTTAATTTACACAAAAAATTTGGACAGGTGAATATGAATTGAAGCCGCTACCGGCAATTAAATTGCACGAATTTTTTGGCTACTTTTCGGTAAATAGTTTCTCTAATTCGTTCGTTGACTAATGTAAGAAAATTTGTTTGCGCCATGTTATTTTCATCAGGAATATTTTCGAAAGCACTTTAGAAAATATCTTGCGTTTTTGTCAGGCATGTTTCAGTACCAAATAAGGAAAGAATTTACTTAAGGATTTTATGTTAATTTAACTGAATTTGAGTTATACCTAGCTTAGACGTTATACTCCGCCTGATGCGAATAAAACACATTTACCACTAGTTTTTTTTTCTTTTCATCTCTTTTTAAATTGACAGCTATTAACTTACACCCATGTCAGGTTGACACGTAGGTCAAACTCAACTATTTTAGGTCCGTTTGAAACGTGATCTTTTCAATCAGCAAAAAGTCTTATTTCAGAAAAAGTAGTTCAAAACGTTTTTTTTTTTGGCAACGTCAAAATTGTATTCAACGAAATTGGCTCATTTTGTTTAATTCAACATTGCAGCAATCTAGTAACATTTTAGAATGTAACTACCAATCGATGCATACTTCGGGATTTCATCCTACGACAAAATACGGTTTCGAAAATTACCATCGGCACCTGTGTGTCGGTTTTGATAGTTATTTTGTCTGCCGTTGGACCATAATCCGCTCACACTAATCCAATTTTTTCTACCGTTCAGAAACGTTGCATATATTCTGATCTACCACTTTGACATAGGTAGGCCTACATTCCTACGTTTGGATTGGTATTTTAGAGTAAAGTACATTTTTAAAAGGATACGGTTGATAAATTCAAAACAATGGGCTATCCATGCAATGGGATATATTATGCTTTAAAACGTTAAACAATATTTGAAGTTGCCGAAAATTTGGAAAAAGGTACGTCACTTCATAATAGTAGTCAAGCAAAATACCATTTCTGAATTATTTTCAACCTATGATGAAACTAATAATTCAATTCATGTGCCGGTAGATAAAACAAGTCTCGACCTATAGCTAATTTTTTGTGTAATAAAACGAATTTTTTATTGAATCTCTGGCAAAGTTAAACGATTTGCTTTGAACACAAATCCGAGGTGACGCGATCATTTCCAATATTGAGTGTATTAGCAGCTGACAGTTCCGGCATCGTTCTCTACGTTGAAGTCAATGCAATATTACAATACACGCAATTCCATTTATTCTTGTAATCACCGCCAAACATCTGAGAAAAAAATGTTTAGTTCGACTATTGTACATTTGCTGTTATAAGATATTTGCAAATAATCACTTTCGTATCCTCAACTTCAAAAACATAGTAATAGTTTTGGCTTTGAAGTAAATTTTCAAGACAGTCGGTTTATTTTTATATTTTTCAATTATATTTGTCATTTAGTTAAAAGTAAGCAAATGACATCATGCGATTTTTAATAACATGTTGCCTCGGAATGAAGATTTTACCTAAATTTTTATACTTTGAAGCGCTCTTGAATTTGATTGATATCAGTTGCTTAATTGTGAAATCTACATTTTTCTAATTATGTTATCATCTGTTTGCAGCCCGGATTGTTATCTTTAGTTCAGACAAAAATGCTGCTACAACACCATTTTAACCAAACCACATTCGTAGTGTATTTCATTATGTTTGTTTTAACTTCTTATTAACGTCTTTTGTTCTTAACTACTTGTTATTTATCTTCAGGATCACCTGCTGAAAAGGCCGGGTTACAGAAGGGAGACGAATTGCTTTCTTTAAACGGACTTGACATAACGTAAGCTGGCTTGAAATATATTTTTCAATATGCTGAGGTTTTAACAATGCTCACGAAACGATTTCAAAAGCTATTTATCTCGGCACTTGTGTATATGGTAGAGCATCTCGGGTTTTAAATTACTAACTGCATGTTCCCAATTTTTTTTTTAATGTTTGTGTAATGTATAATGGAAAATTATTTAATTGTTAAAAAAAGATTCGAGCGTTTGAGAATTCAATATATACATCAACACATTTAGCAATCATCTCTGTTAATACTTCAAAATATAAATTCGAATGTCAGCAAGTTTACAACTGAAACATGAGCTCTGTAGTTAGCTTTTCATTCGTCTTCTCAAGTTTGTACATTTTTTAAACATCCAGTCATTGTCGGTGGTCTTGTTTTTGTTTTCCAAATCAGCAAATGGTGAGAATACGGCGTCTGTTTAATGTTACGAAATTTAATAGGCAACTGTAAGTTGCACTTGAATTTGAGAAGACAGGAAGTCTGTTTCTGAACGACAATGAATAAATAAATACCCGATGTTAGGTATTGTACATTGCATTGTAAAACATTGATTTTTTTTGAAGAACAGAACAATTTGCTCAACTTAATTTCATTATCCAAATTTTATAGTCGTCCTTAAAAACCACAGTACAAATGAATGAAACAAAATACGCGCCCTGTCCCTTTCAGACTGTAATTTTGGTATGAGTGATCAGTACTCGAACGAATTTATTTTCTGGGCTCTATAAAACATTTAAAGATACGTTTCCACGTAGCTATCTTTCTTCATTATTTCCCGCTTATCCATCGATGTTTCCATATAGAAGAAAATAGAACTTGACCTGAGGTGATCGTGGGCGGACCATGACTCAATCTACCAGACTTGAGATATCATACGTTAATCCCAACCAACAATTCAAATTGAAACTGGACCTACTTGACCTCGCGACCCTCGAAGACGATAATTTTACGTGACGCGTATCATTCGCTCAGTCCATAATTATATATAGAACTTAAAATGATATTATTTATCGCGGTTATCGCTCATTTTATAATCCACCTATCATCCTAGTTATTTTTGAGCTTGTTTTCGCCCTCCTACGTTTAGGAAATTTATGAAATTATTTGAAATTGAAGAAGAAATTTTCAACAGTTATATGGGTTTGTTTACGAAAAGATAATTCGAGATATTGTTGGGACAGGCTTGTAATTCAAATGCTATTGAAAATATTATCACACATTTCGATTAAACCAATAACCATCTACTTGAAGTTAAACTTAGTAATATCGCAATATAGTGAATGAAAGAATAAGAACTACATTTTTTAATATCATACGATGCATTATATGGTTCACCGTTGACAATATGATGATGTCTGTCTTCTTCCTCTTGTTAAATGACACCAGTTACTTCGTACATTTTCACAAATTGAGTAGAATTAGTTAATCTTGCTAAAATTTAAAAAAATCTATGGCAGTGCAAAATAATTTGGACAAAGAAGTTTGCTGGTGTGTGCTTTGATTTTATCTTATTTCATTGTTTTGGTTGATATCATGATATAGATTGATATCAGCTTATGAAAACTATTATGTGGGCTGGGAATATCAAACATTCGCACACTTGCTTTTATAATCATTATATAAACCCTATCTCTTTGTCACAAAACATGATTGATTTATTCGTCAGCAAATATGGACATTTTATGAAAATTAAGTAATGTTGGTACATGAATAGATTGTCAACCATATTCCATTCGAGTAATTCGCAAGCACATACTATCGAGAAGCAAATGTGTGCCGATCAGGTCACTCAAGTGAAAGAAAATCTATCTACCTATATGGTAATTATGATTTTCCCAGACAAAATGAAACACTTATTTCAAAAATGTAATATGTATCATTTTAAACCCTTTTTGGATAGAGTTTTTTCACAAATGGTCCAATTGGTAGTCTTAAAACTGAGCATGTATTTTCTAAAACCATTTATTAAATAATTTCTGTGCTATTTTAGAAGAAAAGAAAAGAGAAGAAAATACAATGTTTCAGTACAGTAAACTTCATGTAAATTATAACATTGAAATCATAAAACGTTGCAAGTTCAAGTTCATATTTGATCGATTACTTCATCGTAGCCTAGACGATTCAAGTCTGGTTTAAATTTGTTTTGAGGAATGTTAGTTAAATTAAGGAAACCAGAAACGTAATTTATCAAGCTGAAAAGTAACCGGGAGTATAAACATTGACTCATATCAGTTCGAGTCTACATTTTGTCTGCTTTATACTAAATTTAAAATATTTAGTTTCCAGGACTGATAAAAAAAACGAATTGTGTGTAACGTATACAGTTCCGTTGTCTAGTTGTTGACTATATACGCTTAGAATATTATCTCCCTAATCAAACGTTTATCTATTTATCAATCAGAGGAATATGACAAAAATGTTACCGCTAAAATGTAAACAACACAAAACATACAATCAAATTTTATTTTCCAATATGTAATGTAACACTCCAAAAATATATGCTTGGTCGCATTTTCCCTAATTTCCAAAAGAAAAATTTGATAATTGACTTCAAACACCGTGTCCTTAATTTATTGTAAATTTTATGCATCAAATTTACATCGTCTGACATCTGTCGTCATTTATCATTGTGCACAATTTGTATTTTAGCATTTACATTTGATGCTTGTTACCAAATAATTGTTCACAGCTAAATTTTACACCTGCGAGATACTTTTGTTTGTAATCTATTAAACTTAACAGATTTCAAATTTCCATAAACCATTACACTCCAATTTGAATATAGGCATCATTAATTCTTCAATAGCTTGTTTAATTATCCGCACAATTTGGTTATAGCAAATGATAGAGGGATTTTAGTCATAAACACTATAAAATGTTGTCCAATTGCGGCTACAACTGTGGTTTTACAATTCGCGATTAGGGTCATATTTCATAATTTGAATTAGTTGGTGTTAGTGTGCTAGTCTGTTCCGTCGCAGTAGAAGCAAAAATGTTGTTTCCACAAAAGCCCTAATTTTGCACATTCCTCAACATTATCGATATCAATCGCATTTTGGCTGCTTAGTATTTGATTATGATCGACTGTATTTTATTCCAAGTAGTATTACCCACAATGGTCAAGTCTTAGCAAAACAATATCCAAAACAACGACAATTCCCACGATCTGCTCCCATTGAGGAGAAAATAATCAACGTCTTATCATGCATGATTATGCTTGATTTGTAACTAATGAATAATTTTGTGAACCGTAAAACTAGAATACTAATCGCCTTGAATCGCAATCGGAGATATATGACGTCAGCTGTGTGCCTTTAAAAAATATCGACAATTCACTAAACTTTCAATGTAATCACGTCTGCAGTCTGTTATTTTTTCAAACCTAAGTATAACTACATTTTTGAATATGAACATAATGTCAGTTGATAGATTTGGTATATCGGGTCCTGGATTTCTAATTTCTAGTATTAAGCAAAATTGAATTTCCATATTCAATTCTCAGAACGAATATTTAATTCAGTTACAGATATATTTTATTATTAGGTTATTCCACCTATGGAGTCGTATGTACAGCTTTTAAAACAAATACCTTAAGTTTATACACTGAAAAGATTCACAAACATATGGCCACAGTACTAAAAGGCAATATAACTTGTTAATTTTAATAAGGATTACAATCCAGGAAACTCAATCGTAGTCCAAATAACATATTGTATCAGACTTCCTCTGCGTAAGCTGCTAAAATCTCTCACGACAACAATATCGAATAACTTAAACCGATTAACAAGTTGAATGATTTATGGTAGATTTAGGTTTTATTCGAATTGACTATATCGAATGTCGTTAGATGTGAGACAGAGTAAAGCACAGAAAATCCTGTAAAATTTGAAATAGTGTTTATATATACAATAAGATTTGATTTACTTCAGGTGGTATCCTATTATGGTTGTCTGCTAGAGCGCCGTCTCAGCTGTTTGCGCCTATCTTGAATTGGATGCGGTAAAAACAGAATACCGCCAAAAAGTAAGCAAATTTAAGTGTAAGCTTTGCTTTGAGTATAATTTAGTTTTAGTGTGTATGAAACTAGCAAGCTAATTTTAAAGTAGCGTAAAATGTGAACATGAAAACAACTGTCAACATATTGATATTACTTGTACACTGGCATCATTGATACCATTGTATATATGCCTACATTGTTGTGTTTGGTAAATAAAGGGAAATAGGTAAATAATACAAATTGTTTGAAAAACTGACAAAATTAGTACAATCAAATTTCATTTTATTGGCAAATAAAAATTCTTCCTGGCAGAATGCGACAGGATTACAAGTTTAACAAGGAGTCATTTAAATGTTTTAGATTACGGTTAGCAGATACATTACAACTTGACTTTTTCACTCTGTTTTTAGTAAAATTTGAGATTTTTTAACCGTTTTATTTTGAAATTAATATACGCCAACATCGTATATTTGACATACAAATCAGATGTGCCCCATATCTTGCGCAGGTTCCGCTAGTATTTGTGTATTGACAGATTTAAAGCTGTAAAATACCTGTATAAAACCTTTATTAAATTATGTATTTCGATTAAATTTATGTCGACTGGAACGGAATCTCACAATAGCGTATTTAGAAGAGGTAACCCCAGAAACTGATTCTGAATTACGTAATAAAAATAGACGTTTCTGTCAGCTGGAATTACTGGAGACCTTTGGCAATTCATATATATATATATATATGTGCAGTGAAGCTGAGGAAATCTAACATTCTGAAATATTTTGATCAATTTTTGGACGTTCCGATAAAACAGATATATTGCGCGGCGTGAAAATGAGAAGTAATTTATTCAGCTTTCATTTCTATATATTTTATCAGAATCATAGGTCGAGATGGTTTAAAATATTTGGATTACTGTTAAGCACACTGACCCTATTTCTCGAATTAGTTCGGGTTTGGGCGCCGGTTAACAATGTCATCAGCTCATGCAAGCTTTCTGACCCCAAAAGTCATATTTGATTCTATCTATGTTCACAAACAATCAAACCCTATACATTTAATTGGCCGTTTTTGCAGGAATCTAAGTAAATAAAAATGGACCCAATATGTCCGCGATGTTCATCGTGGTGCCCTTATCTTCTCATATGCTGATAATTGCATTTACGTAACTTTTAAAAAGTGAATGCAAGTTAGTAAACTTTTGTTACGAGGCATCCATCCTTTGGTTAGCCGTCGAACGGTATTCGTCTGCTACACCCCACATGCTTCATTACCAGTCAGTCTACACGCTTGACTTCTAGTCAGCTTTCGCAATAAATCTCACATACTATTTGATATTAGTCAAGCATTTTTGACAAGTTTGTCACAAATTGACCGGTTATTTTGGGCAAAACAACTAAAAGCATCCGCTTTTGAAGTGTTTTTACGTCAGTGTGATTTGCGTGAACGCAAACAGAATGACTCTTGTTTTAGCCGTCATGTGATGCGTCTTTAGGTAGCAGAAACAACTCATAATAATGAGTTTTTCTCAATAACAAAAATTTCCACTGATTCTGCGAGATAGTTGTATAAATGCGCAGTTCAGTAGGCTAAGTGAAGATGTATTAGCATGAAAAAATATCTTTTGCCAATATTATTTTCTTTCCCGAGAATATTCTGCACCCAGGCCCATATAAATGATAATTGAATTTTCCCTTGGTGTGTTATGTATGGTGGCCCATCGTTGTCACGTGTAAAATTTAAAAAAAAAATGAAAAAATAAAATGAAAAAGCGAAAATAAAAAAATAGTTGTGAAAAAACATGAAAATAATTGAAAAAAAATAAAATAAAAAAAAATTTAAACTAAAAAAAAAAATTGAAAAATAAAACAAACAAAAAAATTAAAAAAAAAATTAAAATTAAAAAAAAAAAAAAAAATTTGAAAAAAAAATTGGATAAAAAGAAAATAAAAAGGTTGACAACGATGGTCCGCCTCGTGGCCCATCGTTGTCACGCGTTTTTATTTTTAGAAAATTTGATGCTGCTTGGGACCAACGTTGTCAGACTTAATCCTACACGCACAAATGTGTTTCCTGGGTTTCTAACTCACTACTGATTTTCATGACCAATATCCAATAAATTCAACATGAAAATGTTCTACAAATTCTCCATGCTACAAGTTCAACCACAAGCAATATATTTATAATAAGGATAAGAGAATATAGAATTGGATACGAAAATTTGTTTTTACGTGTAGAAGGTAATTTAATTGGAAAATGCTGCTTAACTGCTCAGACACTCGTGCGATGCCGGTACGGTATCGTCTGACCGTACCGGTACCCATGCAATCACTCGTGAAAGAATGGGAGATGATGAGTGATTGTATGGCTACCGGTACGGTCAGACGCAAAGCGACTATAACCGACTACCGGTATTTGGTAAGACGGTACGGTACCAGCATCGCGAGTGTTCAGACAACTGAGTAGTTGGGCAGCATTCTCCAATTAAATTACCTTATACACGTAAAAACAAATTTTCCGAATTTTCGTATTCAATTCTATATTCTCTTATCATTATTATAAATATATTACTTCTTGTTGAACTTGTAGCATGGAGAATTTATAGAACATTTTCATATTGAATATTGCTCAAGAAAATCAGTAGTGAGTTTGAAACCCAGGGAACACATTTGTGCGCGTAGGATTATGCCTGACAACGTTGGTCCCAAGCAGAAGCAAATTTTCTAAAAATAAAAACGCGTGACAACGATGGGCCACGAGGCGGACCATCGTTGTCAACCTTTTTATTTTCTTTTTATTCAATTTTTTTTTTTTAATTTTTTTTTTTTTTCATTTTTTTTTTTTTTTTTTTTTTTTCGTTTTTATTTATTTATTTTTTTTTAATTTTAATTTTTCATTTTTTTTTTAATTATTTTTATGTTTTTTTACAAAAAATTTTTTATTATCGGTTTTTTATTTTATTTTTTATTTTTATTTTCAATTTTACGCGTGACAACGATGGGCCACCATAGTTATGTTTAAGTTTTTGAGCAGTGTAGCATTCCAAGAAATATTGTTAATTACTCTTCATAGACACACAAATTATTAACGAGACAACAACAATAATTTGACGTATTTTTCGTATTGCAGGCACGTTCCACACGAACGGGCGATAGCACTATTACAAGGAAGCGGCTCCATGCCAACATTAGTGATTCAGACGACTTCGGGTGCATTGGCCCCACCAGGTAAGCAGCTGAGTTGTTTTAGTCTCCAGTTAAATTTAGAGCAATATCACATGATACCGAATGTCACGACATCAAATCAATATTACTAACCGTATGAGGTTGTAATATGAAACCTATTTTCCTGTTTTTGAATTACAATTCATTTATTTTTTGTTATTTACATCCCACACATAGTATTTTACATGAATCATTGAAATTTATTGTGTTTCAAATCATCATTCTTTTATATAATTTACACTGATTACTACTCCGTTAGTGAAATATTCATTCACGAAGAAAAATGAGAAACCAGTAATAATTAGGAAATTGCATTTCATCATCCACCTATAAAATGGCCAGAAACTCATTTTTTAAGTTTTCATTCACATTATTTGTTAGTGGTATT
Organism: Styela clava; assembly: GCF_964204865.1. NCBI lineage: Eukaryota > Metazoa > Chordata > Ascidiacea > Stolidobranchia > Styelidae > Styela > Styela clava. Next base: position 11,896,030 of record NC_135262.1, on the reverse strand, counting down.
AATAATTAACTAATGGGTCTATTTTGACAGTTATGAAACGAGAATAAATTACAATAGTTGGAATAAAATTAAATCATACAATATTTAGAGAAAAACAAACAGAAAATGAATTGCAGATTACTTATGTAACTTTTCCTTATATCGATCTATCCAAATCGACTCATTCATCATATCCTGCTAAACGACGACACGGCTGTTTTAAAATCAGTTCCACAGACAAGCTGGCTTGTTGATAACCATAAATATTATATCCATATCATTCTTCAAAGTCAGATACCATTACTTCGGCGGAAGTGGTTTAATAAAAGCAAGCCTGCACGTTAAATGATTAGATTTTCGTCGCTAAATGTTTCTACGATCTTGCGTGATCGGTTGATTACAAGCTGAGAATGAAGTTTATTGAAGAAATATTTCCACAACGTATCGTTACGTTAACTTCACTCTGTGTTGTTATAATTCGTTTGTAGATATTTCTCAAGTACTCTTATGGAAACAGCCGGAATTCGATTTTATCGTTTAGGAAAATGTGATATTTTTGTTGAAAGCTTGAATGCGACAATATAGGTACTTTAACATTGAAGATAAATATGTTCGTCTCTCAAAATGTTGGAAAGCATATATTTGCGGTTTAAGTATGCCAACTGTATCATGCTGAACATGTATGAAAAAGACAAAGATTCATATAGGGACGCCGAGATTATGTTTAGGTCTCAAAGTATATATAATTCCAAGTCACTCATTTGTGATTTCGAATATTTTACAATAGGAACAATGAAAGCATTATTGTATTTAGATACAAAAAATCTAGTTGAGAAATTGACGTCGAATTCATGTGAGTCGAAGTTTCGACTAAGGTTTCAGGTGGAGTGTGAACATTCCTGTCGTAAAAAATAGCGTTGGAAATAGAAGTATTCTATATATTTTTCTATATGCTTTTACCAAAGGCAGTGGAAATATCAATCTAAATACAATAAAAAAATACTTAAAATTTCAGGTTCCCAATGAATTCATATTATATTTTTGTAGGAACGTCGCTGCATCAAATGCCATGTCACGCTTCTCCTGCAATTGATCCTCAAGTTTTTACAACGCTCGAAAACATGCCTTTATCAACAAAGCCAACTATTACATCACAAGTGACCAATGATGAAAGAGATCAAAACAACAATAACAATAGCGATACCAAGGGAACATCTCCGATGAAAGTTACAAAATTGAACGCAACTTGGACCCATAAATATGTTTCACCTGACTTCAAGATTCACGGAGAAAATTTTGATCAACATGTGAGTATACTGATGCACTTTTTTATTCAATTTCGTACAAAAACAGTTTAAGAGTTTTGAACTGGAGAGTAATTTTTTATGTTTCATCAATGACTACTACTAAAAGTGCTTTGAAGTAAAACGTACGAGAAACTTGTATTTTGTTATATATGTAGTATACGTAATATGGATCTTGATTATTCAAATTTGACCAAACTTTGTGAAATAAGCATTAAAAGTTGTGACGTTTTATTTTCAAAGTTTTCCATTGTATTTGTTTCTACATTAGCTTCACAATCTTCTCATGCCAAGTGAAAGGAGAATAGTAAAGAGAGCAATGGAAACCTATGATACCAACAAAAATATGGATAATCTATTGCTGTCAATAAATTCAGTTTTGGATAATCCACATAAATGGCCTGTCTGGTATTTTGTTGTGCAATCATTAAAAGGAAAGGACAGAGGCACGTGTCGAAGAAAACTTGCAGAACTGTTACAGAGCCAAACATCGGGTAAGTTATGTCTTAAGAGAAAAACCGTCGATTTCAGCATACATGTACTGATGGCTATTTTTAGAGAACTATTGAATACAATGATTTTAATATTCAGATACTTCGCATATATCGAAACAAGATTTTTCTGGGGGAACTTCGACCAACGAAGGGATGTCATGCCAAGATAATTCTAAGGAAACAGCAAACACAAGAAGTAAAATTCGCAGAAGAAGGACTATGCGTGCTAGTTACAATCGGGAACAATGTGATGATATGAATGAACGTTCTGTCGTGGATTCAAACAAAATTGAACCGGCTACTAGTCCCAGTCCTGATAGAGACACCTTCCGAGTTCGACGGCCTCGAAGACGTCGCACCGTTTCGGGGATCGACTTGAGCAAATCATACGAGTCTACACACAACCCTAGCGACATCTTGCGGATTGAATATCCTGATGAAATAGAAACGCACCTACCAGCAGATGTCGACACAGAACCCGTATTCTCACAAAATGAAAATACAGTTGGAACTGGGTTTCATACCACCGGTCGTAGCTTACGTCGCCGACGGCGAGACCCCATGTTGCGTCGATTACAAAGTGCGGAATCGGTGCATGCACAGGAAATCAGCATGGAACGCGATGCCCTAACAGCTCGAAATTCTATGCCTTTCGTTACCACCCCCGAAGAACAACATACAGGATCCCTGAGAGCACGTCGAAGACGCTCATTCCGTCGGTCGTTAGATGGTACTAACACTCTTTCTACCAAAGATCCAATCGGTTGTCACGAACGGGCAGCACTCATTGTAAGACGTAGATCGGAACAGGCGTGGACGGAAAAACCAAAAGAGACCCATATTGATTCTTACATCAGACCAGGTACTACTCGTTTTGTAAATTCTATTTATGTAATATTTGTATCGTGGTTTTAGCATTGCTTCGTCTTTTCGAACAAATATACAAACTAAAACAATGCACTCCAGTTTAATATACAAAATTCTGAAGATCGATTCATTATATCTCCATGTCGATAATGATTCAGCTTCTCGCCTTTGATCGAGTTTCATGTGACAGTAATTGATCTGAGTCACATAATACTATTTATAAATTACAGATATTATTGAATCGCCTACTCGCTATTAATTGGGCACTTCTAATATGATGAATATATACATATGCACATTGTTAGTTATAAACGCCGTAATACTAATTCTACTTGATTACAGCCTATAATTTATTTTAGGAAAAAGAAAAACATAAACAACATAAATTTTTGTTAATGTAACTACAGAATTTATTATATTATTAGAAATTTTATGTCGCATACTGCAGTAGCTTGACGTTTTTTGAAATGTTTCCGCCTACAAAGTACTTCTACCGATAAATCGATCAACAAAATTGTTCTGATCCAAGAATCAAAACATCTTGTTCAAATAAAACATATCCATGCGAATGGAAAGTATCAAATATCTTTAGTTTCACACTTGACACGTCACCGAGATAATCAGAGATTTCAAAACTTCATGTCTTTTTAATTTTTTAGGTAGAAGAAATTAGGTATATTGAACAAAACTTGACAATTATAAATGCAACAGAAAATCACTACAATAAACTTGAATATGGAGTAAATGCAGATAGAATAAATTCGTAATGTCTATTTCCGTCTTTACATATTCTATCCGTCCATTCACAAAGTGGCTAATAAGCGCAAAAGAATGTGGAATATTTTGAGTGTATGCAAGCGTCGACTGTCACTGTATCAATATCAATTATGATGACGCCAACGAAAATGTTTTAAAATTGCCGCTTTAAGCTTTTAAACATAAATTGCGCGTGTGAGTATTTAGCGTCGTACAAAACTGCACTGCTCATCGCTCAATTAGTGTCAAAACTGGGTATTTTTTCTGTCAATACAAACAGGATGGCAAATGTAATTTTGAAAACTTGTCACATTATTTGAGAAACGATGTTTTAAGAACGTTAAATCAAAGCAAAACACGAAGTGTCATACTTAATGTCTACTACGGGTTTGCGAATTCATTAAGTAAATATAATCCAAAGAGCTGGGAAACTGCGAATGAAATTGAGTGGTGTTTTTACTTTTTGTGAAAATATAAAATTGATCATGCTTATTTTTGAAAAGTAATTTGTGTTTAGCATATTTAAATTAGCTTGACAAATGTCACGTTTTGTGTCCAACAAGTGGAAGTCCAACTGAAATCCAAACAGGAAAATATAAAAATGTTCGTCCCTGGTACAAAATATGGCGCAGTAAAATCAACGATTTATTACGTAAATAACTAATACAAACACGTTGAACACGTTGATTGAGGCCACACACATACTTTAAATCTGTGGATACGTCAACAAAATTGGCATGCATTTTCCAAGTAGAGATGAAACGCATATTAGCATTTCTGAATACGAAAACAGTTAAATACAGCGCTGCATTGCCTGCATCATCATGTAATAACAATGTACTATAAACCCACGAGATGTTGGTGAAACAACGTAATTAGAAATTGAATGTGGGTCAAAGGTCATGCAAGGGGCAACGAGTCACTGCAAAATGCGTCATATTGTTCTAAAACAAAAAAGAGGTATTCTATAGTATTTTGTTTTAAATCAATTTTACAGTATTTAATATCGATTCAGACAAAAGCAATAAAAACCATTGACAGCGCACATTTTCAGGCCATGTATGGTTGTGAAGCAATTGAGAAGTATTTGACTCCGACGTCACAAAAAAGTCATTTTTGCCAAAACCAGGTGCGAGTTAATCTTCAAGTTCTTTCCAAACCCAAATCACCCGCAAAAAAAAATTTCTAGCTCTAGTGTTTTAACCAAAAACGAACTCGACTAGTTCACATCTAATTTAACAATGGCAAGAGTTTGCTATATAAACAAATGTCGCTCGAGAAGTACGAACTCAAAATTCTATGGTATGTGTACACGATGTTTCTTAAAAACATATCATTTAAATTGAATTCTAAGCTGGTATACATGATATTTTTCATATGCAAAAAATAAATGCGAAGAAAAATTGTTTCAATAGGAACGTCTATGTAGAATCTTGAAGAACAAAAAAAAATGAAAACAAGTGTCCACTTATTAAGGAACACCTTCCATTATATTAACGCCTTCAAATAGTAGATATATTACTGAAAAGATATCAAAACTAAATGGATTTCAACTATTTTGCGTACTTAACCTGTAACAAGAATTCTTCCGGTTGATATTTTGTTTAGAAATGGGTAAATTTTTTGTGGCGCCGTTTGGGATATGGGGCACATGCTATTTTAAAAATAGCAGCGGACCGTAGAGCCTGTGAATAAGTGTTTACGTTCAATTATGTGAGGCCTACTATATACTACGTCAATGGAATCTTAACGGAGCATTAAAAACGAATATCGCAATTCAACGTGAACCTTTAATCCTGAGTAAAGCTTAAAAGTGACTGAGTGCGTTAAACTGGGGCTAAGAAAATTGAAATTACTTGAAGTTGTGGCAATATTAAAACAGAAAAATAACTGAAATACTTCAATATCAGCTTGGTTCTTGGGATAAAACACATTTAAAAAAGAAATCGTAATTTTAAGCAGCGTTTGACAGTGTGGCTTACAAAATGTTTAGACGCTAATAATATTTATCGTCTAAACCTATTGGCGCAGAACAATGGCACTCCAGTAAGAGAGGAGTTAATTCTTTGCAGGTTGGCTATGTGGGTAACAAACACTATTTTAACACATTTATGTGATGCGAAGGTATGTTACGCGCTTTAAAAACTGGTGAGTAGGCTGGTGTTCAAAGGGTTTACATATCTAGACACGGGTAACTTGTCCCGTTACAAGTGTTTTGTTGGAGCTAAAACTCTTCGCATTTTTTCGTGTTTTATCTTTTTTAAATACGCACACAAGTACCCCATTGTGGATACTCGCGTGAACCTTCGTGGTGCACGCAAGCATAAAGGTGTCATTTTACATTGACATACGGCCAAAAACGTTCAGTTTACTTGCATTCCATGCATCAATAAACCAGAATCCGTCTAAAGTATGTGAAAATATTGTAAAAGCACATTATTTGTTTTACTTGCCTAATACTATAATATTTATTCAAATTAAATTTATCACAACTTGGGTTTTTGTTTTTATCGTGGTAGTTTTACAGAAAACCTTGCTACGCAATGGCTTTTTATTAAACTAATAATGCATCTAACTAATAGATCATTTTTGTGAATTTTTTAGCGATTTTAGTACCATGACAGATTTTTAACAGTATCGTGACACATTGATTGTTAACAAGATAAAGCGAAACACGAGATGAGTTTTTCGCCAAATACTGTGTTAAAAAAATCTTTTTTTCTTTTTTCCCGGACGAAGGTTCGACACAGTCGGAGGAAACCACGCGTAGCAGACGAAGAAGAACAGCCGCCAACCATCAATATAGTAACCGAACAGTTGTACCGGAGACGAGCATAGACGGTAAACAGTCTTATTTTATAGTTTGTATACATTAGTTGTTGAATTACAGATTAATGTTAGTATATTATCAGTAATTATATACTTGACTATTATTCTATTATTTCGCATGCATTACTACATGACAGCATTGCAGTAGAATTTTTTTTTTATAATTAGTAATCAGTAATTAGCATTCAGCAAATTTGTCATTTAGAGTTTCTGTCTGAGTGTGGGTAAATGATAAAGCGAACAACTTTAGTGCTTTAGTAGAGAGTCCTTAGTGCTATTCTAATTTACTATTTAATTGAATTTAATTAGGTTCAAGAAAATTAATTGAGTTGAGATTTTTTCATTTTCCCTAATTTGTTTAAAATTCTCATGGCATATATATGGTTTGTTCATTTTTATATTATCCACTTTTTGAATAAGATGATTTTAGAAGCTTTCTGAGTATGTTTTCAATTCAGTTTGTTGTGGCATATCTTTAGGCAAAACACATTTGAACTCTCCTGCCTTGCCGGTTTAGAGAAAATCAACCCGTTTTATATAGCTTCTGGCTTGTTTTATAAATAGGAAACCGTTTTACATAAAATTGTGTTATGATGTTTATATTCCACTTGTAAAACTAAAACACTAAACAGTCGATTTATGCGACTAAGCTTATGTTTTGCTGAATATCAGAAAAAATTATAAAATTGTGTGCAATAGAATCATGATTTAAGTAACATTTTGCAACCTAGAATAGGGTGTAAATCGGCTTTCACTTTCTCCGAATAATATATATATATAATGAATATTTAAATTTGGATAATTTCCAATTTTTTTTTAAACATTTCATACTAGACTGCAACAGACACTCCATCTTCATTATCCTATTTTCCAAGAACAGCATCACAAATTAAACACACAATTTTGATGGCTTAATTCACCACGGATTAATACCATCGATTTGAGCCTTGTTACAATTACACATTACATTCAACACGTGCTTAAGTAGGTATTAACACAGATTACTTTTGGTGTTCAATTAAGAGGAGTGTGCCAGTCGGATTTACGAGTTTCGTGTACTTGGTGAAAAGTTAGACAATGGTAGGAGGAAAGTGTTTGATAGCTACTTTCTATTGAAGGATGTTCAACTAGGACTGTTTCCTCTTTGCGGTCGCAGGACAGATTTAGTTTAGGGCATCTCTGAGTGTGATCTAACTAGATGTAAAATATAATTACCAGTTTAAAAATTGTTTATCTTGTAAATTTGTATTATTGGTAATGTTTAATAAAGTCTGGGGCATGAAAATTGTCCAAAAAAATTCACGAGCAATAAAAATTATAATGACGTCAAATCATCACAATAGAGGGATGTTGCAAATTTAAAATGGTAATTTGGAATGAATATTCGGCAATCCAAGCCTATGTACGAAATGCCTTTTAAAAGCATTTTTAAATTCCTCAATACTTAGGTAGCTTTTTCATTTTTCAAATTTGCGCAATACCATGTGGATGATGACGGCTTTCCTAGCTTCAAATGCTGTGAGACTTTCCTGTTGTAGTTTGCAAAACAATTGGGTTACAGAATTTATTTAAACATTTTATCAATGTTATCTCATCGATACACGATAACGACAATAATCTTAACTTTGCATTGTGGGTTGCCCGCTTCCTTTCAAGGACAATAACGTAGGTAATATGACGCAAAGGCAACATTCTTGGGGAATGTCGACAGGATGAAATCACGACTTTGTGGATTTTTTCTTTAAAATCAGTCATTTGATCAAATTATATCTCAATCATAAACAATTGAACAAATTAACCCTTATATTATAGAATCTCCGATGTAGAAGGTGTACAGTATATCGATATGTTTTTCCAATACAGAAGATAGCATACGATTTTTTTTTAAATTATTAACAATATCTTACAAGTTGCTCTTTAGCAAACTCTTTTATTTCAAATGCTAGCATTTTGGGATCGTTTCTGACTATATCAAGATGAAACTAAATATTCAATAGCTATCTACCTTACTTAATGAGTATTTATAAGATGAAGTTTCCAAATTCGTTGAAATTATTCATTTCTCTAGAATGTTAACCTGAACCCCAAGATAAATTACGAATAATTAATACTGAATGGGTTAATATTTTATGGCAGTAATGTACATTAACGCCTCGGGCTTACAATGTCTATAAAAACATACAAACTGAATACGAATTCAAGTTCGTCCAATATTTCTAACTTTTTAGATCAATACCAGTGATATGTCACTATTATCATAAAATATTACGAGATTAATGATGAAGAAGAGATTTTAGATAAATATTAAAATTTCTATTCCCATGAAGATAAACATGAAATTTGTAAAAAATATTCAGTTCATTTTTGTCAAAGTCGCATTGGCATTGACTAAGTAAGGTATTTTGAAAATTTATGTAACAAGCTTATTTCATCATGATAATATGAATATAATATTTTTATTATCCAAGTTGATGTTAAATATTGTTATATTGCGTTCAATCAAAATTAAGAGGCGCATGCACATGATATTAGCACTTCATCTATTGCTGTAGGCAAACAAGAAGGATCATGGAGGCGACGAGTTCTTTGCTGAACCTCACTTAGTTTTATTACTCGGGTACAGTAGAATTAGACAATTTTCGTGAATAGTGTAGTATATCAGCAGTTTAATGTTCCAAGATGAATGTCCTTTTGCATTTAGTGTCGCCTTTAGCATTTAAACATTTTCTGATATCACTTCATTGCGATAGCATCGTCACGGCGAATTAAGACATTATAATGACTTAAAGATCAGATTAACAATCTTGATACTTCTTATACTAACTGCTGATATTCAAAAGATCATGTTAAATCAAGCATGGCAATGGGGTTAGAAAACAACGTTGATGTGTTAGACTTAAAAGAGCTGATAAAGTATCGGATTTGGACGAGTTCACATGACTGATATTACCGTTTGGTGAGAAATTATTGCTTCGAAAACAGCTGCGAGTTGGTATAAAGATCTTATTAGTATCAAAAGAAGAAGTCTTTTCTAAACGCTGCACAACTTTTTCAGTATAGAATTTGTCTGCTCCCATATTTTAAAAAGATACTTACTCACGATAATATTGAGCGTAAATTTCGTTCACAAAAAGACATTGCGTTGTTTTTTCACTTCGAAAAATAACACTCTTGAGTTGCCTTAACAGCTCAATTTTTCACTTGAATGATTTTTGAAAAAATAAGCCCTTTCATTTATTTGCACCCATAATATCGTACTCTTTACCTAATGCACATTCCCCTTTGAGATAAATTCCACTGACTGTTGAGGCGTTTCTATACGCGTTTCCACTCTGAATTATGCCTGTGCGAGACTGAAATTTATTTTCTCAATTCCCATAAAAACTCAGTTTATCCATATACAATTTAAGACACCCGATATCTACCAGCCATCAAGTCTCCGTTTTGGGTTTGGGTGTAAAATAAAATCTAATCTGCAAATACCGCTTAGCAATTTAGCCTTATCGTTCGAATTATCTGTGGAATAATAATGGTTTTCCGCGTAAACTTACTACTCTATTATGGTAACAGAAATATTTTGATGATTTGACCACAATGCACGAAACATCTAACTTAGTAAAATTGTGTGTGATTTTTCACTCCGGTTGTAGTTTATTTTTAACAGTCGAATAATCCTACTCCAGCGTTTTTTTTTTAGATAATTCCGTTGTCGTGAAAAAAATCCTTATAAAGCTATTTAATTCCAACTATATTCAATTTTGAAAATCGTTTCATGGGGATGTATGAGATTATGGATTACAATTTTCAATGTTATTGTATTGATTATACGTAGATTTTGGGCTGAGCACAGTTTGAAATTCAGGTGGCAGCAATGGAGAATATGATTGCCAGTTATAATAAAAACTCCATTTCATTTAGTTTTGAGTATATTTTATTTAATGTGATCAGTAATTGCAAATTGTCATCATGCTTGCAGTGAAAAGTTCAGATTTATTCTACGAGATCGTGTTTATTACTGCGAGAATCTGGTACCAATTTTTGTTATTGTTGTTTCGAAACTGAATTTATCAAGTTTACTTACGGTAAGCCCAATGTAACGGCAATTAAACCAACGTCAATTCTACCCCTGCTACAAAAATTACTGTCTGGTAAATATTTGGTGAAAACCGATGACGTATGTTTTTCCTACATGGGTAAACCCTGAAGCCGAAATGAAATCTTGATCACGCAATTCCTTGGTATCATGTCGCGCGAAATCTGATATTCGAAGACGTATGTGTGAAGTAAGAAACAACGCAAGGAATCAGATTTAACCGTTTCATGATGGTAGTATGGTCAACTAACTTTGAACGTACTGCGAATTGCTGTATTGTATATATTTGCTACACCTCAATCAAACAGTATTTAGAGTTTCAGTATAAAGTATAAGCAAAATACATTTGCCGTTGCCATTGTCTGCCAAAAACTTTCGTGATTGAATGGCGCAACGTGAGGAACACCAACCTACCATTTTATCTTGGATTGTGTTGGTTAGGGTCCAAAGAGAAATATAGGGTGTATGTATCAATGATAACTAAAAAATTCTTCAGTTTGTCATTTTATGCTTACATCATCGACTAAATTAAAGAATTGCCAAATATCACCAATATGATATTTCGGGGAATTACCACTAACAATACACGAACTCATGATCAAGCATATTATTTCCGGATTCACTCAAATTGTGACTCAAATTGCATCGCGACTGAATGTTGCAATGCGGAAATGAATAAAAATTGATGGTGAATTCCCTAGAAAAAGTCGATTCTAATTAAATATCACAATATATAATGGCCCTGTTTTGTCCTTATCTGGTTAGTACTTCTTTATTTTGCATAAGATTATAGCATAGTAATACTAATTAAATGGACGTATATAAAGATAAATAAAGTATATATATAAGGTAGTTAATTTAGTTTTGAATTTATATTACAGATTACATTTTATCTGAAAACGGAAATAATAACAACGCAAATAGCTTGTATATTGACGAGGATAGTTTGGAGCAAACAACAGACGAACAGGAGCAAGAAGATTCTGACATGTCACTAAAATCACCGCTCTCTATGAAAGGGCTGCGGGCAAGCTTTCGTATCAAAAGTAGTAAAAACAAGGACTTGACTGAATTGAAAGTTGCTGATACATCTCATGGAAGCTCGAATGATGAAAAATCAAAGTCAAAAAAGAGCGGAAAACCTGGGTTGCTGGAACGAATGGGAATGGGCAAAAAACATCAAAGTAGCTCTGACTCGTCAAATAAAGACGAAAGTAAAAGTAAAAAACTCTTCGGAAAGAAATCGAGTAAAAAGGATAGCAGTTCTGAAGCTAAGTCGTCAAAGTCCTCAAAATCAACAAATAACAATAGTAAATGTCCCGAACCAGTACCGACAAAAGCTCATCAGAAAGACATTTTAAACATAACACAAACGCCCTCGCCAACTATAAACGATTCGTTTTTCATGGGAAATGATTCTCCTGTTCTAGAAAATGGATTTTTTGGTCGCAACTCAAAAAAAAGATTAACATTTTCAAGACCCCCTAAAAACTCTGACACGGAAGCATTTTTGACAGAGTTGAGTGCACAATTTGATGATGACTTGAATATTTTAGATGATCTTGCTAAAGCCTTGCAACAGCAGGCAGATGCCTCGGCGCATCCAAATTTCGGATCAAAGTGGACTTATCTCCCCGGCTTGGGAGAAAGAGGAGGTAAAGAAATTCTTCAATCGTCAAACACAAATGACATGAGTGACTTGAATCTAAGTGACATAGAAGACAACAAAAAAGACGAAACGCCTCCATTTCCACTAATATTGGATAGCGGAGACGAGAGCGGTTTAGGAACAATGGATGCTATCACTCTTCCTCCTCAACCTCACTACGCATATCGCGATCGTGAACTCGAGTGGGAGCGAGAAAGGCAAAACCGCAAAAAGAAGAGAAGACAGGCATTCGAAAGCTTGACGTCACAATCCGATGACAGAGTCAAAACCACGCCATCGGCTCAGAATAATTCTATCTCTCAGTCACAACCTGCTGTGAATGTGTATCAGGACGATGAAAAAATATACGATATACCGAAGACCACTACAGCAACCACAACAACTACTAAAACACGAACTAGAGGTAACCGGAGAGCACGAAGGGGAGCAATGGCTAATCGATCCGAATCGGTTCCTGCAGAGACTTCATACCCACCCAACACGAGATTTACAAGACGTCATGCTGGAATGGAGCTGGATAATGTGCAGACCTCGCAGCGGAACGTCAGTGAGGAATATATTGCAATGTTGCAAGCAGCAGAACAAAACTCCCAAAATCAGTTGGACAAGGAAAAAGATGACGTTTTTGAAAAGCCAAAAGTAGGTTTTTTTCTTATGGTAATTTTGCATAATCAATATATGTTTACTGTGCTAGGTTTGCATTCACTAGAGACAATAGATTTACGGAATAATATTGGGATAGTTTTACTCAACATCAAGTGCAAGTTATATTAAACGTTTTATATAACGTTTTAAAACTTTTGAAAAAATATTTTATCGTCCTAAAAACTGCAGTAAACGTAGTAGATTGCGTCAAATGTCTTATCAAATCTCAGTGTCTATCATTTCATTCATTTACTATGAATCCATCTTCATAATGGTAATACTTAATACTGGTTATATCATTTTCAGCGGCGTGCATTTCGAAACCCAGATAGTGTATTTTCTGCATCTGACGAATCAGTTCACAGTGAAAATGACACGGTAGACGCACCTTTTCCTGTCGACAGAAAGGACAGTCAATCATCTTCCGACTTTGCAGGCGAAGTTGGACAAAAAACTAGCAATTCTGCAAATGGCCCTGGTGACAATTACGTATACGTCGATGACGAAAATGTCTACGCAGCTCCGCGTTCCGCGAATTCCACTGCCGTAAGATTGCGTAAGCGTTCGCATGAATACCCACCACATAGTATTCTTAACGGTGATCTATCATTTACGGACATAAACTCCTTATTACAAGAGAGCGATGACGAAGACCAACCGCAAGCAACGCTTTTCCCCAAAGCAAATGGTATCCCGCCTCCTCCACCCCCTCCGCCAGGCGTACCGCCACCTCCTCCCCCACCTCCCAATCCTTCAATGGTGGGGTATCAGCAAGGACCTGCTAGTCCCACTAGAATGAACGTTAAAAGACTAAACTGGCAAAAAATTGAACCGCCAGATCTCAAAGAAACTGTTTGGGGCCAAATTGGAGAGGATTATGACACGATCAACGATGTTGTAAAGTACCTTGACTTGGAGCAACATTTTGCAACTAAAAAAGCGCGAGAATTAAGTAAGTTGTTTGGTAATTTCTTTACTATTTAGGCTATAAGGTAACAAATATTTGGGCAAACATATTATGCAATTATTATCTGAAGCTATTCCAATCAAAGTATTATAATCTAATTACAATTACAAATTCACTTTTAGAACGCTTATCACTGCCGGTAAAAAGCAGCGCCGTTTCTATTCTCACACACAAGAAAGCATACAATACTTGTGAGTATCATCTTTTCCATACATTTTCCGGTCAAGTTTCATTCCCTATGTCTTCTAAATATCGTCCTACATTTCAGCTATTCTTTTGGCACATCTGAGAATGACTGTGAGCCAGCTACGTGGAGTCCTATTATCAAATAACGACCAACGAATGGATACGTCTCAGTACAAGCAAATGTTAATGTACGCGCCCGATGACGACGAGGCCACGAAACTATTGGTTTATCATGGTGACGTCACAAAACTCAATGAAGCAGATCAATTTGCGCGAAAAGTAAGTAACTTCTTGGAGTACCGGCTACCAGCTGTTAGCAGTACGATTATATCGTTTTTAAGAGCTATTTAACTTGATTGCGAAACGACTGTGACTGCGACTAAAAATCAAATTAACGCTTAAGCTAGATCAGCGTATTGTTTCTCAAACTGGTAATATCGCAATTCAAAGCACCTTCGTCAGCGTCATGTTTAGTATGACTTTATCTGACATTAAGTAAAAATTTAATAGCCCATGGGCCATGGCGAAGTTTGTACATGGCGATTCATATCTCTGATGTCAGATTTACCACTCTAAACTTTGATTTCCCTTGATATTCAGTTGATCTTAGCGCCTAAATGCTCTTGCCGTGGCAATCATATTTAATTCGAGGTTTCTGTTTGATTGATTAGAATCCAATAACACGATATATTGCCCAGTGAATTCATTCTTTGCATTGTGCGTGATAGCCTATTTGTTTTTTAAATAAATAACCATACTTCCCACTTTTAGCAAAAAGATGTAAATGAGATTTGAGTCTGATAAACATGAGCCTGAGATACCAACATAATTAACAAACTTCCAAGTGCTTATCTTCACCATGATATTTTTGAAGAAATACCTTGTTTCATATTAAAATAATTGTAAGAAGCAACATTGATAGTATGAATCTTCACACGGTCCATTACAATTTATCATAAAAATATTTGACCTACGAACCTGTCATCACATGCTCTTCCGTACTTATAAATTTTTCACGATAATACCTTCAAATCCTGTGTTTATGTTTAACATGGATCATATAGATAACGAAATATGTATGGTATATATGTTTACATTGGCATAATATCAAATTTGAGTTTCACTGGAAATATTTGGGATCCTATAAGTTTCCCATTAAATGACATTTGAATGCTTGCTGAAGGCGGACCGTTGGAGCGTAGTATATATAGATGTCAATCGTTTGCTCGAAGAGTATTTGGAATTCACAAACCAACTATTTATTATTATCTACAAGCCTTAGGCCCACCTCTTCCCCCATTACTGACATTCCACGCAAGCTTGAAACGTTTAACGCTCGTTCGTCTGTTGTCACGATATGGGTTTTGGGTTTCTAAAGATCTGCAACGTTCGTACGTATAATCGCAATAAATTTCGAGTTTTTAATAATTTAACTTGCACGCACTACCAGTTTAGAGCATATACTACAGTGAATATTTTAGTACGATATGTTATGCCATCACCTCGCCTTTGCCAGGTGTGCCTATACTCATATACTCATGCCTACCGCGTATTCGATATGCGAATGAAATAAATGAAAGTAAGATATACATCGCCTTCCAAATCTTGATTAACAAATCTATGGTCAACCTATTTAACAATTATTTTATTATATACACTACATTTAGATGGTGACAATTCCAGGATATCGACTCCGGCTTCAGGCACTGATGTATAAACAAGGTTTTGAAGACAGAGAAAAAGACGTCAGAATTGTACGTATATGAAGATTAGTTTGATCATGAGCTACTAGGATTAGTTTGAGTAGACTTTGGAAATATCTTTCGATTGGATACTTTAGTACGGCTTGAAAAGGCGCACCGAACCTGACCTCGATGCAGCAAATCGTGCGACATAGTCTCTTCTTAGAAAGCAGAAAATGAGTTTTATGAAGGCATGCTAAAAATACTGTAACCTGATATGAGTTATTATAATTTTCGTGACGGATTCCATCTATTCCTTGACAACTTTATCTCTTAATAAGTTCCGATTTTAGTATAAGCGGAATATGATAGCATTGAGGTCAAGGTTTCAAATTCGATTTGTTGTAAAATCTTAAATACATTTTCTATATTTTATTTAATCCTCGCAAAACGTGAGCAAGAGATAGGTGATAGAGAGTTTAGCAAAGGCATTTCACTTCATAAAATATTACACGCATAGATAGTTAATTTCTATCTCAAAACTTTTTCCATCTCAATGTAGCATGACTTAGGATAGTGGCTATAGTAATTGGCGTCAAAATACTATTCGCTAAATAAAAAAAATCAGGTTTCTTCTTATTTAATTAAAATTTTACGAATTTTAAATATAGGGTGTCTTAAAATAAATGAAACCCACAAAATTGGTAATTGAATTAATGGGTTTCATTTATTTTGGGACTCCCTGTATATCAAATGAAGTACTCCATTGCACAACTTTACATTTGTTCACAATATCTTCTTTTTATAGAATCTTGAGCACATCCAGCAAGCGTCAATAGAACTACGAAAGAGCAAAAAACTTGCGAAAATACTTGAATTTGTTTTAGCGATGGGGAATTATATGAATCGAGGCCACACTAGAATCTCAAAAGCAACAGGATTTAAAATTCAGTTTCTTGCCGATGTGAGTTTAACTATTTTTTTTTCAATTTGTATGTTTACTCAGACATCATAATTTATTATTATCTTCAAAATATTTTCAACAATTTTGATTTTAAATTTCCAACGTATTTAGACTATCTTGTTAAACAAAGATTTATATTTTCTGTACATCAGATGGATTCTACTAAAACGAGCGACAACAAGTTGACATTTCTTCATATTCTTGCCAGAGCAGTGTATTCGAAATTTCCTGAACTTTGTAATTTTTCACAAGATTTGAAAGATGTCCGACCAGCATCAAGAGGTAGGATATTCCCCAGTTTATTCCGTTTTTAGTATCATCTCAAAAAGCCATTTGAAGTCAAAGTCCAATTACTTTAACTACAAAATACAAATATATTTCGGCTAAATTGCAATGTTTTCTGGGCAAAAACAACAGTTATACAGTATTTTTTCGAACTAATATCGCTCTTTAAGTCGTAACATTGTTTTGTACAAAACCAGTCTCATTTTAATTGATTCATAAACCGAGCAAACGGATGTCTTCTAATTTTGTTTTAACGCTAATATGAATAAAATATTGGGTATCTATTGAATACCAGAAATTCGCCAGAGGTCGGTTTTTCAAAGCAACGAATTATATGCAGTAGACCCAGGGGCTATAATAAAACTTGCTTGTTGTTTCCGGCCCATTGGCAAAGCTATGATATATTAGTGTGCTTTAGCAACGATTTTCGACACCTTGTGCAAGACCGTGAAATTCGGGATTAGAGTTTTCCGTTTCACGCCTACTCGTCCGGTGACATACCACGGTTTTGGTTGTATCCGGAAGGAAATTACGCTCTAGCTCGCTACTTATTACACGCAAAACTGGGAATATAGTTGTTCGAGTAACAGAATTTGGAAACTTTATGGAAATGACTTGATCGAAATCAGGTGAAATTCGTTATGTTTATACAAGACTTTCCCCCCAACGCAAGCTAAACAATACGAACATTTCTATTTTACTTTATTATACCTTCCATCGATTTTTCGGTACTTCTTTAAAAATGTTCAACTCTAAAGTTTTTCGGTACAATAACGTAGCTGGCATTAGTTTGGTCACTCGTAAAAAGGATACAGGTGTTGCTCGTGTAAGTTAAATAAACTTATAAATTTGATCCAACTGCAACGATGGTTGCAGAAACGTTAAAAGCTGACATGGTAGAAAAAGTTCAATGGTTCACTGCAAGACCTGATTACATCAGTCTGTATCTTAAAACTTCCTAAACCACATTGTTTTGAAAGATAGTTTTACAGCCTTGCGGCAACTAGTGTACCTTTTCACCGTAACGCGAAGCGGCTTAACTACTTGACTATTTTATCTCTATTTGTGTGTCAACATTTCATACAAAACGAATTATGAGTGAATTTGGTCAAAACAATATGTATGTTTTTTTTTTCATATTGGGTATGACTGTTATATTTAATGCGATAAAAACGGTTTTATGACCTCAAATTCCCAAATCGAACAGAAAAGTTCTTAAGCCAATTTTAACGTACCTAACATACCGTACTAGGTCGACTGCTGGATTCAGTTACATTTGAGGGTACTATGTCAAAGAATATAGAATGACTAAAATACTAGTTATTTAAGGCATGTTATGTTTACGCTTGGATAATCGCCAAACTAGACGCAAATTATCTTGATAGCGGAAATTGGTAACATTGTCTTGTGGATTTGACCCCCAATTCCTGCTTCTGGGGAAGGTAAACGAAACTAATACGATACAGGAGACTAAACATAAGTTTTAAGTTCAAGTAACTTGGCGACAAGACATAAAATTTGGAGTTGCATGTATAAGACCGCAAAAAGGGGAGGAGAATATTCGCATTAATTGAAAGCAGTTCAACGTCATAAAATCCTCTCATGGTGTGTAGGGGTTAGGGTGGGTAACTAACGTCCTTAATTAAAAAAAACTAGCCAACTGATGTCTAGTGAATAATAGTACATCCTCGATTATTGTGCAGACTCCAATTGATTTTTGAGATAATCTATTTTAATTCTTCTATCTCAAGTTTAAATTTTTTTTTTTTAGTTGTTTATCCAATAGTGTTCCAAGAATTACAAGATATGAGAAGTGAATGGGTCGAAATAAGAGATAGAATGCCCGAAGCGCTAACAAAACAAGTTCGAGGAGACAGGTTCAAGTAAGTTGCTGTGACGTTTTCTAGTGTATGAGCTATTGAAGCAGTTCATGATTCAGATAAAAAAAAAGGACCCAGCTGTATCAGTCTTTACATTTCTATATACTCTATACACTTTCAATCAACGGCCAATGACTGATGCTTTACAAGACATCATAACTTATTAGCAAACAAAATCATATCTTCATTACTTTTGTTGTTACTTCTGTCTGTACTTGGGTATATATATAATACGAACGACATTTTAAACAACTAGACTAAAATATATAGATACAACAATTTCTGTTCAACTATATATATCACCGGAATGCGGTAAGTATAGATAGAACCGAGGAACATAACTAATTTCTACCACTTTGTAGTTAAGTATGCTGAATGTCCTAATAACGCATTCTTTTGTCTCGACAGGCAAGCAATGGAGAACTTTTTAGTAATGAGCAATGGCGCCCTCAAAAGTTTAGAAATGCTTTTGGCCGCAACAATGAAAGAGTTCCATAAAACCGCAAGATATTTTGGTGAAAACGCTAAGAATGTCAGCATGCAGCAGTTTTTCAGCATTTTTGGAGAATTTATCGCAAAATTTGAGGTATGGTCAAATTTATATACTTTCAGAATATTTGGTTTGTTTATTAATTATTATAACGGATTGTGTTTTTATTTACTATTATTTTCCAAGAAAGTCTGAATGGAAAAATTTGTCCTCTCATTCAAAGTTTAAGCTAACACAACGGTCAAGACAATATTTTATGCCGATAACTATGATGCTACTCATTGTTGTAGTATTGTGGGTGGTTGATTATTTATTCCAATGATTATTTAAATGCTTTTTTGTGTTTTGTTATTCAGAAAGCAGACCATGAAATAAAGCTCATCATGCAGAACAAATCAACGGAGATTACCTCTTAACTGAGTTTCCATGATGTTGTCGATTAAAAGTCATGTTACGGAATTGTCAATTAATTGTAATTCACAAGTAATATTAATCAAAAAAATACTCCCATTTGTTACTTACTTTTCTGTTACAATTTAGAAAATCGTAAGTCGTTTGTCATTCACTACCCGTCAAATATTTGATCCATTGTATAGGAGCGTAAAAACTATTTCGACTTTATTTTTTATTTATTGCTTTCTTCTTTTTGACATTTACTTTTTACACCCCGTGTCATATTTTTCAATTCATTTGCTATTTTCTTTGAAATGAAACCTCCTACTGAAGAAGAATTACAATATTAAAGTAGAGGAATTTTCGAATAAATTTCATCCTTAATCCGTCGATAAAAAACTTTTTGTCTGAATTCACTTTATTTAAATAAACTTGGAAGAGATTTTTTACACCAATGTTTTATCTTTTTGCATGTGAACAATTGTACTCAAAAACGTGATGTTATATACCAGACATTGTGATTACTTCGTGGTCAATTGAGTCAAATACAAAAATATAATTATCTCGATGAGAATGTCAAATAAAGTAAACTTTTTGGGAGGTATGCATAAACTTCATGTGTTCCTGGTCGCTTTAGTCAGAGCTGTCTTTCTAGAAAATGTGACTTTTCTTATTGATAGTTGTTTGGGTAACTCGGTGAACTCAGATATCTGGCAACGAATTTTTATTTTGCATATATGTTGAAAACTTGCATGTTTATTGATTTATGTTTGTTTATTAGTTGTCTATATATACCACAAGTAAATATTCGGAACTGGGATGTCTTGCGAATACTTTGATTTTCAATACTGGGAAGCGCTAAGGATTGGACTAAATGTAAAAAATTAATTGGAAATGATAAAATTGTTCTAAAAGATTCTAGAGTCTTGCTGCAAACTATCACAAGAAATCATATTTTTTAAGACGAGCCTATTTCAACCATGATAAGAAAAGGTGATTGCATGATCATGAATAATGGTTACCAATTGTTAGAACAACAGGGGAGTCGACTTCAATAAATTTTGGTTGTTTCAGAAACCGAGCAAACGATTCAATTTCCCTGGTCCTCGGTCAGAAATGCTCTATACCAGAGGTCACCAACCTTTTTGAGGCCGAGGGCTACTTTCTGGGTACAGATTAAGCCGCGGGCTACCAATGCAATGTATTGTTCTAAAAAGTCGGGGCTGTGTGGCCCTCGTTAGTGTGCTAAGCGTTAGGTTCGCAGGTTAGAATCCCATGCGAGGATAGTTATGTGCGAGAGGATTGCTGAACCCCTTGCCGCCGTTGGGATGGGTTCCTTCGCTATCAAGTCCATGCTTACGAAAACAAATAACCAACCAATCCCATACCCGATATGAAATGGTAACCGGACGAGAGGCCTCGGTTCGTCATATGGTTAAGCCGTCTTATCGACTATCTTCTCCCCCGGGATAAATATGTAAATCTATCCTATCCTGAGTTTATGTCAAAAAAGTTGATTCACAAAGAAAGGTTGAACGAAACAATGGTCTCGTAAAATAGAATTGCTGTATGATTTGAATCGCGAGTTTTTTCTGTCCGTACTGCGCTGACCAGTGGATAGTTAGCGCGGTAGATTGCGTGACAAGCCGTGAAATATCTTTTCGCTTTGCCGTCGCTACAATCGCCCCACAAATGAGAAACGCGCAGGCTGTTTTCATGGTGGTAAAAATATATCCACCCCCATTCATGAAAATAATGGGTTTTTCTGTCATTTTTCTTTGAATTCAATAGTTATATTATTGCTGCTCCACAAACCAACGGACAAGAAAAGCGCGGGTTCGTGGTAAGTGATATCAGTGTGGTGTCATAATTGCAAGAGTGTTAATTGACTCGTCACCGTTATTAAGCTTAGTTTAGAACAGACCTGCGGGCGACTCATATGGTCTTCACGGGCGACTTGGTGCCCGCGGGCAACGCGTTGGTGACCCCTGCTCTATACTATAGGGTAGATGATAAGTTGTCTCATGCTTCCTTCTTTGAAATATGTCAGGTAAAGTTGATAATTACATTTTCGATTGCAGTGTGAACTACACTGATTGCACGGTGAAAGTAAACTAGCATAATTGACATAATAATAAACGAAAAAGAGAACTAAACTTCTAAATTTGTATTACCAATTTTCACCACGTGTGCTTAAGTTTCAGTATTCTTCTAGATATTTGGCGGTTGGACTTGTAAGTTACATACTACGATTTTGCAAGATATCGTGCAATTCCCTTGCTTATTTTCCTTATTATATTTTTTGTTATAGAGAAAGCAATTACACGCCATTATTTAACTCGAGAACGTACATTGTATATATCGGTTCTTAAAAGTCATAGAAATTGGTTGCCATAGAAATCGGTGACATTCATTTTAAAGAAACGTAAGGGAAAATCTTACAGGAATACCAGTTTTTATTCTCTTAACAAAACGATGGAAATTTCTAAATGTATGACTATTAAAAAAAAGTACTAATGAATATAAAATTAATTGAAAACCTACATATACATACATATATATATCAATGTTTGTTTTTTTAATATTAATAGATTAATTAATTAATAGATTAGACTCCGATTAATAGAAACATGCAAGAAGACACAAACAAGCGCAAATAACTATGAGAGTTTGCTGAAAACAAATCAAAAACTTAAAATTAGGTCAGAAGAAAATAGCTAACACAATTTTATAATTTGAGAATATCATCTCGGGGTTTACAGCCGAACATTTTTTGTCGTAGAAAGAAAAATCTGTCATATTAAAAGGTTTCAGGGTGGTCGTTAATCTCCAACATTCTATTATATACTCTCACTATTACAAATAAATTAACAGATCAGCTCAAATACATCCACTCAACGGAATGAAAACTTTTACTATTAAATACAATTTTTTAGCTTTTAAACATTCTCTGAAATTTTTCTGGTAACTAAAAAATATTAAAAATGTCGTCTGCTGTGGATATGCAATGATACGGTGAAACAGCGTGCTAATTCGATAATTTTGATACGATTGAACAAAAAACACTAAGAATCTAGATATAAAAATAGTTCAAGGGTGACCCAAAAACGCAACCCATAAATTTCTTAAATAATTCTATTAAAATAAAAATAGATATATTTAAATTTGTTTAATCGCGAACTTATACCCAAATATTTCAGAACGATTTATTTCAAATATTACAGAAATCTAGGATGTTTTGCACAAACGTTATGTTCTCTATAGAATATGTTCCTAATGATCTTATTGTCTTTGGAGACATACGTGCACCCGTTGCGCAAAATTTTCAATCTCTCACTTCACGTGGTTTTCTGTTGCAGCACACTTTCTGCTGCCAGGGCGTGTCAGGGCATGTAAGGTTTACCGGGGCACAGCATCCAGGAAAGTCTCGCAGAGACCGTTACAATCAGTAAAGTGCACGGCATGGGTAATCATTTTCAAAACTGACATGATCATAATTGGTTCCGTAATCCGTATTCGTTTGAAGACGAAAGGGAAAAAGCTCAAGCGGCGAATACGGAACGTTATACGTGGTTGTGCCGAGGAATTTTTAGATATCATCTGGACAATGTAGAAAGATTGGTAGAGGTTACCAGGGGTGATTTCAGGAAAGGCTGGTCAGAAGTAAGCAGTGACTTACTTCATCCATCTGACTTAAAACCCCTAAATTTTTTATCTGTGAGAGTGTTCGAAAGACAATTTGTATTAAAACAATCCTCAAACATATTTGTGAACTCAAGGCTGCAATTGCAGAAATCCTCATAGAGTAGCATGTGCAAGTGATTGACACTTTTGTGCAACCGGTGCAAGTCTGTTTACAAAGACGATAAGATCATTAGAAACATATTCTATATAGACTATAGAGAACATAACTTTTTTGCAAAACATCCTAGATTTATGTAATATTTGAAACAAATCTTACACAAACAAAAGTTCAAGTGTAGAGAAAGTTAAATAATCACTCCCTTTTCGTAGGAGTAGTTAATAAATTTTCGATTCTGTTTTTTGGGCCATTCTGTGATTCAAAACATAATGTTTTTCTGAAACATTCACAAAATGATCGTGCGTGAAATTTATATTTTCGCGTATGCAAAAACGGCATTTTTATCTATCTTAACCTTTCAACTAATAAGCAGTCTTTTATCTGGAGCATGCTCCACATGTCTTGCGACAATTATCGTAGAACATTCGTGGATACCGACATTTCGACGTCATGCAGGTCTGGAATAGGTCAAAGCAAGGTCCTTTGCCTGCGATAAATATTGAAGTTTGTTATTCAAAAAATATAATTAGTTTATGGTTATATAGATGAAATAAATTGAAATGAAATCAATGGGATAATGGAAGCTATTTCCCATCATAGTTCATCTGCTAAAATACAATAAACCAGTGCTAACAATTTCGGCCCGCAGAACGACAGGCTTCCGCCTTAGTATGAAAGTTTATTGTTCGTGGGACCCGGGCCGCAAGTCCCTCAGCTCAGACGCAATTACGACTGAATAATGCAAGGAAAGTGGTTCCGAAATCGAAATTATCTTGTTGCTGATGAATTGATGGAAACCAAGCAATTGCACTCATCCCATTAAACTGTACCCATTGTACTAATGACATGCAATAAATGAGTGCTCGATAACTTGTTGTTATTCTGAATTCTTCAGTGGACCGCGCTTCATTGGAGAAATTGTAAAGGGATCGTTTTGCAAAATTTTTTGAAATGGATTGTTTACTAATCTAGACCAGTGGTTTCCGATCTGGTCACCGGCACCGGTCCGCGAAACTTTTTTGCCGGTCCGCGAGAAAATTCGTTGTTGTTTTTATGTCGTCTAAATCAGTGGTTCCCAAACTTTTTTCACCATCGCCCCCCTGCATGAGTTCATACGACTTCATCGCCCCCCGACAATACAAAAAAATGTAAAGTCAGAAACGAATATATTACAGACCAAATAAGAAGACAAATCATATAGTTTATAGTGTTTTTTAATGAGATAGATGAGCTTGGTGTTCTTCAGCGAGTTTTTTTTTTATTATATCTAAAATTACTTCGTTTACTGGTGGAAAGGCGATTTCGGTGTTTTGATAGCAATAGTAGCACGGCTTAAAACCCCGTTTCCACCCTATAATAGGTCGAAAATGAAAGAATCCAGGGTTCTACCTCCTCAAAAACCGCTTTCTTGCGTGTACTGCCTTATAGCATTTCACTTCCTAAATTAACCTCATTTCACATTAAATTTATGAAAACAAAGTTAATTATCCCAAACTTATAATAATGATTTTCGTACATCTCATTCATTCCTACAGCCTGATGACCTGCACCAAAATACTTCGTTAAAATTCATCCCCGATTCCTCATCCTACCACGGTCTCCAGTCCATAATTATTCAGCCATTTGTTTTTGGATTAATGGACTCGGATGTAAAAAAAGCCGTGACCGACTATCGGCTACAGCCCAAGGGTCGGCAAATTTTATGTCGCTCGCGGGACAAAATTCAGGGTTGCTAGTCTTTTGCGGGTCGCATATATTTTTTAAAATTTAAAAACGGAACAGCGCGCGAAAACTGCGACAATTCGTGAACTCAACTCAGTCGTCTTATTAAAAAGATATTACAATGACATTTAATGTGACATTGTCTTGTTGCTGCATCACGCTGGATAGCTTACGACGCCAAGATTGAAAC